>NC_053392.1:418594530-419794530 GCF_905171765.1 Bufo bufo | reverse complement strand
GTCCTCATAGGATAAGGATGGCTTTTTCCTCGTGGCTTGAAGGATCGCAGCCGTGTCCCTGTAGCTTAAGAGGCCACATATGACATCCCTCGGGGGTCCTCATTTTTAGGCACAGGGCGTAAGGAGCGATGGATCCTTTCTATTGATTTTAGGTGACATGTCATTGACATTGATTTTAGGTGACATGTCACATTTAAATAATTTCTGAGGACCCCAAAAATTAAAAACCCCAAGGAGTGACCTCCTTTTGGAAAGAGCACCCTTGTGCAAAAATTTTAAGTGGTGGAGAGGGAAGTTTTCAGCAAACAGGTGTCTCACAGAAGACAGAAACACTTGTTAAAGGATTTCAAAGCACACGTTTGTGAAAATGAAAAATTACTAGCAGACCCCAATTTGTCACTTTCACAAAGGGTTAAAAGAGAAAATGCATCCCAGTATGTGTTCCCCATTTTTACCCCATTTAGGAAAACATACCATATGTGCTTGTAGCCTGCTGTATGGGCGCACTCCAGGCAAACAGCGAAATATGGATTTTGTTGGTATGCCTGAATTGGCAGACATTGATTTTAGGTGACATGTCACATTTAAATAATTCCTGAGATCCCCTGAAATCAAAAACCCCAAGAAGTGTCCCCATTTTGAAAAAAGCACCCCCGTGCGAACAATTTAAGTGGTGAAAAGCAAACACGTGTCTCACAGAAGGCAGAAACACTTGATAAAGGATTTCAAAGCACACATTTATGAAAATGAAAAATTACTAGCAGAGCCCAATATTTCACTTTCACAAAGGGTTAAAGGAGAAAATGCACCCCAGTATGTGTTCACCATTTTCTCTCCAATCATTTTCTTGTAGCCTGCTGTATGGGCGCACAGCAGGGCTTTAGAGGCAAAAAACAAAATAGGGATTTGGTAGGCCTGAATAAACAGGCGTGGATTTTAGGTGACATATCGCATATTAAATAAATCCTGAGGTCCCCAGAAATTAAAAACCCCAAGAAGTCTGCACATTTTGAAAAAAGCACTCCCGTGCGAACAATTTAGGTGGTGGAAAGGGTAGTTTTCAGCAAACAGGTGTCTCACAGAAGGCAGAAACACTTGTTAAAGGATTTCAAAGGACACATTTGTGAAAATGAAAAATTACTAGCAGACCCCAATTTGTCACTTTCACAAGGGGGTTAACCCCATTAATGACTCAGCCCTATTTCACCTTAAGGACTTGGCCATTTTTTGCAAATCTGACCAGTGTCAATTTAAGTGCTGATAATTTTAAAACGCTTTGACTTACCCAGGCCGTTCTGAGATGTTTTTTCGTCACATATTGTACTTCATAGAAAAAATGTGGGGGATTGAGTCAGCACAACCTGTATGTAGGTGTACATCACTATGGCGAAATACATATACAAACGTAAAATACAAATGTGATAGCACTCTGCATCCAGCATTCTGCCCTGCCTCCATGCTGGATGAGGCATTGGTGTACATTTTGGCCAAAGCGTAATAAGCCACTCACCACGTCAAGGTCGCCTCTATTGAGTGGTCCCTAACACTAGTTCCTACCTGTTCATGGGCCATGACAGCCACACAAAGTCCAGGGAATGCAGGTCAGCATGCACGAAAGCACACTCTGCTTTTAACCCCGTCCGGTGCCATTACAGCTTTCATCGGATCCAGGGATGCAAGTACCAACATGCACGCTAAGCCCACCATATACTTCTCCTGGAGCCAAATGGCTACTGGTAGGTTCTATATAAGCAGACTCAGTTTTATACTGACTTTAAAACCAGCCTCCAGGACAGATTGACTGGTCAGGTGTGCATGACTCCAAAGAGATCGCCACGCCTCCAATATATACTACAAAGAAAAATTGTAGGGGATTGAGTCAGCACAACCTGTATGTAGGTGCACATCACTATGGCGAAATACATATACAAACGGAAAATACAAAAGTGATAGCACTCTGCGGGTTCGGGATCCGAACTCGACCCGAACTTCGTCCCGAACCCGAACCCCATTGAAGTCAATGGGGACCCGAACTTTTGGGCACTAAAAAGGCTGTAAAACAGCCCAGGAAAGAGCTAGAGGGATGCAAAAGGCAGCAACATGTAGGTAAATCCCCTGCAAAAAATGTGGTTAGGGAAATAAATTAAAATAAAAATTTAAAAAATTAAAATAAACCAATATCAATTGGACAGAGGAGAGAGGTCCCATAGCAGAGAATCTGGCTTCACGTCAGCAGAGAATCAGTCTCTTCATGCCATAGCAAAGAATCTGGCTTCATGTCAGCAGAGAATCAGTCTCTTCTTGTCATAGCAGAGAATCTGGCTTCATGTCAGCGCAGAATCAGTCTTCATGTCATAGCAGAGAATCAGGCTTCACGTCACCCACCACTGGAACAGGTCACTGTCACATATTTAGGCCCCGGCACCCAGACAGAGGAGAGAGGTCCCGTAACAGAGAATCTGGCCTTATTTCAGCGCAGAATCTGTCTTCATGTCATAGCAGAGAATCAGGCTTCACGTCACCCACCACTGGAACAGGCCACTGTCACATATTTAGGCCCAGGCACCCAGACAGAGGAGAGAGGTCCCGTAACAGAGAATCTGGCCTTATGTCAGCGCAGAATCTGTCTTCATGTCATAGCAGAGAATCAGGCTTCACGTCACCCACCACTGGAACAGGCCACTGTCACATATTTAGGCCCAGGCACCCAGGCAGAGGAGAGAGGTCCCGTAACAGAGAATCTGGCCTTATGTCAGCGCAGAATCAGTCTTCATGTCATAGCAGAGAATCAGGCTTCACGTCACCCACCACTGGAACAGGCCACTGTCACATATTTAGGCCCAGGCACCCAGGCAGAGGAGAGAGGTCCCGTAACAGAGAATCTGGCCTTATGTCAGCACAGAATCTGTCTTCATGTCATAGCAGAGAATCAGGCTTCACGTCACCCACCACTGGAACAGGCCACTGTCACATATTTAGGCCCCGGCACCCAGACAGAGGAGAGAGGTCCCGTAACAGAGAATCTGGCCTTATGTCAGCACAGAATCTGTCTTCATGTCATAGCAGAGAATCAGGCTTCACGTCACCCACCACTGGAACAGGCCACTGTCACATATTTAGGCCCCGGCACCCACACAGAGAAGAGAGGTCCCTTAACAGAGAATCTGGCCTTATGTCAGCGCAGAATCTGTCTTCATGTCATAGCAGAGAATCAGGCTTCACGTCACCCACCACTGGAACAGGCCACTGTCACATATTTAGGCCCCGGCACCCAGACAGAGGAGAGAGGTCCCGTAACAGAGAATCTGGCCTTAAGTCAGCGCAGAATCAGTGTTCATGTCTTAGCAGAGAATCAGGCTTCACGTCACCCACCACTGGAACAGGCCACTGTCACATATTTAGGCCCCGGCACCCAGACAGAGGAGAGAGGTCCCGTAACAGAGAATCTGGCCTTATGTCAGCACAGAATCTGTCTTCATGTCATAGCAGAGAATCAGGCTTCACGTCACCCACCACTGGAACAGGCCACTGTCACATATTTAGGCCCCGGCACCCAGACAGAGGAGAGAGGTCCCGTAACAGAGAATCTGGCCTTATGTCAGCACAGAATCTGTCTTCATGTCATAGCAGAGAATCAGGCTTCACGTCACCCACCACTGGAACAGGCCACTGTCACATATTTAGGCCCCGGCACCCAGACAGAGGAGAGAGGTCCCGTAACAGAGAATCTGGCCTTATGTCAGCGCAGAATCAGTCTTCATGTCATAGCAGAGAATCATGCTTCACGTCACCCACCACTGGAACAGGCCACTGTCACATATTTAGGTCCAGGCACCCAGGCAGAGAAGAGAGGTCCCGTAACAGAGAATCTGGCCTTATGTCAGCACAGAATCTGTCTTCATGTCATAGCAGAGAATCAGGCTTCACGTCACCCACCACTGGAACAGGCCACTGTCACATATTTAGGCCCGGCACCCAGACAGAGGAGAGAGGTCCCGTAACAGAGAATCTGGCCTTATGTCAGCACAGAATCTGTCTTCATGTCATAGCAGAGAATCAGGCTTCACGTCACCCACCACTGGAACAGGCCACTGTCACATATTTAGGCCCCGGCACCCAGACAGAGGAGAGAGGTCCCGTAACAGAGAATCTGGCCTTATGTCAGCACAGAATCTGTCTTCATGTCATAGCAGAGAATCAGACTTCACGTCACCCACTACTGGAACAGGCCACTGTCACATATTTAGGCCCCGGCACCCAGACAGAGGAGAGAGGTCCCGTAACAGAGAATCTGGCCTTATGTCAGCGCAAAATCAGTCTTCATGTCATAGCAGAGAATCATGCTTCACGTCACCCACCACTGGAACAGGCCACTGTCACATATTTAGGCACAGGCACCCAGGCAGAGGAGAGAGGTCCCGTAACAGAGAATCTGGACTTATGTCAGCACAGAATCTGTCTTCATGTCATAGCAGAGAATCAGGCTTCACGTCACCCACCACTGGAAGAGGCCACTGTCACATATTTAGGCCCCGGCACCCAGACAGAGGAGAGAGGTCCCGTAACAGAGAATCTGCTGGCCTTATGTCAGCACAGAATCTGTCTTCATGTCATAGCAGAGAATTAGGCTTCACGTCACCCACCACTGGAACAGGCCACTGTCACATATTTAGGCACCGGCACCCAGACAGAGGAGAGAGGTCCCGTAACAGAGAATCTGGCCTTATGTCAGCACAGAATCTGTCTTCATGTCATAGCAGAGAATCAGGCTTCACGTCACCCACCACTGGAACAGGCCACTGTCACATATTTAGGCCCCGGCACCCAGACAGAGGAGAGAGGTCCTGTAACAGAGAATCTGGCCTTATGTCAGCACAGAATCTGTCTTCATGTCATAGCAGAGAATCAGGCTTCACGTCACCCACCAATGGAACAGGCCACTGTCAGATATTTAGGCCCAGGCACCCAGGCAGAGGAGAGAGGTCCCGTAACAGAGAATCTGGCCTTATGTCAGCACAGAATCTGTCTTCATGTCATAGCAGAGAATCAGGCTTCACGTCACCCACCACTGGAACAGGCCACTGTCCCACATTTAGGCCCCGGCACCCAGACAGAGGAGAGGTTCATTCAACTTTGGGTTGCCCCGCAATATAATGGTAAAATGAAAATAAAAATAGTATTGAATGAGGAAGTGCCCTGGAGTAGAATAATATACTGTTAAGGGGAGTTAGTTAATATGTAATCTGCACAAGGGATGGACAGGTCCTGTGGGATCCATGCCTGGTTCATTTTTATGAACGTCAGCTTGTCCACATTGGCTGTAGACAGGCGGCTGCGTTTGTCTGTAATGACGCCCCCTGCCGTGCTGAATACACGTTCAGACAAAATGCTGGCCACCGGGCAGGCCAGCACCTCCAAGGCATAAAAGGCTAGCTCTGGCCACGTGGACAATTTGGAGACCCAGAAGTTGAATGGGGCCGAACCATCAGTCAGTACGTGGAGCGGTGTGCACAGGTACTGTTCCACCATGTTAGTAAAATGTTGCCTCCTGCTAACACGTTCCGTATCAGGTGGTGGTGCAGTTAGCTGTGGCGTGGTGACAAAACTTTTCCACATCTCTGCCATGCTAACCCTGCCCTCAGAGGAGCTGGCCGTGACACAGCTGCGTTGGCGACCTCTTGCTCCTCCTCTGCCTTCGCCTTGGGCTTCCACTGGTTCCCCTGTGACATTTGGGAATGCTCTCAGTAGCGCGTCTACCAACGTGCGCTTGTACTCGCGCATCTTCCTATCACGCTCCAGTGTAGGAAGTAAGGTGGGCACATTGTCTTTGTACCGGGGATCCAGCAGGGTGGCAACCCAGTAGTCCGCACACGTTAAAATGTGGGCAACTCTGCTGTCGTTGCGCAGGCACTGCAGCATGTAGTCGCTCATGTGTGCCAGGCTGCCCAGAGGTAAGGACAAGCTGTCCTCTGTGGGAGGCGTATCGTCATCGTCCTGTGTTTCCCCCCAGCCATGCACCAGTGATGGGCCCGAGCTGCTTTGGGTGCCACCCCGCTGTGAACATGCTTCATCCTCATCCTCCTCCACCTCCTCCTCATCCTCGTCCTCCTCGTCCTCCAGTAGTGGGCCCTGTCTGGCCACATTTGTACCTGGCCTCTGCTGTTGCAATAAACCTCCCTCTGAGTCACTTCGAAGAGACTGGCCTGAAAGTGCTAAAAATGACCCCTCTTCCTCCTCTTCCTCCTGGGCCACCTCCTCTTCCATCATCGCCCTAAGTGTTTTCTCAAGGAGACATAGAAGTGGTATTGTAACGCTGATAACGGCGTCATCGCCACTGGCCACCTTGGTGGAGTACTCGAAACAGCGCAACAGGGCACACAGGTCTCGCATGGAGGCCCAGTCATTGGTGGTGAAGTGGGTCTGATCCGCAGTGCGACTGACCCGTGCGTGCTGCAGCTGAAACTCCACTATGGCCTGCTGCTGCTCGCACAGTCTGTCCAGCATATGCAAGGTGGAGTTCCACCTGGTGGGCACGTCGCATATGAGGCGGTGAGCGGGAAGGCCGAAGTTACGCTGTAGCGCAGACAGGCGAGCAGCGGCAGGGTGTGAACGCCGGAAGCGCGAACAGACGGCCCACACTTTATGCAGCAGCTCTGACATGTCGGGGTAGTTGCGAATGAACTTCTGCACCACCAAATTCAGCACATGCGCCAGGCAAGGGATGTGCGTCAAACCGGCTAGTCCCAGAGCTGCAACGAGATTTCGCCCATTATCGCACACCACCAGGCCGGGCTTGAGGCTCACCGGCAGCAACCACTCGTCGGTCTGTTGTTCTATACCCCGCCACAACTCCTGTGCGGTGTGGGGCCTGTCCCCCAAACATATGAGTTTCAGAACGGCCTGCTGACGTTTACCCCGGGCTGTGCTGAAGTTGGTGGTGAAGGTGTGTGGCTGACTGGATGAGCAGGTGGAAGTAGAGGAGGAGGAAGCTGAGTAGGAGGAGGAGGAGACAGGAGGCAAAGAATGTTGCCCTGCGATCCTTGGCGGCGGAAGGACGTGCGCCAAACAGCTCTCCGCCTGGGGCCCAGCCGCCACTACATTTACCCAGTGTGCAGTTAGGGAGATATAGCGTCCCTGGCCGTGCTTACTGGTCCACGTATCTGTGGTTAGGTGGACCTTGCCACAGATGGCGTTGCGCAGTGCACACTTGATTTTATCGGACACTTGGTTGTGCAGGGAAGGCACGGCTCTCTTGGAGAAGTAGTGCCAGCTGGGAACAACATACTGTGGGACAGCAAGCGACATGAGCTGTTTGAAGCTGTGTGTGTCCACCAGCCTAAATGACAGCATTTCATAGGCCAGTAGTTTAGAAATGCTGGCATTCAGGGCCAGGGATCGAGGGTGGCTAGGTGGGAATTTACGCTTTCTCTCAAATGTTTGTGAGATGGAGAGCTGAACGCTGCCGTGTGACATGGTTGAGATGCTTGGTGACGCAGGTGGTGGTGTTGGTGGTACATCCCATGTTTGCTGGGCGGCAGGTGCCAACGTTCCTCCAGAGGCGGAGGAAGAGGCCAAGGCGGCGGCAGCAGCAGAAGAGGCCGAGGCGGCGGCAGCAGCAGAAGAGGTAGCAGGGGGAGCCTGAGTGAGTTCCTTGTTTTTAAGGTGTTTACTCCACTGCAGTTCATGCTTTGCATGCAGGTGCCTGGTCATGCAGGTTGTGCTAAAGTTCAGAACGTTAATGCCTCGCTTCAGGCTCTGATGGCACAGCGTGCAAACCACTCGGGTCTTGTCGTCAGCACATTGTTTGAAGAAGTGCCATGCCAGGGAACTCCTTGAAGCTGCCTTTGGGGTGCTCGGTCCCAGATAGCGGCGGTCAGTAGCAGGCGGAGTCTCTTGGCGGCGGGTGTTCTGATTTTGCCCACTGCTCCCTCTTTTGCTACGCTGTTGGCTCGGTCTCACCACTGCCTCTTCCTCCGAACTGTGAAAGTCAGTGGCACGACCTTCATTCCATGTTGGGTCTAGGACCTCATCGTCCCCTGCATCGTCTTCCACCCAGTCTTGATCCCTGACCTCCTGTTCAGTCTGCACACTGCAGAAAGACGCAACAGTTGGCACCTGTGTTTCATCATCATCAGAGACGTGCTGAGGTGGTATTCCCATGTCCTCATCATCAGGAAAAATAAGTGGTTGTGCGTTAGTGCATTCTATCTCTTCCACCCCTGGGGAAGGGCTAGGTGGATGCCCTTGGGAAACCCTGGCAGCAGAGTCTTCAAACAGCATAAGAGACTGCTGCATAACTTGAGGCTCAGACAGTTTCCCTGATATGCATGGGGGTGATGTGACAGACCGATGGGCTTGGCTTTCATGCGCCATCTGTGCGCTTTCTGCAGAAGACTGGGTGGGAGATAATGTGAACGTGCTGGATCCACTGTCGGCCACCCAATTGACTAATGCCTGTACCTGCTCAGGCCTTACCATCCTTAGAACGGCATTGGGCCCCACCAAATATCGCTGTAAATTCTGCTGGCTACTGGGACCTGAGGTAGTTGGTTCACTAGGACGTGTGGCTGTGGCAGAACGGCCACGTCCTCTCCCAGCACCAGAGGGTCCACTAACACCACCACGACCATGTCCACGTCCGCGTCCCTTATTAGATGTTTTCCTCATTGTTCCCGTTCACCACAATTTTGAGAATGGCAAATTTGGGAATAGTTTTTCAACCCAGAACAAAAAGTGTGCTTTTACGGTCACTACAAATAACTTGACCAGCTAAAACAGTACAGATTTGGTTGAATAGAAATGTGAGGCCTGTTTTTTTTGCGCTGTGTGACAGGTATAGGTTTAATCACAGAATTAGACTTGTATCTGCACGGTAGCGTGTGTGTTAAGTTTTTCTGAATGACACTATCAGCACCTTCAATGTAAGATATCCTTTTTGGGATAGATTTCAAGTAGGCCTCATATAGCAGAAACTAGTTATTTTGAGAATGGCAAATTTGGGAATAGTTTTTCAACCCAGAACAAAAAGTGTGCTTTTACGGTCACTACAAATAACTTGACCAGCTAAAACAGTACAGATTTGGTTGAATAGAAATGTGAGGCCTGTTTTTTTTTGCGCTGTGTGACAGGTATAGGTTTAATCACAGAATTAGACTTGTATCTGCACGGTAGCGTGTGTGTTAAGTTTTTCTGAATGACACTATCAGCACCTTCAATGTAAGATATCCTTTTTGGGATAGATTTCAAGTAGGCCTCATATAGCAGAAACTAGTTATTTTGAGAATGGCAAATTTGGGAATAGTTTTTCAACCCAGAACAAAAAGTGTGCTTTTACGGTCACTACAAATAACTTGACCAGCTAAAACAGTACAGATTTGGTTGAATAGAAATGTGAGGCCTGTTTTTTTTGCGCTGTGTGACAGGTATAGGTTTAATCACAGAATTAGACTTGTATCTGCACGGTAGCGTGTGTGTTAAGTTTTTCTGAATGACACTATCAGCACCTTCAATGTAAGATATCCTTTTTGGGATAGATTTCAAGTAGGCCTCATATAGCAGAAACTTGTTATTTTGAGAATGGCAAATTTGGGAATAGTTTTTCAACCCAGAACAAAAAGTGTGCTTTTACGGTCACTACAAATAACTTGACCAGCTAAAACAGTACAGATTTGGTTGAATAGAAATGTGAGGCCTGTTTTTTTTGCGCTGTGTGACAGGTATAGGTTTAATCACAGAATTAGACTTGTATCTGCACGGTAGCGTGTGTGTTAAGTTTTTCTGAATGACACTATCAGCACCTTCAATGTAAGATATCCTTTTTGGGATAGATTTCAAGTAGGCCTCATATAGCAGAAACTAGTTATTTTGAGAATGGCAAATTTGGGAATCGTTTTTCAACCCAGAACAAAAAGTGTGCTTTTACGGTCACTACAAATAACTTGACCAGCTAAAACAGTACAAATTTGGTTGAATAGAAATGTCAGGTCTATTTTTTAGGCGCTGGGTGACAGGCTCAACTTGCCCCTGATGTAGTATATGGCCAAAAAATAACCACACTATTGATGGTTAAATGCACTTGGGTGACACAGGCTCAGCCTGCACCAGATGTAGTATATGGCCAAAAAATAACCAGACTGTTAATAGTTAAATGCACTTCGGTGACACAGGCTCAGCCTGCAGCTGACGTAGTATATGGCCAAAAAATAACCAGACTGTTGATGGTTAAATGCACTTCGGTGACACAGGCTCAGCCTGCAGCTGATGTAGGATATAGCAAAAAATAACCACACTATTGATGGTTAAATACACTTGGTGATAGCTTGTGCTGGCGCACCACAAGCCACAAAATGGCAGCCGATCACCCCAGAAAAAAGTGATCTAAAAACGCTCTGGGCAGCCTCAAAAAAGTGAGCAAGTCGATATTAGCACTTCAATGATCGACAGCTGCAGATCGATCACAGAATGAAGTCTTTTGGAGGAGTTAATCTGCCTAATCTCGCCCTAACGTCGCAGCAGCAACCTCTCCCTATGCTTGAATCAGCAGAGTGACGTGCAGCGCTACGTGACCCAAGCTTATATAGAGGCTGGGTCACATGCTGCACTGGCCAATCACAGCCATGCCAATAGTAGGCAAGGCTGTGATGGCCTCTTGGGGCAAGTAGTATGACGCTTGTTGATTGGCTGCTTTGCAGCCTTTCAAAAAGCGCCAAGAAAGCGCCGAACACCGAACCCGGACTTTTACGAAAATGTTCGGGTTCGGGTCCGTGTCACGGACACCCCAAAATTCGGCACGAACCCGAACTATACAGTTCGGGTTCGCTCATCCCTACCCTCAAGGTATTCAAAACTGATTTTACAAACTTTGTTAACCCTTTAGGTGTTGCACAAGAGTTATTGGCAAATGGGGATGAAATTTGAGAATTTCATTTTTTTTGCCTAATGTTCCATTTTAACCCATTTTTTCCATTAACAAAGCAAGGGTTAACAGCCAAAAAAAGACTGTATCTTTATTGCCCTGACTCTGCCGTTTACAGAAACACCCCATATGTGGCCGTAAACTACTGTACGGGCACACAGTAGGGCATAGAGGGAAAGGTGCGCCGTATGGTTTTTTGAAGCCAGATTTTGCTGGACTGGTTTTTTGACACCATGTCCCATTTGAAGCCCCCCTGATGCACCCCTAGAGTAGAAACTCCAAAAAAAATGACCCTATCTAAGAAACTACACCCCTCAAGGTATTCAAAACTGATTTTACAAACTTTGTTAACCCTTTAGGTGTTGCACAAGATTTAATGGAAAATAGAGATACAATTTCAAAATTTCACTTTTTTGGCAGATTTTCCATTTTAATATTTTTTTTCCAGTTACAAAGCAAAGGTTAACAGCCAAACAAAACTCATTATTTATGGCCCTGATTCTGTAGTTTACAGAAACACCCCATTATGTGGCTGTAAACTGCTGTATGGCCACACAGCAGGGCGTAGAGTGAAAGGTGCGCCGTATGGTTTTTGGAAGCCAGATTTTGCTGGACTGGTTTTTTGACACCATGTCCAATTTGAAGCCCCCCTGATGCACCCCTAGAGTAGAAACTCCATAAAAGTGACCCCATCTAAGAAACTACACCCCTCAAGGTATTCAAAACTGATTTTACAAACTTTGTTAACCCTTTAGGTGTTGCACAAGATTTAATGGAAAATAGAGATACAATTTCAAAATTGCACTTTTTTGGCAGATTTTCCATTTTAATATTTTTCTTCCAATTACAAAGCAAGGGTTAACAGCCAAACAAAACTCATTATTTATGGCCCTGATTCTGTAGTTTACAGAAACACCCCATATGTGGCCGTAAACTGCTGTACGGCCACACAGCAGGGCGTAGAGTGAAAGGTGCGCCGTATGGTTTTTGGAAGCCAGATTTTGCTGGACTGGTTTTTTGACACCATGTCCCATTTGAAGCCCCCCTGATGCACCCCTAGAGTAGAAACCCCATAAAAGTGACCCCATCTAAGAAACTACACCCCTCAAGGTATTCAAAACTGATTTTACAAACTTTGTTAACCCTTTAGGTGTTGCACAAGATTTAATGGAAAATAGAGATACAATTTCAAAACTTCACTTTTTTGGCAGATTTTCCATTTTAATATTTTTTTTTCCGGTTACAAAGCAAGGGTTAACAGCCAAACAAAACTCATTATTTATGGCCCGATTCTGTAGTTTACAGAAACACCCCATATGTGGTCATAAACCGCTGTACGGGCACGCGGCAGGGTGAAGAAGGAAAGGAATGCCATACGGTTTTTGGAAGGCAGATTTTGCTGGACTGTTTTTTTCGACACCATGTCCCATTTGAAGCCCCCCTGATACACCCCCAGAGTAGAAACTCCAAAAACAGTGACCCCATTTTAGAAACTACGGGATAGGGTAGCAGTTTTGTTGGTACTAGTTTAGGGTACATATGATTTTTGGTTGCTCTATATTACACTTTTTTGTGCGGCAAGGTAACAAGAAATAGATTTTTTGGCACGTATTTTTTATGTTATTTACAACATTTGTCTGACAGGTTAGATCATGCGGTAATTTTATAGAGCAGGTTGTCACGGACGCGGCGATACCTAATATAGTATAGTATACAATTATTTTTATTTATGTAAGTTTTACACAATGATTTCATTTTTAAAACAAAAAAAATGTTTTAGTGTCTCCATAGTCTAAGAGCCATAGTTTTTTCAGTTTTTGGGCGATTATCTTAAGTAGGGTCTCATTTTTTGCGGGATGAGATGACGGTTTGATTGGCACTATTTTAGGGTGCATATGACTTTTTGATCGCTTGCAATTACACTTTTTGTGACATAAGATGACTAAAAATGGCTTTTTTTACACCGTTTTTATTTTAATTTTTTTACGGTGGTCACCTGAGGGGTTAGGTCATGTAATATTTTTATAGAGCCGGTCGATACGGACGCGGCGATACCTAATATGTATACTTTTTTTTATTTATTTAAGTTTTACACAATTATTTCATTTTTGAAAAAACAAAAATCATGTTTTAGTGTTTCCATAGTCTGAGAGCCATAGTTTTTTCAGTTTTTGGGCGATTATCTTGGGTAGGGTATGATTTTTGCGGGATGAGATGACGGTTTGATTGGTACTATTTTGGCGTACATGCGACTTTTTTGATCACTTTTATTACCTTTTTTGGAAAGTAAGGTGGGCAAAATTTTAATTTCCTAATAGTTTTAAGTTTTTTATTTTTATGGCGTTCACCGTGCAGGGAAAGTAACATGACCGTTTTATAGATCAGGTCGTTACGGACGCAGCGATACCAAACATGTGTAGGGAATTATTTATTTTTTTCATTTTTAATCAGTGATAAATGTGTTTTTTGATTTTTACTTTTTTTTCACTTTTTTTTACTTTTTTTTTTTACCCAGACCCACTTGGTTCTTGAAGATCCAGTGGGTCTGATGTCTGTATAATACAGTACAATACACTATATAGTGTTTTGTACTGTATTTTACTTACACTTTGTCTGAACAGATCTCTGCCTTTAGCACAGATGCGTCCTGTTGCCTGGGAACCATCCCCGTCTGCTCAGTAGTGGTCAGAACTTCGCAGACGGGGAAGGGTAAGGTCGGGGCTGTCGGGGGGCTGTCTGGGAGCTCTCTCCCTCTCCATCGGGGGGCTGCAAAGGCACTGCAGCCCCCCGATGGGAGAGGGAGGGAGCTCCTTCTTACTGTTAACTTTTTACATACAGCGGTCCGTACGGACCGCGGTATGGAAAGGGTTAAACGGCTGACATCTGCACAGATGTCAGCCGTTTATACCAGGGTGTCAGCAATGTGCTGACACCCTGGTATACCCACTGTACACCAACGAATTTTCAAGAGGAGGCGGGCGGGGGATCGCGATCCCGCCTGCCGCACCGCCCGCCTCCCGCACCGCCCGCAACTCCCCCCCCCTGCACCACCCGCCGTCAAAAAATCATGCAGGGGTGTGGAAAATCGATATTTGAGGGACACTAAAGTTACTGATATGACCGCGGGGATCAGAAACTGCAGAAAGCGCAGCAAACCGCAGGTCTGAATTGACCTGCGGTTTGCGGCGATCGCCAATAGGGGGGGTCACATGACCCCCCCTGGCGTTGTGACAGGATGCCGGCTGAATGATTTCAGCCGGCATCCCGTTCCCATTAACCCCCGCGGCGCCGGAATCTTCATTTAAAGTTAGGACGTACCGGTACGCCCTGAGTCCTTAAGGACTCGGGAAATAGGGCGTACCGGTACGCCCTGCGTCCTTAAGGGGTTAAAGGAGAAAATGCACCCCAGTATGTGTTCCCCAATTTCTCTTTATTCAGGAAACACCGCATATGTGCTTGTAGCCTGCTGTATGGGCGCACACCAGGCAAATAGCTACATATGGATTTTGCTGGTAGGCCTGAATTGGCAGACATTGATTTTAGGTGACATGTCACATTTAAATTATTTCTGCGTACCCCATAAATTAAAAACCCCAAAAAGTGACCTCATTTTGGAAAGAGCACCCCCATGCGAAAATTTTAAGTGGTGGAAAGGGTACTTTTCAGCAAGCAGGTGTCTCACAGAAGGCAGAAACACTTGTTAAAGGATTTCAAAGGACACATTTGTGAAAATGAAAAATTATTAGCAGACCCAAATTTTTACTTTCACAAAGTGTTAAAGGAGAAAATGCACCTCAATATTTAATAGTTTTCCCCATTTTTTCCTATTCAGAAAACACCCCATTTGTGCTTGTAGCATGCTGTATGGGCGCACACCAGGCAAATACAGTTGTGTTCAAAATTATTCAACCCCCACTGAAATTGAGTGTTTTGGCCAGTTTGACATTGATTTTGATCATTTCAGTCATCTTGTTTACAATTCAATCAAAGAGGCACTTGTAAGTCAGACAAATATAACATAACAAAAATTATATAGGATAAACCAGGCACTCAAGTATGGAGTAAATTGATAAGGATATTTATTCCCACAATGACAATAGAATATAACAATAAAATTCACCAATAAAATACTATAAAATATTATAAAACACTTTAAACCGTAATAGCAGCAATATTCGACATATATACTAAAATCAATGCGTTAATTGAATAGCAGCGGCATAGATGTTAAAATCAATACATGAATTGATAAGCAGCAGCAATGGACATATATATGCGGCTTGTAGATACTGAAGTCATTGGGTTCAGAAGACAAGGAAACCGCAGGAAAACCGCAATAGATAACAGAGTCTTATAAGCAGAGGACAAGGAAAACGCAGGAAGACCGCAATTGGTAGCAGAGTCTTATAAGCGCTTTCTTGGTTTCGGTAATATTGAATTGCACAACGGTGGCGTCCCACCGATTTGAGCAACTGTGTTGCTTAATTTTACCTGACCAGTATGTCTTTATCCTACGTCCGGATCTGTGGAAATTTGCTGTGGGTGCGGTATCACCTGGATATCCTGCTCACGGAAGCAATGTCTGTGGCTTTGTTAGGATTCCTCCGGTGTTCGTCGCTCTCAGTCACAGCTAGTCGATTCTTAGAAGTCCAGGGGAGCTATTTTTCTAGCATGCCGGTACAGGGTATTAACCATACGCGTTTCGGGGTCCTCTGAATGACCCCTTCCTCAGTGGTAACCCTGAAGTGCTTCCCCACATCCTTTTATATGAAATCTTGGAAAGAAAGAAGGTCCGGACAGGATCTCATCGTATCAAAACATGGAAAACTGGAATTGTCCAATATAATCATTATATGCGTTTTTCCTTATGCGATTCCTGTGATCTGATTTTTGCTGCCTTTTTTTAGGTAAGTTGCGTTTTATGTTCCACTGCTATTTAAATGTAAAGTAGATCATATGCCACATAATTTCAGTTACAATATAATACTTAAAATATGTTTAAAAATAAAAAAAATTAGAAAATATACATATATATAAAAATACATATATATACATAAAAACACAACCACATCGCAGTCTCTTTATTCTTATTCTTATTAAACAATATTTTGCTAAACAATATTTTTTGGGGGGGGGGGAGAAAAAAGTTCAAGGGTCATGGAATCACAAGAAACCAAAAAGTTCCCAGTCAGCATTCAGTCCTTGTGGGACTAGGGAACCAAAGTCAAATATAAACTTGGATTCCACCCTTGACATCTTTTTTATCAAGTCTCCCCCCCTCCACTCTGGTGTCACTATTGTTAGAGCTGTATAGGTGAGACCTGTTGGATCGCTATTGTGACATAACTTAAAGTGCCTTGAGACAATGGGATTTTCATAGCCTTTACGGATATTTGCTATATGCTCTGAAATCCTTGTCTTAAGGCACCTTTTTGTGCGACCGATATATTGCTTTCTGCAAGGACAAGTTAACAGATATATTATGTTTTTACTGTTACATGTCAGAAAAGTTTTGATTTCATACACATATTCATTACTGGTTGAGGAAACTTTAACTGTCTTTCTTTGAAAATTTGTTGTTTTGCAGTTTGAACAGGTTCTGCATCTGAAAAAGCCCTCAAAGCATAGCCATTGGTTATCCTTTTTTTTAAAATTATTTTTAGATGTTTTTATCGTGGGTGCAATTTTTAAACCTAAGTTGTTGGCACGAGTATAAATTATTTTCGGTTTTGTCGGCATCAATGGTCCTATGATTTTATCTTTCTGCAGAAATGACCAGTGTTTAGCAATGATGGTTTCAATCTTTTTATACTGAGTATTAAAGGGCAGAATCATCTGTAACTCCCCACATGTCATACCATCACTATTTAATACAACTGGTTTCTCTGCAAAAAAATACTGTCGGTCTAGATTTTTTACTTTATTCAAGGCTTTTTCGATGCAGTCGTTAGGATAATCTTTTTCGACAAACTGCTGCCTCAGTATTTCGGCCTCATTTTCGAATATCTAATTTTTCGTACAATTCCTCTTGAGGCGCCTGAATTGGCTTGTTGGTACATTCAGCAGCCACCTAGGGAGGTGGCAGCTTGAATGTAAAATAAAATTGTTCTTAGCTGTAGGTTTATAATAAGTACTGCAGCTGAGTTTGTCCCTATCAACATCAATCTTTAGATCTAGAAATTCAATGCCTGTTTTACTCAGGTTAGCTGTGAACTGAAGATTCTGATCATTTAGATTGATGTTCGACAGGAAGGAACCCAATGCCAAATCCGTGCCTCTCCAGATAAAAATCACGTCATCTATGTACCGCTTCCAGAGCACCAGATCCGCACCCAGTATTGGCTGAATATGTTCATCCTCCCAATTCGCCATAAAAAGAGTTGCGTAACTGGGTGCGAACCTGGTGCCCATCGCGGTACCAGATTCCTGTAAAAAGAATTCTGTATTAAAAGCAAAATAGTTGTGCTTCAATATAAAATTCACTGCTTCTAAAATATATTCTATTTGTGCTACTTTAAAATGACCGCTCTTGTCGAGTTGAGATCTCAATGCTGCAAGTCCCTGATCATGCCTAATAGATGTATAAAGGGATCGGACATCGAGAGTCCCCAATGTCCAATTCTCTTCTACCATTAATTCCTCCAATATTTTTACTACCTGTGTGGTATCTTTTAGGTAGAATTTTGTTTTTTTAACTACCGGTTGCAATTGGTGATCCACATACTGGGAAAGGTTGGCCGTGAGGGAATTAATCCCCGAAATTATAGGGCGGCCAGGGGGATTTGTGAGGCTTTTGTGTATCTTCGGCAAATAATAAAATACAGGAAGTCTACACTGTGTACTTAATATAAAATTGGCCTCACTTTCTAATAAAATATTTCCCCTTATACCTTTTTCACATAATTGTCTCAGTTGCGGATAAAAAACATTAGTAGGATCAGCCCTTAATTTAATATATACGTTTGTGTCCAACAGTTGTCTCTGGCATTCTCTATTATAGTCATCAGTATTTAGGATTACTATCGCACCGCCCTTATCGGCAGGGCGTATAGTAATCCCATCATCCTTCTGCAACTGCTTAATTGCTGCAATCTCCTGGTTGGAGAGATTTGATTTTTTATTCTTTGTGCCTCCTAAAATTCTAATATCCCTTTCTACATTTTTCCTAAATGTTTCAATCTCTGGACTAATCTCATTTCTGGGATATTTAGTCGACCTAGCTTTTAATTCTGTATGAATAAAGCCAGATATTGCCTGGGATTGTGATGTGATGGGATTCTTCATAAAATACTTTTTAAGACAGATTTTCCTTACAAATTTTTCTATGCCCACATAGGTATCGAATTTATTTAACCGCGTGCTTGGGGCAAATTTTAGGCCCTTGTTTAATTAGGATATTTGGGATGGTGTTAAATTGACTCCACTCAGGTTAATGATAGAGCTTGGTGATGGTGTTGCTAGGTCTAATATCTGTGTCTGTATCTTTCTCTTTGCCCTTCGTGTCTTTCTTTTGGTCTTTGGTAATCTTGTGTCCAATCTAGTGACCTGTCTGGTGTTCTGTTGTGCCTCCAATGTGAATTGTGATTCGGGGGTGTCCAATTCTGTGTGGTTTGTTTGTTCCGTAAATTGTACGTGTGTTGGGCTGGTGGGTCTAAGTGATGTATTCTCTTCGGCGAGTGTTGCATACGTTGTCGTGTATTCTGAGTTCGGTAATGTGCAGGGCTTTGATCTAAAAAAGGTTCCCTGCTCAATACCTCATATTTGTTTAAAGTTTTTATGTTAGTATCTAAATTAGTGTCTATTTCTTCTATAGTGTTTCTGTGCGTTTCTTTGTGTTTATTTTTCCCTTTTACTTTTGAGTGTTGTACAGTGATTTCCTTTGTCTGCACCATCTCACTTATATGTTCCCTATCATTGGCTGAGTGTCGTCTACTATGTTTTTTCATTTTTTTATCTATTATTTCTTGTTCCAATTTATCTATATTTTTACAGATCCTTTGTTGCCAGTTATTATAATCCTCGTTTTTTGGTAATATTTCGACTTTATCTTTAATCCTCATAATTTTTCCAGATAATTCGTCTAAGATCTGTACACGTCTCTTGATTATTAATTCCATTAATAAAATAGACTGGTTTTTAAGTAATTGATCCCACTCTATATTAAACTTGTCTTCACAGAGATCTTGTGCTGGAGTCTTTGAGAGCTGTAGTCCCTTGGGGATAATCCCATTCTTAATATACTGTGTAAGGGATTTAATCTCCCATTGTTGTTTTATTTGTTTCAACAATAGGGTTTCAAGCTCTCCAAATACTCCTGCTACAGACTCCGAATAACATGATCTGTCATCAAAGCTAAAAGAATCTATCATTTGTTTTTTTGTCTCAATAAAACTCCATATATCCATGTTCTCAGCTGAGGAGCTCATCAGAAAAAGTGGATCAAGTAAAATCAAAGTGCAGTATCTGTGGATCACTACAGCTGAGTAATGGATTTAAGGTGCTCTTGGTTTATGTGACCCACCCAGTCACAAAGAGGAATACAAAAATTATATAGGATAAACCAGGCACTCAAGTATGGAGTAAATTGATAAGGATATTTATTCCCACAATGACAATAGAATATAACAATAAAATTCACCAATAAAATACTATAAAATATTATAAAACCAGTCTATTTTATTAATGAAATTAATAATCAAGAGACGTGTACAGATCTTAGACAAATTATCTGGAAAAATTATGAGGATTAAAGATAAAGTCAAAATATTACCAAAAAACGAGGATTATAATAACTGGCAACAAAGGATCTGTAAAAATATAGATAAATTGGAACAAGAAATAATAGATAAAAAAATGAAAAAACATAGTAGACGACACTCAGCCAATGATAGGGAACATATAAGTGAGATGGTGCAGACAAAGGAAATCACTGTACAACACTCAAAAGTAAAAGGGAAAAATAAACACAAAGAAACGCACAGAAACACTATAGAAGAAATAGACACTAATTTAGATACTAACATAAAAACTTCAAACAAATATGAGGTATTGAGCAGGGAACCTTTTTTAGATCAAAGCCCTGCACATTACCGAACTCAGAATGCACGACAACGTATGCAACACTCGCCGAAGAGAATACATCACTTAGACCCACCAGCCCAACACACGTACAATTTACGGAACAAACAAACCACACAGAATTGGACACCCCCGAATCACAATTCACATTGGAGGCACAACAGAACACCAGACAGGTCACTAGATTGGACACAAGATTACCAAAGACCAAAAGAAAGACACGAAGGGCAAAGAGAAAGATACAGACACAGATATTAGACCTAGCAACACCATCACCAAGCTCTATCATTAACCTGAGTGGAGTCAATTTAACACCATCCCAAATATCCTTATTAAACAAGGGCCTTAAATTTGCCCCAAGCACGCGGTTAAATAAATTCGATACCTATGTGGGCATAGAAAAATTTGTAAGGAAAATCTGTCTTAAAAAGTATTTTATGAAGAATCCCATCACATCACAATCCCAGGCAATATCTGGCTTTATTCATACAGAATTAAAAGCTAGGTCGACTAAATATCCCAGAAATGAGATTAGTCCAGAGATTGAAACATTTAGGAAAAATGTAGAAAGGGATATTAGAATTTTAGGAGGCACAAAGAATAAAAAATCGAATCTCTCCAACCAGGAGATTGCAGCAATTAAGCAGTTGCAGAAGGATGATGGGATTACTATACGCCCTGCCGATAAGGGCGGTGCGATACTAATCCTAAATACTGATGACTATAACAGAGAATGCCAGAGACAACTGTTGGACACAAACGTATATATTAAATTAAGGGCTGATCCTACTAATGTTTTTTATCCGCAACTGAGACAATTATGTGAAAAAGGTATAAGGGGAAATATTTTATTAGAAAGTGAGGCCAATTTTATATTAAGTACACAGTGTAGACTTCCTGTATTTTATTATTTGCCGAAGATACACAAAAGCCTCACAAATCCCCCTGGCCGCCCTATAATTTCGGGGATTAATTCCCTCACAGCCAACCTTTCCCAGTATGTGGATCACCAATTGCAACCGGTAGTTAAAAAAACAAAATTCTACCTAAAAGATACCACACAGGTAGTAAAAATATTGGAGGAATTAATGGTAGAAGAGAATTGGACATTGGGGACTCTCGATGTCCGATCCCTTTATACATCTATTAGGCATGATCAGGGACTTGCGGCATTGAGATCTCAACTCGACAAGAGCAGTCATTTTAAAGTAGCACAAATAGAATATATTTTAGAAGCAGTGAATTTTATATTGAAGCACAACTATTTTGCTTTTAATACAGAATTCTTTTTACAGGAATCTGGTACCGCGACGGGCACCAGGTTCGCACCCAGTTACGCAAATCTTTTTATGGCGAATTGGGAGGATGAACATATTCAGCCAATACTGGGTGCGGATCTGGTGCTCTGGAAGCGGTACATAGATGACGTGATTTTTATCTGGAGAGGCACGGATTTGGCAATGGGTTCCTTCCTGTCGAACATCAATCTAAATGATCAGAATCTTCAGTTCACAGCTAACCTGAGCAAAACAGGCATTGAATTTCTAGATCTAAAGATTGATGTTGATAGGGACAAACTCAACTGCAGTACTTATTATAAACCTACAGCTAGGAACAATTTTATTTTACATTCAAGCTGCCACCTCCCTAGGTGGCTGCTGAATGTACCAACAAGCCAATTCAGGCGCCTCAAGAGGAATTGTACGAAAAATTAGATATTCGAAAATGAGGCCGAAATACTGAGGCAGCAGTTTGTCGAAAAAGATTACCCTAACGACTGCATCGAAAAAGCCTTGAATAAAGTAAAAAATCTAGACCGACAGGATTTTTTTTGCAGAGAAACCAGTTGTATTAAATAGTGATGGTATGACATGTGGGGAGTTACAGATGATTCTGCCCTTTAATACTCAGTATAAAAAGATTGAAACCATCATTGCTAAACACTTGTCATTTCTGCAGAAAGATAAAATCATAGGACCATTGATGCCGACAAAACCGACCATTGTATTCCTCTTTGCGACTGGGTGGGTCACATAAACCAAGAGCACCTTAAATCCATTACTCAGCTGTAGTGATCCACAGATACTGCACTTTAAATATAACATAACATTTATAATGAAATAACCACAAATGTATTTTCTGTGCTCACATCATTATCAGTTTTATTCAACCCCCAAGTGACATTCAATCTTAGTACTTAGTACAACATCCTTTTCCAGTTATAACAGCTTTTAAACGTGAAGAATAGCTTGACACAAGTGTCTTGCAGCGATCTACGGGTATCTTCGCCCATTCTTCATGGGCAAAAGCCTCCAGTTCAGTCACATTCTTAGGCTTGCGCGCGGCAACTGCTTTCTTTAAGTCCCACCAGAGGTTCTCAATCGGATTTAAGTCTGGTGACTGCGATGGCCACTTCAAAATGTTCCAGCCTTTAATCTGCAACCATGCTCTAGTGGACTTGGAGGTATGCTTGGGATCATTGTCCTGTTGAAAGGTCCAATGTCTCCCAAGCCTCAGGTTTGTGACGGACTGCATCACATTTTCATCCAATATCTCCTGGTACTGAAGAGAATTCATGGTACCTTGCACACGCTGAAGCGAAGCTTCCCTGTACCCTGTAAAGCAAAACAGCCCCAAAGCTTGATTGACCCCCGCCATGCTTCACAGTAGGCAAGGTGTTCTTTTCTTCATAGGCCTTGTTCTTCCTCCTCCAAACATAGCGTTGATCCATGGGCCCAAACAGTTCTAATTTTGTTTCATCAGTCCACAGAACACTATCCCAAAACTTTTGTGGTTTGTCCACATGACTTTTGGCATACTGCAGTCGACTCTTCTTATTCTTTGGAGACAGCAAGGGGGTGCGCCTGGGAGTTCTGGCATGGAGGCCTTCATTATGCAGTGTGCGCCTTATTGTCTGAGCTGAAACTTCAGTACCCACATCTGACCAATCTTTTTTCAGTTCCTCAGCAGTCACACGGGGACTTTTCTCCACTTTGCGCTTCAGGTAGCGCACAGCAGTCGAAGTCAGCATCTTCTTTCTGCCACGACCAGGTAGCGTTTCAACAGTGCTCTTTGCCTTGAATTTGCGAATGATGCTTCCTATGGTGTCTCTTAGTATGTTTAACATCTTTGCAATCTTCTTATAGCCATTGCCCTTCCTGTGAAGAGAAATCACCTCTTCTCTTGTCTTCCTGGACCATTCTCTTGACTTCACCATGTTTGTAAACACACCAGTAAATGTCTAGAAGGAGCTGAGTATCACAGTCCTTTTAAATCTGCCTAATTGGTGCTTATTATGCTTGATTGCTGCTCCTTGAGATCCACAGGTGTTTTCAATACCTGATCGAAAACACTTGAATGAACCTCTGTTCTTAAGAGTGGTAGTCTTTAAGGGGTTGAATAATTGTGTCAATGAAGAAATCACAAAAAAAAACATTTAATACTGTATTACAAAAACAATTGATGTCATTTTAGTTGCATTTGGTTCTTTAAAAAGTCCTTGTAAGATTTCATTCTGAACACAATTACAAATGTACACTAAATTCCCTAAAACCCTTTACAGCATTGGGGGTTGAATAATTTTGAACACAACTGTAGCTAAATATGGATTTTGCTGGCAGGCCTGAATTAGCAGACATTGATTTTAGGTGACATGTCGCATTTAAATAATTCCTTAGGACCCCAGAAATTAAAAATCCCAAAAAGTGACCCCATTTTGGAAAGAGCACCCACGTACGAACATTTTAAGTCGTGGAAAGGGAAGTTTTCAGCAAACAGGTGTCTCACAGAAGGCAAAAACACAGGTTAGATCATGCGGTAATTTTATAGAGCAGGTTGTCACGGACGCGGCGATACCTAATATAGTATAGTATACAATTTTTTTATTTATGTAAGTTTTACACAATGATTTCATTTTTAAAACAAAAAAAATGTTTTAGTGTCTCCATAGTCTAAGAGCCATATTTTTTTTTTCGTTTTTGGGCGATTATCTTAAGTAGGGTCTCATTTTTTGCGGGATGAGATGACGGTTTGATTGGCACTATTTTAGGGTGCATATGACTTTTTGATCGCTTGCTATTACACTTTTTGTGACATAAGATGACTAAAAATGGCTTTTTTTACACCGTTTTTATTTTAATTTTTTTACGGTGGTCACCTGAGGGGTTAGGTCATGTAATATTTTTATAGAGCCGGTCGATACGGACGCGGCGATACCTAATATGTATACTTTTTTTTATTTATTTAAGTTTTACACAATTATTTCATTTTTGAAAAAACAAAAATCATGTTTTAGTGTTTCCATAGTCTGAGAGCCATAGTTTTTTCAGTTTTTGGGCGATTATCTTGGGTAGGGTATGATTTTTGCGGGATGAGATGACGGTTTGATTGGTACTATTTTGGCGTACATGCGACTTTTTTGATCACTTTTATTACCTTTTTTGGAAAGTAAGGTGGGCAAAATTTTAATTTCCTAATAGTTTTAAGTTTTTTATTTTTATGGCGTTCACCGTGCAGGGAAAGTAACATGACCGTTTTATAGATCAGGTCGTTACGGACGCAGCGATACCAAACATGTGTAGGGAATTATTTATTTTTTTCATTTTTAATCAGTGATAAATGTGTTTTTTGATTTTTACTTTTTTTTCACTTTTTTTTACTTTTTTTTTTTACCCAGACCCACTTGGTTCTTGAAGATCCAGTGGGTCTGATGTCTGTATAATACAGTACAATACACTATATAGTGTTTTGTACTGTATTTTACTTACACTTTGTCTGAACAGATCTCTGCCTTTAGCACAGATGCGTCCTGTTGCCTGGGAACCATCCCCGTCTGCTCAGTAGTGGTCAGAACTTCGCAGACGGGGAAGGGTAAGGTCGGGGCTGTCGGGGGGCTGTCTGGGAGCTCTCTCCCTCTCCATCGGGGGGCTGCAAAGGCACTGCAGCCCCCCGATGGGAGAGGGAGGGAGCTCCTTCTTACTGTTAACTTTTTACATACAGCGGTCCGTACGGACCGCGGTATGGAAAGGGTTAAACGGCTGACATCTGCACAGATGTCAGCCGTTTATACCAGGGTGTCAGCAATGTGCTGACACCCTGGTATACCCACTGTACACCAACGAATTTTCAAGAGGAGGCGGGCGGGGGATCGCGATCCCGCCTGCCGCACCGCCCGCCTCCCGCACCGCCCGCAACTCCCCCCCCCTGCACCACCCGCCGTCAAAAAATCATGCAGGGGTGTGGAAAATCGATATTTGAGGGACACTAAAGTTACTGATATGACCGCGGGGATCAGAAACTGCAGAAAGCGCAGCAAACCGCAGGTCTGAATTGACCTGCGGTTTGCGGCGATCGCCAATAGGGGGGGTCACATGACCCCCCCTGGCGTTGTGACAGGATGCCGGCTGAATGATTTCAGCCGGCATCCCGTTCCCATTAACCCCCGCGGCGCCGGAATCTTCATTTAAAGTTAGGACGTACCGGTACGCCCTGAGTCCTTAAGGACTCGGGAAATAGGGCGTACCGGTACGCCCTGCGTCCTTAAGGGGTTAAAGGAGAAAATGCACCCCAGTATGTGTTCCCCAATTTCTCTTTATTCAGGAAACACCGCATATGTGCTTGTAGCCTGCTGTATGGGCGCACACCAGGCAAATAGCTACATATGGATTTTGCTGGTAGGCCTGAATTGGCAGACATTGATTTTAGGTGACATGTCACATTTAAATTATTTCTGCGTACCCCATAAATTAAAAACCCCAAAAAGTGACCTCATTTTGGAAAGAGCACCCCCGTGCGAAAATTTTAAGTGGTGGAAAGGGTACTTTTCAGCAAGCAGGTGTCTCACAGAAGGCAGAAACACTTGTTAAAGGATTTCAAAGGACACATTTGTGAAAATGAAAAATTATTAGCAGACCCAAATTTTTACTTTCACAAAGTGTTAAAGGAGAAAATGCACCTCAATATTTAATAGTTTTCCCCATTTTTTCCTATTCAGAAAACACCCCATTTGTGCTTGTAGCATGCTGTATGGGCGCACACCAGGCAAATACAGTTGTGTTCAAAATTATTCAACCCCCACTGAAATTGAGTGTTTTGGCCAGTTTGACATTGATTTTGATCATTTCAGTCATCTTGTTTACAATTCAATCAAAGAGGCACTTGTAAGTCAGACAAATATAACATAACAAAAATTATATAGGATAAACCAGGCACTCAAGTATGGAGTAAATTGATAAGGATATTTATTCCCACAATGACAATAGAATATAACAATAAAATTCACCAATAAAATACTATAAAATATTATAAAACACTTTAAACCGTAATAGCAGCAATATTCGACATATATACTAAAATCAATGCGTTAATTGAATAGCAGCGGCATAGATGTTAAAATCAATACATGAATTGATAAGCAGCAGCAATGGACATATATATGCGGCTTGTAGATACTGAAGTCATTGGGTTCAGAAGACAAGGAAACCGCAGGAAAACCGCAATAGATAACAGAGTCTTATAAGCAGAGGACAAGGAAAACGCAGGAAGACCGCAATTGGTAGCAGAGTCTTATAAGCGCTTTCTTGGTTTCGGTAATATTGAATTGCACAACGGTGGCGTCCCACCGATTTGAGCAACTGTGTTGCTTAATTTTACCTGACCAGTATGTCTTTATCCTACGTCCGGATCTGTGGAAATTTGCTGTGGGTGCGGTATCACCTGGATATCCTGCTCACGGAAGCAATGTCTGTGGCTTTGTTAGGATTCCTCCGGTGTTCGTCGCTCTCAGTCACAGCTAGTCGATTCTTAGAAGTCCAGGGGAGCTATTTTTCTAGCATGCCGGTACAGGGTATTAACCATACGCGTTTCGGGGTCCTCTGAATGACCCCTTCCTCAGTGGTAACCCTGAAGTGCTTCCCCACATCCTTTTATATGAAATCTTGGAAAGAAAGAAGGTCCGGACAGGATCTCATCGTATCAAAACATGGAAAACTGGAATTGTCCAATATAATCATTATATGCGTTTTTCCTTATGCGATTCCTGTGATCTGATTTTTGCTGCCTTTTTTTAGGTAAGTTGCGTTTTATGTTCCACTGCTATTTAAATGTAAAGTAGATCATATGCCACATAATTTCAGTTACAATATAATACTTAAAATATGTTTAAAAATAAAAAAAATTAGAAAATATACATATATATAAAAATACATATATATACATAAAAACACAACCACATCGCAGTCTCTTTATTCTTATTCTTATTAAACAATATTTTGCTAAACAATATTTTTTTGGGGGGGGGGAGAAAAAAGTTCAAGGGTCATGGAATCACAAGAAACCAAAAAGTTCCCAGTCAGCATTCAGTCCTTGTGGGACTAGGGAACCAAAGTCAAATATAAACTTGGATTCCACCCTTGACATCTTTTTTATCAAGTCTCCCCCCCTCCACTCTGGTGTCACTATTGTTAGAGCTGTATAGGTGAGACCTGTTGGATCGCTATTGTGACATAACTTAAAGTGCCTTGAGACAATGGGATTTTCATAGCCTTTACGGATATTTGCTATATGCTCTGAAATCCTTGTCTTAAGGCACCTTTTTGTGCGACCGATATATTGCTTTCTGCAAGGACAAGTTAACAGATATATTATGTTTTTACTGTTACATGTCAGAAAAGTTTTGATTTCATACACATATTCATTACTGGTTGAGGAAACTTTAACTGTCTTTCTTTGAAAATTTGTTGTTTTGCAGTTTGAACAGGTTCTGCATCTGAAAAAGCCCTCAAAGCATAGCCATTGGTTATCCTTTTTTTTAAAATTATTTTTAGATGTTTTTATCGTGGGTGCAATTTTTAAACCTAAGTTGTTGGCACGAGTATAAATTATTTTCGGTTTTGTCGGCATCAATGGTCCTATGATTTTATCTTTCTGCAGAAATGACCAGTGTTTAGCAATGATGGTTTCAATCTTTTTATACTGAGTATTAAAGGGCAGAATCATCTGTAACTCCCCACATGTCATACCATCACTATTTAATACAACTGGTTTCTCTGCAAAAAAATACTGTCGGTCTAGATTTTTTACTTTATTCAAGGCTTTTTCGATGCAGTCGTTAGGATAATCTTTTTCGACAAACTGCTGCCTCAGTATTTCGGCCTCATTTTCGAATATCTAATTTTTCGTACAATTCCTCTTGAGGCGCCTGAATTGGCTTGTTGGTACATTCAGCAGCCACCTAGGGAGGTGGCAGCTTGAATGTAAAATAAAATTGTTCTTAGCTGTAGGTTTATAATAAGTACTGCAGCTGAGTTTGTCCCTATCAACATCAATCTTTAGATCTAGAAATTCAATGCCTGTTTTACTCAGGTTAGCTGTGAACTGAAGATTCTGATCATTTAGATTGATGTTCGACAGGAAGGAACCCAATGCCAAATCCGTGCCTCTCCAGATAAAAATCACGTCATCTATGTACCGCTTCCAGAGCACCAGATCCGCACCCAGTATTGGCTGAATATGTTCATCCTCCCAATTCGCCATAAAAAGAGTTGCGTAACTGGGTGCGAACCTGGTGCCCATCGCGGTACCAGATTCCTGTAAAAAGAATTCTGTATTAAAAGCAAAATAGTTGTGCTTCAATATAAAATTCACTGCTTCTAAAATATATTCTATTTGTGCTACTTTAAAATGACCGCTCTTGTCGAGTTGAGATCTCAATGCTGCAAGTCCCTGATCATGCCTAATAGATGTATAAAGGGATCGGACATCGAGAGTCCCCAATGTCCAATTCTCTTCTACCATTAATTCCTCCAATATTTTTACTACCTGTGTGGTATCTTTTAGGTAGAATTTTGTTTTTTTAACTACCGGTTGCAATTGGTGATCCACATACTGGGAAAGGTTGGCCGTGAGGGAATTAATCCCCGAAATTATAGGGCGGCCAGGGGGATTTGTGAGGCTTTTGTGTATCTTCGGCAAATAATAAAATACAGGAAGTCTACACTGTGTACTTAATATAAAATTGGCCTCACTTTCTAATAAAATATTTCCCCTTATACCTTTTTCACATAATTGTCTCAGTTGCGGATAAAAAACATTAGTAGGATCAGCCCTTAATTTAATATATACGTTTGTGTCCAACAGTTGTCTCTGGCATTCTCTATTATAGTCATCAGTATTTAGGATTACTATCGCACCGCCCTTATCGGCAGGGCGTATAGTAATCCCATCATCCTTCTGCAACTGCTTAATTGCTGCAATCTCCTGGTTGGAGAGATTTGATTTTTTATTCTTTGTGCCTCCTAAAATTCTAATATCCCTTTCTACATTTTTCCTAAATGTTTCAATCTCTGGACTAATCTCATTTCTGGGATATTTAGTCGACCTAGCTTTTAATTCTGTATGAATAAAGCCAGATATTGCCTGGGATTGTGATGTGATGGGATTCTTCATAAAATACTTTTTAAGACAGATTTTCCTTACAAATTTTTCTATGCCCACATAGGTATCGAATTTATTTAACCGCGTGCTTGGGGCAAATTTTAGGCCCTTGTTTAATTAGGATATTTGGGATGGTGTTAAATTGACTCCACTCAGGTTAATGATAGAGCTTGGTGATGGTGTTGCTAGGTCTAATATCTGTGTCTGTATCTTTCTCTTTGCCCTTCGTGTCTTTCTTTTGGTCTTTGGTAATCTTGTGTCCAATCTAGTGACCTGTCTGGTGTTCTGTTGTGCCTCCAATGTGAATTGTGATTCGGGGGTGTCCAATTCTGTGTGGTTTGTTTGTTCCGTAAATTGTACGTGTGTTGGGCTGGTGGGTCTAAGTGATGTATTCTCTTCGGCGAGTGTTGCATACGTTGTCGTGTATTCTGAGTTCGGTAATGTGCAGGGCTTTGATCTAAAAAAGGTTCCCTGCTCAATACCTCATATTTGTTTAAAGTTTTTATGTTAGTATCTAAATTAGTGTCTATTTCTTCTATAGTGTTTCTGTGCGTTTCTTTGTGTTTATTTTTCCCTTTTACTTTTGAGTGTTGTACAGTGATTTCCTTTGTCTGCACCATCTCACTTATATGTTCCCTATCATTGGCTGAGTGTCGTCTACTATGTTTTTTCATTTTTTTATCTATTATTTCTTGTTCCAATTTATCTATATTTTTACAGATCCTTTGTTGCCAGTTATTATAATCCTCGTTTTTTGGTAATATTTCGACTTTATCTTTAATCCTCATAATTTTTCCAGATAATTCGTCTAAGATCTGTACACGTCTCTTGATTATTAATTCCATTAATAAAATAGACTGGTTTTTAAGTAATTGATCCCACTCTATATTAAACTTGTCTTCACAGAGATCTTGTGCTGGAGTCTTTGAGAGCTGTAGTCCCTTGGGGATAATCCCATTCTTAATATACTGTGTAAGGGATTTAATCTCCCATTGTTGTTTTATTTGTTTCAACAATAGGGTTTCAAGCTCTCCAAATACTCCTGCTACAGACTCCGAATAACATGATCTGTCATCAAAGCTAAAAGAATCTATCATTTGTTTTTTTGTCTCAATAAAACTCCATATATCCATGTTCTCAGCTGAGGAGCTCATCAGAAAAAGTGGATCAAGTAAAATCAAAGTGCAGTATCTGTGGATCACTACAGCTGAGTAATGGATTTAAGGTGCTCTTGGTTTATGTGACCCACCCAGTCACAAAGAGGAATACAAAAATTATATAGGATAAACCAGGCACTCAAGTATGGAGTAAATTGATAAGGATATTTATTCCCACAATGACAATAGAATATAACAATAAAATTCACCAATAAAATACTATAAAATATTATAAAACCAGTCTATTTTATTAATGGAATTAATAATCAAGAGACGTGTACAGATCTTAGACAAATTATCTGGAAAAATTATGAGGATTAAAGATAAAGTCAAAATATTACCAAAAAACGAGGATTATAATAACTGGCAACAAAGGATCTGTAAAAATATAGATAAATTGGAACAAGAAATAATAGATAAAAAAATGAAAAAACATAGTAGACGACACTCAGCCAATGATAGGGAACATATAAGTGAGATGGTGCAGACAAAGGAAATCACTGTACAACACTCAAAAGTAAAAGGGAAAAATAAACACAAAGAAACGCACAGAAACACTATAGAAGAAATAGACACTAATTTAGATACTAACATAAAAACTTCAAACAAATATGAGGTATTGAGCAGGGAACCTTTTTTAGATCAAAGCCCTGCACATTACCGAACTCAGAATGCACGACAACGTATGCAACACTCGCCGAAGAGAATACATCACTTAGACCCACCAGCCCAACACACGTACAATTTACGGAACAAACAAACCACACAGAATTGGACACCCCCGAATCACAATTCACATTGGAGGCACAACAGAACACCAGACAGGTCACTAGATTGGACACAAGATTACCAAAGACCAAAAGAAAGACACGAAGGGCAAAGAGAAAGATACAGACACAGATATTAGACCTAGCAACACCATCACCAAGCTCTATCATTAACCTGAGTGGAGTCAATTTAACACCATCCCAAATATCCTTATTAAACAAGGGCCTTAAATTTGCCCCAAGCACGCGGTTAAATAAATTCGATACCTATGTGGGCATAGAAAAATTTGTAAGGAAAATCTGTCTTAAAAAGTATTTTATGAAGAATCCCATCACATCACAATCCCAGGCAATATCTGGCTTTATTCATACAGAATTAAAAGCTAGGTCGACTAAATATCCCAGAAATGAGATTAGTCCAGAGATTGAAACATTTAGGAAAAATGTAGAAAGGGATATTAGAATTTTAGGAGGCACAAAGAATAAAAAATCGAATCTCTCCAACCAGGAGATTGCAGCAATTAAGCAGTTGCAGAAGGATGATGGGATTACTATACGCCCTGCCGATAAGGGCGGTGCGATACTAATCCTAAATACTGATGACTATAACAGAGAATGCCAGAGACAACTGTTGGACACAAACGTATATATTAAATTAAGGGCTGATCCTACTAATGTTTTTTATCCGCAACTGAGACAATTATGTGAAAAAGGTATAAGGGGAAATATTTTATTAGAAAGTGAGGCCAATTTTATATTAAGTACACAGTGTAGACTTCCTGTATTTTATTATTTGCCGAAGATACACAAAAGCCTCACAAATCCCCCTGGCCGCCCTATAATTTCGGGGATTAATTCCCTCACAGCCAACCTTTCCCAGTATGTGGATCACCAATTGCAACCGGTAGTTAAAAAAACAAAATTCTACCTAAAAGATACCACACAGGTAGTAAAAATATTGGAGGAATTAATGGTAGAAGAGAATTGGACATTGGGGACTCTCGATGTCCGATCCCTTTATACATCTATTAGGCATGATCAGGGACTTGCGGCATTGAGATCTCAACTCGACAAGAGCAGTCATTTTAAAGTAGCACAAATAGAATATATTTTAGAAGCAGTGAATTTTATATTGAAGCACAACTATTTTGCTTTTAATACAGAATTCTTTTTACAGGAATCTGGTACCGCGACGGGCACCAGGTTCGCACCCAGTTACGCAAATCTTTTTATGGCGAATTGGGAGGATGAACATATTCAGCCAATACTGGGTGCGGATCTGGTGCTCTGGAAGCGGTACATAGATGACGTGATTTTTATCTAGAGAGGCACGGATTTGGCAATGGGTTCCTTCCTGTCGAACATCAATCTAAATGATCAGAATCTTCAGTTCACAGCTAACCTGAGCAAAACAGGCATTGAATTTCTAGATCTAAAGATTGATGTTGATAGGGACAAACTCAACTGCAGTACTTATTATAAACCTACAGCTAGGAACAATTTTATTTTACATTCAAGCTGCCACCTCCCTAGGTGGCTGCTGAATGTACCAACAAGCCAATTCAGGCGCCTCAAGAGGAATTGTACGAAAAATTAGATATTCGAAAATGAGGCCGAAATACTGAGGCAGCAGTTTGTCGAAAAAGATTACCCTAACGACTGCATCGAAAAAGCCTTGAATAAAGTAAAAAATCTAGACCGACAGGATTTTTTTTGCAGAGAAACCAGTTGTATTAAATAGTGATGGTATGACATGTGGGGAGTTACAGATGATTCTGCCCTTTAATACTCAGTATAAAAAGATTGAAACCATCATTGCTAAACACTTGTCATTTCTGCAGAAAGATAAAATCATAGGACCATTGATGCCGACAAAACCGACCATTGTATTCCTCTTTGCGACTGGGTGGGTCACATAAACCAAGAGCACCTTAAATCCATTACTCAGCTGTAGTGATCCACAGATACTGCACTTTAAATATAACATAACATTTATAATGAAATAACCACAAATGTATTTTCTGTGCTCACATCATTATCAGTTTTATTCAACCCCCAAGTGACATTCAATCTTAGTACTTAGTACAACATCCTTTTCCAGTTATAACAGCTTTTAAACGTGAAGAATAGCTTGACACAAGTGTCTTGCAGCGATCTACGGGTATCTTCGCCCATTCTTCATGGGCAAAAGCCTCCAGTTCAGTCACATTCTTAGGCTTGCGCGCGGCAACTGCTTTCTTTAAGTCCCACCAGAGGTTCTCAATCGGATTTAAGTCTGGTGACTGCGATGGCCACTTCAAAATGTTCCAGCCTTTAATCTGCAACCATGCTCTAGTGGACTTGGAGGTATGCTTGGGATCATTGTCCTGTTGAAAGGTCCAATGTCTCCCAAGCCTCAGGTTTGTGACGGACTGCATCACATTTTCATCCAATATCTCCTGGTACTGAAGAGAATTCATGGTACCTTGCACACGCTGAAGCGAAGCTTCCCTGTACCCTGTAAAGCAAAACAGCCCCAAAGCTTGATTGACCCCCGCCATGCTTCACAGTAGGCAAGGTGTTCTTTTCTTCATAGGCCTTGTTCTTCCTCCTCCAAACATAGCGTTGATCCATGGGCCCAAACAGTTCTAATTTTGTTTCATCAGTCCACAGAACACTATCCCAAAACTTTTGTGGTTTGTCCACATGACTTTTGGCATACTGCAGTCGACTCTTCTTATTCTTTGGAGACAGCAAGGGGGTGCGCCTGGGAGTTCTGGCATGGAGGCCTTCATTATGCAGTGTGCGCCTTATTGTCTGAGCTGAAACTTCAGTACCCACATCTGACCAATCTTTTTTCAGTTCCTCAGCAGTCACACGGGGACTTTTCTCCACTTTGCGCTTCAGGTAGCGCACAGCAGTCGAAGTCAGCATCTTCTTTCTGCCACGACCAGGTAGCGTTTCAACAGTGCTCTTTGCCTTGAATTTGCGAATGATGCTTCCTATGGTGTCTCTTAGTATGTTTAACATCTTTGCAATCTTCTTATAGCCATTGCCCTTCCTGTGAAGAGAAATCACCTCTTCTCTTGTCTTCCTGGACCATTCTCTTGACTTCACCATGTTTGTAAACACACCAGTAAATGTCTAGAAGGAGCTGAGTATCACAGTCCTTTTAAATCTGCCTAATTGGTGCTTATTATGCTTGATTGCTGCTCCTTGAGATCCACAGGTGTTTTCAATACCTGATCGAAAACACTTGAATGAACCTCTGTTCTTAAGAGTGGTAGTCTTTAAGGGGTTGAATAATTGTGTCAATGAAGAAATCACAAAAAAAAACATTTAATACTGTATTACAAAAACAATTGATGTCATTTTAGTTGCATTTGGTTCTTTAAAAAGTCCTTGTAAGATTTCATTCTGAACACAATTACAAATGTACACTAAATTCCCTAAAACCCTTTACAGCATTGGGGGTTGAATAATTTTGAACACAACTGTAGCTAAATATGGATTTTGCTGGCAGGCCTGAATTAGCAGACATTGATTTTAGGTGACATGTCGCATTTAAATAATTCCTTAGGACCCCAGAAATTAAAAATCCCAAAAAGTGACCCCATTTTGGAAAGAGCACCCACGTACGAACATTTTAAGTCGTGGAAAGGGAAGTTTTCAGCAAACAGGTGTCTCACAGAAGGCAAAAACACTTGTTAACCCCTACGTCCTAACTTTAAAACTACATTGCGGCGCGGCGGGGGTTAATCGGAACAGGATGTCCGCTGAAATAATTCAGCGGGCATCCCTTTACAATGCCGGGGGGGGGTCATGTGCCCCCCCCCCCCCGCCTCGGTGATTGCAGCAAACCGCAGGTCAATTCAGACCTGCGGTTTGCGGCTTTACCTGACGTTTGCGGCGGCGATCGGCGGTGCCATCGGATCCCCATGCGGCTGTAGGGGGGACCCGATGGCATGGAAGGCAGCGCGATGCCTTCCTTAGGCATCAGCGCTGCCTTCCGGTGACGAGCCTGTGAGATCCAGCCCCCCCTGGATCTCACAGGCCAAAAGCTGTATGAGTAATACATACAGTATTACTCATACAGCCAATGCATTCCAATACAGAAGTATGCATTGTAAAGGGGATTAGACCCCCAAATTGGGACAAAAAATAAAGTGAAAGAAAAAATAGAAAAAATAAAGTTTTCCCCTAAAAATTTTTAAAGTTTCAAGTAAAAATAAACAAAAACTTCATTTCCCCCAAATAAAGTAAAAAAAAATTGGTAAAAAATAGGGGATGGAGGGGGGGGAAAGTATACATATTAGGTATCGCCGTGTCCGTATCGCCGCACCTCATCCCGCAAAAAATGAGCCCCTACCTGAGACCAAAAAATAAAAAAACTATGGCTCAGAATATGGAGACACTAAAACAATTTTTTTGTTTTAAAAAAGCTGTTATTGTGTAAAACTTGAATTGAGAAACACCAGCGGCTCAACCTCTCACCCTAAATGGATAAGGTGCTCACCTACAAAAGCCTACCCTCAAGCCCAAAGGAAGACGTAACAATAGTAGATATATAGGGGCACACTCAAATGGGAGTACTAAATCCACCAGGTGACTGCTCATTGATACAATAGAAGTACGTATCGGAGTTTGAACCTAAGCAGCTGGCCAGTTATTGATGATACGGTCCTCTACAGCGCAACAGTTACCTGCATATAGTGCATTGGCAGGTTGAATTCACGATCAGGCTGACATCTGTTTATGCTGGACGATTTGAGGAGCAGCTTTATACTGGACACAGAGACAGAGTGTATAGCCAGTATATGATATATAGTGGTCTTGTTTGTTAGGGTGCTTATGTGATATACATTGTCGCCATTTTATAGTATTTTATTTGTGTGGGTTTTAATAAATTACATCCACCTGGTGGATTTAGTACTCCCATTTGAGTGTGCCCCTATATATCTACTATTGTGTAAAACTTACATAAATAAAAAAAAGTATACATATTAGGTATCGCCGCGTCCGTATCGACCGGCTCTATAAAAATATCACATGACCTAACCTAAATAGTGCCAATAAAACCATCATCTCATCCCGCAAAAAATGAGACCCTACCTAAGATAATCGCCCAAATACTGAAAAAACTATGGCTCTCAGAATATGGAGACACTAAAACATGATTATTATTTTTTTGTTTCAAAAATGATATTATTGTGAAAAACTTACATAAATAAAAAAAATGTATACATATTAGGTATCGCCGCGTCCGTATCGACCGTCTCTATAAAAATGTCACATGACCTAACCCCTCAGATGAACACCGTAAAAAATAAAAACTGTGCTAAATAAACCATTTTTTGTCACCTTACATCACAAAAAGTGTAATAGCAAGGAATCAAAAAGTATACATATTAGGTCCGTGACAACCTGATCTATAAAAATATCACAACCTGTCAGACGAATGTTGTAAATAACAAAAAATAAAAACGGTGCCAAAACAGTTATTTCTTGTTACCTTGCCTCACAAAAAGTGTAATATAGAGCAACCAAAAATCATATGTACCCTAAACTAGTACCAACAATACTGCCACCCTATCCCATAGTTTATAAAATGGGGTCACTTTTTTGGAGTTTCTACTCTAGGGGTGCATCAGGGGGGCTTCAAATGGGACATGGTGTCAAAAAAACCAGTCCAGCAAAACCTGCCTTTCAAAAACCGTATGGCATTCCTTTCCTTCTGCGCCCTGCCGTGTGCCCGTTCAGCGGTTTACGACCACATATGGGGTGTTTCTGTAAACTACAGAATCAGGGCCAAAAATATTGAGTTTGGTTTTGCTGTTAAGCCTCTTTCAGACGGGCGTTGCGGGAAAATGTGCGGGTGCGTTGCAGGAACACGCGCGAGTGCAAAACATTGTAATGCGTTTTGCACTTGCGTGAGAAAAATCGCGCATGTTTGGTACTCAAACCCGAACTTCTTCACAGAAGTTCGGGCTTGGGATTGGTGTTCTGTAGATTTAATTATTTTCCCTTATAACATGGTTATAAGTGAAAATAATAGCATTCTGAATACAGAATGGATAGTAAAATAGCGCTGGAGGGGTTAAAAAAAAATAAAAAAATATTTAACTTACCTTAATCCACTTGATCGCGAGGCCAGCATCTCCTTCTGTCTTCATCTTAGCTGTGTGCAGTAACAGGACCTGTGGTGACGTCACTCCGGTCATCACATGGTCCATCACATGATCCATCACCATGGTAAAAGATTGTGTGATGGACCATGTGATGACCGGAGTGATGTCACCACAGGTCCTGTTACTACACACAGCTAAGATGAAGACAGAAGGAGATGCCGGCTGCGCGATCAAGTGGATTAAGGTGAGTTTAATTATTTTTTATTTATTTTTTAACCCCTCCAGCGCTATTTTACTATGCATTCTGTATTCAGAATGCTATTATTTTCCCTTATAACCATGTTATAAGAGAAAATAATAATGATCGGGTCTCCATCCCGATCGTCTCCTAGCAACAGTGCGTGAAAATCGCACCGCATCCGCACTTGCTTGCGGATGCTTGCGATTTTCACACAACCCCATTCATTTCTATGGGGCCTGCGTTACGTGAAAAACACAGAATATAGAGCATGCTGCGATTTTCACGCAACACACAAGTGATGCGTGAAAATCACCGCTCATGTGAACAGCCCCATAGAAATGAATGGGTCGGGATTCAGTGCGGGTGCAGTGAGTTCAACTCACGCATCGCATCCACACGGAATACTCGCCCATGTGAAAGTGGCCTTAACCCTTGCTTTGTAACTGGAAAAAAATTATTAAAATGGAAAATCTGCCAAAAAAGTGAAATTTTGAAATTGTATCTCTATTTTCCACTAATTCTTGTGGAACACCTAAAGGGTTAACGACGTTTGTAAAATCAGTTTTGAATACCTTGAGGGGTGTAGTTTCTTAGATGGGGTCACTTTTATGGAGTTTCTACTCTAGGGGTGCATCAGGGGGGCTTCAAATGGGACATGGTGTCAAAAAAAACAATCCAGCAAAACCTTCCTTCAAAAACCGTATGGCATTCCTTTCCTTCTGCGCCCTGCCGTGTGTCTGTACAGCGTTTTACGACCACATATGGGGAGTTTCTGTAAACTACAGAATCAGGGCCATGAATATTGAGTTTGGTTTGGCTTGGCTGTTAACCCTTGCTTTGTAACTGGAAAAAAATTTAAATGGAAAATCTGCCAAAAATTTGAAATTTTGAAATTGTATCTCTATTTTCCATTAATTCTTATGGAACACCTAAAGGGTTAATAAAGTGTCACAGCCACTATCTCTGGCTGTGACCTTCCGTCCTTGCTCGTTCGGCGATCCTCGCTGAAGTGTCGTTTCTGTGTTATTTGTGGTTCTGTATTGGTTAACTCCCCTGTGTTCCTATTAGGAGTTAATCCTCTGTCTGCTCCATGGGTGTGGCCTCTCTGCTGCACCCATGGAACCTGTATATAAGGCTGAGGTTTCCTCAGTTCTGTGTCAGCTCTCCTGGTGTGTGTTGTCTTGTCCTGCCCCTGGTTTGTACTCTCTCTCCCATGCTGCTGACCCATGGGATCCGTGTTTGTCTGTCTGTGCTCTGTGGGTTTCCCTACTTGTTCATTGACGTCCTCTTTCCCGTCCTCTTTCCTGTCTTTCTGTTATCTGTTCTGCCAGTTATGTTTTAGTTACCTTGTGTGCGCCTAGCTGCAGAGTGCTATGCGCAAGGCCACGCAGTATACCACTGGTGGAGCTAGTCCTTCTCTGCTCATTGTCACTCCTGTTTCCTTGCTATGTATTTCTGCTTGTGTTATCAGTTGCCCTGTTTTGTATTTGCCCTTCTGGTACCTGTTGTCCATTCGTTCCTGCTGTCACTGTCTAGTTCACGCTCCAGAGTGGACCCTGGCAACTTCCTGCGGCAAAGCCTAACCCTACCTTCTGGGGCCCTAGTGAATACCAGGAGTTGCTTAGTCACGCCCCTCTGGAGTATTACTAGACAGTGGCGCAGTGGGGGTTTTCTCCCACTGTGCTGACGGTACATAGAGCTCATGTTTTGTCTGTGCTGCCTTCCCTGGTTTTTGTTTGTGCAATAAACTCTTATGTGTCTGTACCTGATTTACGTTTGTTTATTGCTTGACGACGCGGTGGTCTCTCCTGGGACCTCCAACTCGTGACATAAAGTTTGTAAAATCAGTTTTGAATACCTTGAGGGGTGTAGTTTATAGAATGGGGTCATTTTTGGGTGGTTTCTATTATGTAAGCCTCGCAAAGTGACTTCAGACCTAAACTGGTCCCTAAAAATTGGGTTTTAGAAAATGTAATTCCCAAAATGATCCAAACATGTGGGGAATGTAAAGTAATAACTATTTTTGGAGGTATTACTATGTATTATAGAAGTAGAGAAATTGAAACTTGGAAATTTGCAATTTTTTACAAATTTTTGGTAAATTTGGTATTAAAGTTATCAGCACTTAAAGTGACACTGGTCAGTTTTGCAAAAAATGGCTAAGTCCTTAAGGTGAAATGGGGCTGAGTCCTTAACGGGTTAAAAGATTTCAAAGCACACATTAGTGAAAATTAAAAATTATTAGCAGACCCCAATTTATACTTTCACAAAGGGTTAAAGGAGAAAATGCACCCCAGTATGTGTTCTCCAATTACTCCCCATTCAGGAAACACCCCATATGTGCTTGTAGCCTGCTGTATGGGCGCACACCAGGCAAATGGCTAAATATGGATTTTGCTGGTAGGCCTGAATTGGCAGACATTGATTTTAGGTGACATGTCACATGTAAAATTATTCCTGAGGTCCCCAGAAATTAAAAACCTCAAGAAGTGTCCCCATTTTGAAAAAAGCACCCCCGTGCAAACAATTTAAGTGGTGGAAAGGGTAGTTTTCAGCAAACAGGTGTCTCATAGAAGGCAGAAACACTTGTTAAAAGATTTCAAAGGACACATTTGTAAAAATGAAAAATTACTAGCAGACCCCAATTTTTACTTTCACAAATGGTTAAAGGAGAAAATGCACCCCAATATGTTTTCCCCATTTTTCCCTATTCAGAAAACACCCCATTTGTGCTTGTAGCATACTGTATGGGCGCACACCAGGCAAATAGCTAAATATGGATTTTGCTGGCAGGCCTGAATTGGCAGACATTGATTTTAGGTGACATGTAGCATTTAAATAATTCCTGAGGTCCCCAGAAATTAAAAATCCCAAAAAGTGACCCCATTTTGGAAAGAACACCCTCGTACGAACATTTTAAGTGGTGGAAAGGGAAGTTTTCAGCAAACAAATGTCTCACAGAAGACAGAAACACTTGATAAAGGATTTCAAAGCACACATTTATGAAAATGAAAAATTACTAGCAGACCCCAATATTTCACTTTCACAAGGGGTTATAGGAGAAAATGCACCCCAGTATGTGTTGCCCATTTTCTCTCCAATTAGAAAACACTCCATATGTTCTTGTAGCCTGCTGTATGGGCGCACAGCAAGGCTTTAGAGGCAAACTGCAAAATATGGCTTTGGTAGGCCTGAATAAACAGGTGTGGATTTTAGGTGACATGTCGCATGTTAAAAAATTCTTGAGGTCCCCAGAAATTTAAATCCCCAAGAAGTGTCCCCATTTTGAAAAAAGTACCCCTGTGTGAACAATTTAAGTTGTGGAAAGGGTAGTTTTCAGCAAACAGGTGTCTCACAGAAGGCAGAAACACTTTGGAGAGAGTTCAGAGAAGAGCTACTAAACTAGTACATGGATTGCAGGATAAAACTTACCAGGAAAGATTAAAGGACCTTAACATGTATAGCTTGGAAGAAAGACGAGACAGAGGGGATATGATAGAAACTTTTAAATACATGAAGGGAATCAACAAGGTAAAAGAGGAGAGAATATTTAAAAGAAGAAAAAATGCTACAAGAGGACATAGTTTTAAATTAGAGGGGCAAAGATTTAAAAGTAATATCAGGAAGTATTACTTTACTGAGAGAGTAGTGGATGCATGGAATAGCCTTCCTGCAGAAGTGGTAGCTGCAAATACAGTGAAGGAGTTTAAGCATGCATGGGATAGGCATAAGACCATCCTTCATATAAGATAGGGCCAAGGGCTATTCATAGTATTCAGTATATTGGGCAGACTAGATGTGCCAAATGGTTCTTATCTTCCGACACACACATTCTATCAGAGTCAATGGTCTGACATTTATGATGGACGATACTTCCGCCATGAAGGTAGTCAAGTTCTTGTGAGTCAGCTTTGTAGATTCTTTTTGTAAGAAGATTGAGTCGAGGATTCTCTGTGCGATGCCTATCATTCTTTCCCAAGCACCTCCCATGTGTGAAGAGTGTGGTGGGTTGAAGGTCCAAGTACATCCTTGTCCACTAAGGTATCTTTCTACGCTTTTAGCATCTAAGTTGGAAGAGAGCTGTAGTTTTCTCGCTGCTCCGACAAAGTTTGAGCGTCAGTTGGAACTAATGTGTTTGACAGGTCCTCTAATGACAATGAAACACTGCAAAGCTGGATGAAGTATCCATAGATTTGGTTAGTTTTATGTGGACAGCTCTGATCGGCAGTCAAGTTAACATAATCGCCCAAAGTTTCCCGTTCGCACAGCTTTCTTTGGTTTGCCAGACAACTACAGACCACGGCCTGAACACATCTAGGCCAACATTGGTGAAGGGTGGATCCGTGCTAAGTTGATCATACACGATATTCGACATCTTCGGAGTCTGTGACATAGCAGACAGTTTCTGACAGGTAACACATTTAAAGAAGAATCTGCACACACATCTCTTTGCTGCACAGTCCAGCTGCTCGTAAGGCTCCTTCTGTGAATAGACGACCTTAGTACCTTGTCTGCTCATGGTAATCTAGCGTCATCTGAGTACCTATATGATGCTGTCCGGGTGTCACAAACCAGCGGGTGTGATCCCACTGTGCCACGTGACCAACCTCCTCTAAGGTCGTTGTCTAGGTGAACCCCTCGTTCTTCTCAGTACCCCAGATGGTGGGGAGAGACTTTGCAGAGGGGAACACCAGGTCGCTACCTCTTGAGGTTGATTTGCACATAAAGCAGCTGGTTCAGGCGGACCAAAGAGGACAGTGCGGGACTGAAGGATGAGACAGAGACGAAGTTTAACAAGCAATGGGTCAGAGCAGGTGGCTCAGGTACAGGTCACGCAAACTGGGCCAGCAACAGGAGAGACAAGACAGGGCAGATAAGGATCAAACAGGAAAAAAGTCCAGAATGCAAGCATGGGTCAGGAATGCAGAAACACAGGCACAAACAACAGCAGCCTTTGCAGGACAAAAGGACCTTAGACACTCAGTTACCTGGGAAAAGGGTTGGATTACATATATAGATGTAGGATGACTGGGATTGGTCACACAAGTCACAAGTCCGAAAACTTGAAATCACAGGGAGTGACGCGCGCCGGCCCTTAACGAGGTACTAGAGGGAACAGGCTGGAAGGCATGCTGTGTTCAAGGCTGGAAGGCAACCATGGAACGGTTTGAGAAAAGGACAACCTTTCTCATAGCTCTTATTATCTGTGTATGGTTTTATGTCAATGTTTTGTGATTTCATATGTTTTTATGGCTTTCTTTAATACTTCCGGTACGAATCCATGCAGTCTGGACCTGTAAGGGAGAATACACAAACACCTTTTGGCAGGATTCAAATTAGCACCCTCCTGCTAATAAAATAGTGGTAATGAGGCTTCCTGGATGGGACACTAGCGCCTCATGGTAATGCCTGACACGTCAGACGTTTTGGCACCGATGCAGGGCAAACATCTAGGTGCTTTTAAACTGAAGTACCAGAAGATAAAGAAAATATATCATAAGCGATAACTCATCTCTAGTACAACTCATATTAATTATTGTTATAATTGCATTCCATATAATGTGGGCATCGTAGGGAGTCCTAACATTCCCCCCGACAGCTAGAATTCCTACATAATGAGAATCTCTCATTCTGGGAACCCTACACCAGCCATATTTGGTATTAGAATGATTGGCCTGATGAAATATATGTTATTAAAACATGCTGGTGTTATGATCTCTCCCATGACGTTGGTTAGAAGATCTGAGAGACTTGCATCACATGAGGTTATCTGACAGCCTCTTGGTTTTCACTTTGCAGTGTTGTTGTTGGTATGACCACACCTCTTGTTTCAGGTGTAGCTTGTGGTCATCACTGCTCCTCTATTTAGTCTGGACTCACACTTCTTACCATGCGGTTGATATTCTCTGCCTCGAGTTGGAAGAGCTAGTGTGTTGTCCTCATCTGAGTTCCTGCTCATCCATTTTCTATATAAGATAAGTGTACTTCTCTGTGTACTCTTTGAATCCAGAGGGAAAAAAGCAGGCTGGTTTGTAAGCTGCATTTATACAAGCAAAAAAAATAATGCAAATTTGAGAGCGTTCGCATGTTTGAGTTCAAGTGTGTGTTTGTATTAAGTGTGTGACTTTAGATTACGTGAGGGAGTATCTGTGAGAGCTAAATTATTTGTGTGCATTGCTGAGTGGCTGTGCCTGACTTTATTGTACACTGTGACTTGCTTTTGCTGCCAGGTGTATTGCATAGCAACTGAGCGTATACTGTAATTACATATTTTTTTCTTTTCCTTCTCCAGGGTGTTGACCAGGTAAGTAATTAGGGTGAAGCTGTCTAATTAGGAGAAGTTAAATAGCCAGCCTTGAGGGCAGAGCAGTCCATTGAATCCAGAGGAAAAAAAGGAGGTTGGTTTGAGAGCTGCATTTATAAAAGCAGGCAAATAACACAAGTTTGTGAGCGTTCGCATGTTTGAGTTCCAGTGTGTGTTTGTATTAAGTGTGTGACTTTAGATTACGTGACTTTAGATTCAGGGAATTTAGGAGGGGACTACAGTAAGTTAGATTCTTATCACTGCACTATATTGTATTTTTCTCTTTTCTTGCGTAATCCCCACTTAGTATGTGTTTCATTATTGATAGCGCAGTCCAGTGCACATCATGTCTAATGTATGCAGTCCTTGAACAGCCGTTTGAGGGTGCATATCTTTGTTCAAAATGTGAGCAAATTGCCCGTTTGGAATCGCACATCGAGTATCTAAACGGGCGAATTTAACACTGAGAAGTGTTGACAATTTGGAAAAGAGTTTGCTGCTCACTGAGCAAGCGCTCTATGGGGTAGATGTGGGGGAGGGTGTTAGTGAGGAGGCTCAGGAAAGTGAGGTAGCTAGCTGGGTAACAGTTAGAAAGTGGGGAAGAGTGCCAAGGAGGCTAGCCCCGATCTGACACACCCCAACAAGTTTGCATGGTTGGCAGATGAGGGGGATGTCAGTTCAGGGAGAGCACTGCTGCAGCCAGACACTTCCTCTGCCAGTCAGGGGAATGTCCGCTCCAGTAATCAGGGGACCAGGAGAGCAGGGCAGGCTAGACAGGTGCTGGTAGTGGGAGACTCAAATATTAGGGGGACAGATAGGGCAATCTGTCACAAAGACCGGGATCGTCGAACGGTGTGTTGTCTTCCTGGCGTTTGAGTTCGACACATCGCGGATTGGGTTGACAGATTACTGGGAGGAGCTGGAGAAGGTCCAACGGTCATGGTCCATATCGGAACCAATGACAAAGTTAGAGGTAGGTGGAGTGTCCTTAGAAATGATTTTAGGGATTAAGGTCAAAAGCTTAGGGCAAGGACCTCAAAGGTAGTATTTTCTGAAATACTACCGGTACCACGAGCCACACAAGAAAGGCAGCATGAGATTAGGGAGGTTAACAAGTGGCTCAAGAACTGGTGTAGGAAGGAGGGGTTTGGGTTCCTGGAGAACTGGGCTGACTTCTCTCTTGTCTACAGGCTCAATCGTAGGGATGGGCTGCACCGCAATGGGGAAGGGGCAGCTGTGTTGGGGGAGAAGATGGCTAGAAGGTTGGAGGAGTGTTTAAACTAGGGACTGGGGGAGGGTAATTGAGATATAGGATGGGAAGATAGTGCAGATAGAGACCGGGGCAAGTTAATGGGACTGGGGGAGAAATGGAAGCAGGGACTAGAACAGCTCAGAAGGAAAAGTGTAGGGTACAAAATATACATAAACTTCTTAAATGCATGTATACTAATGCCAGAAGCCTGACTAATATAACTGGGGAACTGAAATTAGTGATGTGTGAGGAGGACTATGACATAGTGGGAATAACTGAGACATGGCTGGATGATAGCTATGAATAGGCGGGTAATGTACAGGGTTACAGTCTGTTTAGAAAGGATCGCCAAAACCGGAGAGGGGGAGGCGTCTGCCTTTATGTAAAGTCCTGTCTAAAGCCCACACTCCAGGAAGATATAATTGAGGGACATGAACATGTGGAATCACTGTGGGTAGAAATATATGGAGGCAAAAACAACATTAAATTACTAATAGGATTTTATTATAAACCACCTAATCAGAGTCCACAGAAAATCTGCTACTAAACGAGATAGACGAGGCGGCAAATCATAATGAGGTGGTTATTATGGGGGACTTCAACTACCCAGATATAGACTGGGAAACTGAAACTTGTATATCTAAAAAAGGAAACAGGTCCTTGGCAATAACCAAAGACAATTATGGAGGGACGGCCATACTGGACTTAGTATTAACCAATAGACCTGACAGAACAACAGATGTGCAGGTCGGGGGACACCTGGAAAATAGTGACCATAAAGTAATCCTTCAATTATCCTTCAAACAAGCGTTTCTACAGGGAGGAACAAAAATACCAAACTTCAAAAAAGCGAAATTTAGCCAGCTAAGAGAGGCCATAGGCCTAAATAACTGGGACAAAATCCTCAAAAATATAGCCACAAAATGGGATATTTTTGAAAGCATCCTAAAATCTAATTGTGAGAGGTACATACCTTATGGGAATAAAAGGGTAAGGAACAAGAAAAAACTAATGTGGATAAACAGAACTGTAAAGAAAGCAATAAATTACAAAAAGAAAGCATTTAAATCACTACAACAGGAAGTTCTCGTACTATACCTCCCAAAATTGCCCCTCAATGGTAGTTACTGGTGTATATTATAATACATCTCATTCATGTCTATCTAGTACTTCGTACACTATAGACCTTAATACACCTTACTTTTATTCACTTACGTTTATGTTTACATATCTAATACCTTGAGCGGTTATCCAGCAATGTATATCAATGATTAAGATGGTATAGACTACCGGAAGTACCTCCTCCGATATCCAAGCAACATATACAACAGATTAGGAACACTGCTGCCGATAAACCGGATGTGACATCGCCATGCGTTTCAATGGACAGGCTATGACGTATGCTTGCGGTCCACAGGACGGAAGTGACGCATGGCGATGCACTTCAGGTACAGCTATAATAAGCTAGCAAACACTGTGACTAAAAAAACGGATATGACGATCGCCTGCACTCCAAAGACCGGATGTGAGATACACATGCGGTCCATAGACCGGAAATGACATATATGGACGTGTCCCGTAACCGGAAGTGGCCTATTTGGCGTCCTATTGAGCGCCAATTTCAAACAGCTGACGATGGGGTATTTAGGGAAGCAGGTAACTTAGTGTGTGATCATCTGGAGGCACAGGATGACACCAAAACGCAAGTAAACGTGAGTAAGGACCTTGTGATCTTATTTGGCAGGTTACAATTCTGGCATGCAATGGAGCTTTATACTATATTTTTTACAGCTTCTTGGACACTGTGTTGGCCCTTATCTTTATGGGCTTCTGGTATATCTGACCGTCCAGGATACTAAGTAAGTGCCTCAGATACCTAGAAGATGGTAGTATAAGTAAATTTGAATCAAGCTCTTACCCTGATATTTCTCTACCTTCCATCTACAGGTGGGATTTATCCAATGGTCCCCTTGGTCCTACACACATATTATTGTCTGCGTTGCTGGTCCTGTGTCCTCCATCTGTATCATGAGTATATCTAAAAATTATCATTATTTCATTATGACGGTTCACCCATGACTGTTCTGTTACCCCCTGATGAACCTAGAAATAGGGGAAACGCGTCAGGGTTTTTGTAAGAATTAGCCTGGGAGCGTATGGCCACCGTGACGCCCCTTTTTGGCTTTTCCACATGGTGTTATAGGTGATATCTACACCTCCACACCAGTTGTATTTTTCATCTTTCTATCCACATGGGCTGTTGGCTATACAGGCATTAACTGACCTGTGACATAGAAGATACCCGTCGTTTTACGGGGTACCGTGGTATCGTTTATTGAGAGGAGGGTGTACGTAGGGCAGTCAGTCCTGGTACGAGGACAGGGAGTCTCCACCACTAGGGGACGTCCCTGGGCTGAGGATTTATTCAGGGTGAGTGCAGGGACAGGTTAGATATTCCAATACTCCCCAATGCTGCCCTGTGTACACCAACCTTCATAACCATATTAATGGTTGGTCACTCCGTCTAAACATTGTTTGGATTATCATTTGTTTCACAAGAATTTTTCACTGGTGAATCACTAACGTGGTGTAATTTTATTAGCATTATTAACCACTTCAGCCCCCCTAGCTTAAACACCCTTAATGACCAGACCACTTTTTACAATTCTGCACTACACTACTTTCACGGTTTATTGCTCGGTCATACAACTTACCACCCAAATGAATTTTACCTCCTTTTCTTCTCACTAATAGAGCTTTCATTTGCTGGTATTTCATTGCTGCTGACATTTTTACTTTTTTGTTATTAATCGAAATTTAACAAAATCTTTGCAAAAAAATGAAATTTTTCAATTTCAGTTGTAATTTTTTTAAAAAAAACTACATTTCTATATACATTTTTCTCTAAATTTATTGTTCTACATGTCTTTGATAAAAAAAAAATGTTTGGGTAAAAAAAAAATGGTTTGGGTAAATGTTATAGCGTTTACAAACTATGGTACAAAAATTTGAATTTCCGCATTTTGAAGCAACTCTGACTTTCTGAGCACCTGTCATGTTTCCTGAAGTTCTACAATGCCCAGACAGTACAAACACCCCACAAATGACCCCATTTCGGAAAGTAGACACCCTAAGGTATTCACTGATGGGCATAGTGAGTTCATAGAACTTTTTATTTTTTGTCACAAGTTAGCGGAAAATGATGATTTTTTTTTTTCCTTACAAAGTCTCATATTCCACTAACTTGTGACAAAAAATAAAAACTTCCATGAACTCACTATGCCATCACGAAATACCTTGGGGTGTCTTCTTTCCAAAATGGGGTCACTTGTGGGGTAGTTATACTGCCCTGGCATTTTAGGGGCCCTAATGCGTGAGAAGAAGTCTGGAATCCAAATGTGTAAAAAATGCCCTGTAAAATCCTAAAAGTACTCATTGGAATTTGGGCCCCTTTGCCCACCTAGGCTGCAAAAAAGTGTCACACATGTGGTATCGCCATACTCAGGAGAAGTAGGGCAATGTGTTTTGGGGTGTATTTTTACATATACCCATGCTTGGTGAGAGAAATATCTCTCTAAAAGTCAACTTTTCCCATTTTTTTATACAAAGTTGTCATTATAGAGAGATATTTCTCTCACCCAGCATGGGTATATGTAAAAAGACACCCCAAAACACATTGCCCAACTTCTCCTGAGTACAGCGATACCACATGTGTGACACTTTTTTGCAGCCTAGGTGCGCAAAGGGGCCCAAATTCCAATGAGTATCTTTTAGGAGGGCATTTGGATTCCAGACTTCTTCTCACGCTTTAGGGCCCCTAAAATGCAAGGGCAGTATAAATACCCCACATGTGACCCCATTTTGGAAATAAGACACCCCAAGTTATTCCGTGAGGGGCATGGCGAGTTCATAGAAGTTTTTTTTTTTTGGCTCAAGTTAGCGGAAATTTATTTTATTTTTTCTCACAAAGTCTCCCTTTCCGCTAACTTGTGACAAAAAATAAAATTTTACATGAACTCGCCATGCTCTTCACAAAATACCTTGAGGTATCTTCTTTCCAAAATGGGGTCACATGTGGGGTATTTATACTGCCCTGGCATTTTAGGGGCCCTAAAGCGTGAGAAGAAGTCTGGAATATAAATGTCTAAAAAATTTTCAGGTGAGATTTTTTTTTTTGTCACAAGTTAGTGGAATATGAGACTTTGTAAGGAAAATAAATAAATAAATAAATATCATTTCCGCTAACTTGTGCCAAAATAATGTCTGAATGGAGCCTTACAGAGGGGTGATCAATGACAGGGGGGAGATCAGGGAGTCTATATGGGGTGATCACCACCCTGTCATTGATCACCCCCCTGTAAGGCTCCATTCAGAGGTCCGTATGTGTTTTGCAGATCCACGGATCCATGGATCGAATCCTTAAAACACATACGGACGTCTGAATGGAGCCTTACAGGTGGGTGATCAATGACAGGGGGGTGATCAGGGAGTCTATATGGGGTGATCACCCCCCTGTAAGGCTCCATTCAGAGGTCCGTATGTGTTTTGCGGATCCACGGATCCATGGATCGAATCCGCAAAACACATACGGACGTCTGAATGGAGCCTTACAGGGGGGTGATCAATGACAGGGAGGTGATCAGGGAGTCTATATGGGGTGATCACCACCCTGTCATTGATCACACCCCTGTAAGGCTCCATTCAGAGGTCCGTATGTGTTTTGCGGATCAACGGATCGAATCTGCAAAACACATACGGACGTCTGAATGGAGCCTTACAGGGGGGTGATCAATGACAGGGGGTGATCAGGGAGTCTATATGGGGTGATCACCACCCTGTCATTGATCACCCCCCTGTAAGGCTCCATTCAGAGGTCCGTATGTGTTTTGCGGATCCACGGATCCATGGATCGGATCCGCAAAACACATACGGACGTCTGAATGGAGCCTTACAGGTGGGTGATCAATGACAGGGGGGTGATCAGGGAGTCTATATGGGGTTATCACCCCCCTGTAAGGCTTCATTCAGAGGTCCGTATGTGTTTTGCGGATCCATGGAACGGATCCGCAAAACACATACGGACGTCTGAATGGAGCCTGACAGGGGGGTGATCAATGACAGGGGGGTGATCAGGGAGTCTATATGGGGTGATCACCCCCCTGTCACTGATCACCCCCCTGTAAGGCTCCATTCAGACGTCCGTATGTGTTTTGCGGATCCGATCCATGGATCCGTGGATCCGCAAAACACATACGGACCTCTAAATATAGCCAGCCTTACAAGGGGGTGATCAATGACAGGGGGTGATCAGGGAGTCTATATGGGGTGATCACCCCCCTGTCATTGATCACCCCCCTGTAAGGCTTCATTCAGACGTCCGTATGTGTTTTGCGGATCCGATCCATGGATCCGCAAAACACATACGGAACACTGAATGTAGCCAGCCTTACAAGGGGGTGATCAATGACAGGGGGTGATCAGGGAGTCTATATGGGGTGATCACCCCCCTGTAAGGCTCCATTCAGACGTCCGTATGTGTTTTGCGGATCCGCGGATCCATGAATCGGATCCGCAAAACACATACGGACGTCTGAATGGAGCCTTACAGGGGGGTGATCAATGACAGGGGGGTGATCAGGGAGTCTAATATGGGGTGATCAGGGGTTAATAAGGGGTTAATAAGTGTCAGGGGGGGGTGTAGTGTAGTGGTGTTTGGTGCTACTTATTACAGAGCTGCCTGTGTCCTCTGGTGGTCGATATAAGCGAAAGGGACCACCAGAGGACCAGGTAGCAGGTATATTAGATGCTGTTATCAAAACAGCATCTAATATACCTGTTAGGGGTTAAAAAAAATCGCATCTACAGCCTGCCAGCGAACGATCGCTGCTGGCAGGCTGCAGATCCACTCGCTTACCTTCGGTTCCTGTGAACGCGCGCGCCTGTGTGCGCGCGTTCACAGGAAATCTCGCCTCTCGCGAGATATGCGTCCAGGAGGAATAACAGGGCCGCCGCCAGGAAGCAATCCTGCGTATGCCGGTCCTGAGCTGGTTAAGTAAAAGTTACGTTTTAAAGAGTCAATTCTGCTGGAACATACTACAACAGGAAGGTAGCGAGAAAGCTGTGAAAAACTATAAGGAAAAAAATAGAACATGTAATAAGCAAATAAAATCAGCCAAACTAGAGAACGAGAGATTAATTGCCAAAGAGAGCAAAACTAAACCTAAATTGTTTTTCAATTATATAAATGGTAAAAAGTATAAATCTGAAGTTGTCTGCCCTCTACAAAGTAATGAGAGCAATGAGGAGAGCGATGAGGAGAAAGCAAAGCTATTAAATATTTTTTTCTCCACTGTATTCACTGAAGAAAATAAACTGTCAGATGAAATGCAAAATATAAAAAGGTAATTACCCATTAAAGGTGCCCTGTCTGACCCAGGAAGAAGTACAGCGGCGTCTTAAAAAGATTAAAATAGACAAATCGCCAGGACCAGATGGCATACACCCCTGTATCCTAAGAGAATTAAGTAATGTCATAGCCAGACCCTTATTTCTGATATTTAAGGACTCTATACTGACAGGGAGTATTCCACAGGATTGGCGCATAGCAAATGTAGTGCCAATATTCAAAAAAGGGTCCAAAAACAGAGCCCGGAAACTATAGGCCGGTAAGTTTAACATCTGTTGTGGGTAAACTGTTTGAAGGTTTTCTAAGAGATGCTATCTTGGAGTACCCCAATGAAAATAAGCAAATAACGCCATATCAGCATGGCTTAATGAGAGATTGTGAAAAAATATGGATGGGCACTCATATATATGGAAAAATAGGACACAATTTATTCATAAAACTTATAATAAAATCACAATGAAATCACAAAATATTAAAACAACAATATAATAAAAGACACTAGGATAAAACACAATTGGAGAGATTGATGGATATGCCGTTTGGGCAGAGGCTGATAATTCCGAAAAATCCTCACTGTAGGTTCCCCAACACGGATCCGTTGGATCCTAGAGATTTGGTTTGGGGGGAGGATAAATGACGTAGTCAGCCTTTGCTTACTTAATATTTCTCCTACAAATTTCATATAATGATTATCGCATACCAATCTTTAAAAGCACACCTTTTATGGTGATATAATCGGTCCTATACTTGAGTAAAAAGCACACACATGTGCTTAAATGCCGCTGAATGTCCTGTATCAATACAACATGTATCCGAGGATCAATATACAGGTGGCGCTCCACTTATGTAATATTTCCTCTGCGTTCGACACTCTTTGCAAAATGTATCCAGTCTCTTTTATATTCACAGTATACTGTTGCAATTCATCAAAGTTTAATTGCTGACTAAAGAGATCTTTAGTATATAACTAGGTACATTTCGTTACTTCCCCTTCTAGTATCTTGATGCGATGCCTCATAAATTTTTTACCCACTTATGTGGGCTTACCTTTGCCTGTATTCTTATCTTGCTGGAACTTGCGAATGGATTTTTGCTCCGTACTGTGTGCCGGCGTCCCGGCAAAGGAGTTAGTCGCGTCCCACGTGTCTCTCACAGCTGATTCCAAGATCCGCCCTGGTGTGAGGATCACGTACTTACGATTTCAGGCGCTGGTAAATGACGTCTTGAGGTCTTTTCTTATAGAGTGGGGAGATTCCTTTTTTCTTTATAGCGCACTTGTGTCCATAAAAAGCGGGGTATTTGTCCAAAGTTCTACGCCAGACGCGTTTTGGGGAGACGCTTTCCCATTCCTCAGTGTCATACCCCAATTCTGTAGCAGGGCTCCAGATGGCGTCCAAAATGGTCGCCAATGCGACTTAATATTTGCAGATGGCGACAAGACTTTTTAGTCTTGTCGCCATTTGCGACTGTACTGCCGCGATCCTGCGCAGACTAAGTTCTCTTCAGTAGCACAGTGGAGAAGGAAGGAGTCCCTCCCTCTCCACTGTGACGCGGCCGCCACTACCACCAATGGGGAGATAGCAGGGGGGAGGAGCTGTCGCCACTGCGCCACCAATGAATGTAAAACATAAGTATAGGCAGCAGTATCACAGACCCGGCACCTGGCCTCAATAACAGGGCATGCGATACGCAGCAATTAACCCCTCAGGTGCCACAGATCGCATGCCTTGTTATTGAGGCCGGGTCTGTGATACCGCTGCAGACAATTGTATAAAGGAGTTAAAGAGGACCTTTCATGGGTCCAAACTTTGGACTCCAAAGAATATGAACTTAGTAGCAGGCTGCAGAGAGCGGCGCCCAGGGATCTAAGTGCACTTACTATTATTCCTGGGCGCCGCTCCGTTCGTCCGCTGTGGGCCCCGGTATTTTCAACATTCAGAGCAAGGAGGAGGAGACGCCAGTGTCTCTCAGTCTCCATGACAGCAGCGCTGTCCAATCAGAGCGAGGGAGTTTTTTTTTCTCCCTGGCTCTGAGCTCTGGTTGGACAGCGCTGCTGTCAGGGAGAAGGAGAGACACTGGCGTCTCCTCCTCCTTGCATCGAATGTTGAAAATACCGGGGGCCACAGCTGGTGAACGGAGCGGCGCCCAGGAATATTAGTAAGTGCACTTAGATCCCTGGGCGCCGCTCTATGCAGCCTGCTACTAAGTTCATATTCTTTGGACCCATGAAAGGTCCTCTTTAATTACATTCATTGGTGGCGCAGTGCGCCCCCCCAAAGCCTCTCCTCCCCCCCCATTATCACTTGCCACAAGTCGTCGTCCCCCACCATTGTTATATGGTGGCCACAGGGTCCCATCCCCTCCATTGGTGGCAGTGGCAGATTACACTGCTGGGGCTCAGATCGCTACCATGGCAGCCAGGACGCTACTGAAGCCCTGGCTGCCATAGTCAGCTCCCTGCTGCTGTGTGCACAAAGCACAGGGCAGCAGGGAGATGTGTGAGATCCTATTCACCCTGATAGAGCTCTATCAGGGTGAATAGCACAAGGTATGATAAGATCCAGGTTCTAGTCCCTAAGGGAAGAAATGGTTATTAACCACCTCAGCCCCCAGTGCTTAAACACCCTGAAAGACCAGGCCACTTTTTACACTTCTGACCTACACTACTTTCACCATTTATTGCTCGGTCATGCAACTTACCACCCAAATGAATTTTACCTCCTTTTCTTCTCACTAATAGAGCTTTCATTTGGTGGTATTTCATTGCTGCTGACATTTTTACTTTTTTTGTTATTAATCGAAATTTAACGATTTTTTTGCAAAAAAATGACATTTTTCACTTTCAGTTGTAAAATTTTGCAAAAAAAACGACATCCATATATAAATTTTGCTCTAAATTTATTGTTCTACATGTCTTTGATAAAAAAAAAATGTTTGGGTAAAAAAAAAATGGTTTGGGTAAAAGTTATAGCGTTTACAAACTATGGTACAAAAATGTGAAGAAAGTAAAATACGAGCGAGCACTCACTCTATGGCATGAAATAATTTATTATATATCTATTATAAATTCATACAATGAATAAAATCAACTGACATATACACTCAAAATATTAAAATTCCTAGGAAATTGGTCTGGTATGACCAAATGAATTACAACCACAATAGTATCTAAGTAATATCACTTGTAGCAATGAACAGCAGCAACTATTAAACAGTAATCATGTGGCAATAAATTAGCAGCTATTACACAAAGAATTATGGCAATATAGAAGAGCTATAATAGCGACAATTAGCGCAGGTACGCAATCAATATCCAAGTATGGCATGTGATGAGGACCACAAAAATTAGTGGAGGTGAAAAAGTGTTCAGTGATTTATATCCAAACAAATAGTGATGAGAGCAAAAATAATAATGAAAATGAAGGTAAATTCCTTTTGTGTCCGTGAAAAAATAAACGAAGTGAAAATAAAGTCACAATTTCAAGGTGAATTATGTTGCGGTCCAATACACATCAATATGTGCTTACACCTTCTGTAGTTAGCAGTAGTTGTCACAGACACTGTCCCAGTTAATGTCTTTTCATACGGACCATATAATAAGAAACTCTGTGGACTTATAATTTTTGAACAAGGCTATAATCAGCCGTCTGAAGCAAGCGGTTCACTCAGATATGAGTGCGGCTAATGTTATTAGGAGAGGAGAAAGCCCTTACCTCCTTCCACATATGATTCCGAAATCCTATTCCTAGCTGTGTGCAGCCGATGAAGAGAGGACGCCAATACTTCCTCGCTATTCGTGCTGATCGACAGTCCAGTCTCGTGATAGCAAGCGCGGGACTTCCGTCCGGTAAGCTGAATCACTGCGCTTAGTTCGTCGATTTATTTGCTGGAACAGCTTGGATTCGGTTCATAGAAACAAAGTCTAGCATGGCCATGCACAGATTAGTTGTTGCGGAGGTTTCACCAGAGTGTCCGATATCCCAGACGCGTTTCGGGATGATTCCACATCCCTTCCTCAGTGGTCATATCCGGCACTCCCAACCTCCTGTTCCTTAAATGCTCACAAAGTCATCCACAAACCATGGTTAGATAATCCGGGATTCCAAATTCTCAAATTAACTACCTCTTGCGGTTTATGTGCGGTTTTATAGCGTTTTTTCTATGGATGCGTTTCTAATGCGTTTTTCCTCTTTTTAGACTTTATGCCTTACGATTTCATAATATATAAAATATAAGCCATATCTGATATTTGTAGATACTTAAAAATATAAAAATATGAAAAAAATATATATAGACATGTTTATTACAAGGGTTAAAAACATAAATAATATATTCAATATAATTGTATGAATCACATGATAAACCTAAAATTAATAAAATGTAGGGTTGAGTATAAAACATCACAAATAGAATGTAAAATAAAATCTACTTGCAAAATGGAGTTGGTCGGAATAGGTCGGGTTCCCAAACCAGAGAGCGGGTCCCAGTGCCGATAAACGGCCAAACATGGGATCCGCCATCGGGAATGGGACTCCGACCTCATAAAAATCCAAACAGCTCCATATCAGAATTCAATCCAAATGGTAATATGGATCCAAATTCATAGATCTGTCTAGATTCTGCTCTAGACATTCTTTGGATAAAATCACCTCCCCTCCAATGTTGCTCTATCTTCTCTAGTCCCATAAATTTTGATCCTTCTGGATTACAGTTGTGTGTTTCTTTGTAGTGTTTCGATAGTGCATGTTTATCATAACCTTTTTTAATATTCGCAATATGTTCATTAATCCTTATTTTCATAACCCGTTTTGTCCGACCTATGTACTGGCGGTTGCATGGACATTGAATTAAATATATTACCCCCAATGTATTACAGGAAATACAATCTTCAATATTCCATGTGTAATTGTTTTGGGTTGAACATACCTCTACCGTTTTGCGTGGTAGGTTATTGAATTTGCATCCTATGCATCTCCCACATTTGTAAAATCCTTTCAAGTTTAAAAAGGAACCTAAAGTGTTTGTTTGTTTAATTTTCATTTTATTGGGGACAGACGGTGCTACCTTTAAGCCTAAATTGGTGGCTTTAGTGAAGGTTATTTTTGGTGCATGAGGTAGGAGGTGTCCAATCATCTTGTCACTTAACAGATGTGACCAGTAGGATCCAATCATTTTCTGAATTTGCTTGTAATTAGTATTAAAAGGGAGTATGAATCTGATATTTGATAATTCATTGTCATTTATCACCTGTTGTCTCTCATTAAAAAAGGTTTTCCTCTCCAGCTGTCTTACATTTTTTAAGGCAATATCTATTGGTCCTATAGGATAATGTTTTTCAACAAAATAAGATTTCATTTTGATAGCCTCTTCCTCAAATTTGGCTTCCTCGGTACAATTCCGTTTGATTCTTCGGAATTGTCCGGTAGGGATATTAATCAGCCACCTTGGGAGATGGCAGCTGGAGAATGGGATAAAATTATTGGTTGCTATAGGTTTCTGGAACGTGCTACACTTATATTTACCTTCTTGTACTTCAATTAATAAGTCCAAATACTCAATTTTATTTTTAATATTTGAAGTGAAAATTAGACCTCTATCATTAGCATTTAATTGTTCCAGAAATTCCTCCAATTTTGTAGTTCCCTCTTTCCAGATAAAAATGACATCATCAATATAGCGCCGCCATAGGACCAGGTCCACCCCCAGCCTATAATCTATCACAGATGACTCCCATTCGGCCAAAAACAGATTGGCGTAGCTAGGGGCGAACCTGGTACCCATGGCGGTGCCCTGTTGTTGCAAATAATAATCTCCCTCAAAATAAAAATAATTATGTTTTAAAATATACTCAATACCTTCAACTATAAAATTAATCTGAGCATTATCCAAGGAGGCTTCTTTCGTCAATTGTTTCTTGATCGCATCTAGTCCCTGCATATGGTCAATCACCGTATACAGGGACTGTATATCTAACGTACCCATAATCCAATCAGGCTCCACCCTCAAATCTTCCAAAATTCCTATAATATGAGTGGTATCTTTTACATATGATTTGGATTTCTTCACCAATGGTTGAAGATAGGTGTCAATATATTTGGATAGATTTGAGGTTATGGAGCCTATTCCAGAAACTATAGGGCGTCCTGGGGGATTTTGTAAATTTTTATGAATTTTGGGCAAACAGTAGAAGACGGGTAGTCTTCCCTGTGTGCCCAAAATAAAATCAGATTCCTGTTGGATAAGGACTGTATCTCGTAGTCCTTTCTCACACAGGACTGTAAGTTCTTGTTTAAATTGGTTCAGCGGATCTTTTAGCAGTTTCAAATAAGTTACTGTATCTGACAACTGTCTCCAACATTCCTTATTGTATTTTTCAGTGTCTAATAATACTGTAGCGCCCCCTTTATCTGCAGGACGTATGGTAATAGCTGTCATTTTTTGGAGCTCTTTAATAGCCGAAATTTCTTTTTTAGACAGATTATTAGTCATGGTCCTGATTTTCATTTTCCTAAGGTCGCCCTCTACACATTTTTGGAATGTGGCCATTTCTTTACTGATTTCGTTTCGTGGGTACATTTTCGACCTATTCTTAAGTTTCGTATGTTGGGATGGATCAGTTACTTTACCCTTCTCAATCTCCAAAGGATTTTTCATAAAATATTTCTTTAAGCAGATTTTTCTAATAAATTTCTGTATGCCTATATAGGTGGAGAATTTATCTAATTTAGCTGTAGGGGCATATTTTAAGCCCTTACTTAACAGGGAAATTTGAGCCTCAGTAAGATTGGTGGAGCTAAGGTTTACAACAGAGTCTTTATTTGATATTAATGATGTTTTCGGTATCTCATTTCTCTTCCTTTTGCTCCTCCTAGTTTTTCTCTCTCGTCTGACTGTTTGTAATACTGGGGCCTTTGGGTATTCATTTGTTCGTCGTTTGTTCTCAAATAGTGATTCCGAGATTGGGGAGTGTGATAGTGGTTCCCCTCTCTCGGTATTGGATGTGGGGGATTTTTCTGTCTCAGATTGTAGTGATGAGTAGGTGATTGTTGTCGGTAATAGTTCGGTGAATGTTCCCTTTGTCTCATCCGCGTTTTGTGGTGTGCAGGAGTATGATCTAAAAAATGGTTTTCAGACAATAGGTCATATCTATTACTTGTTGGTATGGGATATGAATTCTCCCCATTACCTTCCTGCCTATTTTCAATTGTATTCTCATCCATATGCAAATTTGTTTGCAATGTTTCAGATCTATAGGTATTCTCCCAAATTCGCCCACCTAGGCTGCAAAAAAGTGCCACACATGTGGTATCTCCGTACTCAGGAGAAGTTGGGGAATGTGTTTTGGGGTGTCTTTTTACATATACCCATGCTGGGTGAGAGAAATATCTTGGCAAAAGACAACTTTTCCCATTTTTTTATACAAAGTTGGCATTTGACCAAGATATTTATCTCACCCAGCATGGGTATATGTAAAATGACACCCCAAAACACATTCCCCACCTTCTCCTGAGTACGGAGATACCAGATGTGTGACACTTTTTTGCAGCCTAGGTGGGCAAAGGGGCCCATATTCCAAAGAGCACCTTTCGGATTTCACTCGTCATTTTTTACAGAATTTGATTTCAAACTCCTTACCACACATTTGGGCCCCTAAAATACCAGGGCATTATACCTACCCCACAAGTGACCCCATTTTGGAAAGAATAGACCCCAAGGTATTCGCTGATGGGCATAGTGAGTTCATGGAAGTTTTTATTTTTTGTCACAAGTTAGTGGAATATGAGACTTTGTATGAAAAAAAAAAAAAAAAAAAAAAAATCATCATTTTCCACTAACTTGTGACAAAAAATAAAAAATTCTAGGAACTCGCCATGCCCCTCACGGAATACCTTGGGGTGTCTTCTTTCCAAAATGGGGTCACTTGTGGGGTAGTTATACTGCCCTGGCATTTTCCAGGGGCCCTAATGTGTGGTAAGTAGGTAAATGACCAGTGAAATCCGAAAGGTGCTCTTTGGAATATGGGCCCCTTTGCCCACCTAGGCTGCAAAAAAGTGTCACACATCTGGTATCTCCGTACTCGGGAGAAGTTGGGGAATGTGTTTTGGGGTGTCTTTTTACATATACCCATGCTGGGTGAGAGAAATATCTTGGCAAAAGACAACTTTTCCCATTTTTTTATACAAAGTTGGCATTTGACCAAGATATTTATCTCACCCAGCATGGTTATATGTAAAATGACACCCCAAAACACATTCCCCAACTTCTCCTGAGTACGGCGATACCAGATGTGTGACACTTTTTTGCAGCCTAGATGCGCAAAGGGGCCCAAATTCCTTTTAGGAGGGCATTTTTAGACATTTGGATACCAGACTTCTTCTCACGCTTTGGGGCCCCTAGAATGCCAGGGCAGTATAAATACCCCACATGTGACCCCATTTTGGAAAGAAGACACCCCAAGGTATTCAATGAGGGGCATGGCGAGTTCATAGAATTTTTTTTTTTTTGGCACAAGTTAGCGGAAATTGATATTTTTTATTTTTTTCTCACAAAGTCTCCCGTTCCGCTAACTTGGGACAAAAATTTCAATCTTTCATGGACTCAATATGCCCCTCACGGAATACCTGGGGGTGTCTTCTTTCCGAAATGGGGTCACATGTGGGGTATTTATACTGCCCTGGCATTCTAGGGGCCCTAAAGCGTGAGAAGAAGTCTGGAATATAAATGTCTAAAAAATTTTACGCATTTGGATTCCGTGAGGGGTATGGTGAGTTCATGTGAGATTTTATTTTTTGTCACAAGTTAGTGGAATATGAGACTTTGTAAGAAAAAAAAATAATAATTCCGCTAACTTGGGCCAAAAAAATGTCTGAATGGAGCCTTACAGGGGGGTGATCAATGACAGGGGGGTTGATCAATGACAGGGGGTTGATCAATGACAGGGGGGTGATCAATGACAGGGGGGTGATCAATGACAGGGGGGTGATCAATGACAGGGGGGGTGATCATTGACAGGGGGGGTGATCAATGACAGGGGGGGTGATCAATGACAGGGGTGGTGATCAATGACAGGGGGGTGATCAATGACAGGGGGGTGATCAATGACAGGGGGGTGATCAATGACAGGGGGGTGATCAATGACAGGGGGGTGATCAGGGAGTCTATATGGGGTGATAACCACAGTCATTGATCACGCCCGTGTAAGGCTTCATTCAGACGTCCGTATGCGTTTTGCGGATCCGATCCATCTATCAGTGGATCCGTAAAAATCATGCGGACGTCTGAATGGAGCTTTACAGGGGGGTGATCAATGACAGGGAGTAATCAATGACAGGGGGGTGATCAGGGAGTCTATATGGGGTGATCACCACAGTCATTGATCATGCCCCTGTAAGGCTTCATTCAGACGTCCGGATGCGTTTTGCGGATCCGATCCATCTATCAGTGGATCCGTAAAAATCATGCGGACGTCTGAATGGAGCTTTACAGGGGGGTAATCAATGACAGGGGGGTAATCAATGACAGGGGGGTGATCAGGGAGTCTATATGGGGTGATAACCACAGTCATTGATCATGCCCCTGTAAGGCTTCATTCAGACGTCCGGATGCGTTTTGCGGATCCGATCCATCTATCAGTGGATCCGTAAAAATCATGCGGACGTCTGAATGGAGCTTTACAGGGGGGTAATCAATGACAGGGGGGTGATCAATGACAGGGGGGTGATCAGGGAGTCTATATGGGGTGATAACCACAGTCATTGATCTTGCCCCTGTAAGGCTTCATTCAGACGTCCGGATGCGTTTTGCGGATCCGATCCATCTATCAGTGGATCCGTAAAAATCATGCGGACATCTGAATGGAGCTTTACAGGGGGGTGATCAGGGAGTCTATATGGGGTGATCACCACAGTCATTGATCATGCCCCTGTAAGGCTTCATTCAGACGTCCGGATGCGTTTTGCGGATCCGATCCATCTATCAGTGGATCCGTAAAAATCATGCGGACGTCTGAATGGAGCTTTACAGGGGGGTAATCAATGACAGGGGGGTGATCAATGACAGGGGGGTGATCAGGGAGTCTATATGGGGTGATAACCACAGTCATTGATCTTGCCCCTGTAAGGCTTCATTCAGACGTCCGGATGCGTTTTGCGGATCCGATCCATCTATCAGTGGATCCGTAAAAATCATGCGGACGTCTGAATGGAGCTTTACAGGGGGGTAATCAATGACAGGGGGGTGATCAATGACAGGGGGGTGATCAGGGAGTCTATATGGGGTGATAACCACAGTCATTGATCTTGCCCCTGTAAGGCTTCATTCAGACGTCCGGATGCGTTTTGCGGATCCGATCCATCTATCAGTGGATCCGTAAAAATCATGCGGACATCTGAATGGAGCTTTACAGGGGGGTGATCAGGGAGTCTATATGGGGTGATCACCACAGTCATTGATCATGCCCCTGTAAGGCTTCATTCAGACGTCCGGATGCGTTTTGCGGATCCGATCCATCTATCAGTGGATCCGTAAAAATCATGCGGACATCTGAATGGAGCTTTACAGGGGGGTGATCAGGGAGTCTATATGGGGTGATCACCACAGTCATTGATCATGCCCCTGAAAGGCTTCATTCAGACGTCCGGATGCGTTTTGCGGATCCGATCCATCTATCAGTGGATCCGTAAAAATCATGCGGACGTCTGAATGGAGCTTTACAGGGGGGTAATCAATGACAGGGGGGTGATCAATGACAGGGGGGTGATCAGGGAGTCTATATGGGGTGATAACCACAGTCATTGATCATGCCCCTGTAAGGCTTCATTCAGACGTCCGGATGCGTTTTGCGGATCCGATCCATCTATCAGTGGATCCGTAAAAATCATGCGGACATCTGAATGGAGCTTTACAGGGGGTTGATCAATGACAGGGGGGTAATCAATGACAGGGGGGTGATCAGGGAGTCTATATGGGGTGATCAGGGAGTCTATATGGGGTGATCAGGGGCTAATAAGGGGTTAATAAGTGACGGGGGGGGGGTGTAGTGTAGTGTAGTGGTGCTTGGTGCTACTTTACTGAGCTACCTGTGTCCTCTGGTGGTCGATCCAAACAAAGGGGGCCACCAGAGGACCAGGTAGCAGGTATATTAGACGCTGTTATCAAAACAGCGTCTAATATACCTGTTAGGGGTTAAAAAAAACACATCTCCAGCCTGCCAGCGAACGATCGCCGCTGGCAGGCTGGAGATCAACTCTCTTACCTTCCGTTCCTGTGAGCGCGCGCGCCTGTGTGCGCGCGTTCACAGGAAATCTCGCGTCTCGCGAGATGACGCGTATATGCGTCCACTCGGAATGAATCAACCACCTCCAGGACGCGTCTGTGCGTACAGCGGTCCGGAGGTGGTTAAATAAAAAGTTTAAAAAAACACCAAAATACTAAAAGTTTAAATGGCCCCCTTCCCAGTTTTACATAAAAAATTTACAAACAATAAAGAATAAAATATTACATATCGCCACGTCCCAAAAAGTGTGAGCTATTAAAATATTAAAAAAATATTTCCGATCGGTGAAGGCCGTAACAGAAAAAAAACCTCTAAACCACGCAATTCGCCATTTTTAGTCACCTTGTCCCCCAGAAGATGTCCCTGGATGTGAGAGGTATGTGGTGCTGTTTTCTCCTATATGTAGTGCTGGCTCACTACTGTGACCTGCGTCTCATCTTCTCAAAGTCCTTTTTTTAAAATTATATGCATTTTAAATTTAGCGACTAAAAAATGTAATTTGGCTCCAAAAATTTTTAGTTTAGGAGCCAATGGCTCCTGGTCATTTTTTTTTTTATCTGGAGCACTGTGTAGGTTAGTGTAATTTATACTGATTATCGGTCTCTCTCAAGATCTGATCTGGATCTGGATTGTGTCCAAAAGAACCGGTCTGGATCTAATTTCTGGATGTCATTTTACATCCCTGCGGTTTATTTGCGGTTTCAATGTGGCATTTTTCATAAAGGTGAGTTTTTTCTACTATGTTTGCAGTTTTATGTCTATGATTTAGTCCATTTATAATTACTTGTTTAGGACATTCCGTTTTTGTGTTGTAGTCCTTAATATAGGAAATCCTTTGTCTTTTTTTCTCAATATGTATTATTGCTGCCATTTCTTCATTAAAAACAGTACATTATATAATCAAACTGTAAACAATATATAAAAAATATACATATATGTAAAAGAAGGTAGTTAAAAAGATAATTAAAAAATATGTATATACATGCCTATTGCAGACTTCCACAGTTCTTATGTAGGGAGGATGTTTTCCCTCTACTAATGGGTCTCTTCAGAGTCTATTTTAACTAAAAACACATCTGCGGTTTAATTGCGTTTTCTTTAGGCAAGATGCGTTTTATCTCCTATTTAAGTTCTTATAGTTTATAAGGTACATCTTGGATATTTTACATGTGGGGTAATGTCTTTAATATAATTTTTTTTTTATAATTCTCATTAATCCTTAGTGACTAGACGGTGTAGAAAGGGGGGGGGGGCATGTGGGGTAGAGGGAGAGTTGCAGTGCTGGAATAAACAGCCTGACATGCAACTCTGCATCGACACCCACACGGACCACCCAATTTTCATATAAAACCGAATATTTCTAGTTCTGCATTCAAACCTCTCGGTAGCAGGCTGCCAAATTCATAAATTTTCCTGGATTCTCCTTGATAATCTCTCAATCTGATTTCCTCTCCGCCAATGTTTTTCCACCTTCTCCAGCGCCATGAAGGAGAGACCTTTGGGGTCTTGATTATGTACATCCTTGAAATGTCTGGATAGTGAGTGTTTGTCATAACCCTTGACGATATTATTTAAATGTTCTGCTATCCTGACTTTCAAGGTGCGTTTTGTTCTGCCTATGTACTGTCTCCGACATGGACACTGGATCAGGTATATAACATTAATGGAATTGCAAGTAAGGAAATGTTTGATGGTCATAGAGTGAGTGTTTTGTGTAGAGGTAATCAATGTTGTTTTTCTTGGGAACTTAGTTTTCTTACAACCTAGGCATTTCCCACATCTGAAAAAGCCTTTTGGTTGGAGCCAATTTGTTGTTAGGCTTTTTTTAAGTCTCTCTTTCACTGAAGGGGCTACTTGAATTCCTAAATTTGGGGCCCTTGAGTATGTTATTCTAGGAGTTGGGGGCAGGAGCGTCCCTATAATCTTATCATTGTGTAAATGGTGCCAGTGGGATTTTATAATATGCTCAATCTGCCTTGCCTGGATGTTGTATGGCAAAATAATTCGAAAACCCAAATTTTCTTCCTGTTTTGTTTTCTGTATTGGTTCAAAGAAGGTCTTCCTGGTTAGATTTTTTACCTTCACAAGGGCTTCATTTATAATAGATTCTGGATAGTCTTTTTCTTTGAATTGGTTTTTCATAGTATTGACCTCCTCCTCAAATTTTTCATCCTCCGTGCAGTTCCGCTTGAGTCGGCGGAACTGCCCGAAGGGAATATTTGTTAGCCACTTTGGCAGGTGGCAACTTGTAAAAGGGATATACCTATTTTTAGCCGTAGATTTATGGAATGTGTTGCACACGTATCTATTTTCTCTTCGTGTAATTTCAATATCCAGAAATTCAACCCTTTCGTTGCCAATATTGGAAGTGAATTTCAGATTATTCCTATTATCGTTGATTTTACTAACAAATTTATCAAGGTTTTCCTTTGTTCCGCCCCAAATGAAAATAATATCGTCTATATATCGCCGCCATAGGACCAGGTCCGCACCCAGTTCGGGTTCGATGTTGCTAGTCTCCCAATGTGTCAAAAACAAGTTGGCATAACTGGGGGCAAACCTGATACCCATGGCGGTTCCTCTCTTCTGTAGATAGAATTGCTCAGAAAAGAAAAAATAATTGTGGTGTAGGATGTGGTCCACTCCCTCCAACACATAATCAATCTGGTTTTTGTTCCATGATTTATTTCCAGATCATGATCATGATTGATGATGGTATAGAGGGACTGGACATCCAGTGTACCCATAATCCAATGGTCATGGACGTCCAGGCCCTCCAAAATACCCACAATTTCAGTTGTGTCAAGTATATAGGATTTAATTTTCCTCACTTCAGGTTGAAGTAGGGTGTCTATGTACTGTGACAAATTAACTGTTAGGGATCCAATGCCCGAAATGATGGGACGCCCTGGTGGGTCCACAATACTCTTGTGGACCTTTGGTAGACAATAAAAAATGGGTAATCTACCTGGTGTGTCCGTAATGAAATTGAATTCTTGTTGTGTTAGAATTCCCTGTTGTAACCCTTTTTTGCAGAGATGGGAGAGGGCCTGTTTGAAAGCCTCCGTAGGGTCTTTTTTCAAGGGGATATATGTGGACTGATCTGCCAATTGTTTGAGGCATTCGGCATTATATTGGTCCTCTCCCCAGATCACTATGGCCCCCCCTTTATCTGCTGGGCGGATAACTACTTTTTCATTTTTCTGTAGTTCTCTTATAGCATTCATCTCCCTATTTGTTAAATTATTTCGATACCCTTTTTTTATTTTTAGTTTTTCCAAATCTACTTCCACACTTTTTTGGAATGTGGCCATTTCTGGACCAATCTCAGCTCTAGGAAATTTTTTTGATTTATTCTTTAGTTGTGTGTGGATATAGGGATCTTTTATCTGTTGTTCCATAATTGGTGGATTTTTAATAAAATATTTTTTTAAACAGATTTTTCGAATAAACTTCTGAATACCTATATAGGTATCAAATTTATTCAAAGAGGCTGACGGTGCAAACTTTAAACCCTTATTTAATAATGTGATCTGTGTAGTGGTAAGATTGATTTTACTCAAATTAATGATATTATCATTTAAATTCAGTGGCAATTTCTGTGTTGCCCTCTTTCTCTGTGATCTTCGTGTCTTCCTCTTTTTTGGTTATTTTCTCGTATGTTCCCTAAATTGTGGTTGTCCTGTGTGTCCAGTGTCCATCTCTCGTGTCTCCCTTCATCTGTTTTTAAATGTGTTTGGTTCCTCTGTTCCTGTGGTGCCCTGTGCCTCAAATTGTATGGTGTCCTGTATATGTGAGGTGTTGTCCTTCTGTGATCCGTTGGTTGGGGTGGTCTTTGTTTTAATCGTGGTGAATGGTGAGGGGGAGTGTGGTCCAAAAAAGAACTGTCAGCCAAAGTTTCATATCTGTTTTGGGTTGGTATATTATACCTCCTTGGTTCTTTTTGTTCACCAATTTTGGAGTGGGGGTTTTCTTCTATATGGTCTCTATGAGGAGGTAAGTTCTAGACTTGACAGCGGCGAATCAATGGATGTGGTACTCTGGACTTCTCCAAAGCATTTGACATTGGCATTTATCCACTGGTAGCCTGATAATTGCCTCATCTATTTCTTTCTGAGACAGGGGAGATTCTAAAAGCTCCTTTTGAGCCTTATCAAGGCTAGGCAATTTTATCTGTTTAAGATAATTGTGAATGTCCGTGTCAGGGGGTCTGGAGACCAATCCATTAGCTTCCAAATTATAAAGCTTATTATAAAAATTTCTGAAGGCTATGGCCATCTTATCCGTCACCTGTTCCATGTTACCATTTTCATTTTTCATTTTATATATGGCAGTTTTATTTCTCTGCCTCTGGATCAGCCTAGCCAAGTCCTTTCCACATTTATTTGCATGAATAAAATGTCTGAACTTATTCATGAAGCGGTACCTTTCAAATTCACAGTTCAGGACCTCCCTAAGTTCCATTCTTAATTGCATCAGATCTTTCTCAGTCTCCCTAGCACAGGACATTTTGTGTATTCTTTCTAATTTTTGTATTTTGTCAGTCAATTCTGTAATTTTTTGTTTCCTCTCTTTTTTCTTTCTAGCTCCCAGCTGCATTAAGTGGCCTCTAATGACGGCCTTGTGAGATTCCCATAAAGTTGCCCATGTAATATCTTCCCTAATATTCTCCTCAAAGAAGTACCTAATTTGAGTCGTGATGAGGTTGCCGTCAACTTCTTCAGCTATCAGGGAGTCATTTAGTCGCCAATTAAAGGTTTTAGTGGCATCTTTTGAAGTACTTAAGGTAATAAGAAGTGGGGCATGGTCAGAGTGCAAAAAGTAGTCATATTTTGCATTACGAATAGTATGAAGCGCGTTTTGCTTGATATAGATCTGATCTATCCGTGAATATTGGTTATGGATTGTCGAAAAGTAAGAATAGTCTCTCTCCCAGGATTGTAATATCTCCAGGCGTCGACTAATTGCCTGTCCTGTAGTAATTTCCTAATGGTTTTCAGCCTCTTGTAAGGGTAGGATGTCTTACCTTTGGAGGTATCAATATTCGGTTCTAAGGTGATATTAAAATCTCCACCTAACACTAAATTACCTTCTTGAAAAGAGTCGACCAGACCGAAGACATGTTTTAGGAAGCCTGCTTGTTCTCTATTTGGAACATATACATTAACAATGGTAATAAGTTTGTTTCCAATCCAACCTTTTAAGAGAATGTACCTGCCTTCAGTATCTATAATTTTGTCTTTTTCCTTAAAATCTAGATGTTTATTAATCAAAATGGAGACTCCTTTCCTTCTTTTTAATGGAGTGCTGGCATTATACCATATCGTATAGGTTTTATTTTTAGTTTGTGGTGTGTATGACTTCTTGAAGTGTGTCTCTTGTATCATGGCTATTCCTACCTTTCTATCTTTCAAGTATCTCAGGATCTGCGACCTTTTTTGAGGGATGTTGATTCCGTTGACATAGTAGGAAACGACTGTTAATTCCTGCATAGTAACACAAAGAACACATTTACGTTCTTACATGTGACATAAAACTCAAATTCTGCTAGAACAGTAAGTTTAAACAAACAGAAACTGTAACAAGAATGCTTGATGCTGTACATCTCGGTTATGAGCTTTAGTACAGCAATGAGTGTAATAAAGCCTCAGACTAAACACGGGCCTGCTCTGTGTGCCCGGCAGTCGCCTGAGTTAGAAGCGGCTTATGTGGAGGGAGATCTCCGGGGGTGAAGAGAAAACTCCCTCAAGGTATTAGGAACTGTGATTACCCTGTACTTGACTGTGGGCCAAGACACAGGAGAGTTTTATATAATTCAAGAAAAAAACAACATATAGTAATGAAATAAGGTTAGGGACAAAACACCTAAATATCCCCGGCGCCTGTAGTAATAAAAAAGAAAACACAAATATGTATAAGTATGATAAACAACATGGGTGTAGCTGAGAGGAAATTAGTCACAAAGTACCATTTAGATGATATAAACCTGAGTGTGTCACCTTAGCACATGCACAAGTACTACAAGCTGACACATTACCCTCAACACATTTACGCAACCCCGGCCACCAGAATCTACAAGACATGAGATCGACAGTAGATCTGCTCACTGGGTGTCCTGTGAGAACCGCACAGTGATGTTCCTCGAACACCTTGTGCCGCAATTCAGCAGGAACAAACAACTTCTCCGGAGGACAGGAATCCGGTGCATCTCCCTGGGCCTCCAACACTTCTGCCTCAAGGTCAAAATAAAGGGCGGATATTACCACACCTTCAGCCAATATTGGAGCAGGATCTTCCGAATCACCCCCCCCCCCCCCCCCCAGGTAAGCTACGCGACAAACCATCCGCCACGTTATTAATCCCAGGGCGAAAGGTGACAACGAAATTAAATCTGGTAAAAAGACAACGACCATCTGGCCTGCCTTGGGTTCAGGCGTTTAGCCGACCCCAGATAAGCCAGATTACAGGTATCGGTAATTACCGTAATAGGATGAATATCTCCTTCCAACCAATGAAGCCATTCCTCAAAAGCCAACTTAATGGCGAGCAACTCTATTACCCACTTCATAATTTTTCTCAGCAGCTGAGATCTTCTTCGAGAAGAAAGCACATGGGCGCAATTTACTATGCGAAGGACCCTGCGACAAGACTGCTCCTACCTCTGATGCGTCAACTTTCACAATGAAAGGCTGTGACACATCAGTTTGCATAATTATAGGAGCAGAAGCAAAATATTCCTTCACAGCTGAAAAGGCTTGAAGTGCCTCATCAGACCAGACTGAGATATCCGAACCTTTCCTAGTCATGTTCGTTAAAGGTTTAGCAATCGTCGAGTAGTTCAAAATAAATTTACGGTAGTAGTTGGTGAACCCCAAAAATCGCATAAACGCTTTCAGATCTTCGGGTCGATCCCAGTCCAACAGAGCACGGACCTTTTCAGGATCCATACGAAAACCTGAAGATGAGAGTAGGTAGCCCAGGAAATGCACTTCTGGAACTGCAAATACACACTTCTCTTATCTTAGCATACAGTTTATTCTCTCTTAGGTTCTGTAACACTTGTCTCACGTGATCCTTGTAATGGGGAGCTGGCCATGCTCTCTCTCCCTACAGCGCCGCCAGCATCGCGTTCATGAGGACTGAGGACGTGGCCGGTGTCCTCGTCTCCATACTAACGAGGGGGCGGGAAGGACCCAGCCACACACGCCTCCTCAGCATGGTCGGCGTCCTTCATCCCCTAGACAACGAGCAGGGGGAGAACTGAGCGCCGATGTCAATGAGTCGGCGCTCAGGTGTATAGATATGCTGGATATGGGTCACGTGACGCTGGCCACGTCACATGACCCATCAATTAGACCTATTTAAACAGGTAACCTGCTGGCCACAGTGATTGGTCTTGTTACCTCACTAGCATTCTCTGCATGTGTGACTTCTGTTTGTTTGACCTTTGCTTGAATTTGACTTCGACCTTGTGATACCCCTTGTACAGACGCGATCTCTTGGCTCCTGATCTCGGCTTGCATTGACTTTGATCTTTTATTACTCCTTAGTGCCTACGTTACCTCCTGGCTCTTAGCCTCGGTTTCCACTGGCTCCGGTTCTTCTCGGCCTGAGAAGCTTTTACTTCTGTGTTTTCTGTCTTTGTCTTTTGTTTTCTCCCTTGTTTCCTTCCTTTAGGCCCCTGCACATACATAAGCTAGGGACTGCCGCTCAGTCTGTCGGTTAGGACAGACCATGCAAGTAGGTAGGGATAGAGGTGTGGGTGGAGTTCAGGGCTGCACCTATTCATGACAATCACAAGCCTTACCTAAAACCATGGACGCTATGCGAGTTCTTACGGATCAAGTACATAATATCACCCAAATAGTGCAGGAAATGGCAGAGAGGCTACAGCAGCAGGAGTTGCTTTAGACCCCACCTATAGCGGCCTCCTCCTTTCAGAATCTTGAACCTCATGTTAAGTTGCCAGAGGGATCATAAGCATTTTCTGACATTTAAGGAGAGCTGTAAGCTTTATTTTCGTCTACACCCACACTTGTCGGGTTCCGAACGAGTAGGCATTATTATCTCTTTGTTGCAGGGAAACCCACAAGAGTGGGCTTACTCTCTCCCAATGGACTCTCCTTGCCTAGCTACTGTTGAAGCATTTTTTCAGGCTTAAAGTGTACTCTACGATGAACCCGGAAGGAAGGCTGTGGCAGAGTCTCAATTAAAGTCTCTTAGCCAGGGAGACAAACCTTCGGAGGAATATTGCACCAAATTCTGGAAATGGTGTGTTTCCTCTGGCTGGAATGATCCAGCGCTTAAGTGTCAGTTCAGGAATTACTCTCTGAAAACGTGAAGGATATGTTAGTCAGTTACCCCTTCCCCGACACCTTAGAGCAGACGATGACTTTAGCTGTTAGACTGGACTGACGAATAAGGGAAAGACAAAGAGAACAACTGCTGTTTCCACAGGTGGTAGCTAAACCTGACTCCTGACCATTGAGAGTCAAATTGGAGGATCATCTAGAAGAGCTCATGCAGCTTTGAATGACCACGAGGGATCAAAGACATCAGAGGGCTGCCTGCTTTTATTGAGGAGAATTGAATTACTGGTTACAGCAATTTCCCTCCAGGAGATTCCCGCATCCAGACACCTGGAAGGATAAGGTACTCCCAAAGGTGGTTAAAGAGAAAGTATTGTTACCTGTGGTTATTTCTTTTGGCACCTGTAAGGGTTCTGGGAAGGCATTTATTGATTCTGGGTCCGCCTCTAATTTTATTGACCACAATTTTGCTCTTTCCCTTGGTGTGCCCATTTTGTCTCTTGCTAGCCCCATTCATATTATTGCTATTGACTCCACTGCTTTGGTGGGTGGAACAGTAGAATATTGTACCCCTGAGGTGACCTTGACTGTGGGGGCCCTTCATACGGAGTGTTGTTCTTTTTTCATTTTCAAGAATTTACCCGTGGAGATAGTTCTTGGCATGCCTTGGCTCCAGGTTCATAACCCAGTCATCAACTGGTCCACGGGTGAATTAGAGAAATGTGATTCATGCTGTCTACCTATTATTCAAGCTCAAGAGGTGGTTCGTTAACGCCCCAGTATTAGTTCAACCAGACCAAGAGAGACCTTTTGTGGTTGAGGTTGATGCCTTCGAGGATAGGGTAGGGAAAGTACTCTTCCAGGGGTCATCAACTCTCACTAACCTGAGGCCTTGTGCTTTCTTTTCTCGTAAGTTCTCTTCTACTGAGAGAAATTATGATATTGGTAATCAAGGGTTACTTGCTATTAAATGGGTCTTTGAGGAATGGTGTCATTTTTTGGAGGGGGCTCATCATCGTGTTACGGTACTTACTGATCATAAGAATTTAATGTTTTTGGAATCTGCTAAATGTTTGAATCCCAGACAGGCTAGGTGGGCATTGTTCTTTTCACGCTTTAACTTTTGCATTACTTTCAGGTCAGAAAGTAAAAATGTCAAAGCTGATGCCCTATCCCGGAGTTTTTGTGCCTTTCAGTTTCCTGATACTCCACCAGAACCTATTTTGCCGGCTGGTATCATTGTTGCTGCGGTTTCTTCTGATTTGATGACCGAAATTACTGCGGGACAACACTTGACTTCGGTACATTCCCCTAAAGATAAGTTGTTTGTCCCTGGTCATTTGCATCTCCAACTGTTAGGGGAGTGCCACAATTCTGTTATTAGTGGGCATCCTGGCATTAATGCCACCAAGGAACTAGTTTCTAGGTTTTACTGGTGGCCCACCTTGTCTAGAGATATACAGTCATATGTATCGTCTTATGAGGTTTGTGCCAGGTCCAAGACTCCTAGGTCCCGTCCGGTGGGAAGGGCAGAGGTCGCAACTCACCCTAGTAGACATTGGTTCCATATTTCCATGGATTTTATTACCGATTTCGGAGGGTAAGTCGGCTGTGTGGGTAATCGTTGACAGGTTTAGCAAAATGGTTCATTTCATCCTTTTGTCAAAGTTGCCCAATGCTAAAAGTTTAGCTTCCCTTTTCGTGGACCATGTAATACGTCTACACGGAATTCCGGAGAATGTGGTTTCGGATAGAGGCGTTCAATTCGTCTCAAAAATTTGGAGGGCCTTTTGTCATAAACTTAAGATTTCTTTGGCTTTTTCTTCGGCCTTTCATCCTGAAACCAACGGTCAAACTGAACGTTTAAACCAGTCTCTGGAACAGTATTTGAGGTGTTGTGTCTCCGAAAATCAACATCTTTGGGTGAAACATTTGTCCTTGTTGGAAATCGCCATTAATAATCAGGTGAACTCATCTACTGGTATGTCTCCCTTCTTTTGTAATCTTGGAGTTAATCCGCGATTTAGCTCATTCTCGCCGTCTTCCTTTCAGATTGCTGAAGCTGATTTAGTAGTTAAAGAACTGTGCAGTCAAACCTGAAAAAAGCCCAGGAGATTCAAAAGATTAATGCTGACAAAAGGCGCTCACGAGGAATGGATTTTGGTGTGGGAGACAAGGTGTGGTTATCCACCAAGAATTTGCGAATTAAGATACCTTCGGGTAAATTTGCACCTCGATTTATTGGCCCTTATGAGATTATTGACATCATTAACCCTGTGTCTTTTAAGTTACTGTTACCTGACTCCTTTCGCATTCATAATGTTTTTCAAAAAGCTTTACTCAAAAACTATGTGTCGCCCGTATCTCCGGCACAGGAGTCTCCGCCGCCAGTGGAGGTTGCCGGTCAACTAGAATACGAGGATTCTAGAATCCTTGATGTGAGGAAAGTTTGTAATTCTTTGCAATATCTAGGGCACTGGAAGGGTTTTGGTCCTGAAGAGAGGTTTTGGGTGCCAGCGAGTAAAATGCATGCTATGAGGTTGGTGAGGAGATTCCATTTGGCTCACCTGGGAAAACCGTCTCCAGTGATTATGGGTCCGGTGGCCCCTCATGGAAGGGGGGTACTGTAATAGGGAGCCGGCCACGCTCTCTCTCCCTGCAGCGCCGCCGGCATCCCGTTCATGAGGAGGAGTGAGGACCTGGCCAGCGTCCTCATTTCCATAGTAACAAGGGGGCGGGGCAGCATCCTTCATCCCCTAGACAACGAGCAGGGGGGAAACTGAGCATCGATGTCAATGAGTCAGTGCTCAGGTGTATAGATATGCTGGACATAGGTCACGTGACGCTGGCCACGTCACATGACCCATCACTTTGACCTATTTAAACAGGTAACCTGCTGGCCACAGGTTGCCTGTGATTGGTCTTGTTACCTCACTAGCGTTCTCTGCATGTGTGACTTCTGTTTGTTTGACCTCTGCTTGAATTTGACTTCGACTTTGTGATACCCCTTGTACGGACGAAATCTCTCGGCTCCTGACCTCGGCTTGTATTGACTTTGATCTTGTATTACCCCTTAGTGCCTACATTACCTCCTGGCTCTTGGCCTCGGTTTCCACTGGTTCCAGTTCTTCCCGGCCTGGGAAGCTTTTGCTTCTGTGTTTCCTGTTTTTGTCTTTTGTTTTCTCCTTTGTTGTTTCTTTCCTTTAGGCCCCTGCACGTACGTAAGCTAGGGACTGCGGCCCAGTTGTATCCCGTTGGTTAGGACGGACCGTGCAAGTAGGTAGGGATAGAGGTGTGGGTGGAGTTCGGAGCTGCACCTATCCCTACCTTTTTGTGACAATCCTGATGCGTCTCTATGTCAGGAGAATAAATAAAAATATCAGCCAGATACACCACAACAAGCCTGCCTACCAGATGATGAAAGATGTCATTGATGAAATGTTGAAAAACCGCAGGAGCATTGGTTAACCCAAAAGGCAAGACCATATTTTCAAAATGACGCACAGGGGTATTAACCACCTCAGCTCCCCTAGCTTAAACCCCCTTAATGACCAGACCACTTTTTACAATTTTCACGGTTTATTGCTCGGACATACAACTTACCACCCAAATGAATTTTACCTCCTTTTCTTCTCACTAATAGAGCTTTCATTTGGTGGTATTTCATTGCTGCTGACATTTTAACTTTTTTTGTTATTAATCGAAATTGACATTTTTCACTTTCTGTTGTAAAACTTTTCAAACAAAACTACATTTATATATACATTTTTCTCTAAATTTATTGTTCTACATGTCTATGATAAAAAAAATGCAATAAGTGTATATTTATTGGTTTGCGCAAAAGTTATAGCGTTTACAAACTATGGTACAAAAATGTGAATTTCCGCATTTTGAAGCAGCTCTGACTTTCTGAGCGCCTGTCATGTTTCCTGAGGTTCTACAATGCCCAGACAGTACAAACACCCCACAAATGACCCCATTTCGGAAAGTAGACACCCTAAGGTATTCGCTGATGGGCATAGTGAGTTCATGGAAGTTTTTATTTTTTGTCACAAATTAGCGGAAAATGATTTTTTATTTTTATTTTTTCTTACAAAGTCTCATATTCCACTAACTTGTGACAAAGAATAAAATTTTACATGAACTCACCATACCCCTCACGGAACACCTTGGGGTGTCTTCTTTCCAAAATGGGGTCACATGTGGGGTATTTATACTGCCCTGGCATTTTAGGGGACCTAAAGCGTGAGAAGTAGTTTGGAATCCAAATGCGTAAAAAATGCCCTGTGAAATCGGAAAGATACTCATTGGAATTTGGGCCCCGTTGTGCTTTTGGCTGCAGAAAAGTGTCACACATGGAGTATCGCCGTACTCAGGAGAAGTAGGGCAATGTGTTTTGGGGTGTATTTTTACATATACCCATGCTGGGTGAGATAAATATCTCTGTAAAAGATAACTTTTCCCATTTTTTTATACAAAGTTGTCATTTTACAGAGATATTTCTCTCACCCAGCATCGGTATATGTAAAAATACACCCCAAAACACATTGCCCTACTTCTCCTGAGTACGGCGATACCACATGTGTGACACTTTTTTGCAGCCAAGATGCGCAAAGGGGCCAAAATTCCAAAGAGTACCTTTTAGGAGGGCATTTTTAGGCATTTGGATTCCAGACTTCTTCTCACGCTTTAGGGCCCCTAAAATGCCATGGCAGTATAAATACCCCACATGTGACCCCATTTTGGAAAGAAGACACCCCAAGGTATTCCGTGAGGGGCATGGCGAGTTAATAGAAGTTTTTTTTTTTGGCACAAGTTAGCGGAAATTGATTTTTTTTTTTTTCCTCACAAAGTCTCCCTTTCCGCTAACTTGTGACAAAAATTAAATTTTACATGAACTCGCCATGCCCCTCACGAAATACCTTGGGGTGTATTCTTTCCAAAATGGGGTCACATGTGGGGTATTTATACTGCCCTGGCATTTTAGGGGCCCTAAAGCGTGAGAAGTCTGGAATCTAAATGTCTAAAAAAATTTACGCATTTGGATTCCGTGAGGGGTATGGTGAGTTCATGTGAGATTTTATTTTTTGTCACAAGTTAGTGGAATATGAGACTTTGTAAGAAAAAAAATAAAAAATAAAAATAATCTATTTCCGCTAACTTGTGCCAAAAAAAATAAATCTTCTATGAACTCGCCATGCCCCTCAAAAGTGATCTTTATAGCGCCGCAGCGATTTTACGGTGTTTTTGCAGTGATCAGAAAAAAATAATTTCTGGCACTGCGGTGGGGCGGACTGAACGCAAGTGTGCGCACAAGATCAGGCCTGATCGGGCGAACACTGCGTTTTTTGTAGAGCCTATAGAACATGTCCTATTCTTGTCCGCAATTGCGGACAAGAAAAGGCATTTTCTATATAGTTCTGGCAATGTGCGGATCCGCAAAATGCGGAAAGCACATTGCCGGTATCCGTGTTTTGCGGATCTGTGGTGTCCGTGTTTTGCGGATCCGCAAAACACATAGGGACGTCTAATTGGAGCCTTACAGGGGGGTGATCAATGACAGGGGGGTGATCAGGGAGTCTATATGGGGTTATCATGGGTTAATAAGGGGTTAATAAGTGACAGGGGGGGTGTAGTGTAGTGTGGTGATTGGTGCTACTTACAGAGCTGCCTGTGTCCTCTGGTGGTCGATCCAAGCAAAAGGTACCACCAGAGGACCAGGTAGCAGGTATATCAGACGCTGTTCACAAAACAGCGTCTGATATACCTTTCAGGGGTTAAAAAAATTTGCATCTACAGCCTGCCAGCGAATGATCGCCGCTGGCAGGCTGTAGGTCCACTCGTTTACCTTCCGATCCTGTGAACGCGCACTCCTGTGTGCGCGCGTTCACAGGAAATCTCGCGTCTCGCGAGATGACGCGCCGATGAGGAATGAATCGACCGCCGCCGGAATGCAATCCTACGTTAGCCGGTTAAAGGCCTTCTTCCATTCGTCCCCCTCCTTTATTCTTATCAGATTATATGCTCCCCCCTCTAATCCAACTTCGAGAGCACCTTGGCACCGAACAATTCCGGGATCAAAGGAAGGGGATAAGGATCACAGACAGTAATGCGATTAAGCTCGCAGAAGTCTAAACATGGCCTAAGAAAGAACCCTGCATCCACTGGGGATTTGGATGGTCTAATATGACCATTGGTCAAACTCTCGGTGATATATTCTTGCATGGCGGCTCTTTCCGGTTCGGAAAGATTATACAACCGAGACTTGGACAACCTAGCTCTGGGTACAAGGTTGACGGGGCAATTATACTCACGATGTGGAGGCAACTCCTGGTCTCCACTTTTAGAGAAAACATCAGAAAAATCTGAAATAAAGGAAGGTACAACTTGCAATGTACTAAGACAGTTATCGATGCAGTGCCTCATCTTAAGCCTAAAGTTCTTATCACCAGGTCCAGGAGTCGCTCCCCCCAGCTGCATTGGTTCGTCACCAGACATAAACTCAAGTGTTTCTCTACCCAAAGAGTCGGAGGAGTCCTCCAACTTATATGATAGTACATCCTGAGAGTGAAGAACCTTAGCTCTCTCGCTCAGGCGTCTATCAATACGTGCAGCAAGGGACATGGCCGCCTCCAATGACTCAGGATGTTCATGAAACGCCAACGCGTCCTTCAGGCTCTCGGATAACCCTTGACAGAATTGACTACGGAGAGCTAGATCATTCGACTCCGTATCCGTAGCCCATCTCCTAAATTCAGAGCTATAGGTCTTCGCAGAACGCTCTCCTTGCCATAAGCCACGCAACTTAGTCTCTGCCAGGGAGAACCGATCTGGGTCATCGTAAATAAGACCTAGAGCTCTGAAAAATTAATCTACCGATCGGCAACGAAAAAGCCCAAGATTGAGCGACACCTTTAAGTAACGAAATGATAATAACTAATCTTTGACTCTCATCCCCAGAAGAGTTAGGACATAGTCTAAAATATAATTTGCACAACTCCCTGAACCGAATAAAGTTGTCACTTCCCCTGGAAAATCTGTCCGGGAGAGCGACCTTAGGTTCAGGGCGCAGGCCTGGTTCCCTGCCGGAACCAGCCGCCTGTGGTCTCTGGATCTGTGAGACGGTCGTGCAGAGGTCAGCTACCTCCAAAGACAGTCCCTGCAGTTGTCCGACCAGTGCAGAAATCGTATCCATAGCTGAACTGACACAAATAAAATGGCGTTTTTTTAGGCGGTTGATAATGTCACAATGTAAGGGGAGGGGAGGAACACCAGAAAGACAACAGAAGGAAAATGACCAGGAACTAGGCCTCAAGGCTAGGGACAGGGAAATGGTGACCACTCTAAACCTAGGAAACGCTAAACCTAGCCCTGACTCCTGTCAGTATGAATGAACCCTGAAGGTGGGAATATTTATACACCGATAACCTAGTCCCTAGAAACCCTGAAAAGCCCTAGGATTGGTGACAGGGTCTGAGACTACTGGTTCCTTCCCAGATGAACGAACCAGCGTCTCCCTGAGGCCTAGTAAGCGATGAGCAAATGGGAGCAACAGAATACCAAGAGAACATAGTAACATAGTATATAAGGCCGAAAAAAAACATTTGTCCATCCAGTTCGGCCTGTTATCCTGCAAGTTGATCCTGTGAGGTAGAAGCCAATTTTCCCCACTTAAGGGGAAAAAAATCCTTCCCGACTCCAATCAGGCAATCAGAATAACTCCCTGGATCAACGACCCATCTCTAGTAGCTATAGCCTGTAATATTATTACACTCCAGAAATACATCCAGGCCCCTCTTGAATTCTTTTAGTGAACTCACCATCACCACCTTCTCAGGCAGAGAGTTCCATAGTCTCACTGCTCTTACCGTAAAGAATCCTCTTCTATGTTTGTGTACAAACCTTCTTTCCTCCAGACAAAGAGGATGTCCCCTTGTCACAGTCACAGTCCTGGGGATAAATAGATGATGGGAGAGATCTCTGTACTGACCCCTGATATATATATTATACAAAATAATGTGCAAAGAAATATCTCATATGTAAATGAGAGAAACATCATGCCTGGAAGACAATATAATCAATACAGATATTCATATAAAAAACATCCAGGTATTGTGGTTATACAGTAGCATAATATAATATACAAGTGGCAATCAACTTTACATAATAATCATCACCTGTGTCAGTCCAAATGTAAACAGACCACTGCTGGATATAAAAAAGAGGTACGAACGAGATTCCAAAAAATGTCTTACTTTGGAATTACATTCCACAACTCTTGTCGAATATGTCAAAACTAATCGCATACCCAGGGGAATGCGCATACAACCGAGATCCTCTATGTATTCACATGATTTGGAGTTTCGCTCTAAATATGTACGCATTTCCAATAAATACTCCTTGGACTTGATGCTTTTGAATATTGAATTCATGCGTAAAGAATTGATGTCCACAACAGTGAGTAAGACGGAGGAGGAGGCCGCATTGAGGGCAACTTTGTCCACACAGGACTTTGATGAATATCTGAATAAGTTTCAACCCCATTTGAATAAGCTCAAAAGCGAGATTCACGAAACAAAAAGAGGGAAATGGCAACAAGACACAATGGATTACACGACGGGTCATACATACAACTGGGCTGAAGGCAATCAACAGAACCTCAACCAGGGTCAAAAGAGAGTAAAGAAGCGAGACGAGTCAAATATCAGTAATCCTGCTACTTTTTTAGGACCCCAATCTACCAACGTAAAAAAACCACATGAAGGGGCGGTCGGAACAGAAATCGATACCGTAAAAACAAGAAGTCAGAAAACCCTGCGAAAGACCAATGCCTGATTGAACGGACTGTGGTAAATATTTCCTCTCATATATTGACACCGGTACAATTACAGCTGTTAGAAAAGGGTTTAAGCTTCTGTCCAGCTAGTGCTATTAACTGGTACGAGCTGGAAGGCGATTTACTGTATTTTTTTTAGATTAATTAAACTTAAGATTCACTTTCAGGATGTACAGAGCATTACTATCAAGTCTATACATGAGTTATGTTTGTCTAATTGGGGATTAAGAGTGACAAAAGATTTTTCTCCACAAATATCTTCTAAGGCCTTTGAGGTATTTTCAGAAGCGGTGCTGAGAGACATACAAGAGTTAAAACAATTGGGCCTCTTTGATCGCATTCAACATCCAAATGTGACCAAACAGGAATTAGAGGCACTTGACCAGTTAATCCATGACCACTCACTCACCATCAAGTCTGCCGACAAGGGTGGTGCGGTAGTGGTCATGGACACTTCTATGTATCTAGCAGAAGCTGTCCGTCAGTTATCTGATACTGCGGTGTACGTCAAACTCCAAAGGGACCCCAAACTTGATATACAGCGTGAATTAAAATCACTTTTCAATAGATATACACAAATAGGCCTCATAGACGAACAACTGAGTGAGTTCCTACAGATAGACCATCCAGTCACTCTGTTATTTTATCTATTACCAAAAATTCACAAAAATCTACAGTGTCCTCCCGGCAGACCAATAGTTTCTGGCCGTGGTTCCCTACTTAGCAATGCTTCCATCTTTTTAGACAAAGTCCTACAGACTTATGTAGTTAATTCTAAATCTTACTTGAAAGACACTACTGATTTTTTGGTTAAGTTGGCAGATGTGACGATGCCGGAGGACGCCATCTTGGCCTCCTTCGACATTGTCAGTCTGTACACTTCTATACAGCATAACATTGGTATGGCCGTTGTGAAATCTGCTTTGGAAAACTATGGATGTGCTGCGGTGTCTTCATTTTTTTGCATTATACACCTTGGTAAGGTGTTTTCATCGCTGGCACCCATTCATCTGCTAATAGGTGTGCTGCCCTGAACCCTCGTTGTCTATATATATATATATATATACACTCACCTAAGGAATTATTAGGTACACCATACTAATACGGGGTTGGACCCCCTTTTGCCTTCAGAACTGCCTTAATTCTACATGGCATTGATTCAACAAGGTGCTGATAGCATTCTTTAGAAATGTTGGCCCATATTGATAGAATAGCATCTTGCAGTTGATGGAGATTTGAGGGATGCACATCCAGGGCACAAAGCTCCCATTCCACCACATCCCAAAGATGCTCTATTGGGTTGAGATCTGGTGACTGTGGGGGCCATTTTAGTACAGTGAACTCATTGTCATGTTCAAGAAACCAATTTGAAATGATTCGAGCTTTGTTACATGGTGCATTATCTTGCTGGAAGTAGCCATCAGAGAATGGATACATGTTCTCATTCTGTTTACGCCAAATTTGAATGTCTCAACAGAAATTGAGACTCATCAGACCAGGCAACATTTTTCCAGTCTTCAACAGTCCAATTTTGGTGAGCTCGTGCAAATTGTAGCCTCTTTTTCCTATTTGTAGTGGAGATGAATGGTACCCGGTGGGGTCTTCTGCTGTTGTAGCCCATCCGCCTCAAGGTTGTGCGTGTTGTGGCTTCACAAATGCTTTGCTGCATACCTCGGTTGTAACGAGTGGTTATTTCAGTCAACGTTTCTCTTCTATCAGCTTGTATCAGTCGGCCCATTCTCCTCTGACCTCTAGCATCTACAAGGCATTTTTGCCGCATACTGGATGTTTTTCACACCATTCTTTGTAAACCCTAGAAATGGTTGTGCGTGAAAATCCCAGTAACTGAGCAGATTGTGAAATACTCAGACCGGCCCGTCTGGCACCAACAACCATGCCATGCTCAAAATTGCTTAAATCACCTTTCTTTCCCATTCTGACATTCAGTTTGGAGTTCAGGAGATTGTCTTGACCAGGACCACACCCCTAAATGCATTGAAGCAACTGCCATGTGATTGGTTGACTAGATAATTGCATTAATGAGAAATAGAACAGGTGTTCCTAATAATTCTTTAGGTGAGTGTGTGTGTGTGTATATATATATATATATATATATATATATATATATACATAGTAATTAGATCTCCCCTCAGTCGTCTTTTTTCTAAAGTGAGTAACCCTAATGTTGATAATCTTTCAGGGTACTGTAGTCCCCCCATTCCAGTTATCACTTATGTTGCCCTCCTCTGCACCCTCTACAGCTCTGCTATGTCTGCCTTGTTCACAGGAGTACGAGGGGAAAAAAGAGAGGGGATTAGTCACAGACTCCTTATGGTGAAAAGAGTCTTGGATATCCAGGCAGGGCGCCAAAGAGAAGGACCGTTAGTGGATGGTTTAAAATTCGGGTGTAATACGGGTGTGTTTGATTACTGGAGAGGTGGTAGGCAGCCACAGGTCTAGTGTCCAGACAGTGGTAAGCCTGAAATGGACATAATGCGAGGATAGGGAAAAAAACGTAAGAAAAATAGACCTGTATAGGGCGCCAATAGCCTCAAAAGTAATGGCCTACTTGCGGTAAAAATGGTCAATTAAGTGGTAACTTTGATACAGTTGTTTAAAAACACAACGTTTGTAAAAACGTGCAAAATAACCTTAATTAAAACAGTAATGGTAGTTGGTTAAAATTACAATGAGAATAAAGGCATTTTGTAGTAAAGACTCACTTCACCCAGGAGGAGCAGGGTGGGATAAAGCACATAACACCCACTCTGCTTCCTCCTGCGCCTGGATCGCCTGTAAGATCGTCCGGAAATAACGGCAGTTACACTTGGAACTTCTGGTTATTTTCTTTTTATTGTTTTAGCACAGGGTAGGGGTAGGAGTAGGCTCAACGCGTTTCGGGGTCACTGGGATCCCCTTCATCAGGAGCATAAGTCCATCATGCATAATGGCAGGTATTTATACAGTGAAAAGGCGCCAAAGAATGCCAGAAAACGGCGCCAAAAGAACGGGAGGTAGTGGCGTCACTTCCGGTTTGCGTTCCAGGGTGGAACGCATTGTGGTAGGCTTAGCTTGGAGTGGTTTCCGGTTTGCGTTCCAGCGTGGAACGCATCAGAAAGCATCTCGGCCTTGTAGTGGATTGAATGTGTGGACCAGGAGGGGAAGCGACGTCACTTCCGGTATGCGTTCCAGCTTGGAACGCATCGGGACCGAGGCGGCTGAGGGATCGGCACAAAAGTACATGGACTTCTTGTCGGATAATGTGGGTAGGTGTGGGGATGTTTAGGAGGGGTATCCAGTTTTTTTAAAATATATAATATAATATGATGGCCAGGGAGAGGGAATTGGGTGTGGAGAAAACCGGAAGTGATAAAGGTTCCGGTGTGCGTTCCAGGGTGAAACGCACCACAGCTTCTCCCAGGGATCATGGTGGAGAATGTCTGTGTATAGGACGGGGGGGGGGGGGGATAGCTGTTGGCAATTGTTAGTCTAAAGGAAATGGCAGAGAAACACATCATGCATAGTAATATATTTTGATATATTTTGACCAGGGTATTTTGACCGGCAATGGCTGGTTTCTCTTACCCCATATGGATATGGGGGGAATCGGGAGATTTATGATGTTATTTTTAGATGTTTTTTAGATCAGCAGGTAACATCTCCCTAAGTGTATATTTATACGTACACATATATGTGCACAGGGAGGGGGGGGGGGTGTTCTAAAGGTGGAAACGATGGGAGAAATAAAAGTGAATAAAAATGATTTGTAAGGTGAACTACATATATTGCAAGGTTAAATCATGCTTTCTATTCAAACCCTTTGGTATGCAAGTGTCTAAAATGAACATCCAATATGTTTCCCTACTTAGAAGGAGGTGATCGCAAACAAAAACTTCTAAGTAGGGAAACATATTGGATGTTCATTTTAGACACTTGCATACCAAAGGGTTTGAATAGAAAGCATGATTTAACCTTGCAATATATGTAGTTCATCATTATATATATATATACATGTATTGGCTTCTTTGTATGTGAAAGTTTTGTTTGAAGTACTGTGTCCCCACCCATATGCTCCTGGGAGGTTCTCCTAATCCAGTAGCACCTGGGTCTGGGACACAGTCTCCAATCAATTCAGTAATTGAAGAAGAAGGAGCATATCCATTTGTGTGGTATATAAAGCTTTTGTTTTTAGTACACTGATGTATTGTCTTGAAGAAGGGCTCAATACCACAGCCCGAAACGCGTCACAATCTGTCCGTGTCTCTCCATGTGATTTTGTGTCGGATTTTATACCACAAGCTGAAATAAAGAAAACTTTTATACGCTGAAGCTGGAAACAATCTTTTCTTTTGCTCTTGGACTAATCAAGTGTGGCTAGGTTCAAGCCACTCCTTTTCCGTGCTTCACACAGGTGACTAAAGGTGAGAGCTGCTAAAACCCCTTTTCTTATCATACATGCTATGCGAACCAGCGTGCACTCCCATCGCCTGAACACGCAGATTTTTCTTTAAAGCTTGGGATCCACACAATCTACTGTATTGTTTGAAAAATGTCTGCGGCACTACGCTCAATGGAGCAATGTGAAGACCGCATAAAAAAGATGGACAATATCTTCAATACAGCAGGTACATCCAAACAGGGTGAAATTGATTTAAAAATAAAAATGACGTCACTGGAGAAACTCTTGGCAAAGGAGTTGAAGACGTGGTGGGACTGCACATCCCTAAAAAGATACCTGGATAAAAATATGGTGCCAAGGGGATTGCGGCTATAAAAGCAACCAACCACGACTTACTCTGACTCCTTTACCACACAGTGGTATAATACTCTATCTGAATGTTCCATCAAATTAATGGAGCTTATTATCGCACATGAAGAAACCGCTCTAAAAGAAACCCATGAGGAAATTAAAGTATTGCAAGATGATCTGAAACAACATGAATTAAATGAAAGCTTTCAGGACATGGATGCCAAACTGAATGAGACCCTGAATAAATTGGAGGACATGCTTATTGAGTTCAAACAAAATAAATTTAATCGAGATCTCCTGGATTACAGTACTAACTGTGTATATACCTGGCCTAATAATAAATCAGGAACTCCTCGTTCCATTCTTAAAAAAATGAATCGGTCCAGGTCAAGAGCAAAACGTAACACAGGTGTATCGTTTAGTTCCACGGACATGGACTCTCTGGAATCCAATTCAGACAACGCGGAAAGCTCCAGCGCCCATATGGAGGGCTTAGCAACAGGAGGTTCTACTCACCGCAATCAGGCAAAAAACGCAGGGCGGGGAGAAAACACCGAAAAAAGCAGGCGTTATCCGAGCCGCAAGAAACAGCAAATGACATACAGGTGATCAACCTTTCCTCAAGGCCTATCTCTCTGTTTCAGGAGAGGGTTTTGAGAAAGGGTTTTACTTTCTCCCCCTCCTGCAGTTTTGACTTGTATCATACAATAATAGATGTCAACAAACTTGCTAGGAAACTGACACTAAAGAAACATTTCTCGTCTGTGGATGAGGATATTAGTGTTACAACAGAGAATACATCAAATGTAAAATGTGATGTTATGATTGAAAATATGTGTCCATGTTTTACCTTTGCAGACCTGGTGCAAATTGCTTCCCTCCAGGAGATGTGTGGGGACCCGGATGGGGACTGTCTGTATAATAGATCTACTACATATAAGACCTCTAATAAGAGCTTCTATCCCATACAGTCCCGATCCGAGGCCCTTGACAGATTCCAGGATTTGATCCAGAGGGATCTGTGTGCTTTGAAGGCTGTGTCAGATGAAAAAGTGTTGAAAAATAATCTGACAAAAAATGAACATAAAGCCTTTCTGGAATTACAAAATATGCAAGATGTTGTTATACGGAAAGCTGACAAGGGAGGAGCGGTCGTAATCCTTGATAGTGAGCTCTATAAGAATCAGATTCTGGAATTATTGAAAGACTCCAATATCTATCTTTCATTGGATTGCAGCCCTCTCCTCCCTTGTCAGAAAATACTCAATACTATTTTGGACAGGGGTCACTCTTTAGGCATTTTATCTAAAAGAGAAGTTGAGTACATATATGTGGAACATGCAATTACACCCATTTTTCACGCGCTCCCCAAAGTCCATAAACCAGGTTTCCCTCCTCCATTACGCCCAATTGTGGCAGGTATCGGCTCTTACTCCGAAAATTTATCGGAGTGGGCAGATTCCCTGTTACAACCACTTGTGCCTTTAATACCGGGGTATCTGAGAGATACTGGCACGGTTTTGGGAAATTTTCTCTCTTTTGACTGGCACAAAAATTATACATGGGTAACAGCAGACATCTCTTCATTATATACAAATATTCCTCACCAATCTGCAATTGTTGCTTTAAAATGGTTTTTGGAACATTATAGTAATTATACTTTGGAGTTGCAGGAATTTTTATGCTCGGTCATTGATTTTTTGATGAGACATAATTTTTTTATGTTCAACAAAAAATATTATTTACAACAGTCAGGAATCCCTATGGGAGCTAAATACTCACCGTCAATAGCAAATATATATATGGCGTGGTGGGAAAATAATTTCCTTTTTTCTGACCACAATCCCTATAGAGAAGATTTTAAATGGTATGGTCGTTATATCGACGATATGTTGTGGGTATGGCAGGGGGACACAGAGAGAATAGCTGAGTGCATAGAATATTTTAACAACTGCACCGCATGAATAAAATTCACCTTTTCCAGCGACCCAGAAAAAATTGTTTTTCTGGATCTATGTCTGGAGGGTGATAATCATACCAGCAGGGTGGTCACATACACCCATAGGAAGCCTGCAGCTGGTAACACTATTCTCTCTGCCTCCTCCTGCCATCCTCCACACGTCTTGAAAAATATCCCAAAGGGAGAAATGATGAGGGCCAGGAGGAATTGCTCCACTCAAGAGCTTTTTGAAAGAGAGGCTGAAAATATTGCAGCAAGATTAAAAATAAGAGGTTATACCCAAACTAATATCAATAGAGGTATTAATTTTGCCAGATCAAAAAATAGAGAAACCCTCATTTTTCCAAAAAGTAATATAAATAAGAACATGGACAATGAGAACAAAAATGAGAATGGGGATACAGATGATAGGGAGTGTAAAAATACACTGAAAAAAGAAAAAATTACTAACAAAGAAAAACCTATCATTTTCACCACTAATTATAGCAGAGATTATTTTAAGATCTGTAAGATCATACGCAAACATCTTCATGTTCTAAATTATAATGAAGAATGGCATAATATAGTATCCACAGGGGTAAAATGTGTAGCAAAAAGAGCCCCTACAGTGGGCCAAAAAAATCAGCCCTAGCCTGTTTAGAGAAAACTCTCCAAGAACAAGCATTTGGCCTTAAACAAATGGGAACTATAAATGCGGCAGCAAAAAATGTATCTGCTGTCGACATATGTCCATTTCAAAAGAGGTTACATCCACGGCAAATAATAAAAAACATCTGCTGAAACAATATATAAACTGCAAAACAGATCATGTGGTATATGTTATAACATGTAAAATATGTAATTTACAATATGTCGGGTGCACCACTAATGAACTGAAGGTGCGTATAAGGAAACATTTGAGCGATGTCCCTCATTTTTTGTCTCGCAATGTCTCAGCGGCAACAAGACATTTTGCCACTGTTCACAAGGGCGATACCTCTGCGTTTTCTGTACAGGGAGTGGAGGTGGCCTCCACACCTGTCAGAGGAGGTGATCGCAAACAAAAACTTCTAAGTAGGGAAACATATTGGATGTTCATTTTAGACACTTGCATACCAAAGGGTTTGAATAGAAAGCATGATTTAACCTTGCAATATATGTAGTTCATCATTATATATATATATATACATGTATTGGCTTCTTTGTATGTGAAAGTTTTGTTTGAAGTACTGTGTCCCCACCCATATGCTCCTGGGAGGTTCTCCTAATCCAGTAGCACCTGGGTCTGGGACACAGTCTCCAATCAATTCAGTAATTGAAGAAGGAGGAGCATATCCATTTGTGTGGTATATAAAGCTTTTGTTTTTAGTACACTGATGTATTGTCTTGAAGAAGGGCTCAATACCACAGCCCGAAACGCGTCACAATCTGTCCGTGTCTCTCCATGTGATTTTGTGTCGGATTTTATACCACAAGCTGAAATAAAGAAAACTTTTATACGCTGAAGCTGGAAACAATCTTTTCTTTTGCTCTTGGACTAATCAAGTGTGGCTAGGTTCAAGCCACTCCTTTTCCGTGCTTCACACAGGTGACTAAAGGTGAGAGCTGCTAAAACCCCTTTTCTTATCATATACATATATATACATGTATACACATATATATACACACACAGGTGTGTTGTTATGGTGATTGGAGGTACTGGTTAGTAATTTGAATATTCCATTGATTCGTTGAGTCCAAAGGCTGTTAGGGTGTTAAAGCGGTAGATCCAATGCATTTCCTTCCGGCAGAGTTGTTGGTATGAGGTGGTTATATGTTCTATAGGTGAAACTTTTAGTGTTGATGGGTCCTTATTATGTTTTTCTGAGTAATGTCGGGACACGCTGTGGGTTAGAACGCCTCGTCTGATGTTAGAGTGATGCTCGTTCATTCTTTCCCTGACTGTTTGTGTGGTTCTCCCAACATATTTTAGTTTGCAGGGACAGGTAAGTAGATAAATCACATTTTTTGTACCGCAATGTAGATCTTGTTTTATGTTCCATATTTCTTTAGGGGCCTCTTTTGGTCCATCAATAGATAGTTCTTTTGTGCCCTGAGTGATCATGGTGCAGCATAGGCATTTTTTGAGTCAGCATTTCCGTATTCCTATCAGGATTGTGTCTCGATTTGTCCCAAGAGGCAGAATCACTTTTTTTGTTTCTAATTTGGGGCAAGATGGGGCGATTACATTTTTCAGGGTTTGGTCTCTTAGGATTGGATCCTTCAAGAGGATGTCCCAATGTTTATTCAGTATCTGCCTGATATTTTTGTGTTTTGCATTAAAACGGGTAATGAGGTTGTATTGGTATTTCACGTTGGTTGTGGTTCTGGGTCAGGTCGATGTAAGAGTGGCTTTCTGATTAAGGGTGCAGATCTTCTTTGCAGTAGCATTGATTAGTTTTTTGGGGTACCCCTTTTCCTTAAATCTGTTTTTGATAATCTCTAGTTGTTCCTTCATTACTTGGTCGCTTGAGCAGTTTCTTCTGATTCTTTTCATTTGACCAAATGGAATGTTATTTTTCCATTTGGAGTAGTGGCAGCTGGAATATTCGAGGTAGCTATTCGCATCGACTTTTTTGAAGTGCGTTTGGGTGGTGATTTTATTTGTTAGGGTTTTGACATGGATGTCTAAAAAAATGGCTTCCTGGGGGTCGTGTTCAGAGCTAAATTGTAGGCCCCAGCTATTGGTGTTAAGGTCCTTGATGAAGTTGACTAGATCCTCCTCTCGTCCATCCCAGATCATTATGATGTCATCAATATATCTTTTGTAGAATATAATCTGGTCATGGGAGAGGAGGCCCAGTTTTTCCTCAAAAAGGCCTACAAATAGATTGGCATAGGAGGGCGCAAATTTTGTCCCCATTGCTGTCCCCTTAGTTTGTAGGAAGAATTTTTTATTGAAGGTGAAAAAGTTGTGATGAAGAATAAAGTGGATGGATTGGAGGATAAATTCTTTTTGGACCGAGGGCATTTCTTGATCTTGGGATAGAAAATGTTTAATTGCTTGCAGGCCTAATTCATGTTGGATGTTGCTGTAAAGGGAGCTTACATCTAGTGTTACCCAATGGTAGTTTGTTTTCCATTGGACCGTATCTAGAATGTTGATTAGATGTGCGGAATCTCTAAGATAGGAGGGAAGTTTGATAACATATTTTTGCAGAAAATTGTCCACATAAGCGGACAGATTGGATGTGAAGGAGTCAATGCCGGATATGATCGGTCTGCCTGGAGGATTTTCAATGGATTTGTGAATCTTGGGTAAAAAATAAAAACGGGCTATTGTGGGATGGTTATTGTAAAGGAATGCTTTTTCTTTCTCATTAATAATTCCCGAAGAGAAGCCAGAGTCTATTAGTGACTGGAGATTTTTTTTTAAAATAGGTGTTGGGTCACTTGGAATGGTTCTGTAGTAGTTGTAGACAGGATTCTATTGGATTCTTCTAAATAGTAGCTGTGATCCATAATGACGACTCCTCCCCCCTTATCGACGTTCTTTATGACTATGTCACCATTGTTTTTTAGAGCCTTCAAGGCTCTGTTCTCATGGGTTTTGAGATTGAGCGGATGTTTGATGGATTGAGCTTTGGTTAGGGTTTTGAAATCTTCGAGGACTAGATTAAGAAAAGTTTCTAGATGGGGGCCTCTACTTCCTAGAGGGTAGAAAGAGGATTTGGGTTTCAGGTTGGAAGGTATAGGAGGTGGTTCGTTGGAGGTGACCATGCAAATGTCCACAGAATCAGTGGGACTGGTGGTCTCTGGAGTGTGGATTGGGGGATCGTGTTCTCCGTCGGTGAGGTTTTTGATGGAGAAGTGTCTCTTGAGGGTTAATCTTCTAATAAATTGATTCAGATCAATGAATAACTCGAAGGGGTCTGGATAGTAGGTGGGGCAAAAGGAAAGGCCTTTATTTAGGAGTAGTAATTCTTCTGGTTTTAGGGGATATTTAGAGAGATTAAAAATTCCATTGATTTTTGGTGTGGTAGTTGCATTGGTACTGGGTGGACTAGTGGAGGGGGATGGGTTTAGGTGTTCAGGTTGGGTGTGTTGGGTGACGGCCGCAAGCTTTTTGTTTTTTGGTGTGTCTATGTCTGCCTCCTCTGTATCCTCTTCTTCTTTTATTGGTCTTTTTCGTGTCATTGGTAGTGGGCTGAAGAATTGGGTGATTCTCCGGTTCTGTAGATGAGGGTTCGGGTGGGGGGTGTGGTTGGTTGGGGTGAAGAAGGGACTTAACAGCTGTATGCTTGAAATGACTTTCTGGGTTGGGGTGGTCGATGGTGTTAGTGGTGGTCCTGGGGAAAGGATTCCTAAAAAAGGACTTCCTGATAGATTGGAAGGTAAGGCTAAAAAAGTGTCTGAAGGTGTGCTGGAGAGGGAATGGGTTGTTGTGTTCAGAATAGAACTGGACAGGTTGCAATTCCCAGGTGGGTTTGGATTTGGTAGGACAGAGGCAGCGTTAGTGTTGTAGGCGATTGGTGGAGTGGATAGGGGTTTTTTTGGTGGGGGGGAAGGAATGGAGCTTTTTTCAGAACCTACTTGGGTAGGTGGAATGGTTGTCACTGGAGGCTGGGGAGAGTGGTGGGTTGTAGGAGGTGGGGTGTTGTAGATGGACAAGTTGTCTAGGTCGGGAGTGGTCCTAATGGAAAGGAGACTAGTTAGTGGTGATGAGGCACCGGGACTGATTTGTGGGAGTAGGGAGGGAAGCTGTGGAATAGCTGTAATGGTTTGTGGAATGGATGTTTGTTTATATTGGTTGAAATTTTTATTCTATTTTTATTTCCACAGTATTTTTTAATTTTTTTGTTAACTTCTTCCTCTCTTCTAAATGCCCTTACAAATCATTTTTATTCACTTTTATTTCTCCCATCGTTTCCACCTATAGAACACCCCCCCTCCCTGTGCACATATATATGTACGTATAAATATACACTTAGGGAGATGTTACCTGCTGATCTAAAAAACATCTAAAAATAACATCATAAATCTCCCGATTCCCCCCATATCCATATGGGGTAAGAGAAACCAGCAATTGCTGGTCAAAATACCCTGGTCAAAATATATCAAAATATATTACTATGCATGATGTGTTTCTCTGCCATTTCCTTTAGACTAACAATTGCCAACAGCTATTCCCCCCCCCCCCCCCTCCTATACACACCATGATCCCTGGGAGAAGCTGTGGTGCGTTTCACCCTGGAACGCACACCGGAACCTTTATCACTTCCGGTTTTCTCCACACCCAATTCCCTCTCCCTGGCCATCATATTATATTATATATTTTTAAAAAACTGGATACCCCTCCTAAACATCCCCACACCTACCCACATTATCCGACAAGAAGTCCATGTACTTTTGTGCCGATCCCTCAGCTGCCTCGGTCCCGATGCGTTCCAAGCTGGAACGCATACCGGAAGTGACGTCGCTTCCCCTCCTGGTCCACACATTCAATCCACTACAAGGCCGAGATGCTTTCTGATGCGTTCCACGCTGGAACGCAAGCCGGAAACCACTCCAAGCTAAGCCTACCACAATGCGTTCCACCCTAGAACGCAAACCGGAAGTGACGCCACTACCTCCCGTTCTTTTGGCGCCATTTTCTGGCATTCTTTGGCGCCTTTTCACTGTATAAATACCTGCCATTATGCATGATGGACTTATGCTCCTGATGAAGGGGATCCCAGTGACCCCGAAACGCGTTGAGCCTACTCCTACCCCTATCCTGTGCTAAAACAATAAAAAGAAAATAACCAGAAGTTCCAAGTGTAACTGCCGTTATTTCCGGACGATCTTACAGGCGATCCAGGCGCAGGAGGAAGCAGAGTGGGTGTTATGTGCTTTATCCCACCCTGCCCCTCCTGGGTGAAGTGAGTCTTTACTACAAAATGCCTTTTTTATTCTCATTGCGATTTTAACTACCATTACTGTTTTAATTAAGGTTATTTTGCACGTTTTCACAAACGTTGTGTTTTTAAACAACTGTATAAAAGTTACCACTTAATTGACCATTTTTACCGAAAGTAGGCCATTACTTTTGAGGCTATTGGCGCCCTATACAGGTCTATTTTTCTTATGTTTTTTTCCCTATTGTTCACAGGAGCCCAGAACTGTACACAGTACTCAATGTGTGGTCTGACTAGTGATTTGTAAAGTGGTAGGACTATGTTCTCATCATGGGCATCTATGCCCCTTTTGATGCAACCCATTATCTTATTGGCCTTGGCAGCAGCTGCCTGACACTTGTTTTTACAGCTTAGTTTGCTGTTCACTAAAATACCTAGGTCCTTTTCTATGTCAGTGTTACCCAGTGTTTTACCATTTAGTATGTACGGGTGGGTGACTTGCATTATTCCTTCCAATGTGCATAACCTCACATTTGTCAGTGTTAAACCTCATCTGCCACTTATCTGCCCAAGCCTCCAATCTATCCAGATCCATCTGTAGCAGTATACTGTCCTCTTCCGTGTCAATTACTCCGTGTCAATTACTTTACACAGTTTAGTGTCATCTGCAAAAATTTATATTTTACTGTGCAAGCCTTCTACAAGATCATTAATAAATATATTGAAGAGAATAGGGCCCAATACTGACCCCTGAGGTACTCCACTAGTGACAGTGACCCAATCTGAGTGTGTACCGTTAATAACCACCCTCTGTTTTCTATCACTGAGCCAGTTACTTACCCACATACAGACATTTTCTCCCAGTCCAAGCATTCTCATTTTATATACTAACTTTTTATGTGGCACAATGTCAAATGCTTTGGTTGTAAATTTTTGTTTTATTGAAAAATATAACAAAGGCATTACAAGCTTTAAACAGTGCAAATTAGGGTATCAATCACCATTATGAGTACATTATGAGCGATTTCAATCAATGATATAATAACATAAATATGATGTATTTCTTAGCTCAAAAAGGAGAAACATATGATTAGTATATCTAATGTTATTATAATGATATTTAACCTGAGCATATAACATGTAACGAAAGGCATTCTTTATTTATGATTACAATTGAAAGAAACTGATATATAGCATTTGAAATAGGCGCGTAGAATGGTGAGAGGAGGGAGGGGGGAGGGGAGGGAAGGGGAGGGGAAAGGGGATGGGAAACCAGATGTGTGTGTGTAAGAACCGACTCCCCCACCGCATCTCCAGCAGTGAACGGGGATCTCTGGATTAATCTTGTTCAGAAGAACAGGGGTCCTGTACCATCTGGAAACAAGTTTAAAGTGTGATTCTTGGAGTCTAGTTGAGGTTATTTTGGGTACAGAGGATTGTAAAATCAATGTAGTTTCCTGTTCGTTAAAGGAATTTTGAAGTTCAGTTATCCAGCTGCCAAGATACGGCGGAGGAAGTGCGGTCTCATTAATAATGGAATAGAATCTAGATATGCCATGATGAAGGGGGGCCATATTAAGCATCGTTTTAGAGAGATCGTTTCCGAACTTTTGCGGTGCGGATTGGAGAGTCATCGATGCTAACAGCTTCATAATCTGGTCATACTCTTTTTTAGTAAACTGGGGAAGCTTTTTATTTTGTATATAGTTAGTATAATCCATCAGTGTTTTGACCGATAGCAAGTCTCTCAATAGTGTTGTGTGGCTATCCGGATAAGAGTTAATCCTATTTCTGACTAATCTCAGTTTTTTCGGGATTGAGACCAACAGAGGTAGTTCTACACAGTCAGGTGTTTGTATATTGTGTTTTCTTTGGAGATTATGCCAGATTTTAAGTGCGTGTTTAGTATAGGGATTGTCAATTTTGTTGTACATATATTTGTTATTTTTGGTCTTCCAGATTAAACAATTCAGTGGGCACGACGCACATTCTTCTTCTAAGTCCACCCAGTACTTTCTTAATGGATACACATTCCATTCTCTAATTCTTGTTAGCGAAGTAGCCATGCTGTATTTTTCAATGTCTGGGAGACCAAGACCACCCTTATACTTTGGTCTTATTAATGTGTTATACGACAGACGGTTCTGTCCTTTATTCCATATAAAGAAAAGAATTGCCCTTTTAATGATTATAAAAAAGCTTCTGGGTAAAGCCATGGGGATTCCTTGTAAAAAATATAGGATCCTGGGAAGAGTGATCATCTTCACAAGGTTGATACGACCAAACCAGGAGACAAAGAGATCGCTCCATTCTTCCAAATCTAATTTAACTTTCTGAATTAATGCGTTAAAGTTCAGGGAGTATAAATCATTGGGATTGTTTGTTATGTTAATGCCTAAATATTTGAAGTGTGTGGTAGTTGGTTTAAGGCTACTAATGGATTTCAGTTTATCCCAAGTTTGACTGTCTATATTCACATTAAAGATTGTAGACTTTGAAAGGTTTATTTTGAAGTATGAAAGTCTGCCAAAATCATTTATTTCCTTGAGAAGATTTGGGATAGAAGTCACTGGATCGGAGACAAAAAATAAAACATCATCTGCATAGGCAGCAGATTTATGGATAAATCTTCTTCTTCCCAAGCCAGTGACTCCCTCATTTTGCCTAACTTTAGCCAAGAGAGGTTCCAGAGATATAATGAACAGAAGAGGGGATAGAGGGCATCCCTGCCTGGTGCCATTATGAATTGTAAAGGACTGCGAGGCTGTCCCATTAACTAGCACTTGTGCAGAGGGGCTAGTGTATAGAGCTTGTATCTTTTGAATAAAGGTGTCGGGAAGACCAAATCTAGAGAGGGAAGCCATAAGAAAATTCCAATTAAGCCTGTCAAAGGCTTTCTCGGCGTCGGTCGAGATCAGAGCCAGAGGTATTTTGTACTTCTTACTGTATTCAATTCCGAATAGGGCCTTCATTATATTTTCTTTGGCTTCTCCTCCAGGCATAAATCCTACCTGTTCAGGGTTGATAATGGTTGGTAATATTTTTTGCAATCTATTTGCTATTATTTTGGCATAAATTTTTTGATCATTATTCAGTAATGATATCAGGCGGTAATTTTGGCATAGGGTAGGATCTTTATCCTCTTTTGGAATGAGCCAAATATTCGCAGCCAATGTTTCTGGCCTAAAGTTTATGGACAATCCCACCTCATTAAAATATTTAGTCATATGGGGCGTGAGTATTTCTTTAAATTTCTTATAGTAGGATATCCCAAAACCAAGAGGACTCAACCAGTAAATTGATTCAGCACGCAGATCACACAGAAAAAAACAGTCCAAAAGTACCGCACCGAAATGTATAAACTGAAATTGCACATTGATGATTTAGAGAATAGATCACGCAGAAACAATGTTAGAGTTAAGGGTCTGCCCGAATCGGTGGTGGATAAGGACATCCATTCTCTATTAACACAGCTCTTCAACGAACTTTTACAACAAGACGAAAAAACAGACCTCTTCATTGAAAGAGCACATCGGGTCTATAGACCAAGACCCATTCAAAGCGAGGCCCCGCAGGACGTTTTATGCTGTCTCCAAAGCTTCAGAACTAAGGAAACCATCTTGCAAAGAGCACGATTGGCAAAAAGGATAGAATGGGATAATAGTGATATCTTTCTCTATCAGGACATTTCTAGATTCACTCTTTATGTCAGAAGTCTCCTCCAACCGCTTACTAGGGAACTTCATGACAAAGGCATCAAATACCGATGGCTTTTCCCTCTGGGGTTACTTATCACCTACCAAAGCAAGATTTATACTATCAAGACTCCAGAAGATCTTCCTGCAATTCTGCAAAAGTTGGAACTCACTAATCTACAAATTAAAGATTGGACTATTTTGGGAGAAGAGGATGCCCCCTTTCCCGCCCTTCCACAGGGTGAAAATTGGCAAACAGTGACTCCTACAGGTGCTAAAAAATCCAGAGCATCTTGTTGTGCCTTTTCATAGGTAAATGCATTCATATCCAATTCATTATTGTCAAAATGGATGTTCATTTCCTTTAAGAGCCATGCTCGACTATAGTTGCAATTTTGTATGTCTTGAGTAGGCCAAATTAAGGTCACACAAAGCTTAATGTTATTCTTCTCATGAATATACCAGTCTGAGAAGAGGCATCCTTGTTTACTTTTAAATTTATGACGGGCAATAAAGATAAGCTCTGTGCAGCTGGTGATAATTACCTATACAATTAGGCATTTATTAATGAAGCAAAATATATAATATGTATGTATTCATTTAATGAGCCTTAGTTAGTCCTTAGCATAAGACAATCAGTAGGACATATATATATATTTGTTTATATCATATTGTTATATGTTACGAAGACAACATGTATCCAGTATATTGTATATATTTCTCATTAGAAGAGTGTCTGTGAAGATGTGTGTTTTGTAACAATTAATCACATCTTTGGTATGACAGAGGAGGTACTGATATCTCTGTGAGAAAACAAGCCATTTACGAGCCATAAATTAAGTGTGAGAAACATTCAAAAGAGACGCCTAGAGGTCTGTCTCTAATTGCTACAAGTGTCAGAATTAATCCCTATGGCTTTGAATTAAAGCTTCTAAGGTCAAAATGTATATTCAGACTTATATAAGTTAACCCTTTATGCTATGATGCAGATAGCTTATACAGCAGTGCCACCTAGGTATCAGTAGGTGACATTACAACAGTAGCAAAAGTGCATTATGGGTAGGGTTAGGATGTCACAATTTTTATCAATGTTCACACCCATCCGACAATGATTGGAAAGTTCCAAACCAGGAAGGTGTGTCTAACTGATAAGTTTGGGATCATAAGCCATACACAGTAAGAAAAGAGGAGAAGGAAAGAGAAAGTGAGAAAGAAAGGAGGAAGGAGAGGAGGAGTTGAGGTCTATCAAGATGAAAGCCATGGTGAGATGTGCTATGATGGACCACCCAGCTTTCCTAGGAGCAGAAGTGAGATTCCTACTAGGACTTGGTAAGAGACACAGAAAATGATATTTCATTTTATTAAGACTAATTTGATAGTGTGGGTGAAATTATACCATCTAGATTGGCGAATAAATAAATGATTAAATAAATTGATCATCTCCATATTGAGATGTAATCTTAGGATATTGTGAGGCTTCATTCTACCTGCAGAAGAATCTAGACTCATAATCTAGCAAAGCATTAAATGATTGCTTATATATATATATATTGATAGAACATTCTTCGCCAAGCTAAGTGATGGATTCCCACAGGAAGAACTTATTTCAAGTCCTTCCATTTAAGATATGGTCTAGCAAAATCCTAGATCCCTGTTATTTGTCTTAATAGTCTTACCAAAGTCATGTATGTGAAAATAGTCCAGGATGGGGCGGAAGGATATGGTTATCTCTTCTAAGTTATATCCTTGGATGGATTTGCCCATCTTGAAGTCATGTGATGTGTAGTTGGTTAGGGGGGCAGAATGTATTTATCATTCTATATTGATGTCTAGGATTAGACATTCCCATCCTGATATCATGAGGTTTTCTCTGAACAGAAGTAATGTATATAACTTATGTTCATATTTTGATATCCTAACCTAATAATAGCTTTGTTATAATGTGACAAGTTATTTCCACTCACATGTATTGTTAAGCTTGTAATGCTTTATATTAACGCTATATATATTAATTTGCATGTATCTTTATGTTTATTTACTTATATATGTTTATAACCTTGTAACCAATAAATCTGCATATTTTTATAATACCTGTGTATTATTGTATAATACAGACCTACATTTTATCATTAACGTCATCTCACGTCAAAAAGAACTTATTTATCTGAGGAAATAGTCGGACTCAGATGTGAATTGTATCAATTAGGTTGTCTACAATTCACCAGGTCATGATTTTAAGAATTTATGACAAATTTTATAAATTTAATTTTTTTATGATTAATTATTTTTATGACCATAATTAATAATTCTTAATTGAATTATTACCCACCGACAATCTGAATCGTCCTACCCTAAAACTCCTTATAAATATTGGGGGTCCACAAGTGGTGACTGATGCAAGTACTGTTCCCTATAGATATAGTAGACACCACTAAGAATCTGTCTGACACTTAGCGTCATGTGAGACTTGATGCAACAGTTTATATAAAAGTTCACATTGCTAGCCTTTACTTCCGTTGTCCATCCCATCCTGACCTTGGACTCATTTGTCAATGGACTTTATTACAGATTTGCCGAATTCCTCAGGAAAAACTGTGATTCTGGGGGTTGTTGATCGCTTGAGCAAGATGTCGCACTTTATAGCATTATCAGGTCTACCTAATGCTAAAACTCTCGCACAAGTGTTTGTCGATAACATCATGAAGCTACATGGTATTCCCTCTGATGTGGTGTCTGATAGGGGGACTCTGGAAACTTATTTGAGATGCTTAGTCTCGGAGAATCAGGACGAGTGGTCTTCATTTTTGTCCTTGGCCGAGTTTGCCATAAATAACCGTAGGCAGGAGTCCAATGATAAGTCACCGTTTTTTGGGGCATATGGGTTGCATCCGCAGTTTGGCACATTTTCTGGTGCTGAGACTTCTGGTATACCTGAAGAGGAAATATTTTCCTCTTCTTTGTCATCTATTTGGCGGAAAATTCTAAATAATAAGAAAAAAATGGGCAACAAGTATAAACGTACGGCTGACAAGAGATGTATGAGTGTTTCAGACCTGAGAGGGGGTGATTCTGTGTGGCTGTCCACAAGAAACATTAAGTTGAAGGTACCTTCTTGGAAGTTGGGTCCAAGGTTTATTGGTCCATATAAGATCTCTGCCATTATTAACCCAGTAGCCTTTCGTCTTGAACTTCCGCAGGCTTTAAAAATTCATGTTTTCCACAAATTATTGCTGAAGAGATATTTCGAACCTGCTGAACCGTCCTCTTTGCCACCCACGCGTGTTATGGTGGACGGTAATCTTGAATTTCAGATCTCCAGAATAGTGGACTCACGTATTCTCCGTAGATCCCTCTAATATCTCGTTCACTGGAAGGGTTATGGTCCAGAGGAGAGAATGTGAGTTCCAGCGGCTGACGTCAATGCTAGTCGCCTTGTGAGAGCCTTTCACAGGGCTCATCTGGATAAGGTCGGTCCTGGGTGTCCGGAGGTCACCCGTAGAAGGGGGGTACTGTCACGATCTCTCCCATGACAGAGATTAGAAGATCTGAGAGACTTGCATCACGTGAGGTTATCTGACAGCCTCTCAGTTTTTACTTTGCAGTGTTGTTGCTGGTATGACCACACCTCTTATTTCAGGTGTAGCTTGTGGTCATCACTGCTCCTCTATTTAGTCTGGACTCACACTTCTTACCATGCGGTTGATATTCTCTGCCTGGAGTTGGAAGAGCTGGTGTGTTGTGCTCATCTGAGTTCCTGCTCATCCTTTTTCTATATAAGATAAGTGTACTTCTCTTGGTATTATGTTGCTCCCATTTGCTCATCGCTTACTAGGCCTCAGGGAGACGCTGGTTCGTTCATCTGGGAAGGAACCAGTAGTCTCAGACCCTATCACCAATCCAAGGGCTTTTCAGGGTTTCTAGGGCCTAGGTTTCCGGTGTATAAATATTCCCACCTTCAGGGACTATTCATACTGACTGGGGTCAGGGCTAGGTTTAGGGTTTCCAAAAATGGTCACCGTTTCCCTGTCCCTAGCTTTGAGGCCTAGTTTCTGGTCATTTTCCTTCTGTTGTCTTTCTGGTGTTCCTCCCCTCCCCTTACATTGTGACAGATGGGCCAGAATATCCATTAGTTTGGATGGAAGCCATGTTTTATTAATATTTTATGCTTGCCAGCCGAGAGACAGAGATGGAGCACATACCCAGCTGGGCCCAGGATGGGGAGGGGACTCCTCTCAGCTCCACCCTCTGCCGAAGGGGGATAAAAAAAGAGTGAAATAGATCGACCCTTGGCTGTCACACCCAGGTCACTTGACAGGATGGTTCCCATACGTGACAAGCGGATTCCAGGAAGGAAGATGCCTGCAAGAACAGAGCCCAGGACCGCGTCAGTGAATGGGAAGACACCAGTAGCAGATCACCACAGCTACCTGCCCCATAATGCAGCTGGGCCCGGACAATGATAGAGGTGGCCAGGGAGGACAGTGCTCACCCGAACATGGAGATTGGGACTGTGGCTATGAGCAGGGGAACATCAGCGGTCAGCAAACGTTGTTACACCGGGAACTATCATGGGATCTTTCTTTGCAAAACCTACCTTGGCTTCCTTAAGGCATCCTCCTATTCTTAAGAGCCCATCAGCATTGATGACTGGGTGAAGGTTTCTAAGAACACTACTTTAGGCTAGGCTCTGTGACTGATTACACAATTTCTTTGGTAAGTTTTATCAGCATATATAAGAACATAGAGCGTGTAAACCAAATTGTGCCCTTGAGGCGGTTAGCAGCAACGGATCTGGTTGCTTGGTCTGCAGGGTTGAGATGAGTAGGTACGTATTGTCATCGTTTAGGAGAAGTAGACCTGATTTATTTATTTATTTATTTTATGCACTTATATAGAGCTGCTATATTACGCAGAGCTTTACAGACATCAGTGTCAAGCTGTCCCCAAAGGGGCTCACAATCTAAGTGCCCTATCAGTATGTCTTTGGAGTGTGAGAGGAAACCCACGCAAGCACAGGGAGAACATAGAAACTCCATGCAGATGTTGTCCTTGGTCAGATTCAAACCTAGGACACCAGTGCTGCAAGGCAACAGTGCTAACCGGCTACCATGATCCTCTGTTGCTGATGTTGACATAGATGCATCTAGCTTCATTACAGATTTATCCTAGCACTATTTTGCTGTCAGTATAAAACTTGGCATCTTTAATCTCCAAGTTAATTTCCATAGTGATGAGTTTGGCCAACTCCACTGTTAACACAGTGGCGCAAAGTTCCAAGCATGGTATTGTGTGTTCATGGAATTGTGCTAGTTTTACTCTGCTCATGATGAACATTACATAGCATTGTTTGCTGGTATCTATTGTCTTCAAGTAAATTACAGCAACAAGTGCTTTGACTGAGGCATCGCAGAAAACACAATCTTTGTGTCAATCTTGGTAGTTGGTACAGGAACATACAGGCGTGCTATGCAAAGACCAGATAAGGCTGTGAGGGAATTTCTCCGGGCCATCCACAATGGCTGCACAACATTTCACATACAAACAATAGAGCTGAGAAATGAGGATCATTCTAAATTAAAATGGTATTTTACCTACTATAAATGGAAAAATAGAAGCTCTTTGCACACAATTTTGAACGAACGTGTGTCGGGCTGTGCAGTCACATTTGGAACACTTTGTACTAACCTCACATTCCCTGGTGAAGTGAGAAGTTGAAGAGCAGCATTTGAAGCAGATGTTGTTCTCCTTAAGGAAGGTCTTGCGGTCCTCCAATGACTTTTCCCTAAAGGTTCTGCACTTAAAGGGGTTGTCTCACTTCAGCAAATAGCATTTATTATGTAGAGGAAGTTAATACAAGGCACGTACTGATATATTGTGATTATCCATATTGACTCCTTTGCTGGCTGAATTCATTTTTCCATCACATTATATCCTGCTCATTTCTATGATTACGACCACCCTGTAATCCAGCAGAGGTGGCTGTGCTTGAACACTATAGGAAAAAGCACTGGCCTATGCGCACTCCCACAGACCTGACCTCCAGAGACAGCATGAAATCAAAGCTAGGATAATTTCTAATTTTTGCTTGTTCAGAGACAAAATCTACAAACACATTAAATGGAGGAAATGGTACATTGTAAGTCTGTTTAAACCGAGAACCATGCATGACCCACTTCTCTAGCAAGTTGTGTGGGAGCTTCTGAACTATGGGGTTTACACCGCTTGCAGTGTCAAGAAACTTCAATCCCACCAGATCTCCTTCTGCCTTTACTACACTCAACTACATTAATAAGTAATTTAACTCCCTAAACTTTGAATAGCCTTTGCTCACTATTTTAATAAAGTTCTTGATTCTCTTAAATAAGGTACTTTCTATAAACTCGGCTGAGCCATAGACCTCATCGAGTCTATCCCAGACCTTTTTTAGGCCAACGTCTGGATAATTTACATTGATGTCTCTGATTCTTTTAATGTGTTCGGTGGACTCACTTTCTAGCCATTTTACCAGGAGATCCTGTTCCTCACTACAAGGATAGACCTATGCCTCTGGTGGCATTTTTGAAGGAAGATCGCCAAGCTCGTTGTAGTCCTCAGCATGATTGCTGAACTTTAAAAGTCCATTGTGGCTTGATTGGCACTGGTACCGGCTGGTGTGTATTGTCAGAGTACATGAGTGATGTGTAGTGACCTGTTGGAAGTCTCAACCTGTGTAGTACAGTTCTGAAGCAAGGGCATCTCTCTAAGCTGGGGCGGGTTTCAGATCCTATGTTCTGAGGAGGAGTTCAAGGAAACTGATACTCGACTTTCTGGCAGTCTGATTAATCAGGTTGGCTTGGCTTGTTAACAAAACACTTTGTATTCAGCTGTGGATCTGAGCTTTCATCTGACTTGGAATGTTGATAGACATATTGTAATGTACACTGTTCTGGACCTTGGTGTACAAGTTCTGGCTGGAGAACGCTGCAACAATTCTCGATTTCTGGAAGTTCCTTGGCTTCTAGAAATTCTGCTTCTGCTATGGTGGCTGCTGTCTCTTTCTTAGCAGTGAGTTTTTCAAGAGTTTCTACAAGGCACTCTTTCTCCATACTCAGGGAATCTTCTCTAAGTTTTATCTTTATATTTTGTTCTTTGAAGCTGGCTTCCTCTTTTGCGCGGACAGAGGCAGCAGCTTCTCTTATCGATATTCTGTTAGAGCCACTTGTCACGGATCTTGTTTTGACTGAAGATTCTCGACTTTGAGACATGGTGCGACTCTTAGGAGACTGTCACGATATCCATATGCTGGCTCTGCGTGGATAATGGAGGGCTCCGTATAGTCCGATATTCAGTGCGACCGTTAGGACTATATTATCCTCATATATCTTAGCACAGTGTGTAATCTGACATGTAGCTAAACCTGCTGTCTTCATAAGAAAAAGGCTGTGAAGCTAGAGGCTGAACTGGATGGACAGATGTCTTTTTTCAGCCTATGTTACTAAGCTGGAACCTTCTCTTTTACTGCTAGTAGATTTTGACAGAAAAGGTGAAACTATAGGATAAATATTAAGTATTTCAGAATTTATCAAGGTGTACAGTGAATAGGATACAGATAATCTGCTATACACACAGTAACATGAGGTAATAACATACCTCGCAACCATCCCAGATCCGGTAGGACAGTCCCGGATTTCAGTGGGTGTCCCAAGGTCCCAATACGGGGGAGGTATGTCCTGTACTCTGGCAGCTGTCCCTGCTTCAGCAGAGACAGCTGCCTATAATGATGAAGCATAAGCCACCTGTTGGCGCTCTGCTCCATCATTCCTTACCCCTGTCTGCGCTCCACACTGCAGGTCTGGGCAGGAGGCAGAGTACAGGGGGTGGGGCCGGCCAGGAGCTCTGTGTGTCCTGTTGTTGGTGTTGCTGCTGCTGAGGAACGAGGTAAGTATGTGGCGTTTGTTGTTGTTTTTTTACTGCCTGTGAAGGGCGCACTTTACTGGGCATATTACAGTGAGAGGTACAGCTGGGAATAGTACTGTCAGGGGGCACATATCTGGGCATAACTACTGTGAGAGGGCACATAACTGGGCATAACTACAGTGAGAGGGCACATATCTGGGCATGCCTACTGTGAGGGGGCTTAGGGCTCTTTCACACCTGCGTTGTTGTGTTCCGGCATAGAGTTCCGTCGTCGGGGCTCTATGCCGGAAGAATCCTGATCAGGATTATCCTAATGCATTCTGAATGGAGAGAAATCCGTTCAGGATGCATCAGGATGTCTTCAGTTCCGGAACGGAACGTTTTTTGGCCGGAGAAAATACCGCAGCATGTTGCGCTTTTTGCTCCGGCCAAAAATCCGGAACACTTGCCGCAAGGCCGGATCCGGAATTAATGCCCATTGAAAGGCATTGATCCGGATCCGGCCTTAAGCTAAACGTCGTTTCGGCGCATTGCCGCATCCGACATTTAGCTTTTTCAGAGTGGTTACCATGGCTGCCGGGACGCTAAAGTCCTGGCAGCCATGGTAAAGTGTAGCGGGGAGCGGGGGAGCAGTATACTTACCTTCCGTGCGGCTCCCCGGGCGCTCCAGAGTGACGTCAGGGCGCCCCAAGCTCATGGATCATGTGATCACATGGATCACGTCATCCATGCGCATGGGGCGCTCTGACGTCATTCTGGAGCGCCCGGGGAGCCGCACGGACTGTAAGTATACTGCTCCCCCGCTCCCCGCTCCTACTATGGCAACCAGGACTTTAATAGCGTCCTGGGTGCCATAGTAACACTGAACGCATTTGGAAGACGGTTCCGTCTTCAAATGCTTTCAGTACACTTGCGTTTTTCCGGATCCGGAGTGTAATTCCGGCAAGTGGAGTACACGCCGGATCCGGACAACGCAAGTGTGAAAGAGGCCATATACAGTAGGAATGCACAGATGAGGGGGCACATATGTGGGCATCACTACTGTAAGGGGGCACATATCTGGTCATAACTAATGAGAGCGGGCAAGTATCTGGGCATCGCTACTGTGAGGAGCACATACAGGGAGTGCAGAATTATTAGGCAAGTTGTATTTTTGAGGATTAATTTTATTATTGAACAACAACCATGTTCTCAATGAACCCAAAAAACTCATTAATATCAAAGCTGAATATTTTTGGAAGTAGTTTTTAGTTTGTTTTTAGTTTTAGCTATTTTAGGGGGATATCTGTGTGTGCAGGTGACTATTACTGCGCATAATTATTAGGCAACTTAACAAAAAACAAATATATACCCATTTCAATTATTTATTTTTACCAGTGAAACCAATATAACATCTCAACATTCACAAATATACATTTCTGACATTCAAAAACAAAACAAAAACAAATCAGTGACCAATATAGCCACCTTTCTTTGCAAGGACACTCAAAAGCCTGCCATCCATGGATTCTGTCAGTGTTTTGATCTGTTCACCATCAACATTGCGTGCAGCAGCAACCACAGCCTCCCAGACACTGTTCAGAGAAGTGTACTGTTTTCCCTCCTTGTAAATCTCACATTTGATGATGGACCACAGGTTCTCAATGGGGTTCAGATCAGGTGAACAAGGAGGCCATGTCATTAGATTTTCTTCTTTTATACCCTTTCTTGCCAGCCACGCTGTGGAGTACTTGGACGCGTGTGATGGAGCATTGTCCTGCATGAAAATCATGTTTTTCTTGAAGGATGCAGACTTCTTCCTGTACCACTGCTTGAAGAAGGTGTCTTCCAGAAACTGGCAGTAGGACTGGGAGTTGAGCTTGACTCCATCCTCAACCCGAAAAGGCCCCACAAGCTCATCTTTGATGATACCAGCCCAAACCAGTACTCCACCTCCACCTTGCTGGCGTCTGAGTCGGACTGGAGCTCTCTGCCCTTTACCAATCCAGCCATGGGCCCATCCATCTGGCCCATCAAGACTCACTCTCATTTCATCAGTCCATAAAACCTTAGAAAAATCAGTCTTGAGATATTTCTTGGCCCAGTCTTGACGTTTCAGCTTGTGTGTCTTGTTCAGTGGTGGTCGTCTTTCAGCCTTTCTTACCTTGGCCATGTCTCTGAGTATTGCACACCTTGTGCTTTTGGGCACTCCAGTGATGTTGCAGCTCTGAAATATGGCCAAACTGGTGGCAAGTGGCATCTTGGCAGCTGCACGCTTGACTTTTCTCAGTTCATGGGCAGTTATTTTGCGCCTTGGTTTTTCCAAACGCTTCTTGCGACCCTGTTGACTATTTTGAATGAAACGCTTGATTGTTTGATGATCACGCTTCAGAAGCTTTGCAATTTTAAGAGTGCTGCATCCCTCTGCAAGATATCTCACTATTTTTGACTTTTCTGAGCCTGTCAAGTCCTTCTTTTGACCCATTTTGCCAAAGGAAAGGAAGTTGCCTAATAATTATGCACACCTAATATAGGGTGTTGATGTCATTAGACCACACCCCTTCTCATTACAGAGATGCACATCACCTAATATGCTTAATTGGTAGTAGGCTTTCGAGCCTATACAGCTTGGAGTAAGACAACATGCATAAAGAGGATGATGTGGTCAAAATACTCATTTGCCTAATAATTCTGCACGCAGTGTATGTGGGCAAAACTACTGTGAGGGGGCACATATCTGGTCATAACTACTGTGAGGGGCACATATCTGAGCATTGCTACTCTGAGGGGGCACATATCTGGGCATCGCTACTGTGAAGGAGGCACAATGCTGGCATAACTACTGTGTGGTGGCATAAAGGGGAAATAATTACTAAGTGGGGGCATTTAGGAGACTAGGTGGGATTAGGTGTTTACTTATATCTTGGGTTGAGTTAGAGGTGTGGCCTAGTGCAGAAAAAACGCGTTTTGCAAGCTGCACATAGTGTCCCTCTTCCTTCTTTTCAAAAGTTGGGAGGTATGTAATAAGGCAAGCTGACAATGTGCTATCTAATACAGCAAACATATAATGAATCACAAGATTATAAAACATAGATAGTGCTCTTAACGACTATGCTTGAAACAGGCTGTTGGTACTAAACTAAGGTAGAAAACAAGTCATAGAGTGTAGCTTCTCACACTGAAGATGGCTGCTACTCATACTGTGAACAGGACTCACATGCACCAGGAACTTCCCACAATGCACCAGGAACTTTCCCACAATGCATAGAAACTACAAACTAGAAAAAATACACTAAACCACCAGTAGATGGTGCTATTACCATACAATGTAATACAGATGGGATTCAAAGGTAGGCAATTGCAATATCTGAACTGGTATACACACAGAAAAGTCTAAATAACCAGATTCACAGCTGAAGACAGAACATGCATACTAGTGATAATGGAAGAGCTCACTAGTATTCGCTTTATAATACGCACTGCCAATTGGTGTGTGTGGGGGGGTGCATCTTACAAAGCGAAAAATACTGTATCTTTTTGGTACACTTTGCTCCGTAATCAACTCTGGTGCAGATGCACTTATGCTTACACTTGTTGCCCCTCTCATTCTCATGTGGACTAAGGTATTTGGAAGCTCTTTTGAGATACTTTTGGTCTAACTGCCCTCCTCTTCCCTATTTTCTTTCATTATTGACATCTTCTTAAACAGTTGCCCTCTTAATATTATGTTGAGCTTCCTGGTTTTATAAACATCCTACATGTGGCTCTAACCTTTTGCATGGACATACAACAGGGCTTAGAAATCCAAGAGCACCATGTGTATTTGAGGCCTAATGTGGTGATGTATACAGCTAGTGCTGACAACTGCAGAGGCTCTGGGGTGATATAATAAATGGAACCCCAGAGAAGTGGCCCTATTTTGGAAACTACACCCCTCAAGGTATTTATTAAAGGAGGGAGTCAGCAGAAATTGATGTGCAGGGGACTGTGAAAAATTTAAATTGCAAGTTTTCCACAGATATGCCATTCAGTGTCCAATATTCTGTGCCCAGCAGGGCCGGCGTCAGAACCCGGCATACACGGGCAAGTGCTGGGGCCCACTGTAAGTTAGGGGGCCCACTCGTTTCCGCGGCGCGGCCCCTATAACATTTTTACATACTTCAGTTAGTAGATAGTTCATGCTGCGCAGCGCCCGGCCCCTCTCTCACATGATCTGACTCCTCTTGCTCCTCCTCTGCCTTCACCTTCCACTTGTTCCCCTGTGACATTTGGGAATGCTCTCAGTAGCGCGTCTACCAACGTGCGCTTGTACTCGCGCATCTTCCTATCACGCTCCAGTGCAGGAAGTAAGGTGGGCACATTGTCTTTGTACTGGGGATCCAGCAGGGTGGCAACCCAGTAGTCCGCACACGTTAAAATGTGGGCAACTCTGCTGTCGTTGCGCAGGCACTGCAGCATGTAGTCGCTCATGTGTGCCAGGCTGCCCAGAGGTAAGGACAAACTGTCCTCTGTGGGAGGCGTATCGTCATCGTCCTCCGTTTCCCCCCAGCCTTGCACCAGTGATGGGCCCGAGCTGCGTTGGGTGCCACCCCGCTGGGAAAATGCTTCATCCTCATCCTCCTCCACCTCCTCCTCATCCTCGTCCTCCAGTAGTAGGCCCTGTCCGGCCACATTTATACCTGGCCTCTGCTGTTGCAAAAAACCTCCGTCTGAGTCACTTCTAAGAGACTGGCCTGAAAGTGCTAAAAATGACCCCTCTTCCTCCTCCTCCTGGGCCACCTCCTCTTCCATCATCGCCCTAAGTGTTTTCTCAAGGAGACATAGAAGTGGTATTGTAACGCTGATAACGGCGTCATCGCCACTGGCCATGTTGGTGGAGTACTCGAAACAGCGCAACAGGGCACACAGGTCTCGCATGGAGGCCCAGTCATTGGTGGTGAAGTGGTGCTGTTCCGCAGTGCGACTGACCCGTGCGTGCTGCAGCTGAAACTCCACTATAGCCTGCTACTGCTCGCAAAGTCTGTCCAGCATGTGCAAGGTGGAGTTCCACCTGGTGGGCACCTCGCATATGAGGCGGTGAACGGGAAGGCCGAAGTTACGCTGTAGCGCAGACAGGCGAGCAGCGGCAGGATGTGAACGCCGGAAGCGCGCACAGACGAACCGCACTTTATGCAGCAGCTCTGACATGTCGGGGTAGTTGTGAATGAACTTCTGCACCACCAAATTCAGCACATGCGCCAGGCAAGGGATGTGCGTCAAACCGGCTAGTCCCAGAGCTGCGACGAGATTTCGCTCATTATCGCACACCACCAGGCCGGGCTTGAGGCTCACTGGCTAGCAACCACTCATCGGTCTGTTGTTCAATACCCCGCCACAACTCCTGTGCAGTGTGGGGCCTGTCCCCCAAACATATGTCCCGGTCTGTGCTGAAGTTGGTGGTGAAGGTGTGTGGCTGACTGGATGAGCAGGTGGAAGAAAAGGAGGAGGAAGCCGAGTAGGAGGAGGAGGAGACAGGAGGCAAAGAATGTTGCCCTGCGATCCTTGGCGGCGGAAGGACGTGCGCCAAACAGCTCTCCGCCTGGGGCCCAGCCGCCACTACATTTACCCAGTGTGCAGTTAGGGAGATATAGCATCCCTGGCCGTGCTTACTGGTCCACGTATCTGTGGTTAGGTGGACCTTGCCACAGATGGCGTTCCGCAGTGCACACTTGATTTTATCGGATACTTGGTTGTGCAGGGAAGGCACGGCTCTCTTGGAGAAGTAGTGCCGGCTGGGAACAACATACTGTGGGACAGCAAGCGACATGAGCTGTTTGAAGCTGTCTGTGTCCACCAGCCTAAATGACAGCATTTCATAGGCCAGTAGTTTAGAAATGCTGGCATTCAGGGCCAGGGATCGAGGGTGGCTAGGTGGGAATTTACGCTTTCTCTCAAATGTTTGTGAGAATCAGAGCTGAACGCTGTCGTGTGACATGGTTGAGATGCTTGGTGACGGAGGTGGTGATGTTGGTGCTACATCCTCTGTTTGCTGGGCGGCAGGTGCCAACGTTCCTCAAGAGGTGGAGGAAGAGGACGAGGCAGCAGCAGAAGAGGTAGCAGGGGGGGCCTGAGTAGTTCCTTGTTTTTAAGGTGTTTACTCCACTGCAGTTCATGCTTTGCATGCAGGTGCCTAGTCATGCAGGTTATGCTAAGGTTCAGAGCGTTAATGCCTCGCTTCAGGCTCTGATGGCACAGCGTGCAAACCACTCGGGTCTTGTCGTCAGCACATTGTTTGAAGAACTGCCACGCCAGGGAACTCCTTGAAGCTGCCTTTTGGGTGCTCGGTCCCAGATGGCGGTGGCCAGTAGCAGGCGGACTCTCTTGGCGGCGGGTGTTCTGCTTTTGCCCACTGCTCCCTCTTTTGCTACGCTGTTGGCTCGGTCTCACCACTGCCTCTTCCTAAGAACTCTGAAAGTCAGTGGCACGACCTTCATTCCATGTGGGGTCTAGGACCTCATCGTCCCCTGCATCGTCTTTCACCCAGTCTTCCTCCCTGACCTCCTGCTCAGTCTGCACACTGCAGAAAGACGCAGCAGTTGGCACCTGTGTTTCATCATCAGAGACGTGCTGAGGTGGTATTCCCATGTCCTCATCATCAGGAAACATAAGTGGTTGTGCGTCAGTGCATTCTATGTCTTCCACCACTGGGGAAGGGCTAGGTGGATGCCCTTGGGAAACCCTGCCAGCAGAGTCTTCAAACAGCATAAGAGACTGCTGCATAAGTTGAGGCTCAGACAGTTTCCCTGATATGCATGGGGGTGATGTGACAGACTGATGGGCTTGGTTTTCAGGCGCCATCTGTGCGCTTTCTGCAGAAGACTGGGTGGGAGTTAATGTGAACGTGCTGGATCCACTGTCGGCCACCCAATTGACTAATGCCTGTACCTGCTCAGGCCTTACCATCCTTAGAACGGCATTGGGCCCCACCAAATATCGCTGTAAATTCTGGCGTCTACTGGGACCTGAGGTAGTTGGTACACTAGGACGTGTGGCTGTGGCAGAACGGCCATGTCCTCTCCCAGCACCAGAGGGTCCACTAACACCACCACGACCATGTCCGCTTCCGCGTCCCTTACTAGATGTTTTCCTCATTGTTACCGTTCACCACAATAAGAAAAAAATTATTTGGCCCAATGTATTAAATTCAAATTCAGGCCTTTTTTTACAGGCACCTAACACTAGCTAGCTATCTACTTAGGTACCGTATTACACTAATACAGGCACAGCAGTAACCACAGAATTAGCTGAATATAAATTGTAGGCCTAGTATTTAGGCGGTGGATGACAGGTATACGTTTACGGACAGAATTAGACTTGGTGATGCACGGTAGCGTTTGAAGTTATGGAGAATGACCCTATCCGCACCTTCAATCTAATATACCCTTTTATAGATAGATTTAAACTTGGCCTGATACAGCAGAAAACAATTATTTAGGGAATTGCTAAGTTGGGAATTGTATTTCAACCCAGAACAAAATATATCCTTTGCCAGACAGCAGACAGTATTACAATTGGCTAGCCACAGCTGAAACACCAGATTTAGGGTACTGCTATTTTGGCAATTGAATTTTACCCCTCAATAAAATAGCAAGCACAGCCAAGCCCCTGATGTAGGATATAGCAACAAAAAAAAACACACTATTGATGGTTAAATGGACTTGGTGGCAGCTTGTGCTGGCGCACCACAAGACACAAAATGGCCGCCGATCACCCCAGAAAAAAGTGACTGAAAAACGCTCTGGGCAGCCTTAAAACAGTGAGCAATTGAATAGCAGAGGTTGTATGATACACAGCTGTACATCGATCACTTCAGTAAGTAAATCACTGCCTAATCTTGCCCTAACAGCAGCAGCTGCATCCTATCCCTACACTGATCAGAGCAGAGTGACGTGCGGCGCTACGTGACGCCAGCTTAAATAGAGGCTGGGTCACATGCTGCACTGGCCAATCACAGCCATGCCAATAGTAGGCATGGCTGTGATGTCCTCTTGGGGCAAGTAGTATGACGCTTGTTGATTGCCTGCTTTGCAGCCTTTCAAAAAGCGCCAAGAAAGCGCCGATATCCCTAACCAGAACGCATGAAATCAATTATACAGTTTATTGGCAAAAATTCATAAGAGGAAATTTTCCTGCCCATGGCTGTAATGAGGCCCGCAACGCAATACACGGGCACCGGCCCATGTGCACTCCGCATCACAGATGTGGACCCATTCACTTGAATGGGTCCGCAATCACAAAGATGCAGAATGAACGCATGGATCGGAACCCCATATAAGCACTATGGATTGCTTCCGTGGTGTTTCTGGCCGTGCCTCCGCACCCCAATAAAATAGAACTTATTCAATTTTTTTGCGGGGGGCGTGTGCCCCTCTAGAAAAGATTGGCTGCTGTGGCTCCGTGCGACCTAGTCGCGTGGGCTTCCCCCAACGGCTCGTTACCACCCGTCTTGCAAGGGGGGAAAGGGCTGCCTTGTGTAACCAAGAACTGCTCGCTGTGAAATGGAGAGACAAGCGTGACGTTTACATGCTCTCCTCCATTCACGCAGACACGACAATCCAAATTGAACGAGCAACCAGTGTCCTTAAAAAGCCCCTCTGTGTCCACGACTATAATTTGCTCATGGGAGGGGTGGACTTCAATGACCAGATGTTGGCTCCTTATCTACTTTCCCGCAGGACCAGACGCTGGTATAAGAAGGTGTCTGTATATTTAATTCAATTGGCTGTATATAATAGTTTTGTTCTCTACAGTAAGGCTGGGAGAACACGATCCTTCCTCAAATTTCAGGAAAAGATCATCAAGAACCTCCTGTATCCAGGAGGTTCCGTGGCCCCATCCACCAGTGTAGTGAGCCGTCTACACGAGCGACATTTCCCCAGTGTCGTTGCTGGTACCTCAAACCGACCGCCACCCCGAAAAAAAATGTTGTGTCTGTAGCAGGGGTGGAATAAGGCGTGACACCCGCTATTTCTGTCCTGACTGCCCTGACCACCCTGCCCTATGATTTGGGGAGTGTTTCCGGAAGTACAACACACAGGTACACTTAGCATTGGGATTGCGTTTCACAGGACAGGCACACAGGGCTATTAGGGCCCTTTCACTCACAGCTGCTGCAAACCTCTCTTTTCACCTGGGACAAAGTGCATAATGAACTTCGCCACATCTTTGGGTGATTTGCACATTGTCCCATGGGGAAGGAGAGGTTTGTCCTATAAAGGTAAAAAAAAAAATAATATAAAATCACCGGTAAGCAAAAAAGTTAACGTTCTGTTCAAAAAGTTAAATAAAGTTTATATGTTCCGTTCAAATGTTATTATAAAGTTAATAAATTTATTGCGTTGCGTCCTGGTTTTTTCTTTTTTTTCTTACCTTCTAGGTGGACCAACCGATTAACCAGCTGCAGCACTGATGTGCATTCTGACAGAAGCATTGCGCTGCTGTCAGATTACACAAAAGTCGGTGTATGCGGCGCTGCAAGACGAGATTTCTCCTCTGCAGTAAAAGATACGTTTGCCGAGCCTTATGAGCTAAGGGGGAGGTGGTGTTCATATGCTTTGGCAAACACTTTGTATATAAAAAAAAAATAAAAAATCCTGGCAATGATTTATTCATCCACATCGATTGATGTTAATGGATAAATCGGGTTTGCCAGGGCATACGGGCTGAGTGGGTTTGGATGTTGGGCGGAGCTCCTATGTCCTGGCAGACACCTTTCACCTCCTTTTTTTTTTGGCAGAGATTTTTTCATCCACATTGATCAATGCGAATGAATAAATCTGTGCCGTTCATTACCCGTATGCTCAATATGAGGAGAATAGCAGAAACTCCTAATGCTGGCCATACATGTAATGATTGCGGAGACCTTCAAATGCCAGAGCAGTACAAACACCCCACAAATGACCCTATTTTGGAAAGAAGACACCCCAAGGTATTCGCTGAGGGGCATATTGAGTCCATGAAAGATTGAACTTTTTGTCCCAAGTTAGCGGAAAGGGAGACTTTGAGAAAAAACAAAAAAAAATCAATTTCCGCTAACTTGTGCAAAAAAAAAAAATCTTCTATGAACTCTGTTTTTTTCTTTTTTTTCTTACCTTCTAGGTGGACCAACCGATTAACCAGCTGCAGCACTGATGTGCATTCTGACAGAAGCATTGCGCTGCTGTCAGATTACACAAAAGTCGGTGTATGCGGCGCTGCAAGACGAGATTTCTCCTCTGCAGTAAAAGATACGTTTGCCGAGCCTTATGAGCTAAGGGGGAGGTGGTGTTCATATGCTTTGGCAAACACTTTGTATATAAAAAAAAAAAAAAAAATCCTGGCAATGATTTATTCATCCACATCGATTGATGTGAATGGATAAATCGGGTTTGCCAGGGCATACGGGCTGAGTGGGTTTGGATGTTGGGCGGAGCTCCTATGTCCTGGCAGACACCTTTCACCTCCTTTTTTTTTTGGCAGAGATTTTTTCATCCACATTGATCAATGCGAATGAATAAATCTGTGCCGTTCATTACCCGTATGCTCAATATGAGGAGAATAGCAGAAACTCCTAATGCTGGCCATACATGTAATGATTGCGGAGACCTTCAAATGCCAGGGCAGTACAAACACCCCACAAATGACCCTATTTTGGAAAGAAGACACCCCAAGGTATTCGCTGAGGGGCATATTGAGTCCATGAAAGATTGAACTTTTTGTCCCAAGTTAGCGGAAAGGGAGACTTTGAGAAAAAACAAAAAAAAATCAATTTCCGCTAACTTGTGCAAAAAAAAAAAATCTTCTATGAACTCGCCATGCCCCTCATCGAATACCTTGGGGTGTCTTCTTTCCAAAATGGGGTCACATGTGGGGTATTTATACTGCCCTGGCATTTTAGGGGCCCTAAAGCGTGAGAAGAAGTCTGGGATCCAAATGTCTAAAAATGCCCTCCTAAAAGGAATTTGGGCACCTTTGCGCATCTAGGCTGCAAAAAAGTGTCACACATGTGGTATCGCCGTACTCAGGAGAAGTTGGGCAATGTGTTTTGGGGTGTCATTTTACATATACCCATGCTGGGTGAGATAAATATCTCGGTCAAATGCCAACTTTGTATAAAAAAATGGGAAAAGTTGTCTTTTGCCGAGATATTTCTCTCACCCAGCAAGGGTATATGTAAAAAGACACCCCAAAACACATTGCCCAACTTCTCCTGAGTACAGCGATACCACATGTGTGACACTTTTTTGCAGCCTGGGTGGGCAAAGGGGCCCACATTCCAAAGAGCACCTTTAGGATTTCACAGGGTATTTTTTACACAATTTGATTTCAAACTACTTCTCACGCATTAGGGCCCCTAAAATGCCAGTGCAGTATAACTACCCCACAAGTGACCCCATTTTGGAAAGAAGATACCCCAAGGTATTTCGTGATGGGCATAGTGAGTTCATGGAAGTTTTTATTTTTTGTCACAAGTTAGTGGAATATGAGACTTTGTAATGAAAAAAATCAAAAAATCATCATTTTCCGCTAACTTGTGACAAAAAATAAAAAGTTCTATGAACTCACTATGCCCATCAGCGAATACCTTAGGGCGTCTACTTTCCGAAATGGGGTCATTTGTGGGGTTTTTCTACTGTCTGGGCCTTGTAGAACCTCAGGAAACATGACAGGTGCTCAGAAAGTCAGAGCTGCTTCAAGAAGCGGAAATTCACATTTTTGTACCATAGTTTGTAAACGCTATAACTTTTACCCAAACCATTTTTTTTTTTTACCCAAACATTTTTTTTTTATCAATGACATGTAGAACAATTAATTTACAGAAAAATTTATATATAGATGTCGTTTTTTTAAAAAAAAATTACAACTGAAAGTGAAAAATGTCATTTTTTTGCAAAAATTTCTGTAAATTTAGATTAATAACAAAAAAAGTAATAATGTCAGCAGAAATGAAATACGATGTCTGAAGGAATACCATGCAATTTAACAATATGATCAACAAACGCTTGCGCCAGCGTCTTAGCATTGGGTAACCCAGGAAAGGGAATGAAAATGTGCCATCTTGCTAAAACGGTCCACTACCACCAGAATCACAGTCTTCCCCGAGGAACGAGGCAGGTCCGTAATGAAGTCCATGGACAGATGCGTCCAAGGACGGGAAAGAATGGGTAACGGGAGGAGAGAACCCGATTGGCGTGAATGAGGGACCTTGGCACGAGCGCAGGTCTCGCAGGCTGCCACAAAACCCTCAACCGTCTTACGAAGAGCCGGCCACCAGAATCTCCGAGCAATGAGATCCACTGTGGCTCTACTCCCCGGGTGCCCAGCATGGACAGTATCCTAGTGCTCCTTAAAAACCTTGTGTCGTAAAGCGAGAGGCACAAACAACCTCCCAAGAGGACAAAGATCAGGAGCCTCTGCCTGGGCTGCCTGAACCTCTGCCTCCAAAATCAGGATAAAGAGCAGAGATGACCACCCCTTCAGCCAAAATGGGACCCGGGTCTTCAAAGTTCCCCCTCCCGGAAAACAACGTGACAGGGCATCCGCCTTCACATTTCTAACCCCAGGGTGGAAGGTAACAACTAAATTAAACCTAGAAAAGAACAAAGACCATCTGGCCTGTCTCGGGTTCAGACGCTTGGCCGATTCCAAGTAGGCCAGATTCTTAATGTCAGTAAACACGGTAATAGGGTGTCTGGCTCCCTCTAACCAATGGCGCCATTCCTCAAAAGATAATTTGATGGCCAACAACTCCCTATCTCCCATATCATCGTAATTTCTATCTGCAGAGGAGAGTTTCCTTGAGAAAAAGGCACACGGTCGCCATTTGGCAGGAGAGGGACCCTGAGATAAGACCGCACCCACACCCACCAAAGAAGCATCCACCTCAACAATAAAAGGTAGAGAGTAGTGATGAGCGAACCCGAACTGTATAGTTCGGGTTCGTACCGAATTTTGGGGTGTCCGTGACAAGGACCCGAAGATTTTCGTAAAAGTCCGGGTTCGGTGTTCGGCGCTTTCTTGTCGCTTTTTGAAAGGCTGCAAAGCAGCCAATCAACAAGCATCATACTACTTGCCCCAAGAGGCCATCACAGCCATGCCTACTATTGGCATGGCTGTGATTGGCCAGTGCAGCATGTGACCCAGCCTCTATATAAGCTTGGGTCACGTAGCGCTGCACGTCACTCTGCTGATACAAGCGTAGGGAGAGGTTGCAACTGCGATGTTAGGGCGAGATTAGGCAGATTAACTCCTCCAAAAGACTTCATTCAGTGATCGATCTACAGCTGTGGATCATTGAAGTGCTGATATTCAATTGCTCACTGTTTTTAGGCTGCCCAGAGCGTTTGTATATCACTTTTTTCTGGTGTGATCGGCGGCCATTTTGTGGCTTGTGGTGCGCCAGCGCAAGCTACCACCAAGTACATTTAACCATCAATAGTGTGGTTATTTTTTGCTATATCCTACATCAGGGTCAAGCTTTCATCAAGTGCATTTAACCATCAATAGTGTGGTTATTTTATGGCCATATACTACATCAGGGGCAAGCTGAGCTTGTGTCACCCAAGTGCATTTAACCATCAATAGTGTGGTTATTTTTTGCTATATCCTACATCAGGGTCAAGCTTTCATCAAGTGCATTTAACCATCAATAGTGTGGTTATTTTTTGGACATATACTACATCATGGGTAAGTTGAGCCTGTCACCCAGCGCCTAAAAAATAGGCCTCACATTTATATTCATCCAAATCTGTACTGTTTTAGCTGGTCAAGTTATTGTTTGTGACCGTCAAAGCACAGTTTTTGTTCTGGGTTGAAAAACAATTCCCAAATTTGCAATTCTCAAAATTAGTGGTTTCTGCTGTATCAGGCCTACTTTAAATCTATCCCTAAAAGGGTATATTAGATTCAAGGTGCTGATAGGGTCATTCTCAAAAACTTAACACACACGCTACAGTGCAGATCCAAGTCTAATTCTGTGATTAAACGTATACCTGTCACCCAGCGCCTAAAAAATAGGCCTCACATTTATATTCAACCAAATCTGTACTGTTTTAGCTGGTCAAGTTATTGTTTGTGACCGTCAAAGCACAGTTTTTGTTCTGGGTTAAAAAACAATTCCCAAATTTGAAATTCTCAAAATTAGTGGTTTCTGCTGTATCAGGCCTACTTTAAATCTATCCCTAAAAGGGTATATTAGATTCAAGGTGCTGATAGGGTCATTCTGAAAAACTTAACACACACGCTACAGTGCAGATACAAGTCTAATTCTGTGATTAAACGTATACCTGTCACCCAGCGCCTAAAAAATAGGCCTCACATTTATATTCAGCTAAATCTGTCATTACTGGTGTGCCTGTATTAGTGTAATACGGTACCTAAATAGATAGCCAGATAGTGTTAGGTGTCTGTAAAAATAGGCCTGAATTTTAATTTAATACATTGGCCCGAATAATATTTTTCTTATTGTGGTGAACGGTAACAATGAAGAAAACATCTAGTAAGGGACGCGGACGCGGACATGGTCGTGGTGGTGTTAGTGGACCCTCTGGTGCTGGGAGAGGACGTGGCCGTTCTGCCACAGCCACACGTCCTAGTGTACCAACTACCTCAGGTCCCAGTAGCCGCCAGAATTTACAGCCATATTTGGTGGGGCCCAATGCCGTTCTAAGGATGGTAAGGCCTGAGCAGGTACAGGCATTAGTCAATTGGGTGGCCGACAGTGCATCCAGCACGTTCACATTATCTCCCACTCAGTCTTCTGCAGAAAGCGCACAGATGGCGAATGAAAACCAAGCCCATCAGTCTGTCACATCACCCCCATGCATATCAGGGAAACTGTCTGAGCCTCAAGTTATGCAGCAGTCTCTTATGCTGTTTGAAGACTCTGCTGGCAGGGTTTCCCAAGGGCATCCACCTAGCCCTTCCCCAGGGGTGGAAGAGATAGTATCACGGTCGGCGTGGCTATCACATACGTGACACTGAGGGAGGGAACGAGGAAGGCCCTGCCCAAGTGAGAGGGAAGATGGTGACCCCTGACTCACCTGGCGGCTGGCACCTGGCTGCCCTGACGTCCCTAGACGGGTTCCTCACCCGTACGCCGATCACGTGCCTAAAGCCCTGGCTTTCCCTGAGCTGAGCCCTAGGTAGTGAACAGGGCGATGGGAGCACTAGTCCGCACCACTAACTCTAAGGGAAAACACCAAGGGGAGGACAGACAACACAGACTCAACATATATTCCCAGGTGGGCGACAACGGGAGACAACAATAAGCCAAACAGGGATCCGGAGGGTAGCACACAGGAACGACAACCAGGATTAACCACTCCAGTGGGTCAGTATAGATGTCCAGGCAGGAAGCTCTATAACTGGCAACTAGAGAAGTGTGAGGGGAGAATATAAGGAGGTAGGGAGTGGCAGACAAGAAACAGCTGAGGAGGAGAAGCTACGGATCCCTGAGAGAGGCAAACACAGAAAACAATCATAAAGAAACACCGTGATCTTTAGATATAGAGCGCGCAGCCACCCGCTGCGACTTCCTGACCCCGGGTATAACGGAGTCAGACTGTCATGGTCTTACCTTCTTGCTGTTCTCCTTCGTTTGACATGTGCTGGCGGCCATCTTGGTTTCTGGGTTTCTTGTAGCCTTCCACCCTGCGGCTCCTCCTTCCCACTGGGAGGAGCTGGATGCCTAGCTCATATATATAGGAGGTCTGTGGCTTCAGTTCCTTGCTTGGTCCTCCTGTGTTCACATGCTTCTTAGACTGCTGCTGCTTCTGGTTCCTGATCCTGGTTTCGTCTGACTACCCTGCTGGTTCCTGATCCTGGCTTCGTCTGACTACCCTGCTGGTTCCTGATCCTGGCTTCGTCTGACTACCCTTCTGGTTCCTGATCTCTGGCCTCTCAAAGACTCTGCTTCGGTTTCACCATTCGTTTGGACTTTTGCTTTACAGCTTTATTTTCAATAAAGCCTTCTTATTTTCACTTATCTCTTGTTGTACGTCTGGTTCATGGTTCCGTGACATTAGGACCAAGCCATGAGTTCTGACGGTACAGGGCCATCCTCGCTACCCATGCTGGTTGCCAGACTTGATCAGCACGATCACCTATTGGGTCGGTTCGCTGTGGCGTTGCAAACCCTGCTTGAACGCACGGCTCATTTCGCTCCCGTTGCCGATGGGTCGGTTGTCGCTCCTACTGCCGCTCCGGTTGTTGCGCCAGAGTCTACCCCGACACCTGTTGTTGCGCCTGCGGTGCTTCGGGGTATGACCGGTTCTGCCCCCCTTCCACAGCGCTTTGGGGGAGAGCCAACTCAGTGCCGAGGTTTCCTTAACCAGGTGGGCATTTATTTCGAGTTGCTGCCACATGCCTTTCCTACTGAGAGATCAAAGGTGGGCTTCTTGATCTCGCTGCTCTCGGACAAGGCCTTGGCCTGGGCCAGCCCTTTATGGGAGAACAACAATCCGGTGGTTGCCGAGTTTTCCGGTTTTGTTGCTTCTCTTCGGAAGGTATTCGATGTGCCGGCTCGTGCTGCCTCTGCTGCGAAGCTCCTTATGTCCATCAGACAGGGTCCACGATCCGTAGCTGAATACGCCATTGAGTTTCGTACCCTGGCAGCAGAGGTGGGCTGGAATAATGAGGCTCTGGTCGCTGCTTTCTCTCATGGTCTCTCGGATGCCTTGAAGGATGAGGTTGCAGCTAAGGACCTACCAGTGGAGCTCGAGTCTCTTATTTCTTTCCTGATTTTGATTGACACCAGACTCAGGGAGAGACCTTCCTTTAAGGAGAGCCTGCGGAGGTCTTCTAACAGATTGGCGCCTACGTTTGCTGTCCCACCCGTGCCTCCCTCTCCTCCCACGCCTCCTGGGGATGACTTGTCTGGGGGTGAACCCATGCAGCTGGGGTTTGCTCGCCTGTCCGAGGGGGAGAGGGTACTCCGGAGACGCGAGGGTCGATGCATGTACTGTGGTCTCGGTGGGCATTTTCGGTTGACATGTCCGAACCGTCCGGGAAACGCTCGTACCTGAGATCCTGTCGGGGGCAGATCTTGGGTGGAGTCTCCTCGTCCCCGGTTTCCCGTGTTGACAAATCACTGATCACTGTTGTCCTTTCCTGGGTCGGGGGCTCGGTGACGACCCAGGCGTTGGTGGACTCTGGTGCTTGTGGTTTGTTCATTGATAGTGTGTTCGCTGCCGCCAATTCCATTCCTCTGCAGGCTCGAGGTTCCCCACTGGCTCTCGAGGCGATAGACGGCAGACCCCTTCTGTCGTCACACGTGACTCATGAGACCCTTCCAGTGGGGATAGCCATTGGTGCCGTTCACAGAGAGTCGGTCTGTCTCCAGGTTATTTCGTCTCCACACTACTCGGTGGTCTTGGGGTACCCCTGGCTCCAGAAGCATAATCCGACTTTCGATTGGAGATCGGCCGAGATCCTCTCGTGGTCACCGCAGTGTGGGGCTAGTTGCATCCATGGGTCTGTCAAGTTGCTGTGTACTTCCTCGGACTCTCTGTTGCCTCCTGAATACGAGGAGTACCGGGATGTATTCGATAAGGTGCGCGCGGTTGCCCTACCTCCGCACCGCCCATACGATTGTGCCATAGAGTTACAACCTGGTGCCGTTCCTCCTCGTGGCAAAGTCTATCCACTGTCGGTAGCGGAGAATGAGGCCATGGAGGAGTACGTGAGGGAGGCGCTTTCACGCGGACACATTCGCAAATCCTCGTCCCCGGCAGGGGCTGGATTTTTCTTTGTGAAAAAGAAGGGCGGTGAGTTGAGGCCTTGCATCGATTACAGGGGTCTCAATCGCATCACGATCAAGAACGCTTACCCGATACCCTTGATTTCCGAGCTGTTCGATCACCTTAAAGGGGCCACGGTCTTTACCAAACTCGACCTGAGGGCGGCATATAACCTGGTAAGGATCAAGGCGGGCGATGAGTGGAAGACCGTGTTTAACACCAGGACCGGTCATTATGAATCCTTGGTTATGCCCTTTGGGTTGTGCAATGCGCCCGCAGTCTTTCAGGAATTCATCAACGATGTTTTCCGTGACCTGTTGCAGCAGTGTGTGGTGGTCTATTTGGATGACATCTTGGTATATTCTGAATCCATGGAGGCCCACATTCTGGATGTCAGACGAGTGTTGCAACGGTTACGAGAGAACAAGCTGTTCGGTAAGCTTGAGAAATGCGAATTTCACCGATCCCAGGTAACCTTCTTAGGTTACATCATTTCCGCTGAGGGGTTCTCCATGGATCCTGAGAAGGTTTCGGCTGTCTTACAGTGGCCCCAGCCCAGTGGTCTTCATTCCCTGCAGCGCTTTTTGGGCTTCGCCAATTATTATCGGAAGTTCATCAGGGACTTTTCCATGCTGGCCAAGCCTCTCACGGATCTGACCAGGAAGGGCAGTAATTCCCAGGTCTGGCCGCTCTAGGCCATCCGAGCTTTTGAGGCCCTAAAGTCCGCTTTTGTGTCGGCTCCGATTCTGTCGCATCCCAACCCTGGGTTGCCCTTTGTCCTCGAGGTGGACGCGTCTGAGACGGGAGTAGGCGCCCTTCTGTCTCAGCGTAGAACACCAGAGGGTCCTCTGCTTCCTTGTGGGTTTTACTCCCGGAAACTGTCTTCCGCGGAGTGCAACTATCAGATTGGTGACAGGGAGTTATTGGCCATCGTGCAGGCCCTTAAAGAATGGAGGCACTTGCTCGAGGGTTCGGTGGTTCCGGTTCTCATCCTGACGGACCATAAGAATCTGACCTAACTTTCTGAGGCTAAGAGATTGACACCACGTCAGGCCAGATGGGCTCTGTTCTTGTCACGTTTTAATTACGTGGTCTCCTACCTACCCGGTTCCAAGAACATCAGGGCGGATGCCCTATCACGGCAGTACTCCGAGCTGTCCAGGGAGGAGTCGATTCCGACTTCGGTCATACCTCCGAATCAGATCCTGGCCGCCATTCGCACCAGCCTGACCTCTCCCCTGGGTGAGCAGATTTTGGCGGCTCAATCTGGTGCTCCCTCTGGGAGACCCAACGGCAGATGTTTTGTGCCTGAGGAGTTGCGCACTCGGTTGTTGCGAACCTACCATAACTCCAAGACCGCGGGGCATCCTGGAAAGAATCAGCTGTCCTGGGCTGTTTCACGTCTGTTCTGGTGGCCTTCCCTACGTTCCGACATCGCCGCATATGTAGCGGCATGCTCCGTTTGTGCCCAGAGTAAGTCCCCTCGGCACCTTCCGTTGGGCCTTCTGCAACCCATAGCCACCGGGGAGCGCCCATGGTCACACCTGGGGATGGATTTCATTGTGGACCTCCCTGCATCCCGAGGCCATACGGTCATTCTCATGATTGTGGATCGGTTTTCCAAAATGTGCCACTGTGTTCCTCTCAAGAAGTTACCCTCTGCACAAGAGTTGGCCACGATTTTTGCCAGGGAGGTCTTCCGGTTGCACGGTTTGCCCAAGGAGATTGTGTCGGATCGGGGGAGTCAGTTTGTGTCCAGGTTCTGGCGCGCCTTTTGCTCCCAGTTGGGGATTCATCTCTCCTTCTCCTCGGCCTACCACCCTCAGTCCAATGGGGCCGCAGAACGATCCAATCAGGCCTTGGAGCAATTTCTTCGTTGCTATGTCTCCGATCACCAAGACAATTGGGTTGACCTTCTGCCTTGGGCTGAGTTTGCCAGGAACACGGCGGTGAACTCTTCCTCTGGGACGTCTCCCTTCATGGCCAATTATGGGTTCCAACCTGCCGTGTTACCGGAGGTATTCTCTCCCCAGGATATTCCGGCGGTGGAGGATCACCTTTCCGTCCTACGTGCTTCTTGGGTACAGATCCAGAAGTCCCTTGAGGCCTCTGCGCAGCGCCAGAGACTCCAGGCTGATCGCAGACGAGCGCCTGCTCCTTCCTACCAGATCGGAGACCGTGTATGGTTGTCCACCCGCAACCTCAACCTTCGAGTGCCCACTCCCAAGCTGGCGCCTCGCTTTGTTGGTCCCTTCCGAGTGCTTCGCAGGGTAAACCCGGTAGCCTATGCCCTTGCGCTTCCTCCTGGCATGCGGATCTCTAACGTGTTTCATGTCTCCCTGTTGAAGCCACTGGTGTGTAATCGTTTCACTTCCTCGGTTCCTCGGCCTCGTCCGGTCCGAGTGGGCAATCATGAGGAGTATGAGGTGAGCAATATCCTGGACTCACGCCTGGTCCGCGTCGGGTGCAGTTTTTGGTCCATTGGCGTGGTTATGGTCCAGAGGAGCGTTCCTGGGTTCCCTCCGCAGATGTCCATGCTCCTGCCTTGCTCCGAGCCTTCCACACACGCTTCCCTCAGAAACCGTTTTTTGCTCCGCGGAGGAGGGGCCCTTGAGGGGGAGGTACTGTCATGGTCTTACCTTCTTGCTGTTCTCCTTCGTTTGACATGTGCTGGCGGCCATCTTGGTTTCTGGGTTTCTTGTAGCCTTCCACCCTGCGGCTCCTCCTTCCCACTGGGAGGAGCTGGATGCCTAGCTCATATATATAGGAGGTCTGTGGCTTCAGTTCCTTGCTTGGTCCTCCTGTGTTCACATGCTTCTTAGACTGCTGCTGCTTCTGGTTCCTGATCCTGGTTTCGTCTGACTACCCTGCTGGTTCCTGATCCTGGCTTCGTCTGACTACCCTGCTGGTTCCTGATCCTGGCTTCGTTTGACTACCCTTCTGGTTCCTGATCTCTGGCCTCTCAAAGACTCTGCTTCGGTTTCACCATTCGTTTGGACTTTTGCTTTACAGCTTTATTTTCAATAAAGCCTTCTTATTTTCACTTATCTCTTGTTGTACGTCTGGTTCATGGTTCCGTGACACAGACGTGGGTCTTGATACCCTCGTGACAGTACCCCCCCTTTCACGAGGGGCCTCCGGACACTCAGGACCAGGTCTCTCCGGATGAGAGGCATGGAAAGTCTGAATTAACCTGTTGGCGTTTACCTCTGACGCTGGAACCCACATTCTTTCCTCGGGACCGTAACCCCTCCAATGCACCAGATACTGAAGAGAGCGGCGGACCCGACGAGAATCAACAATTCTGGCTATTTGAAACTCCAGATTACCATCCACAATAACCGGAGGAGGTGGCAGCGGCGATGGTTCTAGAGGTGGAACATACTTCTTGAGTAACGATTTATGGAAGACGTTATGGATCTTAAAAGTCTGAGGTAGCTCCAGGCGAAAAGCCACAGGGTTAATGACGGCTACTATTTTATAGGGACCAATGAACCTAGGACCCAGTTTCCAAGAAGGAACCTTCAACTTAATATTCCTAGTAGACAACCACACATAGTCATTCACTCCTAGGTCCGGACCTGGCGACCGTTTCTTATCGGCCATGCATTTATATTTACCACTCATCTTTTTCAAGTTAACTTGCACCTTCTGCCATACCGATGAAAGAGATGAAGAAAACCTTTCCTCTTCGGGAACCCCAGAAGACCCCCCCTCTTTGAAAGTACAAAATTGGGAATGAAAACCGTATGCACCAAGGAATGGTGACTTGCCAGTGGACTCCTGACAATGATTATTTATGGCAAACTCAGCTAACGGTAAATATGATGACCACAACTCTTGGTTTTCAGACACAAAACACCTTAAATATGTTTCTAGGTTTTGGTTGGTACGCTCAGTCTGTCCATTCGACTGAGGATGGAAAGCTGAGGAAAAGGACAAGTGAACCCCCAAACGGGAACAAAAAGCTTTCCAAAACTTAGAAATAAACTGGGTTCCCCGATCCGAAACCACATCGGAAGGGACCCCGTGAAGCTTCACGATTTCACTGATAAACACCTGAGCGAGAGTTTTAGCATTAGGAAGTGCGGGTAGCGCAATAAAGTGTACCATTTTGCTAAACCTGTCTACTACTACCAAGATAACTGTTTTACCCGCCGACAACGGTAAGTCAGTGATGAAATCCATTGACAGATGTGTCCATGGCCTATTGGGGATGAAAAGTGGCAATAAAGACCCTGCTGGGCGTGTACAGAATTCTAGGTACAGAAGGTTCTTGTGATCCGTAATCACCGTGACGGGGTGGATTGCTCCCTCTAAGAAGTGACGCCACTCTTCAAGCGCCAGTTTAATCGCCAACATTTCCCTATTTCCAATATCATAATTCTTCTCCGCAGAAGATAATTTTTTGGAAAAGAAAGCGCAAGGACGCCATTTGCCAGGAGACGGACCCTGAGACAATACAGCTCCCACTCCCACCTCTGACGCATCTACCTCGACAATAAAAGGCTGGGAGACATCAGGTTGAATTAGAACAGGTGCCGAGGTAAACCTCTCCTTTAGAGAGGAAAATGCATCTTTAGCGGCGTCAGACCATTTGGAAAAATCCGTCCCCTTCCTAGTCATGTCGGTAAGGGGTTTAACGATCACTGAATAATTTTTAATCAACTTTCTATAGAAATTAGCGAAACCCAAAAACCGTTGTAGGGCTTTAAGGTTCTCAGGAAGATCCCAATCTAAAATTGCCTGGACCTTCCCAGGATCCATGCGGAAACCTGAAGCAGATAATAGATATCACAGGAACTGTAATTCCTGAACAGCGAAGACACATTTTTCAATTTTCGCATATAATTTATTCGTCCGTAGGACCTGCAGTACTTGCCTGACATGCACCTCATGTGTTTTCAGATCAGCCGAATAAATTAAGATATCATCTAGGTATATGACTACAAACCTGCCGATGAGATGACTAAAAATATCATTAACGAAATGTTGGAAGACAGCAGGGGCATTGGTCAGACCGAAAGGCATAACAAGATTTTCATAATGCCCCTCAGGGGTGTTAAAAGCTGTCTTCCACTCATCCCCTTCCCTGATACGAATCAGATTGTAGGCCCCCCTAAGATCAAGTTTGGAGAACCACTTAGCACCCGCAATCTGATTAAAAAGGTCAGGAATGAGAGGAAGAGGGTATGGGTCACGGATGGTTATCTGGTTTAACTCACGGAAATCTAAGCAAGGACGCAGGCCCCCATCTTTCTTTTTAACAAAGAAGAACCCTGCAGCCACGGGTGAAGAAGAGGGTCTGATGTGTCCCTTAGCCAGACTCTCGGAGATATAATCTTTCATGGCTTGTCTCTCGGGACCCGAAAGATTATACAACCTGGACTTGGGTAATTTTGCCCCGGGAATCAGGTTAACCGGGCAATCATAAGGACGATGAGGTGGTAGTTTATGACAACCCTTTTCAGAAAAAACGTCCTCAAAGTCCGAAATAAATGTAGGTAGGGAAGCTATGGAGGCGATTAAGCAATTGTTATTTAAGCAATTCTCTCTGCAATGCTCACTCCACTCCAATATCTCCCTGGCCTGCCAATCCACCACTGGATTGTGCGCTACCAACCAGGTAAGACCCAATACCACCGGAGAGGGAAGGCCCTCCAGAATGTAACATGAAAGACACTCATTATGGTGGTCCCCTACCCGAAGGTGTAAATTACGAACAATGTGGGTGAGGTTTCTCTGAGACAGAGGAGCAGAATCTATAGCGAATACGGGAATAGGTCTCTGCAGCGTACAGAGAGACAAACCCATAGTGCGGGCAAAATGGGCATCAATCAAGTTTACCCCTGCTCCACTGTCTAGAAAAACAGAAATAGACTCCGTCTTAACACCAAAAACAATGACCGCTGGTAACACAAATTGAGATGTTCGTATGGAGGAAACGTATACCCCCCGGCTGACATCCTCCGCACAGCCCGGGGTTAGTAGTTTTCCGACGGTCTTTTGTTTTTGAGAAAGGAGGGACAGACATTAATGAAATGACCCCTCCCCCCACAGAAAAAACAAGCCCCCCCCTACGGCGAACCTCGGGAGGACGGACCTGATGAGAAGTTCCGCCTAGCTGCATAGGCTCATCTAAGTCAGTACAGGCTGACTGTTGCTTGGGAGAGGTAACCAATTGCTCCGGAATTTTCGATCTCTCCCTAAGACGTCTATCTATTCTGATAGAGAGGGACATAACAGCATCAAGGGAAAGGGGGGTCTCATACAGCGCCAGTGCATCCTTAACCCTTTCAGATAACCCAGAGCAGAACTGACTCCTGAGAGCCGGGTCGTTCCACTGAGTATCCGTAGCCCACCTACGGAACTCTGAGCAATATTCCTCTGCTGACCGATCTCCCTGTAGGAGTCTCCGTAACTTCGACTCAGCCAGGGCGACTCGGTCAGGGTCATCATATATGAGACCCAAAGCCCCAAAAAATCCCTCCACTGACCGAAGAGCCTGAGAACCAGGGGGTAACGAGAACGTCCAGGATTGCGGATCCCCCTGAAGCAGGGAAATGACAATCCCTACCCGCTGTTCTTCATGACCTAAAATAATGACTTAAAAAATAATTTGCAGGCCTCACGGAACGTCGCAAATTTGTCCCTTCCCCCAGAAAATCTGTCGGGAAGAGCAACCTTGGGTTCAGTGACAACCTGGTTACCCATAGCAACCGCTGGGGGTGCGGTCTGCTGCATTTGCTGCTGTTGTTGGAGAACAGACGCCTTCAATCCTGCCACCTCCAAAGACAGGCTTTGAAGCTGTTCTGCCAAGGCATCAATAGGATCCATATTGGATTCTAAGTAGAGAGAGAGAAAAAAAAAAACAACAAAAAAAAAATAAAAAAAAAAATATATTTTTTTTTCTCAAAAAGTAAGGGCCAGTTATAATATCACGGTCGGCGTGGCTATCACATACGTGACACTGAGGGAGGGAACGAGGAAGGCCCTGCCCAAGTGAGAGGGAAGATGGTGACCCCTGACTCACCTGGCGGCTGGCACCTGGCTGCCCTGACGTCCCTAGACGGGTTCCTCACCCGTACGCCGATCACGTGCCTAAAGCCCTGGCTTTCCCTGAGCTGAGCCCTAGGTAGTGAACAGGGCGATGGGAGCACTAGTCCGCACCACTAACTCTAAGGGAAAACACCAAGGGGAGGACAGACAACACAGACTCAACATATATTCCCAGGTGGGCGACAACGGGAGACAACAATAAGCCAAACAGGGATCCGGAGGGTAGCACACAGGAACGACAACCAGGATTAACCACTCCAGTGGGTCAGTATAGATGTCCAGGCAGGAAGCTCTATAACTGGCAACTAGAGAAGTGTGAGGGGAGAATATAAGGAGGTAGGGAGTGGCAGACAAGAAACAGCTGAGGAGGAGAAGCTACGGATCCCTGAGAGAGACAAAAAGGATAGCAAGGCAAACACAGAAAACAATCATAAAGAAACACCGTGATCTTTAGATATAGAGCGCGCAGCCACCCGCTGCGACTTCCTGACCCCGGGTATAACGGAGTCAGACGTGGGTCTTGATACCCTCGTGACAGATAGAATGCACTAACGCACAACCACTTATGTTTCCTGATGATGAGGTCATGGGAATACCACCTCAGCACGTCTCTGATGATGACGTAACACAGGTGCCAACTGCTGCATCTTTCTGCAGTGTGCAGACTGAACAGGAGGTCAGGGATCAAGACTGGGTGGAAGACGATGCAGGGGACGATGAGGTCCTAGACCCCACATGGAATGAAGGTCGTGCCACTGACTTTCACAGTTCAGAGGAAGAGGCGGTGGTGAGACCGAGCCAACAGCGTAGCAAAAGAAGGAGCAGTGGGCAAAATCAGAACACCCGCCGCCAAGAGACTCTGCCTGCTACTGACCGCCGCCATCTGGGACCGAGCACCCTAAAGGCAGCTTCAAACAATGTGCTGACGATAAGACCCGAGTGGTTTGCACACTGTGCCATCAGAGCCTGAAGCGAGGCATTAACGTTCTGAACCTTAGCACAACCTGCATGACCAGGCACCTGCATGCAAAGCATGAACTGCAGTGGAGTAAACACCTTAAAAACAAGGAAGTCACTCAGGCTCCCCCTGCTACCTCTTCTGCTGCTGCCGCCTCGGCCTCTTCTGCTGCTGCCGCCGCCTCGGCCTCTTCCTCCGCCTCTGGAGGGACGTTGGCACTTGCCGTCCAGCAAACATGGGATGTACCACCAACACCACTACCTGCGTCACCAAGCATCTCAACCATGTCACACGGCAGCGTTCAGCTCTGATTCTCACAAACATTTGAGAGAAAGCGTAAATTCCCACCTAGCCACCCTCGATCCCTGGCCCTGAATGCCAGCATTTCTAAACTACTGGCCTATGAAATGCTGTCATTTAGGCTGGTGGACACAGACAGCTTCAAACAGCTCATGTCGCTTGCTGTCCCACAGTATGTTGTTCCCAGCCGGCACTGCTTCTCCAAGAGAGCCGTGCCTTCCCTGCACAACCAAGTATCCGATAAAATCAAGTGTGCACTGCGCAACGCCATCTGTGGCAAGGTCCACCTAACCACAGATACGTGGACCAGTAAGCACGGCCAGGGACGCTATATCTCCCTAACTGCACACTGGGTAAATGTAGTGGCGACTGGGCCCCAGGCGGAGAGCTGTTTGGGGCACGTCCTTTCGCCGCCAAGGATCGCAGGGCAACATTCTTTGCCTCCTGTCTCCTCCTCCTCCTACTCGGCTTCCTCCTCCTCTTCTTCCACCTGCTCATCCAGTTAGCCACACACCTTCTCCACCAACTTCAGCACAGCCCGGGGTAAACGTCAGCAGGCCGTTCTGAAACTCATATGTTTGGGGGACAGGCCCCACACCGCACAGGAGTTGTGGCGGGGTATAGAACAACAGACCGACGAGTGGTTGCTGCCGGTGAGCCTCAAGCCTGGCCTGGTGGTGAGCGATAATGGGCGAAATCTCGTTGCAGCTCTGGGACTAGCCGGTTTGACGCACATCCCTTGCCTGGCGCATGTGCTGAATTTGGTGGTGCAGAAGTTCATTCACAACTACCCCGACATGTCAGAGCTGCTGCATAAAGTGCGGGCCGTCTGTTCGCGCTTCCGGCGTCCACACCCTGCCGCTGCTCGCCTGTCTGCGCTACAGCGTAACTTCGGCCTTCCCGCTCACCGACGAGTGGTTGCTGCCGGTGAGCCTCAAGCCTGGCCTGGTGGTGTGCGATAATGGGCGAAATCTCGTTGCAGCTCTGGGACTAGCCGGTTTGACGCACATCCCTTGCCTGGCGCATGTGCTGAATTTGGTGGTGCAGAAGTTCATTCACAACTACCCCGACATGTCAGAGCTGCTGCATAAAGTGCGGGCCGTCTGTTCGCGCTTCCGGCGTTCACACCCTGAACTCGCCTGTCTGCGCTACAGCGTAACTTCGGCCTTCCCGCTCACCGACGTGCCCACCAGGTGGAACTCCACCTTGCACATGCTGGACAGACTGTGCGAGCAGCAGCAGGCCATAGTGGAGTTTCAGCTGCAGCACGCACGGGTCAGTCGCACTGCGGATCAGCCCCACTTCACCACCAATGACTGGGCCTCCATGCGAGACCTGTGTGCCCTGTTGCGCTGTTTCGAGTACTCCACCAACATGGCCAGTGGCGATGACGCCGTTATCAGCGTTACAATACCACTTCTATGTCTCCTTGAGAAAACACTTAGGGCGATGATGATAGAGGAGGTGGCCCAGGAGGAAGAGGAGGAAGAGGGGTCATTTTTAGCACTTTCAGGCCAGTCTCTTCGAAGTGACTCAGAGGGAGGTTTTTTGCAACAGCAGAGGCCAGGTACAAATGTGGCCAGACAGGGCCCACTACTGGAGGACGAGGATGAGGAGGAGGTGGAGGAGGATGAGGATGAAGCAGGTTCACAGCGGGCTGGCACCCAACGCAGCTCGGGCCCATCACTGGTGCGTGGCTGGGGGGAAACACAGGACGATGACGATACGCCTCCCACAGAGGACAGCTTGTCCTTACCTCTGGGCAGCCTGGCACACATGAGCGACTACATGCTGCAGTGCCTGCGCAACGACAGCAGAGTTGCCCACATTTTAACCTGTGCGGACTACTGGGTTGCCACCCTGCTGGATCCCCGGTACAAAGACAATGTGCCCACCTTACTTCCTACACTGGAGCGTGATAGGAAGATGCGCGAGTACAAGCCACGTTGGTAGATGCGCTACTGAGAGCATTCCCAAATGTCACAGGGGAACCAGTGGAAGCCCAAGGCGAAGGCAGAGGAGGAGCAAGAGGTCGCCAACGCAGCTGTGTCACGGCCAGCTCCTCTGAGGGCAGGGTTAGCATGGCAGAGATGTGGAAATGTTTTGTCACCACGCCACAGCTAACTGCACCACCACCTGATACGGAATGTGTTAGCAGGAGGCAACATTTCAATAACATGGTGGAACAGTGCCTGTGCACACCCCTCCACGTACTGACTGATGGTTCGGCCCCATTCAACTTCTGGGTCTCCAAATTGTCCACGTGGCCAGAGCTAGCCTTTTATGCCTTGGAGGTGCTGGCCTGCCCGGCGGCCAGCGTTTTGTCTGAACGTGTATTCAGCACGGCAGGGGGCGTCATTACAGACAAACGCAGCCGCCTGTCTACAGCCAATGTGGACAAGCTGACGTTCATAAAAATGAACCAGGCATGGATCCCACAGGACCTGTCCATCCCTTGTGCAGATTAGACATTAACTACCTCCCCTTAACAATATATTATTGTACTCCAGGGCACTTCCTCATTCAATCCTATTTTATTTTACCATTATATTGTGGGGCAGCCCAAAGTTGAATGAACCTCTCCTCTGTCTGGGTGCCGGGGCCTAAATATGTGACAGTGGCCTGTTCCAGTGGTGGGTGACGTGAAGCCTGATTCTCTGCTATGACATGAAGACTGATTTTGTGCTGACATGAAGCCAGATTCTCTGTTACGGGACCTCTCTCCTCTGCCCTGGTGCCTGGGCCTAAATATGTGACAGTGGCCTGTTCCAGTGGTGGGTGACGTGAAGCCTGATTCTCTGCTATGACATGAAGACTGATTCTCTGCTGACATGAAGCCAGATTCTCTGTTACGGGACCTCTCTCCTCTGCCTGGGTGCCTGGGCCTAAATATGTGACAGTGGCCTGTTCCAGTGGTGGGTGACGTGAAGCCTGATTCTCTGCTATGACATGAAGACTGATTCTCTGCTGACATGAAGCCAGATTCTCTGTTACGGGACCTCTCTCCTCTGCCTGGGTGCCTGGGCCTAAATATGTGACAGTGGCCTGTTCCAGTGGTGGGTGACGTGAAGCCTGATTCTCTGCTATGACATGAAGACTGATTCTCTGCTGACATGAAGCCAGATTCTCTCCTATGGCATGAAGAGACTGATTCTCTGCTGACGTAAAGCCAGATTCTCTGCTATGGGACCTCTGTCCAATTGATATTGGTTAATTTTTTTTATTTTTTTTTTAATTCATTTCCCTATCCACATTTGTTTGCAGGGGATTTACCTACATGTTGCTGCCTTTTGCAGCCCTCTAGCTCTTTCCTGGGCTGTTTTACAGCCTTTTTAGTGCCCAAAAGTTCGGGTCCCCATTGACTTCAATCGGGTTCGGGACGAAGTTCGGGTCGGGTTTGGATCCCGAACCCGAACATTTCCGGGAAGTTCGGCCGAACATCTCGAACCCGAACATCCAGGTGTTCGCTCAACTCTAGTAGAGAAACATCAGGTTGTACCAAAATGGGAGCGGAAGCAAAACTCTCTATAATACTAGAAAAGGCTTTAAGCGCATCTACCGACCACGAGGAAAAATCCACCCCCTTTTTAGTCATATCAGTGAGTGGCTTAACAACAGAGGAATAATTCAAAATGAACTTTCTGTAATAATTGGCAAAACCCAAAAACCGCATCAGCGCCTTCTAAATCTCAGGAAGCTCCCAATCAAGTACAGCGCGGACCTTCTCAGGGTCCATCCGAAAACCAGAAGCGGAGAGAAGAAAACCAAGAAATTGAATCTCCGGAACTGCAAACACACATTTTTCCAGTTTAGTGTACAGTCGTGGCCAAAAGTTTTGAGAATTACATAAATATTGGAAATTGGAAAAGTTGCTGCTTAAGTTTTTATAATAGCAATTTGCATATACTCCAGAATGTTATGAAGAGTGATCAGATGAATTGCATAGTCCTTCTTTGCCATGAAAATTAACTTAATCCCAAAAAAACCTTTCCACTGCATTTCATTAAAGGACCTGCTGAGATCATTTCAGTAATCGTCTTGTTAACTCAGGTGAGAATGTTGACGAGCACAAGGCTGGAGATCATCATGTCAGGCTGATTGGGTTAAAATGGCAGACTTGACATGTTAAAAGGAGGGTGATGCTTGAAATCATTGTTCTTTCATTGTTAACCATGGTGACCTGCAAAGAAACGCGTGCAGCCATCATTGCGTTGCATAAAAATGGCTTCACAGGCAAGGATATTGTGGCTACTAAGATTGCACCTCAATCAACCATTTATAGAATCATCAAGAACTTCAAGGAAAGAGGTTAAATTCTTGTTAAAAAGGCTTCAGGGCGTCCAAGAAAGTCCAGCAAGCGCCAGGATCGTCTCCTAAAGATGATTCAGCTGCGGGATCGGAGTGCCACCAGTGCAGAGCTTGCTCAGGAATGGCAGCAGGCAGGTGTGAGCGCATCTGCACACCCAGTGAGGCCAAGACTTTTGGAAGATGGCCTGGTGTCAAGAAGGGCAGCAAAGAAGCCACTTCTCTCCAAAAAAAACATCAGGGACAGATTGATCTTCTGCAGAAACGATGGTGAATGGACTGCTGAGGACTGGGGCAAAGTCATATTCTCCGATGAAGCCTCTTTCCGATTGTTTGGGGCATCTGGAAAAAGGCTTGTCCGGAGAAAAAAAGGTGAGCGCTACCATCAGTCCTGTGTCATGCCAACAGTAAAGCATCATCAGTATAACTACCCCACAAGTGACCCCATTTTGGAAAGAAGACACCCCAAGGTATTCGCTTATGGGCATAGTGAGTTCATGGAAGTTTTTATTTTTTGTCACAAGTTAGTGGAATATGAGACTTTGTAAGAAAAAAAAAAAAAAAAAACATCATTTTACGCTAACTTGTGACAAAAAATGAAAAATTCTAGGAACTCGCCATGCCCCTCACGGAATACCTTGGGGTGTCTTCTTTCCAAAATGGGGTCACTTGTGGGGTAGTTATACTGCCCTGGCATTCTAGGGGCCCTAATGCGTGGTAAGTAGTTTGAAATCAGAATCTGTAAAAAATGGCCGGTGAAATCCGAAAGGTGCTCTTTGGAATGTGGCCCCCTTTGCCCACCTAGGCTGCAAAAAAGTGTCACACATGTGGTATCTCCGTACTCAGGAGAAGTTGGGCAATGTGTTTTGGGGTGTCATTTTACATATACCCATGCTGGGTGAGAGAAATATCTCGGCAAAGACAACTTTTCCCATTTTTTTATACAAACTTGGCATTTGACCAAGATATTTCTCTCACCCAGCATTGGTATATGTAAAATGACACCCCAAAACACATTCCCCAACTTCTCCTGAGTACAGCGATACCACATGTGTGACATTTTTTTGCAGCCTAGATGCGCAAAGGTGCCCAAATTCCTTTTAGGAGGGCATTTTTAGACATTTGGATTCCAGACTTCTTCTCACGCTTTAGGGCCCCTAAAAAGCCAGGGCAGTATAAATACCCCACATGTGACCCCATTTTGCAAAGAAGACACCCCAAGGTATTCAATGAGGGGCATGGCGAGTTCATAGAAAAAAAAAATTTTGGCACAAGTTAGCGGAAATTGATTATTTTTTTTTTTTTTCTCAAAGTCTCCCTTTCTGCTAACTTGAGACAAAAATTTAAATCTTTCATGGACTCAATATGCCCCTCAGCGAATACCTTGGGGTGTCTTCTTTCCAAAATGGTGTTATTTGTGGGGTGTTTGTACTGCCCTGGCATTTGAGGGTCTCCGCAATCATTACATGTATGGCCAGCATTAGGAGTTTCTGCTATTCTCCTTATATTGAGCATACGGGTAATGAGATTTCTTTTTTCCGTTCAGCCTCAGGGCTGAAAGAAAAAATGAACGGCACAAATTTCTTCATTCGCATCGATCAATGTGGATGAAAAAATCTCTGTCAAAAAAAAAAAAAAGGAGGGGAAAGGCGTCTGCCAGGACATAGGAGCTCCGCCCAACATCCATACCCACTTAGCCCGTATGCCCTGGCAAACCAGATTTATCCATTCACATCAATCGATGTGGATGAATAAATCATTGCCGGGATTTTTTAATTTTTTTTATATATACAAAGTGTTTGCCAAAGCATATGAACACCGCCACCTCCTCAGCTCATATGCCTCGGCAAACGTATCTTTTACTGCAGAGGAGAAATCGCCGTATACACCGACTTGTGTGTAATCTGACAGCAGCGCAATGCTTCTGTCAGAATGCACATCAGTGCTGCAGCTAGTCGATCGGTTGGTCCACCTGGAAGGTAAAAAAAAAAAAAGAAAAAACCAGGCCGCAACGCAATAAATTTTATTAACTTTATAATAACTTTTGAACAGAACATATAAACTTTTTTTTTACTTTTTTAACTGAAAGTTAACTTTTTTGCTTACTGGTGTTTTTTTTAGTTTTTTTTTTACCTTTTATAGGACATACCTCTCCTTCCCCATGGGACAATGTGCAAAGCGCAAATCGCCCAAAGATGTGGCGAAGTACATTATGCACTTTATCCCAGGTGAAAGGAGAGGTTTGCAGCAGCTGTGAGTAAAAGGGCCCTAATAGCCCTGTGTGCCTGTCCTGTGAGATGCAATCCCTATGCTAAGTGTACCTGTGTGTGGTACTTCCGGAAACAGTCTCCAAAGCATAGGGCAGGGTGGTCAGGACAGTCAGGACAGAAATAGCGGGTGTCACGCCTTATTCCACTCCTGCTATAGACACGACATCTTTTTCGGGGTGACGGTTGGGTTGAGGTACCAGGAACGACACTGGGGAAATGTCGCTCGTGTAGACGGCTAACTACACTGGTGGTTGGGGCTACGGAACCTCCTGGATACAGGAGGTTCTCGATGATCTCTTCCTGAAATTTAAGGAAGGATCGTGTTCTCCCAGCCTTACTGTAGAGAACAAAACTATTATATGCAGCCAATTGAATTAAATATACAGACACCTTCTTATACCAGCGTCTGGTGCGTCAGGAAACTAAATACGGAGACAACATCTGGTCATTAAAGTCCACCCCTCCCATGAGCAAATTATAGTCGTGGACACAGAGGGGCTTTTCAATGACACGGGTTGCTCGCTCAATTTGTATTGTCGTGTCTGCGTGAATGGAGGAGAGCATGTACACGTCACGCTTGTCTCTCCATTTCACCGCGAGCAGTTCTTCGTTACACAAGGCAGCCCTCTCCCCCCTTGCAAGACGGGTGGTAACAAGCCGTTGGCGGAAGCCCACGCGACTAGTTCGCGCGGTGCCACAGCAGCCAATCTGTTCTAGGAACAAATGCCTGAAGAGGGCCACACTTGTGTAGAAATTGTCCACATAAAGATGGTACCCCTTGCCAAATAAGGGTGACACCAAGTCCCAGACTGTCTTCCCACTGCTCCCCAGGTAGTCAGGGCAACCGACCGGCTCCAGGGTCTGATCTTTTCCCTCATAGATCCGAAATTTGTGGGTATAGCCTGTGGCCCTTTCACAGAGCTTATACAATTTGACCCCATACCGCGCTTGCTCTTGGATGTATTGTTTGAAGCCAAGGCGCCCGGTAAAATGTATTAGGGACTCGTCGACGCAGATGTTTTGCTCTGGGGTATACAAATCTGCAAATTTCTGGTTGAAGTGGTCTATGAGGGGCCGAATTTTGTGGAGCCGGTCAAAAGCTGGGTGGCCTCTGGGACGGGAGGTGGTGTTGTCGCTAAAGTGCAGGAAACGCATGATGGCCTCAAATCGTGCCCTGGACATAGCAGCAGAGAACATGGGCATGTGATGAATCGGGTTTGTGGACCAATATGACCGCAATTCATGCTTTTTGGTTAGACCCATGTTGAGGAGAAGGCCCAGAAAAATTTTAATTTCGGAAACTTGGACTGGTTTCCACCAGAAAGGCTGGGCATAAAAGCTTCCCGGGTTGGCGGATATAAATTGAGTGGCATACCGATTTGTTTCTGCCAGGACTAAGTCCAAGAGCTCCGCAGTCAAGAACAGCTCAAAAAATCCCAGGGCCGAACCGATCTGAGCTGTCTCAACCCGAACTCCAGACTGGGTGGTAAAAGGGGGAACTACAGGTGCGGCTGAAGTTGGGGACTGCCAATCAGGATTTGCCAGCACCTCAGGGACTCTAGGTGGTCTACGGGCCTGTCTGTGCGGTGGCTGCGACGGGGTAACTACTGCACGTGCCACCGTACCAGCTTCAACTGCCCTTCTGGTGCTCGCCACGTCACCATGTTGTACGGCAGTGCTGGTACTAGGTCCAGGGAGGGCTGCGCTGCTGGTGAATGCTTCACCACGTGATCCGACAGCGCCAGCCCCACTCTGCTGCTCTTGAAGCGGATCCTGCGCAACCTGTGGTCCTGCGCAACCTGGTTCTATCAGGGACCTCAACCTCCTCGTCCGAACTTTGGGTCAGAGTGCCACTGCTTTCTACAGGTTCATATTCTGACCCGCTAGATTCGTCAGATGAGGGTTCCCATTCCTCATCCGACTGGGTCAGAATCCTGTAGGCCTCTTCAGAAGAATACCCCCTGTTTGACATTTGGACTACTAAATTTAGGGGTATTCCCTGAGACTACCCAAGAAAAAAAAGCAAGCCTGTCTTACAAAGGGGAGGCTAGCGAAGTACCGGAGGCCGCTGCGGTTGATAAAAAATATCAAAACAGATTTTTTTATCGCCGCAGCGCTTGGAAAGTGATTGTGCAGTGATCAAAAAAATATATATTTTTTGTCACTGCGGCAGGGCGGGCGTGGGTGAACGCACTTGTGGGCGACCGATCAGGCCTGATCGGGCAAACACTGCGTTTTGGGTAGAGGGCGAACTAAGGTGACACTAATACTATTATAGATCTGACTGTGATCAGTTTTGATCACTTACAGATACTATAAAAGTACAAATGCTGATTAGCGATACGCTAATCAGCGAATCAGTGACTGCGGTGCGGTGGGCTGGGCGCTAACTGACGCTAAACTACCTAACCAAGGGGCCTAAACTATCCTAAAACCTATCAGTCAATACCAGTGAAAAAAAATAGTTTTTAGAGTTTTTTGTTTTGTTTTTATTATTCTCAGAAAACGCCATGAATCTCTTAGAGGGGCAAACATTAGCCAAATGATTTATACCCCCACAACAGAAACAAACCCTCCTCTGAGAGCTGAATCCTCTACTATCAGAGGCAAGCAAACCCAGCGCATGGCCTCCTCCTCAGAGGGGATTGAGACAGACTGATACCCCTGCGCACTGAATGAGACAGCCCCACTGTCCTTGGGTTGAATATGACAGGAAAGAGTAGTCTCCTCTCTCTCTAAGACGGCTGTCAATACGAACAGCTAGAGACATGGCTGACTCTCATGAAAAGCGAATGCATCTTTCAATCTTTCCGAAAGACCATGGCAAAATTGACTTCGGAGTGCAGCATCATTCCAACCAGTATCAGCTGCCCATCCCTGAAATTCAGAACAATATATCTCTGCGGACTGTTTACCCTGGCATAAAAGATGCAGTTTAGATTCAGCCAGAGCAATACGATCCGGGTCATCATATATCTGCCCCAGGGCTACAAAAAATTCATCCACCGATTGGAGGGGCCGTGCCCCCACCGGCAGCGAAAAGGCTAAAGACTGAGAGTTATCCCTGAGCAGCGAGATGATGATCCCCACCCTCTGCTCCTCATCACCAGAGGAATGGGGAAGTAGGCGAAAATGGAGTTTGCAAGCCTCTCTAAAGCTAACAAAATTCTCATTACCCCCGGAGAACATATCCGGGAGCGAGATCTTAGGCTGGGAACAAACTCAATGAACGCCTGCAGAACCGGTCACCTGAAACTGAGACACAGTTTTACGGAGATCTGCTACCTCCAGCGAAAGACCTTGCATGCGGTCAGTCAAGGCTGAAACCGGATCCATGCTTAAGACGGTTATGGCGGTTTATAATGGATGAAGTTAGCAGATAGCTATAACATATAAATAAATGAGCGACTGGCTTGATCCCAAACTAAGGAGCTTATAGGTGAGCCCTATAAAACCCTAAGAGCTCTCTCTGACTGCTATGCACATGCAAGTGTCTATATGGTAGACGATTGCATGCCCGCATACCTAAAACTGTGTGACACCTGAAAACCCTATAATAGATGAAGGGACACGACCACCGGCTCCCTGCACTTAATACGGACGGAGTCAGGGTCACCTAGAATCAAGCCAGCAAGGAAACACAATAAAGTAAATGATTTATCTGAACAAACAGCAGAAGCAGCCTCCAGCAGTGAACACCTCATCCAGGAAGTAGTATAAACCGCAAAGTGAGGCAGTATGGGAGGGATTATAAAGGAAGACAATTAGTCGAAATAAGTGACACCTGGCAGAAGGAGAAACCAAAACAAAGAACATCATACAAGAGGTAGAGAAGAACGTCTGCCAGATCTTCTCACAGAACTGGCGGTGACACTGAAGGGGTTAATGGAAAGTTGAGAAGAAGGAAAGAGTGTGGTAGAAAAAGGTGCACAAGCAACAGGGGTAACCGCAGCCTTAAAAAGATTGTCAAGAAAAGGTAATTCAAGAATTTGGGGGAGATTCACAAGGAGTGGACTGCAGTTGGAGTCAGTGCTTCAAGAGACACCACACACAGATGTATCCAGGACATGGGCCCCAACTGTCACATTCCTTGTGTCACTCATGACCCAGAGACATCACAAATGTCTTACGTGGGCTAAAGAGAAAAAGGACTAGACTGTTGCTCAGTGTTGCTCTCCAACTTTTCGTATGTCAGAACCATTTTCTCCAGGCGCTGAACCATCAACTCCATGTTTTTCAACAGTTTCTTTTCAGCTTTTCGCACAAGCTTCAGGGAAGTGCCCCGCTTTTGGGCCTCCGGTTCCAGCTGCTCCTCGCTCGGCTCTGCTGCAGCAGACTTAGGAGTATCACCATTCTCTTTCTGGCTCTCCTCCTTTGACCCTTCTTCAGTTGCTCTGTGAAGACAGCTAGTCCCTTGTCTACCGTTTCTAGGGAGAGTGTGGAGAGAGAGAGAGCATCCTCCTGTTTGCAGCTGTACTGTGTTGTCAGGTCATCTACAACTGTCTGGATATGGGCTTCAGACACTAGGGTGACGTCACCCGACTTAATTCTCATCTCGTCAGATATACTGTAACTGTCTGGTCGCTATTAGTAACCATCTTAGTTTCCGCATGACTGTCCGGCACATCTATCATTTGCGGCTCAGTCCTGGTGTCTCAGCACCTCCCGGCTCGGCAGATAGCAACTACCGCCAGTTCACACCAGAGTTCACGGCTTCTGAAGCCCCAGGGCACTGGTCAGCAACCTGCCCAGTCTCCAGAACCGTGCTCACTGTCACTTTGTCTTTTACACAAGAAAAACCCGGAACAGTCTTACCCACAGACGTCACTGGTTCGGCAGTCTCAGGCGATGAAGGAGTGCCAGGAACATCTTCCCTGAGGTCACCATCCTTCTCTTGGACATTAGGAACCTCCTGCCTTTGATTCCTGGTACCTGACTTCTGACCGTAGGACAATGAGGTTCACACTGTGACTTGACGGCATCTCCAGCAGCGCTCTCTTTGTTGCAGGACAGCTGCCTGCCATCGTGGTTGGTTGCACCTAGCACCCGCATCACGGCTCCTCCGGACATAGAAACATAGAATGTGTCGGCAGATAAGAACCATTTGGCCCATCTAGTCTGCCCAATATACTGAATACTATGGATAGCCCCTGGCCCTATCTTAAATGAAGGTTGGCCTTATGCCTATCCCATGCATGCTTAAACTCCTTCACTGTATTTGCAGCTACCACTTCTGCAGGAAGGCTATTCCATGCATCCACTACTCTCTCAGTAAAGTAATACTTCCTGATATTACTTTTAAACCTTTGCCCCTTGATTTTAAAACTATGTCCTCTTGTAGCAGTTTTTCTTCTTTTAAATATTCTCTCCACTTTTACCTTGTTGATTCCCATTATGTATTTAAAAGTTTCTATCATATCCCCTCTGTCTCGTCTTTCTTCCAAGCTATACATGTTAAGGTCCTTTAATCTTTCCTGGTAAGTTTTATCCTGCAATCCATGTACCAGTTTAGTAGCTCTTCTCTGAACTCTCTCCAAAGTATCAATATCCTTCTGGAGATATGGTCTCCAGTACTGAGCACAATACTCCAAATGAGGTCTCACTGGTGCTCTGTAGAGCGGCATAAGCGCCTCCCTCTTTCTACTGGTAATTCCTCTCCCTATACACCCAAGCATTCTGCTAGCATTTCCTGCAGCTCTATGACATTGTCTGCCTACCTTTAAGTCTTCTGAAATAATGACCCCTAAATCCCTTTCCTCAGATACTGAGGTTAGGACTGTATTACTGATTTTATATTCTGCTCTTGGGTAGAGTTGAGCGAACACCTGGATGTTCGGGTTCGAGAAGTTCGGCCGAACTTCCCGGGAAGTCAATGGGGACCCGAACTTTTTGGCACTAAAAAGGCTGTAAAAAAAACCAGGAAAGAGCTAGAGGGCTGCAAAAGGCAGCAACATGTCGGTAAATCCCCTGCAAACAAATGTGGATAGGGAAATGAATTAAAATTAAAATTAAAAAAATAAAAATGAACCAATATCAATTAGACAGAGGTCCCATAGCAGAGAATCTGGCTTCACGTCAGCAGAGAATCAGTCACTTCATGCCATAGCAAAAAATCTGGCTTCATGTCAGCAGAGAATCAGTCTCTTCATGCCATAGCAGAGAATCTGGCTTCATGTCAGCGCAGAATCAGTCTTCATGTCATAGCAGAGAATCAGGCTTCACGTCACCCACCACTGGAACAGGCCACTGTCACACATTTAGGCCCAGGCACCCAGGCAGAGGAGAGAGGTCCCGTAACAGAGAATCTGGCCTTATGTCAGCGCAGAATCTGTATTCATGTCATAGCAGAGAATCAGGCTTCACGTCACCCACCACTGGAACAGGCCACTGTCACACATTTAGGCCCCGGCACCCAGACAGAGGAGAGCGGTCCCGTAACAGAGAATCTGGCCTTATGTCAGCGCAGAATCTGTCTTCATGTCATAGCAGAGAATCAGGCTTCACGTCACCCACCACTGGAACAGGCCACTGTCACACATTTAGGCCCAGGCACCCAGGCAGAGGAGAGAGGTCCCGTAACAGAGAATCTGGCCTTATGTCAGCGCAGAATCTGTATTCATGTCATAGCAGAGAATCAGGCTTCACGTCACCCACCACTGGAACAGGCCACTGTCACACATTTAGGCCCCGGCACCCAGACAGAGGAGAGCGGTCCCGTAACAGAGAATCTGGCCTTATGTCAGCGCAGAATCTGTCTTCATGTCATAGCAGAAAATCAGGCTTCACGTCACCCACCACTGGAACAGGCCACTGTCACACATTTAGGCCCAGGCACCCAGGCAGAGGAGAGAGGTCCCGTAACAGAGAATCTGGCCTTATGTCAGCGCAGGATCTGTCTTCATGTCATTGCAGAGAATCAGGCTTCACGTCACCCACCACTGGAACAGGCCACTGTCACACATTTAGGCCCAGGCACCCAGGCAGAGGAGAGAGGTCCCGTAACAGAGAATCTGGCCTTATGTCAGCGCAGAATCTGTCTTCATGTCATAGCAGAGAATCAGGCTTCACGTCACCCACCACTGGAAGAGGCCACTGTCACACATTTAGGCCCCGGCACCCAGGCAGAGGAGAGAGGTCCCGTAACAGAGAATCTGGCCTTATGTCAGCGCAGAATCTGTATTCATGTCATAGCAGAGAATCAGGCTTCACGTCACCCACCACTGGAACAGGCCACTGTCACACATTTAGGCCCCGGCACCCAGACAGAGGAGAGCGGTCCCGTAACAGAGAATCTGGCCTTATGTCAGCGCAGAATCTGTCTTCATGTTATAGCAGAGAATCAGGCTTCACGTCACCCACCACTGGAACAGGCCACTGTCACACATTTAGGCCCAGGCACCCAGGCAGAGGAGAGAGGTCCCGTAACAGAGAATCTGGCCTTATGTCAGCGCAGGATCTGTCTTCATGTCATTGCAGAGAATCAGGCTTCACGTCACCCACCACTGGAACAGGCCACTGTCACACATTTAGGCGCAGGCACCCAGGCAGAGGAGAGAGGTCCCGTAACAGAGAATCTGGCCTTATGTCAGCGCAGAATCTGTATTCATGTCATAGCAGAGAATCAGGCTTCACGTCACCCACCACTGGAACAGGCCACTGTCACACATTTAGGCCCCGGCACCCAGACAGAGGAGAGAAGTCCCGTAACAGAGAATCTGGCCTTATGTCAGCGCAGGATCTGTCTTCATGTCATTGCAGAGAATCAGGCTTCACGTCACCCACCACTGGAACAGGCCACTGTCACACATTTAGGCCCAGGCACCCAGGCAGAGGAGAGAGGTCCCGTAACAGAGAATCTGGCCTTATGTCAGCGCAGAATCTGTATTCATGTCATTGCAGAGAATCAGGCTTCACGTCACCCACCACTGGAACAGGCCACTGTCACACATTTAGGCCCAGGCACCCAGGCAGAGGAGAGAGGTCCCGTAACAGAGAATCTGGCCTTATGTCAGCGCAGAATCTGTCTTCATGTCATAGCAGAGAATCAGGCTTCACGTCACCCACCACTGGAACAGGCCACTGTCACACATTTAGGCCCAGGCACCCAGGCAGAGGAGAGAGGTCCCGTAACAGAGAATCTGGCCTTATGTCAGCGCAGAATCTGTATTCATGTCATAGCAGAGAATCAGGCTTCACGTCACCCACCACTGGAACAGGCCACTGTCACACATTTAGGCCCCGGCACCCAGACAGAGGAGAGCGGTCCCGTAACAGAGAATCTGGCCTTATGTCAGCGCAGAATCTGTCTTCATGTTATAGCAGAGAATCAGGCTTCACGTCACCCACCACTGGAACAGGCCACTGTCACACATTTAGGCCCCGGCACCCAGACAGAGGAGAGCGGTCCCGTAACAGAGAATCTGGCCTTATGTCAGCGCCGAATCTGTCTTCATGTCATAGCAGAGAATCAGGCTTCACGTCACCCACCACTGGAACAGGCCACTGTCACACATTTAGGCCCAGGCACCCAGGCAGAGGAGAGAGGTCCCGTAACAGAGAATCTGGCCTTATGTCAGCGCAGAATCTGTCTTCATGTCATTGCAGAGAATCAGGCTTCACGTCACCCACCACTGGAACAGGCCACTGTCACACATTTAGGCCCAGGCACCCAGGCAGAGGAGAGCGGTCCCGTAACAGAGAATCTGGCCTTATGTCAGCGCAGAATCTGTCTTCATGTCATAGCAGAGAATCAGGCTTAACGTCACCCACCACTGGAACAGGCCACTGTCACACATTTAGGCCCAGGCACCCAGGCAGAGGAGAGAGGTCCCGTAACAGAGAATCTGGCCTTATGTCAGCGCAGAATCTGTATTCATGTCATAGCAGAGAATCAGGCTTCACGTCACCCACCACTGGAACAGGCCACTGTCACACATTTAGGCCCCGGCACCCAGACAGAGGAGAGCGGTCCCGTAACAGAGAATCTGGCCTTATGTCAGCGCAGAATCTGTCTTCATGTTATAGCAGAGAATCAGGCTTCACGTCACCCACCACTGGAACAGGCCACTGTCACACATTTAGGCCCAGGCACCCAGGCAGAGGAGAGAGGTCCCGTAACAGAGAATCTGGCCTTATGTCAGCGCAGAATCTGTCTTCATGTCATAGCAGAGAATCAGGCTTCACGTCACCCACCACTGGAACAGGCCACTGTCACACATTTAGGCCCAGGCACCCAGGCAGAGGAGAGAGGTCCCGTAACAGAGAATCTGGCCTTATGTCAGCGCAGAATCTGTCTTCATGTCATTGCAGAGAATCAGGCTTCACGTCACCCACCACTGGAACAGGCCACTGTCACACATTTAGGCCCCGGCACCCAGACAGAGGAGAGCGGTCCCGTAACAGAGAATCTGGCCTTATGTCAGCGCAGAATCTGTCTTCATGTTATAGCAGAGAATCAGGCTTCACGTCACCCACCACTGGAACAGGCCACTGTCACACATTTAGGCCCAGGCACCCAGGCAGAGGAGAGAGGTCCCGTAACAGAGAATCTGGCCTTATGTCAGCGCAGGATCTGTCTTCATGTCATTGCAGAGAATCAGGCTTCACGTAACCCACCACTGGAACAGGCCACTGTCACACATTTAGGCCCAGGCACCCAGGCAGAGGAGAGAGGTCCCGTAACAGAGAATCTGGCCTTATGTCAGCGCAGAATCTGTATTCATGTCATAGCAGAGAATCAGGCTTCACGTCACCCACCACTGGAACAGGCCACTGTCACACATTTAGGCCCCGGCACCCAGACAGAGGAGAGAAGTCCCGTAACAGAGAATCTGGCCTTATGTCAGCGCAGGATCTGTCTTCATGTCATTGCAGAGAATCAGGCTTCACGTCACCCACCACTGGAACAGGCCACTGTCACACATTTAGGCCCAGGCACCCAGGCAGAGGAGAGAGGTCCCGTAACAGAGAATCTGGCCTTATGTCAGCGCAGAATCTGTATTCATGTCATTGCAGAGAATCAGGCTTCACGTCACCCACCACTGGAACAGGCCACTGTCACACATTTAGGCCCAGGCACCCAGGCAGAGGAGAGAGGTCCCGTAACAGAGAATCTGGCCTTATGTCAGCGCAGAATCTGTCTTCATGTCATAGCAGAGAATCAGGCTTCACGTCACCCACCACTGGAACAGGCCACTGTCACACATTTAGGCCCAGGCACCCAGGCAGAGGAGAGAGGTCCCGTAACAGAGAATCTGGCCTTATGTCAGCGCAGAATCTGTATTCATGTCATAGCAGAGAATCAGGCTTCACGTCACCCACCACTGGAACAGGCCACTGTCACACATTTAGGCCCCGTCACCCAGACAGAGGAGAGCGGTCCCGTAACAGAGAATCTGGCCTTATGTCAGCGCAGAATCTGTCTTCATGTTATAGCAGAGAATCAGGCTTCACGTCACCCACCACTGGAACAGGCCACTGTCACACATTTAGGCCCCGGCACCCAGACAGAGGAGAGCGGTCCCGTAACAGAGAATCTGGCCTTATGTCAGCGCAGAATCTGTCTTCATGTCATAGCAGAGAATCAGGCTTCACGTCACCCACCACTGGAACAGGCCACTGTCACACATTTAGGCCCAGGCACCCAGGCAGAGGAGAGAGGTCCCGTAACAGAGAATCTGGCCTTATGTCAGCGCAGAATCTGTCTTCATGTCATTGCAGAGAATCAGGCTTCACGTCACCCACCACTGGAACAGGCCACTGTCACACATTTAGGCCCAGGCACCCAGGCAGAGGAGAGCGGTCCCGTAACAGAGAATCTGGCCTTATGTCAGCGCAGAATCTGTCTTCATGTCATAGCAGAGAATCAGGCTTAACGTCACCCACCACTGGAACAGGCCACTGTCACACATTTAGGCCCAGGCACCCAGGCAGAGGAGAGAGGTCCCGTAACAGAGAATCTGGCCTTATGTCAGCGCAGAATCTGTATTCATGTCATAGCAGAGAATCAGGCTTCACGTCACCCACCACTGGAACAGGCCACTGTCACACATTTAGGCCCCGGCACCCAGACAGAGGAGAGCGGTCCCGTAACAGAGAATCTGGCCTTATGTCAGCGCAGAATCTGTCTTCATGTTATAGCAGAGAATCAGGCTTCACGTCACCCACCACTGGAACAGGCCACTGTCACACATTTAGGCCCAGGCACCCAGGCAGAGGAGAGAGGTCCCGTAACAGAGAATCTGGCCTTATGTCAGCGCAGAATCTGTCTTCATGTCATTGCAGAGAATCAGGCTTCACGTCACCCACCACTGGAACAGGCCACTGTCACACATTTAGGCCCAGGCACCCAGGCAGAGGAGAGAGGTCCTGTAACAGAGAATCTGGCCTTATGTCAGCGCAGAATCTGTCTTCATGTCATAGCAGAGAATCAGGCTTCACGTCACCCACCACTGGAACAGGCCACTGTCACACATTTAGGCCCAGGCACCCAGGCAGAGGAGAGAGGTCCCGTAACAGAGAATCTGGCCTTATGTCAGCGCAGAATCTGTATTCATGTCATAGCAGAGAATCAGGCTTCACGTCACCCACCACTGGAACAGGCCACTGTCACACATTTAGGCCCCGGCACCCAGACAGAGGAGAGCGGTCCCGTAACAGAGAATCTGGCCTTATGTCAGCGCAGAATCTCTCTTCATGTCATAGCAGAGAATCAGGCTTCACGCCACCCACCACTGGAACAGGCCACTGTCACACATTTAGGCCCAGGCACCCAGGCAGAGGAGAGAGGTCCCGTAACAGAGAATCTGGCCTTATGTCAGCGCAGAATCTGTATTCATGTCATAGCAGAGAATCAGGCTTCACGTCACCCACCACTGGAACAGGCCACTGTCACACATTTAGGCCCCGGCACCCAGACAGAGGAGAGCGGTCCCGTAACAGAGAATCTGGCCTTATGTCAGCGCAGAATCTGTCTTCATGTTATAGCAGAGAATCAGGCTTCACGTCACCCACCACTGGAACAGGCCACTGTCACACATTTAGGCCCAGGCACCCAGGCAGAGGAGAGAGGTCCCGTAACAGAGAATCTGGCCTTATGTCAGCGCAGAATCTGTCTTCATGTCATTGCAGAGAATCAGGCTTCACGTCACCCACCACTGGAACAGGCCACTGTCACACATTTAGGCCCAGGCACCCAGGCAGAGGAGAGAGGTCCTGTAACAGAGAATCTGGCCTTATGTCAGCGCAGAATCTGTCTTCATGTCATAGCAGAGAATCAGGCTTCACGTCACCCACCACTGGAACAGGCCACTGTCACACATTTAGGCCCAGGCACCCAGGCAGAGGAGAGAGGTCCCGTAACAGAGAATCTGGCCTTATGTCAGTGCAGAATCTGTATTCATGTCATAGCAGAGAATCAGGCTTCACGTCACCCACCACTGGAACAGGCCACTGTCACACATTTAGGCCCCGGCACCCAGACAGAGGAGAGCGGTCCCGTAACAGAGAATCTGGATTATGTCAGCGCAGAATCTGTCTTCATGTTATAGCAGAGAATCAGGCTTCACGTCACCCACCACTGGAACAGGCCACTGTCACACATTTAGGCCCAGGCACCCAGGCAGAGGAGAGAGGTCCCGTAACAGAGAATCTGGCATTATGTCAGCGCAGAATCTGTATTCATGTCATAGCAGAGAATCAGGCTTCACGTCACCCACCACTGGAACAGGCCACTGTCACACATTTAGGCCCCGGCACCCAGACAGAGGAGAGAGGTCCCGTAACAGAGAATCTGGCCTTATGTCAGCGCAGAATCTGTCTTCATGTCATAGCAGAGAATCAGGCTTCACGTCACCCACCACTGGAACAGGCCACTGTCAAACATTTAGGCCCAGGCACCCAGGCAGAGGAGAGAGGTCCCGTAACAGAGAATCTGGCCTTATGTCAGCGCAGAATCTGTCTTCATGTCATAGCAGAGAATCAGGCTTCACGTCACCCACCACTGGAACAGGCCACTGTCACACATTTAGGCCCCGGCACCCAGACAGAGGAGAGGTTCATTCAACTTTGGGTTGCCCCGCAATATAATGGTAAAATGAAATTAAAAATAGTATTGAATGAGGAAGTGCCCTGGAGTAGAATAATATATTGTTAAGGGGAGGTAGTTAATATCTAATCTGCACAAGGGATGGACAGGTCCTGTGGGATCCATGCCTGGTTCATTTTTATGAACGTCAGCTTGTCCACATTGGCTGTAGACAGGCGGCTGCGTTTGTCTGTAATGACGCCCCCTGCCGTGCTGAATACACGTTCAGACAAAACGCTGGCCGCCGGGCAGGCCAGCACCTCCAAGGCATAAAAGGCTAGCTCTGGCCACGTGGACAATTTGGAGACCCAGAAGTTGAATGGGGCCGAACCATCAGTCAGTACGTGGAGGGGTGTGCACAGGTACTGTTCCACCATGTTAGTGAAATGTTGCCTCCTGCTAACACGTTCCGTATCAGGTGGTGGTGCACTTAGCTGTGGCGTGTTAACAAAACTTTTCCACATCTCTGCCATGCTAACCCTGCCCTCAGAGGAGCTGGGCGTGACACAGCTGCGTTGGCGACCTCTTGCTCCTCCTCTGTCTTCGCCTTGGGCTTCCACTGGTTCCCCTGTGACATTTGGGAATGCTCTCAGTAGCGCGTCTACCAACGTGCGCTTGTACTCTCGCATCTTCCTATCACGCTCCAGTGTAGGAAGTAAGGTGGGCACATTGTCTTTGTACCGGGGATCCAGCAGGGTGGCAACCCAGTAGTCCGCACACGTTAAAATGTGGGCAAGTCTGCTGTCGTTGCGCAGGCACTGCAGCATGTAGTCGCTCATGTGTGCCAGGCTGCCCAGAGTTAAGGACAAGCTGTCCTCTGTGGGAGGCGTATCGTCATCGTCCTGTGTTTCCCCCCAGCCACGCACCAGTGATGGGCCCGAGCTGCTTTGGGTGCCACCCCGCTGTGAACATGCTTCATCCTCATCCTCCTCCACCTCCTCCTCATCCTCGTCCTCCAGTAGTGGGCCCTGTCTGGCCACATTTTTACCTGGCCTCTGGTGTTGAAAAAAACCTCCCTCTGAGTCACTTCGAAGAGACTGGCCTGAAAGTGCTAAAAATGACCCCTCTTCCTCCTCTTCCTCCTGGGCCACCTCCTCTTCCATCATCGCCAAGTGTTTTCTCAAGGAGACATAGAAGTGGTATTGTAACGCTGATAACGGCGTCATCGCCACTGGCCATGTTGGTGGAGTACTCGAAACAGCGCAACAGGGCACACAGGTCTCGCATGGAGGCCCAGTCATTGGTGGTGAAGTGTGTCTGATCCACAGTGCGACTGACCCGTGCGTGCTGCAGCTGAAACTCCACTATGGCCTGCTGCTGCTCGCACAGTCTGTCCAGCATATGCAAGGTGGAGTTCCACCTGGTGGGTAAGTCGCATATGAGGCGGTGAGCGGGAAGGCGGAAGTTATGCTGTAGCGCAGACAGGCGAGCAGCGGCAGGGTGTGAACGCCGGAAGCGAGAACAGACGGCCCGCACTTTATGCAGCAGCTCTGACATGTCGGGGTAGTTGCGAATGAACTTCTGCACCACCAAATTCAGCACATGCGCCAGGCAAGGGATGTGCGTCAAACCGGCTAGTCCCAGAGCTGCAACGAGATTTCGCCCATTATCGCACACCACCAGGCCGGGCTTGAGGCTCACCGGCAGCAACCACTCGTCGGTCTGTTGTTCTATACCCCGCCACAACTCCTGTGCGGTGTGGGGCCTGTCCCCCAAACAAATGAGTTTCAGAATGGCCTGCTGACGTTTACCCCGTGCTGTGCTGAAGTTGGTGGTGAAGGTGTGTGGCTGACTGGATGAGCAGGTGGAAGAAGAGGAGGAGGAAGCTGAGTAGGAGGAGGAGGAGACAGGAGGCAAAGAATGTTGCCCTGCGATCCTTGGCGGCGGAAGGACGTGCGCAAACAGCTCTCCGCCTGGGGCCCAGCCGCCACTACATTTACCCAGTGTGCAGTTAGGGAGATATAGCGTCCCTGGCCGTGCTTACTGGTCCATTGCAGAGAATCAGGCTTCACGTCACCCACCACTGGAACAGGCCACTGTCACACATTTAGGCCCAGGCACCCAGGCAGAGGAGAGAGGTCCCGTAACAGAGAATCTGGCCTTATGTCAGCGCAGAATCTGTCTTCATGTCATTGCAGAGAATCAGGCTTCACGTCACCCACCACTGGAACAGGCCACTGTCACACATTTAGGCCCAGGCACCCAGGCAGAGGAGAGAGGTCCCGTAACAGAGAATCTGGCCTTATGTCAGCGCAGAATCTGTATTCATGTCATAGCAGAGAATCAGGCTTCACGTCACCCACCACTGGAACAGGCCACTGTCACACATTTAGGCCCCGGCACCCAGACAGAGGAGAGCGGTCCCGTAACAGAGAATCTGGCCTTATGTCAGCGCAGAATCTGTCTTCATGTTATAGCAGAGAATCAGGCTTCACGTCACCCACCACTGGAACAGGCCACTGTCACACATTTAGGCCCAGGCACCCAGGCAGAGGAGAGAGGTCCCGTAACAGAGAATCTGGCCTTATGTCAGCGCAGAATCTGTATTCATGTCATAGCAGAGAATCAGGCTTCACGTCACCCACCACTGGAACAGGCCACTGTCACACATTTAGGCCCCGGCACCCAGACAGAGGAGAGCGGTCCCGTAACAGAGAATCTGGCCTTATGTCAGCGCAGAATCTGTCTTCATGTTATAGCAGAGAATCAGGCTTCACGTCACCCACCACTGGAACAGGCCACTGTCACACATTTAGGCCCCGGCACCCAGACAGAGGAGAGCGGTCCCGTAACAGAGAATCTGGCCTTATGTCAGCGCCGAATCTGTCTTCATGTCATAGCAGAGAATCAGGCTTCACGTCACCCACCACTGGAACAGGCCACTGTCACACATTTAGGCCCAGGCACCCAGGCAGAGGAGAGAGGTCCCGTAACAGAGAATCTGGCCTTATGTCAGCGCAGAATCTGTCTTCATGTCATAGCAGAGAATCAGGCTTCACGTCACCCACCACTGGAACAGGCCACTGTCACACATTTAGGCCCAGGCACCCAGGCAGAGGAGAGAGGTCCCGTAACAGAGAATCTGGCCTTATGTCAGCGCAGAATCTGTCTTCATGTCATTGCAGAGAATCAGGCTTCACGTCACCCACCACTGGAACAGGCCACTGTCACACATTTAGGCCCAGGCACCCAGGCAGAGGAGAGCGGTCCCGTAACAGAGAATCTGGCCTTATGTCAGCGCAGAATCTGTCTTCATGTCATAGCAGAGAATAAGGCTTAACGTCACCCACCACTGGAACAGGCCACTGTCACACATTTAGGCCCAGGCACCCAGGCAGAGGAGAGAGGTCCCGTAACAGAGAATCTGGCCTTATGTCAGCGCAGAATCTGTATTCATGTCATAGCAGAGAATCAGGCTTCACGTCACCCACCACTGGAACAGGCCACTGTCACACATTTAGGCCCCGGCACCCAGACAGAGGAGAGCGGTCCCGTAACAGAGAATCTGGCCTTATGTCAGCGCAGAATCTGTCTTCATGTTATAGCAGAGAATCAGGCTTCACGTCACCCACCACTGGAACAGGCCACTGTCACACATTTAGGCCCAGGCACCCAGGCAGAGGAGAGAGGTCCCGTAACAGAGAATCTGGCCTTATGTCAGCGCAGAATCTGTCTTCATGTCATTGCAGAGAATCAGGCTTCACGTCACCCACCACTGGAACAGGCCACTGTCACACATTTAGGCCCAGGCACCCAGGCAGAGGAGAGAGGTCCTGTAACAGAGAATCTGGCCTTATGTCAGCGCAGAATCTGTCTTCATGTCATAGCAGAGAATCAGGCTTCACGTCACCCACCACTGGAACAGGCCACTGTCACACATTTAGGCCCAGGCACCCAGGCAGAGGAGAGAGGTCCCGTAACAGAGAATCTGGCCTTATGTCAGCGCAGAATCTGTATTCATGTCATAGCAGAGAATCAGGCTTCACGTCACCCACCACTGGAACAGGCCACTGTCACACATTTAGGCCCCGGCACCCAGACAGAGGAGAGCGGTCCCGTAACAGAGAATCTGGCCTTATGTCAGCGCAGAATCTCTCTTCATGTCATAGCAGAGAATCAGGCTTCACGCCACCCACCACTGGAACAGGCCACTGTCACACATTTAGGCCCAGGCACCCAGGCAGAGGAGAGAGGTCCCGTAACAGAGAATCTGGCCTTATGTCAGCGCAGAATCTGTATTCATGTCATAGCAGAGAATCAGGCTTCACGTCACCCACCACTGGAACAGGCCACTGTCACACATTTAGGTCCCGGCACCCAGACAGAGGAGAGCGGTCCCGTAACAGAGAATCTGGCCTTATGTCAGCGCAGAATCTGTCTTCATGTTATAGCAGAGAATCAGGCTTCACGTCACCCACCACTGGAACAGGCCACTGTCACACATTTAGGCCCAGGCACCCAGGCAGAGGAGAGAGGTCCCGTAACAGAGAATCTGGCCTTATGTCAGCGCAGAATCTGTCTTCATGTCATTGCAGAGAATCAGGCTTCACGTCACCCACCACTGGAACAGGCCACTGTCACACATTTAGGCCCAGGCACCCAGGCAGAGGAGAGAGGTCCTGTAACAGAGAATCTGGCCTTATGTCAGCGCAGAATCTGTCTTCATGTCATAGCAGAGAATCAGGCTTCACGTCACCCACCACTGGAACAGGCCACTGTCACACATTTAGGCCCAGGCACCCAGGCAGAGGAGAGAGGTCCCGTAACAGAGAATCTGGCCTTATGTCAGTGCAGAATCTGTATTCATGTCATAGCAGAGAATCAGGCTTCACGTCACCCACCACTGGAACAGGCCACTGTCACACATTTAGGCCCCGGCACCCAGACAGAGGAGATCGGTCCCGTAACAGAGAATCTGGCTTATGTCAGCGCAGAATCTGTCTTCATGTTATAGCAGAGAATCAGGCTTCACGTCACCCACCACTGGAACAGGCCACTGTCACACATTTAGGCCCAGGCACCCAGGCAGAGGAGAGAGGTCCCGTAGCAGAGAATCTGGCCTTATGTCAGCGCAGAATCTGTATTCATGTCATAGCAGAGAATCAGGCTTCACGTCACCCACCACTGGAACAGGCCACTGTCACACATTTAGGCCCCGGCACCCAGACAGAGGAGAGAGGTCCGTAACAGAGAATCTGGCCTTATGTCAGCGCAGAATCTGTCTTCATGTCATAGCAGAGAATCAGGCTTCACGTCACCCACCACTGGAACAGGCCACTGTCAAACATTTAGGCCCAGGCACCCAGGCAGAGGAGAGAGGTCCCGTAACAGAGAATCTGGCCTTATGTCAGCGCAGAATCTGTCTTCATGTCATAGCAGAGAATCAGGCTTCACGTCACCCACCACTGGAACAGGCCACTGTCACACATTTAGGCCCCGGCACCCAGACAGAGGAGAGGTTCATTCAACTTTGGGTTGCCCCGCAATATAATGGTAAAATGAAATTAAAAATAGTATTGAATGAGGAAGTGCCCTGGAGTAGAATAATATATTGTTAAGGGGAGGTAGTTAATATCTAATCTGCACAAGGGATGGACAGGTCCTGTGGGATCCATGCCTGGTTCATTTTTATGAACGTCAGCTTGTCCACATTGGCTGTAGACAGGCGGCTGCGTTTGTCTGTAATGACGCCCCCTGCCGTGCTGAATACACGTTCAGACAAAACGCTGGCCGCCGGGCAGGCCAGCACCTCCAAGGCATAAAAGGCTAGCTCTGGCCACGTGGACAATTTGGAGACCCAGAAGTTGAATGGGGCCGAACCATCAGTCAGTACGTGGAGGGGTGTGCACAGGTACTGTTCCACCATGTTAGTGAAATGTTGCCTCCTGCTAACACGTTCCGTATCAGGTGGTGGTGCACTTAGCTGTGGCGTGTTAACAAAACTTTTCCACATCTCTGCCATGCTAACCCTGCCCTCAGAGGAGCTGGGCGTGACACAGCTGCGTTGGCGACCTCTTGCTCCTCCTCTGTCTTCGCCTTGGGCTTCCACTGGTTCCCCTGTGACATTTGGGAATGCTCTCAGTAGCGCGTCTACCAACGTGCGCTTGTACTCGCGCATCTTCCTATCACGCTCCAGTGTAGGAAGTAAGGTGGGCACATTGTCTTTGTACCGGGGATCCAGCAGGGTGGCAACCCAGTAGTCCGCACACGTTAAAATGTGGGCAAGTCTGCTGTCGTTGCGCAGGCACTGCAGCATGTAGTCGCTCATGTGTGCCAGGCTGCCCAGAGTTAAGGACAAGCTGTCCTCTGTGGGAGGCGTATCGTCATCGTCCTGTGTTTCCCCCCAGCCACGCACCAGTGATGGGCCCGAGCTGCTTTGGGTGCCACCCCGCTGTGAACATGCTTCATCCTCATCCTCCTCCACCTCCTCCTCATCCTCGTCCTCCAGTAGTGGGCCCTGTCTGGCCACATTTTTACCTGGCCTCTGGTGTTGAAAAAAACCTCCCTCTGAGTCACTTCGAAGAGACTGGCCTGAAAGTGCTAAAAATGACCCCTCTTCCTCCTCTTCCTCCTGGGCCACCTCCTCTTCCATCATCGCCCTAAGTGTTTTCTCAAGGAGACATAGAAGTGGTATTGTAACGCTGATAATGGCGTCATCGCCACTGGCCATGTTGGTGGAGTACTCGAAACAGCGCAACAGGGCACACAGGTCTCGCATGGAGGCCCAGTCATTGGTGGTGAAGTGTGTCTGATCCACAGTGCGACTGACCCGTGCGTGCTGCAGCTGAAACTCCACTATGGCCTGCTGCTGCTCGCACAGTCTGTCCAGCATATGCAAGGTGGAGTTCCACCTGGTGGGTAAGTCGCATATGAGGCGGTGAGCGGGAAGGCGGAAGTTATGCTGTAGCGCAGACAGGCGAGCAGCGGCAGGGTGTGAACGCCGGAAGCGAGAACAGACGGCCCGCACTTTATGCAGCAGCTCTGACATGTCGGGGTAGTTGCGAATGAACTTCTGCACCACCAAATTCAGCACATGCGCCAGGCAAGGGATGTGCGTCAAACCGGCTAGTCCCAGAGCTGCAACGAGATTTCGCCCATTATCGCACACCACCAGGCCGGGCTTGAGGCTCACCGGCAGCAACCACTCGTCGGTCTGTTGTTCTATACCCCGCCACAACTCCTGTGCGGTGTGGGGCCTGTCCCCCAAACATATGAGTTTCAGAATGGCCTGCTGACGTTTACCCCGTGCTGTGCTGAAGTTGGTGGTGAAGGTGTGTGGCTGACTGGATGAGCAGGTGGAAGAAGAGGAGGAGGAAGCTGAGTAGGAGGAGGAGGAGACAGGAGGCAAAGAATGTTGCCCTGCGATCCTTGGCGGCGGAAGGACGTGCGCAAACAGCTCTCCGCCTGGGGCCCAGCCGCCACTACATTTACCCAGTGTGCAGTTAGGGAGATATAGCGTCCCTGGCCGTGCTTACTGGTCCATTGCAGAGAATCAGGCTTCACGTCACCCACCACTGGAACAGGCCACTGTCACACATTTAGGCCCAGGCACCCAGGCAGAGGAGAGAGGTCCCGTAACAGAGAATCTGGCCTTATGTCAGCGCAGAATCTGTCTTCATGTCATTGCAGAGAATCAGGCTTCACGTCACCCACCACTGGAACAGGCCACTGTCACACATTTAGGCCCAGGCACCCAGGCAGAGGAGAGAGGTCCCGTAACAGAGAATCTGGCCTTATGTCAGCGCAGAATCTGTATTCATGTCATAGCAGAGAATCAGGCTTCACGTCACCCACCACTGGAACAGGCCACTGTCACACATTTAGGCCCCGGCACCCAGACAGAGGAGAGCGGTCCCGTAACAGAGAATCTGGCCTTATGTCAGCGCAGAATCTGTCTTCATGTTATAGCAGAGAATCAGGCTTCACGTCACCCACCACTGGAAAAGGCCACTGTCACACATTTAGGCCCAGGCACCCAGGCAGAGGAGAGAGGTCCCGTAACAGAGAATCTGGCCTTATGTCAGCGCAGAATCTGTATTCATGTCATAGCAGAGAATCAGGCTTCACGTCACCCACCACTGGAACAGGCCACTGTCACACATTTAGGCCCCGGCACCCAGACAGAGGAGAGCGGTCCCGTAACAGAGAATCTGGCCTTATGTCAGCGCAGAATCTGTCTTCATGTCATAGCAGAGAATCAGGCTTCACGTCACCCACCACTGGAACAGGCCACTGTCACACATTTAGGCCCAGGCACCCAGGCAGAGGAGAGAGGTCCCGTAACAGAGAATCTGGCCTTATGTCAGCGCAGAATCTGTCTTCATGTCATTGCAGAGAATCAGGCTTCACGTCACCCACCACTGGAACAGGCCACTGTCACACATTTAGGCCCAGGCACCCAGGCAGAGGAGAGAGGTCCCGTAACAGAGAATCTGGCCTTATGTCAGCGCAGAATCTGTCTTCATGTCATAGCAGAGAATCAGGCTTCACGTCACCCACCACTGGAACAGGCCACTGTCACACATTTAGGCCCAGGCACCCAGGCAGAGGAGAGAGGTCCCGTAACAGAGAATCTGGCCTTATGTCAGCGCAGAATCTGTATTCATGTCATAGCAGAGAATCAGGCTTCACGTCACCCACCACTGGAACAGGCCACTGTCACACATTTAGGCCCCGGCACCCAGACAGAGGAGAGCGGTCCCGTAACAGAGAATCTGGCCTTATGTCAGCGCAGAATCTGTCTTCATGTTATAGCAGAGAATCAGGCTTCACGTCACCCACCACTGGAACAGGCCACTGTCACACATTTAGGCCCAGGCACCCAGGCAGAGGAGAGAGGTCCCGTAACAGAGAATCTGGCCTTATGTCAGCGCAGAATCTGTCTTCATGTCAGGCCTACAAATAACTTGACCAGCTAAAACAGTGCAGATTTGGTTGAATAGAGATGTGAGACCTGTTTTTTTTTTGCGCTGTGTGACAGGTATAGGTTTAATCACAGAATCAGACTTCTATCAGCACGCTAGCGTGTGTCTTAGGTTTTTCTGAATGACACTATCAGTACCTTCAATGTAAGATATTCTTTTTGGGATAGATTTCAAGTAGGCCTCAAATACCAGAAACTAGTTATTTTGAGAATGGCAAATTTGGGAATGTTTTTTCAACCCAGAAAAAAAAGTGTGCTTTTACGGTCACTACAAATAACTTGACCAGCTAAAACAGTACAGATTTGGTTAAATAGAGATGTGAGGCCTGTTTTTTTTTGCGCTGTGTGACAGGTATAGGTTTAATCACAGAATCAGACTTCTATCTGCACGGTAGCGTGTGTCTTAGGTTTTTCTGAATGACACTATCAGTACCTTTAATGTAAGATATCCTTTTTGGGATAGATTTCAAGTAGGCCTCAAATACCAGAAACTAGTTATTTTGAGAATGGCAAATTTGGGAGTGGTTTTTCAACCCAGAACAAAAAGTGTGCTTTTACGGTCACTACAAATAACTTGACCAGCTAAAACAGTGCAGATTTGGTTGAATAGAGATGTGAGACCTTTTTTTTTTTGCGCTGTGTGACAGGTATAGGTTTAATCACAGAATCAGACTTCTATCTGCACGGTAGCGTGTGTCTTAGGTTTTTCTGAATGACACTATCAGTACCTTCAATGTAAGATATCCTTTTTGGGATAGATTTCAAGTAGGCCTCAAATACCAGAAACTAATTATTTTGAGAATGGCAAATTTGGGAATGGTTTTTCAACCCAGAACAAAAAGTGTGCTTTTACGGTCATTACAAATTACTTGACCAGCTAAAACAGTGCAGATTTGGTTGAATAGAGATGTGAGACCTGTTTTTTTTTGCGCTGTGTGACAGGTATAGGTTTAATCACAGAATCAGACTTCTATCAGCACGCTAGCGTGTGTCTTAGGTTTTTCTGAATGACACTATCAGTACCTTCAATGTAAGATATTCTTTTTGGGATAGATTTCAAGTAGGCCTCAAATACCAGAAACTAGTTATTTTGAGAATGGCAAATTTGGGAATGGTTTTTCAACCCAGAACAAAAAGTGTGCTTTTACGGTCACTACAAATAACTTGACCAGCTAAAACAGTACAGATTTGGTTGAATAGAGATGTGAGACCTGTTTTTTTTTGCGCTGTGTGACAGGTATAGGTTTAATCACAGAATCAGACTTCTATCTGCACGCTAGCGTGTGTCTTAGGTTTTTCTGAATGACACTATCAGCACCTTCAATGTAAGATATCCTTTTTGGGATAGATTTCAAGTAGGCCTCAAATACCAGAAACTAGTTATTTTTAGAATGTCAAATTTGGGAATAGTTTTTCAACCCAGAAAAAAAAGTGTGCTTTTACGGTCACTACAAATAACTTGACCAGCTAAAACAGTACAGATTTGGTTAAATAGAAATGTCAGGTCTATTTTTTAGGCGCTGGGTGACAGGCTCAACTTGCCCCTGATGTAATATATGGCCAAAAAATAACCACACTGTTGATGGTTAAATGCACTTGGGCGACACAGGCTCAGCCTGCACCAGATGTAGTATATGGCCAAAAAATAATCAGACTGTTGATGGTTAAATGCACTTGGGTGACACAGGCTCAGCCTGCAGCTGATGTAGTATATGGCCAAAAAATAACCAGACTGTTGATGGTTAAATGCACTTCGGTGACACAGGCTCAGCCTGCAGCTGATGTAGGATATAGCACAAAATAACCACACTATCGATGGTTAAATACACTTGGTGATAGCTTGTGCTGGCGCACCACAAGTCACAAAATGGCCGCCGATCACCCCAGAAAAAAAGTGATCTAAAAACGCTCTGGGCAGCCTCAAAAAAGTGAGCAAGTCAATAATAGCACTTCAATGATCCACAGCTGCAGATCGATCACAGAATGAAGTCTTTTGGAGGAGTTAATCTGCCTAATCTCGCCCTAACGTCGCAGCTGCAACCTCTCCCTACACTGATCATAGCAGAGTGACGTGCGGCGGTACGTGACTCCAGCTTAAATAGAGGCTGGGTCACATGCTGCACTGGCCAATCACAGCCATGCCAATAGTAGGCATGGCTGTGATGGCCTCTTGGGCCAAGTGGTATGACGCTTGTTGATTGGCTGCTTTGCAGCCTTTCAAAAAGCGCCAAGAAAGCGCCGAATACCGAACCCGAACACGGACTTTTACGAAAATGTTCGGGTTCGGGTCCGTGTCACGGACACCCCAAAATTTGGTACGAACCCGAACTATACAGTTCGGGTTCGCTCATCCCTACTCTTGGGTTTTTACGCCCCAGGTGCATTATCTTGCACTTCTCAACATTAAATTTTAGTTGCCAGATTTTTGAGCATTCCTCTAGTTTTCCTAAATCCTTTTCCATTTGGTATATCCCTCCAGGAACATCAACCCTGTTACAAATCTTTGTGTCGTCAGCAAAAAGACACACCTTACCATCGAGGCCTTCTGCAATTTTGGTGATAAAGATATTAAACAATATGGGTCCCAAAACAGATCCCTGAGGTACCCCACTGGTAACAATACCATGGTCTGAATATACTCCATTGACTACAACCCCTCTGTTGACTGTCCCTCAGCCACTGCCTAATCCATTCAACAATATGGGAGTCCAAGCCCAAATACTGCAATTTATTGATAAGCCTTCTATGTGGGACAGTATTAAAAGCCTTACTAAAGTCTAGATAAGCGATGTCTACTGCACCTCCTCCATATATTATTTTAGTCACCCAATCAAAAAAATCAATAAGATTAGTTTGACATGATCTCCCTGAAGTAAACCCATGCTGTTTTTCATCTTTCAATCCATGGGATTTTAGATGTTCCACAATCCTCTCCTTAAGTATGGTTTCCATTAGTTTCCCCACTATTGATGTCAGGCTTACTGGCCTATAGTTGCCCGATTCCTCCCTACTACCTTTCTTGTGAATGGGCACGACATTTGCTAATTTCCAATCTTCTGGGACGACTCCCGTTGCCAGTGATTGGTTAAATAAATATGTTAATGGTTTTCCTAGTTCACCGCTGAGCTCTTTTAATAGCTTTGGGTGTATCCCATCAGGCCCCTGTGACTTATTTGTATCAATTTTAGACAGCTAACTTAGAACCTCTTCCTCTGTAAAGACACATGCATCAAAAGAATCATTAGTCTTCTTTCCTAACTGAGGTCCTTTTCCTTCATTTTCCTTTGTAAAAACTGAACAGAAGTATTCATTGAGGCAGTCAGCTAACTCTTTATCTTCTTCCATATACCTTCCTTCTTTTGTTTTTAACCACTTCAGCCCCCCTAGCTTAAACACCCTTAATGACCAGGCCACTTTTTAACTTCTGACCTACCCTACTTTCACCGTTTATTGCTCGGTCATGCAACTTACCACCCAAATAAATTTTACCTCCTTTTCTTCTCACTAATAGAGCTTTCATTTGGTGGTATTTCATTGCTGCTGACATTTTTACTTTTTTTGTTATTAATCGAAATTTAACGATTTTTTTGCAAAAAAAATGAAATTTTTCACTTTCAGTTGTAAAATTTTGCAAAAAAAACGACATCCAATATAAATTTTTCTCTAAATTTATTGTTCTACATGTCTTTGATAAAAAAAAATGTTTGGGTAAAAAAAAAATGGTTTGGGTAAAAGTTATAGCATTTACAAACTATGGTACAAAAATGTGAATTTCCGCTTTTTGAAGCAGCTCTGACTTTCTGAGCACCTGTCATGTTTCCTGAGGTTCTACAATGGCCAGACAGTACAAACACCCCACAAATGACCCCATTTCGTAAAGTAGACACCCTAAGGTATTCGCTGATGGGCATAGTGAGTTCATAGAACTTTTTATTTTTTGTCACAAGTTAGCGGAAAATGATGATTTTTTTTTTCTTTTTTTTTCTTTTTTTTTTCTTACAAAGTCTCATATTCCACTAACTTGTGACAAAAAATAAAAACTTCCATGAACTCACTATGCCCATCAGCGAATACCTTGGGGTGTCTTCTTTCCAAAATGGGGTCACTTGTGGGGTAGTTATACTGCCCTGGGAATCTAGGGGCCCAAATGTGTGGTAAGTAGTTTGAAATCAAAATCTGTAAAAAATGGCCGGTGAAATCCGAAAGGTGCACATTGGAATGTGGCCCCCTTTGCCCACCTAGGCTGCAAAAAAGTGTCACACATGTGGTATCTCCGTACTCAGGAGAAGTTGGGCAATGTGTTTTGGGGTGTCATTTTACATATACCCATGCTGGGTGAGAAAAATATCTCGGCAAAAGACAACTTTTCCCATTTATTTATACAAAGTTGGCATTTGACCAAGATATTTATCTCACCCAGCATGGGTATATGTAAAATGATACCCCAAAACACATTCCCCAACTTCTCCTGAGTACGGCGATACCACATGTGTGGCTTTTTTGCAGCCTAGATGCGCAAAGGTGCCCAAATTCCTTTTAGGAGGGCATTTTTAGACATTTGGATCCCAGACTTCTTCTCACGCTTTAGGGCCCCTAAAAAGCCAGGGCAGTATAAATACCCCACATGTGACCCCATTTTGGAAAGAAGACACCCCAAGGTATTCAATGAGGGGCATGGCGAGTTCATAGAAAAAAAATTTTTTGGGCACAAGTTAGCGGAAATTGATTTTTTTGGTTTTTTTCTCACAAAGTCTCCCTTTCTGCTAACTTGAGACACAAATTTAAATTTTTCATGGACTCAATATGCCCCTCAGCGAATACCTTGTGGTGTCTTTTTTCTAAAATGGTGTTATTTGTGGGGTGTTTGTACTGCCCTGGCATTTGAGGGTCTCCGCAATCATTACATGTATGGCCAGCATTAGGAGTTTCTGCTATTCTCCTTATATTGAGCATACGGGTAATGAGATTTTTTTTTTCCGTTCAGCCTCAGGGCTGAAAGAAAAAATGAATGGCACAGATTTCTTCATTCGCATCGATCAATGTGGATGAAAAAATCTCTGCCAAAAAAAAAAGAGGGGAAAGGCGTCTGCCAGGACATAGGAGCTCCGCCCAACATCCATACCCACTTAGCCAGTATGCCATGGCAAACCAGATTTATCCATTCACATCAATCGATGTGGATGAATAAATCATTGCCGGGATTTTTTTTTTTATATATATATACAAAGTGTTTGCCAAAGCATATGAACACCGCCGCCTCCTCAGCTCATATGCCTCGGCAAACGTATCTTTTACTGCAGAGGAGAAATCTCGTCTTGCAGCGCCGCATACACCGACTTGTGTGTATTCTGACAGCAGCGCAATGCTTCTGTCAGAATGCACATCAGTGCTGCAGCTAGTCGATCGGTTGGTCCACCTGGAAGGTAAAAAAAAAAAGAAAAAACCAGGCCGCAACGCAATAAATTTTATTAACTTTATAATAACTTTTGAACAGAACATATAAACTTTTTTTTTACTTTTTGAACTGAAAGGTAACTTTTTTGCTTACTGGTGTTTTTTTTTTTTACCTTTATAGGACAAACCTCTCCTTCCCCATGGGACAATGTGCAAAGCGCAAATCGCCCAAAGATGTGGCCAAGTACATTATGCACTTTATCCCAGGTGAAAGGAGAGGTTTGCAGTAGCTGTGAGTGTAAGGGCCCTAATAGCCCTGTGTACCTGTCCTGTGAGATGCAATCCCTATGCTAAGTGTACCTGTGTGTGGTATTTCCGGAAACACTCTCCAAAGCATAGGGCAGGGTGGTCAGGACAGTCAGAACAGAAATAGCGGGTGTCACGCCTTATTCCACTCCTGCTACAGACACGACATCTTTTTCGGGGTGACGGTTGGGTAAAGGTACCAGGAACGACACTGGGGAAATGTCGCTCGTGTAGAAGGCTCACTACACTGGTGGATGGGGCCACGGAACCTCCTGGATACAGGATGTTCGAGATGATCTCTTCCTGAAATTTGAGGAAGGATCCCATTCTCCCAGCCTTACTGTAGAGAACAAAACTATTGTACATCGCCAATTGAATCAAATATACAGACACCTTCTTATACCAGCGTGTGGTGCGTCGGGAAACTAAATAAGGAGCCAACATCTGGTCATTGAAGTCCACCCCTCCCATGAGCGCATTATAGTCGTGGACTGAGAGGGGCTTTTCAATGACACGGGTTGCCCTTTCAATTTGTATTGTCGTGTCTGCGTGAATGGAGGAGAGCATATAAACGTCACGCTTGTCTCTCCATTTCACCGCGAGCAGTTCTTCATTACACAAGGCAGCCCTCTCCCCCCTTGCAAGACGGATGGTAACGAGCCGTTGGGGGAAGCCCACACGACTAGGTCGCACGGTGCCACAGCAGCCAATCTGTTCTAGGAACAAATGCCTGAAGAGGGGCACACTTGTGTAAAAATTGTCCACATAAAGATGGTACCCCTTGCCAAATAAGGGTGACACCAAGTCCCAGACTGTCTTCCCACTGCTCCCCAGGTAGTCAGGGCAACCGACCGGCTCCAGGGTCTGATCTTTTCCCTCATAGATCCGAAATTTGTGGGTATAGCCTGTGGCCCTTTCACAGAGCTTATACAATTTGACCCCATACCGGGCACGCTTGCTTGGGATGTATTGTTTGAAGCCAAGGCGCCCGGTAAAATGTATTAGGGACTCGTCTACGCAGATGTTTTGCTCGGGGTATACAAATCTGCAAATTTCTGGTTGAAGTGGTCTATGAGGGGCCGAATTTTGTGGAGCCGGTCAAAAGCTGGGTGGCATCTGGGACGGGAGGTGCTGTTGTCGCTAAAGTGCAGGAAACGCAGGATGGTCTCAAAACGTGCCCTGGACATAGCAGCAGAGAACATGGGCATGTGATGAATCGGGTTCGTGGACCAATATGACCGCAATTCATGCTTTTTGGTTAGACCCATGTTCAGGAGAAGGCCCAAAAAAAATTTAATTTCGGAAACTTGGACTGGTTTCCACCGGAAAGGCTGGGCATAATAGCCTCCCGGGTTGGCGGATATAAATTGAGTGGCATACCGATTCGTTTCTGCCACTACTAAGTCCAAGAGCTCCGCAGTCAAGAACAGCTCCAAAAATCCCAGTGCCGAACCGATCTGAGCTGTCTCAACCCGAACTCCAGACTGGGCGGTGAAAGGGGGAACTACAGGTGCGGCTGAAGTTGGTGACTGCCAATCAGGGTTTGCCAGCACCTCAGGGACTCTAGGGGCTCTACGGGCCTGTCTTTGCGGTGGCTGCAACGGGGTAACTATTGCACGTGACACCGTACCAGCTTCAACTGCCCTTCTGGTGCTCGCCACTTCACCATGTTGTACGGCAGTGCTGGTACTAGGTCCAGGGAGGGCTGCGCTGCTGGTGTATGCCTCACCACGTGATCCGACAGCGCCAGCCCCACTCTGCTGCCCTTGAAACGGATCCTGCACAACCTGTGGTCTAGCGACACAGGGCCGGGTACGCCTGCTGCTATCAGGGACCTCAACCTCCTCGTCCGAACTTTGGGTCAGACTGCCACTGCTCTCTATAGGTTCATATTCTGACCCGCTAGATTCGTCAGATGAGGGTTCCCATTCCTCATCCGACTGGGTCAGAAGCCTGTAGGCCTCTTCAGAAGAATACCCCCTGTTTGACATTTGGACTACTAAATTTAGGGGTATTCCCTGAGACTACCCAAGAAAAAAAGCAAGCCTGTCTTACAAAGGGGAGGCTAGCGAAGTACCGGAGGCCGCTGCGATTGATAAAAAATATCAAAACAGATTTTTTTTTATCGCCGCAGCGCTTGGAAAGTGATTGTGCAGTGATCAAAAAATATATTATTTTTTGTCACTGCGGTGGGGTGGGCGTGGGTGAACGCACGTGTGGGCGACCGATCAGGCCTGATCGGGCAAACACTGCGTTTTGGGTGGAGGGCGAGCTAAGGTGACACTAATACAATTATAGATCTGACTGTGATCAGTTTTGATCACTTACAGATACTATAAAAGTACAAATGCTGATTAGCGATACGCTAATCAGCGAATCAGTGACTGCGGTGCGGTGGGCTGGGCGCTAACTGACGCTAAACTACCTAACCAAGGGGCTTAAACTATCCTAAAACCTATCAGTCAATACCAGTGAAAAAAAAAAAGTGACAGTTTACACTGATCACTTTTTTCCTTTTACTAGGTGATTGACAGGGGCGATCAAGGGGTGATCAAGGGGTTAATTCGGGTGATGGGGGTGATCTGGGGCTAAGGTGTAGTGTTTGGTGCTACTCACTGTGATGTCTGCTCCTCTGCTGGAACCAACCGACGAAAAGGACCAGCAGAGGAGCAGACAAGCCATTTAACACATCATATTTACTAATATGATGTGTTATCTGGCTTTTCATTAGTTTTTTTAAAAATCATCAGCTTGCCAGCGACTATCATTGGCTGGCAAGCTGATGACCCGACCCCCCTCTAACTTTTGCCGGCCCGCGATGCGCAGGCTCGGGCCGGCTTTGAGCGAAATCTCGCGTCTCGCGAGATGACGCATATATGCGTGACTCTGCGCAGGGCTGCCGCCTCCGGAACGCGATCCTGCGTTAGGCGGTCCGGAGGCGGTTAATCTGGTAATTCCATGTTTTAGTTTCCTTTTTTCATTTATGTATCTGAAGAATGCCTTATGGCCTTTTTTCCCTGACTGAGCTAATTTCTCTTCTGCCTTTGCTTTAGAAGCTCTTAAAACTTGTTTGGCCTCTCTCTGCCTAATCTTATAAATTTGGCTGTCATCCTCGTTTTTTTTGTTTTTTTTTATAATTCCTAAATGCTATCTTTTTGTTTTTAATGATTTTGGCCACTTCTGCTGAGTACCACAGTGGTCTCTTCCTTTTTTTGCTTTTACTGACAAGCCTAATGCAATTTTCTGTTGCCTTCAATAGTGCCACTTTTAAGTAGTCCCATTTCTCCTGGACTCCAATGAAACTGTTCCAATCTGATAGGGACTCGTATACCACTAATCTAATTTTAGAAAAGTCAGTTTTTCTAAAATCTAAAATTTTTATTTTTGTGTGGTGTGACTTAGTCACTGTACTTATAGTAAACCACACTGACTGGTGATCACTAGATCCCAAGCTTTCCCCTACAGTAATATATACCAAATTCCCATTTGTGAATACTAAATCTAAAATGGCCTCCTTCCGGGTTGGCTCCTCAACTACTTGCTGTAGCGATAATCCCAGTAGGGGATTTAGAATATCTGTACTCCTGGCAGAACTAGCTATTTTGGTTTTCCAGTTTACATCAGGAAGATTGAAGTCTCCCATAATGATAACTTCCCCCTTCAAGGTCATTTTAGTTATTTCCTCAACTAGTAGATCATCTAATTCTTTGACTTGGATAGGTGGTCTATATATCACACCTACACGATTTACCTTATGATTATCAAGCTGCAAGGTAACCCAAACTGACTCTAAATGGTTCTCGCTAACTTGTATCAAATTAGATTTTATGCTATCTTTCACATACAGGGCCTCCCCTCCCCCCTTCTTGCCTTCTCTGTCTTTCCTGTATAGAGAGAACCCTGGTATTGTTATATCCTAGTCATTACTCCCATTGAACCACGTCTAACAGCCACTACATCTATATTCTCAGATGCCATTATAGCCTCAAGTTCATTGATATTATTCCCTAAACTGCGACCATTTGTAGACAAGAATCTGAGCTTGTCATTTCTTAACCTTTGTGCTACTGGCATCTTCTGGCATTGTTCCGGGGGGCAGTGGGACTGCTGGATTATCACTCTTTTGCCCCCCTTTCCTAGTTTAAATGCTTCTTAGCAAATACTTGGAACTGTTCACCGAGGACATTTGTTCCCTTGAGAGAAAGATGCAAACCATCTTTCAGGTACAGTTCTTTTCCATTCCAACAAGAGCTAACATGAGACACAAAGCCAAACCCTTGGTTCCGACACCATTCACCAAGCCATACATTGAATTCCTTAATGCGCATCTTCCTGTCATGCTGAAGGTTATGCACAGGCAAAACTGCAGAGAATGAAACAGTTGATGCAACCTCCCGTATATCCTTTCCAAGTGTGTGAAAAGCTCCTTTCACCTTTGAAACCTCATTGCAAGCCAGATCGTTTGTCCCAAGATGGACAATAACATCCACCTCCCTTTCCTGCTTTGCTTGCCTAACAATATTAAGGATCCGTCGTCTATCCCTGCTAGTGGTAGCACCAGGGAGACATCTCACAACATCATTCTCCTCAAACTTCACACCTCTTATGATGGAATCGCCCACCAACAGCTGCTTACTATCAATCCTCACCTTCTCCTTTTTGTCTTTGGCTGCAGTCTTGCATACTTTAGGCATGGTAGATGATTGTTTCTCACCCACTGTGCTTGAGCCATCCTCCATGTTGCTCTTGCACTCTGAAAGTGCTGCAAATGAATTATGGAGAGCCACAGACTGTGGGACATGTCTTCTATCCACAACTCTCAGTCTACCAGAACCTACAGTAACGCATCTTCCATTTCTAGGGGGCCTCTGTGGCAGTGGCATTGCAATGTTCTCAGCCTGAGTTTGTTTAATGGTTAATTTACAAATCTTATATTTCAAAAAGGTAATTTCCTGCTGCATTATGGCGAGCTGTGTACAGATCAGACAGTATCCAAACCTCTGAAGAGTGGAACCTGAAATAAAAGCACAACAATTCCTGCACAGATCCAGGTCTGCCATTGTAAAGAGGGGAAAGATTTTAAACAAACAAATCTTACTTGTTTAGATTGTATCCACCTCCAGATTACCTCCTGAGTATCTCCTGAATATCTCCAATGCACTTATAAATCAGCACTTGGAATAGCAGCCTTGGAAAAGCAGCAAGCTAATCCTCTCTAGGACTCTGTACACCCAAGCCGTAAACACTTGAACTCTTGAGAGCCGCACCGCTCTCCGCCCCCTTTTCTTCCCGGCGGTTGCCCTTGGCTGGTTTTCCAGCCGCATCACCGACACTGGACTTTTACACATTGTCCACTCAGCTTTGCAGTTTTTTTTCTCCAGGGCCCACTGCAATTGCGCCCTCAAAGCATCAGCACAGCTGTTACCCTGGGAAACGCTTTCGGTTAGGCGTTATCTTTGTCTTTCATACTTCTCCATGAGTTTTTCATGCTCCTACTGCCACTTCAGGTGACTTTGGTTAGCCTCCAGATTGGACTGCCTCCATCCACCCCATAGCAACAGACAGCCCAGGCTCCAGCAACAAGTCCACTTTAAAACAGAGACCCGGCCTCCAGGTGTCTCACTCTCTAGAGACAATTTCCTTTGCAGCACAGCAGAATTCAGCAGCACCTGCTCTTGCCGTTGCCCCTAGCAACCAGTTGTCTCCTTTCAGCAGGGACGCTGCCCGCTCCAAGCCACCAATTGTTAGCTCTTTTTCGGGGGTTGCAACCACACACGTCTTCACGGACACCAAGTGTTAAGGTGCAAACATTGCTTTTATTTGGCACCTCAGCAAAAACATAATACAAAACAAACACCTGCCCGGCTGGGCTCTAAATAAACATATAATAACCTGACTCACCTAAAGTATACAATGGTTTTTGAGCACAATTTTTTTATTGAAGAGACCCTGATGTATCCCTACAATGGAAACTATTTTGGAAACTACACCCCTTAAAGAATTAATTAAGGGGTGTACTGAGCACTTTGACCCCATAAGCGTTTTACGGAATTTGGAAACACTGGCTGTGAAAATAAAAGTTTCATTTCTTCTAATAAACTGTTGTTTTAGCCCAAAATTTTTCATTTTCACAAGAAGTAACAGGAGAAAAAGCACTCCATAATTTGTTACCCATTTTCTCCTGAATACGGCAACACCCCAGATGTGGTGGTAAACTGCTGTGGGGGAACATGGCAGGACTCAGAACGTAAGGAACACCACATGGCTTTTGCAACACAGATTTTGATATATTGGTTTACGGGCGCCATTGGTCTATTCTTTTGTCTTATGTGGTGGTTCAGTTTTTGCGGGATAACGTGATGTTTTAATTGGAACCATTTTGGGGTACATATGACTTTTTGATCACTCGATATTACGCATTTTGTAAGGCGAGGTGACAAAAAAATGACTATTTTGTCATAGTTTTTATTTGTATTTTTTTTTACAGCATTCACCTGAGGGGGCATATCATATGATATTTTTATAGAGTAGGTGATACCTAATGTGTTTATTATTTTTATTTTTGTTAAGTTTTACACAGTAAAAGCTTTTTTGAAAAGAATAAAATCTTCCTTTTGTGTTGCCCTTTTCTGAGAGTCATATATTATTATTTTTTTGAGCGATTGTCTAAGGAAGGGTCTCATTTTTTGCGGGATCAGATGACTGTTTGATTGGTACCATTTTGGGAGACATATGACTTTTTGATCACTTGGTATTACACTTTTTGTGAGGCATGGTGACAAAAATGGCTGTTTTGGCAGTTTTCACTTTAATTTTTTTACAGCATTCACATTAGGGGTAGATTATGTGATAGAGCAGGTTGTTACGGATGCGGCGATACCCAATGCCTCTATTTTTTTATTTTTGTTAAGTTTTACTTGTATTTTTATTTTGTATTGCCATTTTTGAGACCCATATTTTTTTACATTTTTTCAGCAATTGTCTTATGTAGGGTCTCTTGTAGGTTTTTTTGCGGGATGATTGGTACCATTTTGGGGTATATACGACTTTGTGAAGGAAGGGGACTGTTTTTATTTTACAGCGTTCACCTGACGGATGGATCATGTGATATTTTCACAGAGCCGGTCGATGCGGACGCGGCGATACCTAATGTCTACTTTCTTTTTTCCTATTTTTTTATTACTTAATTATGGGAAAAGAAGAGGTTTTTTTTTTACTTTAAACATTTTTTTTTTATTATGCAAAACTCTATTTTAACTTTTTTTTTTTTTTTTTACTTTTGGGGGTCTAATGCCCTCTCCAATGCATTACAATACATCTGTATTGTAATGCTTTGGCTGTAAGTGTATTACACTGTGTAATACACTTACAGCCATCCTGCCTGTGAGATCCAGGGGCCTGTGTCTCACAAGCTAACAGGGAAGGCAGCCACGATGCCTAAGGAAGGCATTGGGCTGCCCTCCCAGCCATCGGGTCCCCGTCACAGCAATGCGGGGACCCGATGGGGACAGGGAGTCAGCTCCCTCTATCCACCACGCACTTGCCACGATCAGTGCTGACCGTGGCATAGTGAGGGTTAATGCGCCGGGATTGGTATTTTCACAGATGCCAGCAGGGGTCCGGCTATTGGGAACAGCTGGACCCCTGCAGCTGATCAGGCAAGCACAGCTCCTGCACGCACCCGACCAGCACACAGTGGTACTACAGCGCTAGTCGGGAAGTCACTTCCCGCAGGGGAAGGGGTTAATATCCCCTCTACATAAGTTCGGCAGATCCTAGCTGTCTTATACTTAGAGCATTTTCATAGAAAATGGTAAATAACAAGGGCCTACCGGCCTGCCCCCTTCCACAACACACCCACTTTTTTAGACCTGGCTTGAGCAGGAAAAAGTTGCCGCAATCTGAGCCATAAATACACCTAATATACTGTATTTCTGGTTAGTAAATGACCTCCATAGTGTATTTCTCATACACTTCAAAACATTCGAGTGTATGAGAGAAGCAATCCATTGATTGCTTATTATAGTTCCCTATGAGTAAAAAGTTCCCTGAGTTTTTTTAAATAAAAACATTTAAAAATATAAAAATTCTAATCACCCCCTTTCCCAAAATGCACCATGTTACAGAGCAGGAGGAGCTAAGCAGATTAATATATAGTTTTATGGGAAAAGATTCAGCATGACTTGTAGTTGATTCATTTAAATTCCTGCTCCTTCTGGGCTTTGAAGTCAAGGAGGCAGTCCTATCAGTGATTGACAGTTCTCTCTGTATACACTGTCATACAGGAAAGGCTGTCAATAACTGACTTAAAAGCCCAGAATGAGCAGGAATTTAAATTAAAAAAAATACAGGTTAGGAGGCATGCACACAACCGTGTGCAGTCCGGGAAACATAGCCCGTGTGTTGGCTACACCTCTGACAGGAACTCACTGCATCACAGTGATTTACGATGCACCGAGTTCCATCTGACTGTGGGTGTGAGTACAGTACAGTAGGGTCATGGCATATACAAAAGATGATATCACATAATCCTAAGGATATATATATATCTGTACTATATCGATGTGTGACGTCAAATGCAAGAAAGGGGATACGTATCTAACTTGGCACAATCCTTTGATCTTCACATTTTTTATTTTCATACTAAAGTTGGCAATATGCACATGATTGCAGAATGATAATTTTGAGGAAAATGTCTGTGGCTTCTGTGCCTAAGGTGGATTTACACCGTTCCTTCTCGGCAGTCGCCTGCTCGTTAAGTGGAGGCGAAGCACCGCATTAACATGCAGCGATCCTCTCCACTGTATGAAGATGAGGGATTGCTATTGCGATTCCTCATCCAGCTGCATTGTTTCTTGGCAGCAGACCGCTGTTTAGACAGCATGATCTGCTCCCCAGAAATGATAATTTCGTTGCCTACAATAACGTCAGTTTCACTCGATGAATGAACGTTTCGCTCGTTCATCAGGTGATCGGCTGCACCTTTACACAGGCATATTGTTGGAAACGAGTGTTCGCAGGAACACTCCTACTAATTCCCAATAATCTGCCCAATTATCTGCACGCCTAAATCCACCTTAGGGGTTCCTTTAATAAAAATAGCTAAGTGCCAGTGACAAGGTCACAGAGTCTCCTTCTAATGACCTTGCAAGCTTCTGGGAAAGGGATCATTTTGTTGCTTTGTGTTCTGTAGTAAATGGTGTGCAGAAGCAGAGGACTGGTAATTTTTCATCTATATATGAACCATTCACTATTAATGAGAGCCTGATTTCTATGAACAGTCTTTGAAAGCTCCATCTAGACTGCAACAGATTAAATTATATATTTTGTTGCCTAATTAAGTTAATATAACAGAAAGTGTTGGATTTTTTAGAATGGTAGATCTAATGTAACATTTTTAAATGTGTGTAATGGAAATGTGAGTATAAACAGTAAAGTAGTAAGTTGAGTAATATACCAGAATTCCAGCAAAGTCAGAAGTATGAGTTTGTTTACTAGTTATATGCAGTCATGTTTGGATTACCCAAGGCTACAGTATTCAAACAACCCCTCATAGTTGTAAAACTACATTCATTAACTCAGCCAGCCTATAGAAAATCTGGGTCTGAAAAAGAGGACAGAGTGTACGTGACTAAACCTTTAAACTTCCTCTTTCATAAGACATCACATGATAAACAGCTATTACAATTCCTGCCTTGTGTATTGCATCTGCAAATTTCAGACGCATTGCTTCACCCAGGAGCCTTGCTCATAAAGGCAGAGCTGCGACCTCATTGGAAGGAGTCCAATTTCATCTCACTGAGCTTGTTGTAACATAACAACAACCGCCTTTACATGATTAAATACTGCAAACTAGGCAGAGATGTCAAATTCCAATAACTTCAACCACACAGGGTCACTGATTCTGGGTCAAAGAAAAGGAAAAAGGAAAGTCAAACTGTGCAAAATGTTAACTCATTGGCTACAATGAGTTCAACTGGAAGACAGGCGGAAAAAAAAACACATTTAAAAATAAGGCTACTTTCACATTAACGTTTTCAATTCCACTATTGCGATCCGTCATAGGATCTCAATAGCGGAAGAAAACTTTTCTGTTTTGTCCCCATTCATTGTCAATGAGGACAAAACTGAACTGAACGAAATGGAATGCACCAACATGCATTCCGTTCCGTTTGGTTGCGTCCCCATTGTGGACAGGAAAAAAACTGCAAGCGTGCGGAGCAAGACGGATCCGTCTTGACACACAATGTAAGTTAATGGAGACGGATCCGTTTTCTCTGACACAATAGAAAAAACTGATCCGGGGCGGAGCCAACTGCCGAGCAGAGCAGACGCAACATGCCTGAGCTCCTGCATTTATCTTCTCTACATTGCATTTTCTACTACTTCAGCGAATAATCTGAAGATAGAGGAGACTCTAAGCTATCAGCACATCTCCTTCTCGGGTGGCCCAGGGCATGTTTTATATTGCGGCGTAGGCCGTAACAGAAGCTGGGGACTAAAGTGGCGGGCAGGGGGCACGGCGATCCCGGGAAGAGCCCGCTCCGAGCTGCTGCCTTAAAGAATCGTATAAATAACACTGTGGACTCCCCACCTTTCCTGACTAAGCTCCGGTTATATAATCACTCTTTTTTAAGCCGCTTTTCATTACTTTTTACCACTTTACAACAAGAGGCCTATATCCGGGAGAAACCGGGGGCTAAATTTATAGCGGTGGCCCCAGAACAGAGAAATATCTCTTGCTGAATACATCTACAGCGAGTCTCTCCGTCCTAGAACTATTGCTAAATATAACAGTTAGACTGAAGCCTCTTTTATAACAAGGACTAGCTCGTTTTTCTCTATTCTGAACATCTTGCAGGTTGCTTGGTCTTGCTGTAAAGATAAGACGCTTGAAACAACAGAACACATGTCGCCTGTCTATCAAAGCAACAGCAGCTGCAGTCTTCATAGAAGCTAGCTGACAACCTATATCTTTCCTTATGTGATTGCAGGCCATTAAATGCAACCCCTGGCCTTGTTGACAATTTTATACTAATGGACTGCCTTCTTCCCTTCCTGCTTCTAATTTTTGTCTGATTTCAAAGGCACACCATATACCCTTGTTGCGAGCTCCCTCTGCAGTTCTCTATACTCATAACATAGGAAAACAGAAAGTGATCTCAGAAGAAGGAAGACCTACAAAAACACCTAAAAAACAGACAAAACTGTGCAAACCGCAGAAACACACTACCACTGTATCAGAACTCTCCACCAACATGAAAAGCTCAAGTAAGTTTCTTGTTGCTCATGGGTCAGGCTCAGACAGCGAGGATGATGATTCTACTCAGGACTGTGATGATTTAAGAGCATACATCAAAGCCCTACCCACCTCAGAGAGCATAAAAAGTATTTTCATAGTAGTTTCATGATCTTTCTACCACCATTAAATCTGAGCTTTCAGAAATCAAATCAGATATCAGACAGGTGTGTTCCAGATTGAACTCTATAGAAGAAACCTCAGAAAAAGTAGTACGGCATGCTAGCCACATGGCAGACAAGCTTAAAATACAACAAAAAGATTTATGACCTACACCTTCATATTAATGACCTGGAAAACAGGTCCAGAAGAAACAATCTCAGAATAAAAGGCTTCACAGAACAAGTGGAAGATACAGATATCCCTCAGGTTCTGACCCAGATTTTCCTGGAACTTCTTGGCAAAGAAGAACCTTAAGACTTGGGTATCAAGAGAGCACAGTATTTAGTCCCAGACACATCTCATCAGACAGCCCAATGTTCTGTGCTATTTGCTAAGCTTTAGACTAAAAGAAGAAATCCTCAAAAAGGCTTGCATGGCTCAAAAGATAGAGTATGAGGGAAGGGAACTTACTATATTCCAGGAAATTTCGAAGTTTACATTAGATTTAAGAAGGCAGTTCACTCCACTAACAAAAGCCCTATGGTACCGATGGCTTTACCCATTTGGCTTGCTGGTGACATACAACAATAGGCCTTTTTCTATCAGATCACCAGACGATATATCTACGGTTCTCCCTAAACGTAATCTTGCTCAGATTGAGATACCTGATTGGACTGTGAACAAACCATCGGATGTCTTTCCAGATCTTCCTCAAGCTGACAATTGGGAAAGGATCACCACTCCCAAACAAAAGAAAAGCAACTCTCAAGACCCTGCGGTCCTGAGGCTCCTCGAAAAAGCTTGAGAGGCTTTCTACCCGACTGAATTTGCTCCATATCCTTTTATTTTTCAGTACTTAATATCTAGATTTTGTTTGAACAAATGGAGTTTCTGAAGTCTGTTTGGAACCTCAGAATTTGTGTTTCTAACAGGAAAGGTCAGGGGTCTTTCAAAGTAAATCCTTAGACCGCTTACCTACCCATTTACTTCCTATAGTAATATTATTAAAGTTTGAATTTCTTATGGTGTATTACACTATAAATAATACCTGTGTACTATACTCATCAGAAATACCTGTTCTTTGGTTGGCACCTCCCCCCAGGAGTGCATTACCTTTAGCACTTAAACTCTGACTCACAGAGAGCCCTGTCTTTCTCCTTCTTCTGTGAGCCAGAAGCTGTTATATCCCCTACAGTACTAATCTCTTTGATAGAGGTGTACTGAATGTTTCACTGTTTAAGTTTCTCTATGTTATATCAGTCAACATGTATTAATGGACCTAAGTTCCTTTACTATTTAACATGATGAGTTTCAATTGTGCAACCTATAATGCCAATGGTCTGAACATCCCATCTAAGAGAGGGTATATCCTGCAATTGTTCAAAAAGAGAAAAACAATAAAATTTACATTTTGTTTCTACAGGAGACTCATTTCAAGAAGACATACACACCCATCACAAAAAATAATTATTTTACACATTGGTTTAATGCTTGTTCTCAATCGTGTTTAGAAAAAACTTTAACTTAATCAAAACTGATTGTTTGATAGACCCAGAAGGAAGATTTATCTTTCTGAAGGGGAAAATAAACTACCAATTATTTACTTTAGACATAAAATAACAAAAACTCCCACAAACATAAATAGAATAGAACAATAAGAAGATATATCCTTGATGACATGAAAGATGATACTTGTAATCGTCCAAAGAACACGGGTCAGATATGGACAGGATGGACAGAGATGGAGTCTGATCTGTCCCTATTCCTGGCCCTGGGCTAAATAGCCCTGCCTAAGAACGGAATAGCCGCCCTGATAAGGACGATCCCGTGTTCTGTAACCTCCTTGTAAAACCTAAATAGACCCTGTAATCCTGGTGGATCCCTACTGTGCGGTCTGCTCTAGGCACACAAAACAAAAAAACAAGTATAGATAAACAGTATATAAAGCAACAGGCCAACCACACTCGTGGATGCTCAGTAGCGTGGGTGGAAAGTTGCCAACAAAAAGTATGTCATAAAGGATGCACAGGCGGCCAAAGGTATGGCTATCTGTGATTGCGCATCATCAAATGGACGATATCACTGTGTAGACTCCACACACCAGAGTCAATGTGCGGCGTCAACACATCATGAGTCGCCGTTCACATTTGTACATATCAGTGTATAATTGAGATGTATATACACGTACGGCACCAGAAGCACTACATATATCAGTATGCAATCAGGTGCCAGTGTCCCAACGCGTTTCACCCTGATTGATTTTCGGGTTCCTCAGGGGACATATATCAAAGTACAATGCTGTTATTTGGCATCAATGAGAGGTAACCAAACCGTAGGTAGGGTCCTCACTTATGATGACATCATTCGACCAGATCATTCACTGGTCGCATTACGTTCAATCACCCAATCGCTTTAAGTAATCAAACACAAGGACCACATCAGGGGGCCTATGGAATATGCATGAGAAAAATAATAATAATCATTCGCCAGTGTGGATATATGTCCACATAGATATCCAGGCGTATGTGATTATCACGATAGTAGTCAGAGTGACAACCTCCTACAGACAGTCACTAATATGTGATGCCATGTATGATGTCATGGCCAACAAGTAACAAGATACTACTTGCGTGTCCAAATGAGGCCAAGGATGGCCCAGGCTGTCTGTGGAGATGATCGTATGTCCGCTGTCACTCCAGCCATAGCCCGCATATACACTGTTTAAGACATAATTGATAATCAAGATTAGATGCCCAATAGTGCCAGAAACCAACCTTTTGTAAATGGGAGGAATCAGCCCCCAGTTGTCCAAGGAACTCACAGATAGTGGTGCCTCACTGGTCCTGTGTGTGAGGTCTCCAGGCAGAGAAACCTGCCTGGTTTAAATAGCCCGCCTTAGAGAGATGGAGCAGGGGGCCGGACTTTGTCCCGCCCCTCCCTTTCCATGCTATGGTTAGGCATGGAGGTATGGCCAAATCACGCCTCTAATGGGCGTGCCCGTGATGCTTTGTAGGTATGGCCGGTCCCCCTGCCTACTGAATGCTTAACATAGCGCACCGCCATATAATATTTTAACATGGGGTCGACATATATATCTTGAGCACTGTAATAATTTTAAGGGGAGGATATGTGGCCACCCCCACTACAGTGCCGTTGTGATCCATCCCATGTAGAACATCAATTTATATATATATATATATATATATATACACACCATTAACTCTATTCACCAAGATATAATAGAGTATTCACTAATAGCTTTATTTAGCCTGTAGTATCCATATCCCCTCCTACTGGTGCGTACATTATGTGAACCTTGTCCCCAGGGATTAATACCTGTCTTAGATAGTATCCCTACTCTATCAATCTATACTAAACTGGTTTATGGTCCGCGCATCTATACTGCGCTAATTGCCTTGTATTCTTTAACTAGGGTCCATGTATCTATACGGGGTCCTTTTTATTGAGGCATAATTGTGCTTTTTATATAAATTACCCGATTTTGATGACTTTGGAACCTTGCATTATAGGTATCCCATTGTGTCATCTTACACCCATCTGTCACGTGATCGGAGGTGAAGGGCGTCATCATCAGGCGGCGCTCCGGCACGAGGACGCTATCCCAGTAATACCATGTGATCAGGTGCGGCCGGCGGCCGATTTGCATGGATTACCTATCCCAGGCTCGCTCCCACCAATGGGACACACCCCTTATAGGCGTGACGGTACGGGGGCGGTGCGCTATGTTAAGCATTCAGTAGGCAGGGGGACCGGCCATACCTACAAAGCATCACGGGCACGCCCATTAGAGGCGTGATTTGGCCATACCTCCATGCCTAACCATAGCATGGAAAGGGAGGGGCGGGACGAAGTCCGGCCCCCTGCTCCATCTCTCTAAGGCGGGCTATTTAAACCAGGCAGGTTTCTCTGCCTGGAGACCTCACACACAGGACCAGTGAGGCACCACTATCTGTGAGTTCCTTGGACAACTGGGGGCTTATTCCTCCCATTTACAAAAGGTTGGTTTCTGGCACTATTGGGCATCTAATCTTGATTATCAATTATGTCTTGAACAGTGTATATGCGGGCTATGGCTGGAGTGACAGCGGACATACGATCATCTCCACAGACAGCCTGGGCCATCCTTGGCCGCATTTGGACACGCAAGTAGTATCTTGTTACTTGTTGGCCATGACATCATACATGGCATCACATATTAGTGACTGTCTGTAGGAGGTTGTCACTCTGACTACTATCGTGATAATCACATACGCCTGGATATCTATGTGGACATATATCCACACTGGCGAATGATTATTATTATTTTTCTCATGCATATTCCATAGGCCCCCTGATGTGGTCCTTGTGTTTGATTACTTAAAGCGATTGGGTGATTGAACGTAATGCGACCAGTGAATGATCTGGTCGAATGATGTCATCATAAGTGAGGACCCTACCTACGGTTTGGTTACCTCTCATTGATGCCAAATAACAGCATTGTACTTTGATATATATCCCCTGAGGAACCCGAAAATCAATCAGGGTGAAACGCGTTGGGACACTGGCACCTGATTGCATACTGATATATGTAGTGCTTCTGGTGCCGTACGTGTATATACATCTCAATTATACACTGATATGTACAAATGTGAACGGCGACTCATGATGTGTTGACGCCGCACATTGACTCTGGTGTGTGGAGTCTACACAGTGATATCGTCCATTTGATGATGCGCAATCACAGATAGCCATACCTTTGGCCGCCTGTGCATCCTTTATGACATACTTTTTGTTGGCAACTTTCCACCCACGCTACTGAGCATCCACGAGTGTGGTTGGCCTGTTGCTTTATATACTGTTTATCTATACTTGTTTTTTTGTTTTGTGTGCCTAGAGCAGACCGCACAGTAGGGATCCACCAGGATTACAGGGTCTATTTAGGTTTTACAAGGAGGTTCCAGAACACGGGATCGTCCTTATCAGGGCGGCTATTCCGTTCTTAGGCAGGGCTATTTAGCCCAGGGCCAGGAATAGGGACAGATCAGACTCCATCTCTGTCCATCCCGTCCATCTCTGACCCGTGTTCTTTGGACGATTACAAGTATCATCTTTCATGTCATCAAGGATATATCTTCTTATTGTTCTATTCTATTTATGTTTGTGGGAGTTTTTGTTATTTTATGTCTAAATTAGATTAAAGGCTACGTTTTAAACAGGTCGTTCCCTGTGATTACATTTATTGGATTATATACTACCTGTGGTTATTATTCCCTCTGACGGGATATCGTCTTAGCTGTGATTACAATTTTTTACTTTAGTCAATGTATATGCACCCAATTCTCAGCAATGTGCTTTTTTCAAATATATATTCGACAGGCTGGAATTGTTCATAGAGGGAACCTGGATTATGGGAGGTGATTTTAATGTGTCAATGGAGCCTACCATAAATACCTCACACGGAAAAACGTACATTTCATACCGTCGGCTTAAAGCAATTAAAAAACTGTTCCACCAATACCAGCTGGTCGACATATGGAGGGTAACACATCTGACAGTTTCTCTTTTTTCTCCAAAGTATTTGGTACATACTCTCGTATCGACTACTTATTGATTAGTCAAAAGGATATCAAAGCGGTCAAAAGTATTAACTACGATTCGATTCTCATATCTGACCATGCACCTCTACAGGCTCACCTCCAGTTTCATAAAGGTAGCAAAAAACCCACAACATGGCAATTGAATTAATCACTCCTCGCTAAACCATTTTTAAACCAAAAATTATTAGCTTCCCACGACAACACTATTTTGACGAACATCTGACAGAAGGAGGTTGCAACCCCCTAACCTGGGAGGCCCACAAAGCAGTTATGCGGGGGTTATTATTCAACTAGGCTCCAGGGAGAAGAGAGCTAGAAATAAAGAAGTAGAGGATGTACTGAAAAAAATTAGGAAACTTGAGCGGATACACAAGTAGAGGGTGAGCTTGTGGACCTCAGATTAAAGTTAAGAGCTATTACAGATTTATTCCCAGAGATATCTATTTATGTCTAAATGTAAACATTATCTAAATGCAAACAAGTGTGGTAAATCACTCGCCAATGTAGTTTGCAAAGATAGAGCCAGATCTTTCATTGCTAAAGTCAAAACAGAGACCAATGCTGATGTTTATGAATCCAAAAATATTGCTGACACCTTTAACTCCTTAAGGACAGTCTTATTTCACCTTAAGGACCAGGCCATTTTTTGCAAATCTGACCAGTGTCACTTTAAGTGGTGATAACTTAAAACTTATCCAGGCCATTCTGAGATTGTTTTTTCGCTACATATTGTACTTCATGACACTGGTAAAATGGAGTAAAAAAAAATTTGCAAATTTCCAAGTTTCAATTTCTCTACTTCTGTAATACCTACAAAATTAGTTACTTTACATTCCCCATATGTCTACTTCATGTTACGATCATTTTGGGAATGACATTTTATTTCTGGGGGACGTTACAAGGCTTAGAAGTTTAGAAGTAAATATTGAAATTTCTCAGAAATTTTCAAAAACAAACTTTTTAGGGACCAGTTCAGGTCTGAAGTCACTTTGTGAGGCTTACATAATAGAAACCACCCAAAAATGACCCCTTTCTAGAAACTACACCCCTCAAGGTATTCAAAACTGATTTTACAAACATTGTTAACCCTTTAGGTGTTCCACAAGAATAATGGAAAATAGAGATACAATTTCAAAATTTCACTTTTTTGGCAGATTTTCTATTTTAATAATTTTTTTCCAGTTACAAAGCAAGGGTTAACAGCCAAACAAAACTCAATATTTATGGCCCTGATTCTGTAGTTTACAGAAACACCCCATATGTGGTCGTAAACTGCTGTACAAGGACACGGCAGAGCGCAGACGGAAAGGAATGCCATACGGTTTTTGGAAGGCAGATTTTGCTGGACTGTTTTTTTTGACACCATGTCCCATTTGAAGCCCCCTAAAGCACCCCTAGAGTAGAAACTCCATAAAAATGACCCCATCTAAGAAACTACACCCCTCAAGGTATTCAAAACTGATTTTACAAACGTCGTTAACCCTTTAGGTGTTCCACAAGAGTTATTGGCAAATGGAGATCAAATTTCAGAATTTCAATTTTTTGGGCAAATTTTCCATTTTAATCATTTTTTTCCAGTTAAAGCAAGGGTTAACAGCCACGCAAAACTCAATATTTATGGCCCTGATTCTGTAGTTTACAGAAACACCCCATATGTGGTCGTAAACTGCTGTACGGGCACACGGCAGGGCACAGAAAGAAAGGAATGCCATACGGCAGGGGTGGCCAACCTGTGACTCTTGAGCCACATGCGGCTCTTTGCTTCTTCAAGTGAGGCTCTAGCTGTGAAGCCAGGAAGCAGTCAGGACGGCTCACTCTCCACCCCATGCTCAGATCTCTTTTCCTGATGGGGCACTGTTACTAAATTGCAGCTCCAGCTCACTCTTCACTACGTCCTGATGCACACAGTGTGAGAACGTAGTATGTGGAGACACAGACTATGACCTGACGTTGTGCTCATCAGGTCACAGTGGAGAGCGTGTCAGACCTGCAGAGTAGCAGGTGCCCGAGCAGGAGCCCAGTGCCTGATCAGGAGAGGGAAGGGATTTTTTTTAAATTATAGAACTTAGCATGGGGGTCTGATCTTAGCATGGGAGGTGGGGGTCCTGATCTGGGCAAAGGAGGTCTGATCTGAGCATGAGTGGGAAGATCTGAGCATGAGGGTTCAGATTTGAGCATGGGGCAGATCTGATCATGGGGGTCTTGTTTGAGCATGGGTTGGTCAGGTCTGAGCATGGGGGGTCAGATCTGAGAAGGGGGGAGATCTGAGCATGGGGGGGGGGGGGGGGGATCTGAGCACTGAGGGTTGTCTTATCCGAGCATTGGGGGTCTTATTTTGGGGGTCTGATTTGGAGGTCTGATGAGGTTTGGGGATCTTATTGTAGGTCAGATTAGGATTGGGGATCTGATTTAGGAGTCTGATCTGAGTTCTGATAAAAAATATATTTTTAGTTTTTTTCTCTGCTAATGAAAAATAGGAAAAAAATATTTTTAGCAGACCTCAGATGGGATGAAAATTTTTTTTTTTAATCTTATTTTTCTTTGTTTAAACCTAGGTGCATCTTGTAGGGCGAAAAATATGGTGACTCGTGTGCAATTGCATAGCTTGTGGCTCCTGGTAGTCATACGTTTTTTGTTTTTTTTTGGCTCTTTGTGTATGTAAGGTTGGCCACCCCTGCCATACGGTTTTTGGAAGGCAGATTTTGTTGGACTGGTTTTTTGACACCATGTCCCATTTGAAGCCCCCCTGATGCACCCCTAGAGTAGAAACTCCCAAAAAGTGAGCCCATTTTAGAAACTACGGGATAGGGTGGAAGTTTTGTTTGTACTAGTTTAGGGTACATATGATTTTTGGTTGCTTTATATTACACTTTATGTGAGGCAAGGTAACAAGAAATAGCTGTTTTGGCACCGTTTTTATTTATTTTTGTTATTTACAACATTCATCTGACATTTTTATAGACCAGGTTGTCACGGACGTGGCAATACCTAATATGTATCCAATTTTTTTATTTATGTAAGTTTTACACAATGATTTCATTTTTGAAACAAAAAAAAACATGTGTTAGTGTCTCCATAGTCTGAGAGCCATAGTTTTTTCAGTTTTTGGGCGATTATCTTGGGTAGGGTCTCATTTTTTGCGGGATGAGATGACGCTTGCTATTACACTTTTGTGATGTAAGATGACAAAAAATTGCTTTTTTTACACAGTTTTGATTTTCATTTTTTTACGGTGTTCATCTGAGGGGTTAGGTCATGTGATATTTTTATAGAGCCGGTCGATATGGACGTGGCTATACCTAATATGTATACTTTTTTAATATTTATGTAAGTTTTACACAATGATTTCATTATTAATTTTTTTTAAATCATGTTTTAGTGTCTCCATAGTCTGAGAGCCATAGTTTTTTCAGTTTTTGGGCGATTATCTTGGGTAGGGTATGATTTTTGCGGGATGAGATGATGGTGAGATTGGTACTATTTTGGTGGGCATACGCCTTTTTTATCGCTTACTGTTGTACTTTTTGTGAAATAAGGTGTCAAAAAAAAAATTATTTATTTTTTACGGTGTTCATCTGAGGGGTTAGGTCATGTGATATGTTTATAGAGCCGGTCGATACGGACGCGGCGATACCTAATATGTCAACTTTTTTTTATTTTCCCAATTTTTTAAAACTTTATTTGGGGAAAATGACGTTTTTGTTTGTTTTTACTTGAAACTTAATTTTTTGGAGGGGAAACTTTATTTTTCCAACTTTTTTTTTCACTTTATTTTTTGTCCCACTTTGGGACTTCAACCTTTGGGGGTATAATCCCCTTTACAATGCATTCCAATACTTCTGTATTGGAATGCATTGGCTGTATGAGTAATACTGTGTGTATTACTCATACAGCTTCCTGCCTGTGAGATCCAGGGAGCTGGATCTCACAGGCTCATCACCGGAAGGCAGCGCGATGCCTCAGGAAGACATCGCGCTGCCTTCCATGCCATCGGGTCCCCCTACAGCCCCACGGGGACTCGATGGCACCGCCGATCGCCGCAACATTTAAAAGCTGCAAACCGCACATTTAGCCAAGGTGCCTGCTCAACGATTTGAACAGGCACCGGGTTCCGATCACTGCCCGCTGAGCGGTGATCGTAAATACACATGACGTACCGGTACGTCATGTGTACGGAAGAGGTTAAAGACTTTTATGCAAAATTATATCATTTACACCCTGACAGTAAAGATGAAACCCCCTTGAGAAATTATATAGATGAGTATCTAGAAAATGTTAAAGTACCAAAGCTTTCCTCCGAACAAGCTGAGAAACTCAACGCTCCCTTTTCAACGGAAGAGGTTATTACCTAAAGTCCCACAGACACTGGAGACAGAACCCCATTGAAATATATAATGGAGAAGCCCAGAACTATTTCTTTATTTTACACCATGCTACAAAACAAAACGAAGTTTAAGCCGACCAATCATACGAATAACTGGGAAAGAGATTTGAATGTGAGTTTCTCGGAAAAGCAGTGGAGTGATACATACAAACTTATTAACAAGACATTCAGATGTATAACATACCGAGAGACGATACTCAAAACTCAATATAACTGGTACTTTACTCAGGCCAAACTTAACCGCATATACCCTACATGCTCGGACAGATGCTGGACAAAATGTGGACAAAGAGGTACACTGATACATATACACTGCTCAAAAAAATAAAGGGAACACTTAAACAACACAATGTAACTCCAAGTCAATCACACTTCTGTGAAATCAAACTGTTCACTTAGGAAGCAACACTGAGTGACAATCAATTTCACATGCTGTTGTGCAAATGGGATAGACAACAGGTGGAAATTATAGGCAATTAGCAAGACACCCCCAATAAAGGAGTGGTTCTGCAGGTGGTGAGCACAGACCACTTCTCAATTCTTATGCTTCCTGGCTGATGTTTTGGTCACTTTTGAATGCTGGCGGTGCTTTCACTCTAGTGGTAGCATGAGACGGAGTCTACAACCCACACAAGTGGCTCAGGTAGTGCAGCTTATCCAGGATGGCACATCAATGCGAGCTGTGGCAAGAAGGTTTTCTGTGTCTGTCAGCGTAGTGTCCAGAGCATGGAGGCGCTACCAGGAGACAGGCCAGTACATCAGGAGACGTGGAGGAGGCCGTAGGAGGTCAACAACCCAGCAGCAGGACCGCTACCTCCGCCTTTGTGCAAGGAGGAACAGGAGGAGCACTGCCAGAGCCCTGCAAAATGACCTCCAGCAGGCCACAAATGTGCATGTGTCTGCTCAAACGGTCAGAAACAGACTCCATGAGGGTGATATGAGGGCCCGACGTCCACAGGTGGGGGTTGTGCTTACAGCCCAACACCGTGCAGGACGTTTGGCATTTGCCAGAGAACACCAAGATTGGCAAATTCGCCACTGGCGCCCTGTGCTCTTCACAGATGAAAGCAGGTTCACACTGAGCACATGTGACAGAGTCTGGAGATGCCTTGGAGAACGTTCTGCTGCCTGCAACATCCTCCAGCATGACCGGTTTGGCATTGGGTCAGTAATGGTGTAAGGTGGCATTTCTTTGGAGGGCCGCACAGCCCTTCATGTGCTCGCCAGGGGTAGCCTGACTGCCATTAGGTACCGAGATGAGATCCTCAGACCCCTTGTGAGACCATATGCTGGTGCGGTTGGCCCTGGGTTCCTCCTAATGCAAGACAATGCTAGACCTCATGTGGCTGGAGTGTGTCAGCAGTTCCTGCAAGACGAAGGCATTGATGCTATGGACTGGTCCGCCCGTTCCCCAGACCTGAATCCAATTGAGCACATCTGGGACATCATGTCTCGCTCTATCCACCAACGTCACATTGCACCACAGACTGTCCAGGGGTTGGCAGATGCTTTAGTCCAGGTCTGGGAGGAGATCCCTCAGGAGACCGTCTGCCACCTCATCAGGAGCATGCACAGGCGTTGTAGGGAGGTCATACAGACACGTGGAGGCCACACACACTACTGAGCCTCATTTTGACTTGTTTTAAGGACATTACATCAAAGTTGGATCAGCCTGTAGTGTGTTTTTCCACTTTAATTTTGAGTGTGACTCCAAATCCAGACCTCCATGGGTTGAAAAATTTGATTTCCATTTTTTAATTTTTGTGTGATTTTGTTGTCAGCACATTCAACTATGTAAAGAACAAAGTATTTCAGAAGAATATTTAATTAACTCAGATCTAGGATGTGTTATTTTTGTGTTCCCTTTATTTTTTTTGAGCAGTGTATTATGGGATTGCAAAGAGGTGATCCCCCTATGGAAAGCAGCCCAGAGGATAATAAATATCTTGACCTCTGATACACGGGCTCTGACTCCAGCTATGGCCCTATTACTAATGGTCCTAGATCTAATCCCCGTACAGTTTAGAACTATAGTGGCACATATATTAATGGCCACAAAACTGACCATTACAAGACATTGGAAAGAACTAGAGCTTCCACGTATAAATTAAGCAATACTTCTGGTAAATAAATTTTGTGCCTTCGAGAAAATAATATCATACTAAAATTTCACCTTTTCAAACTTCAATTTGCTATGGAGTGCATGGACCAAAAGCCCATATTATAGTGAATAAATAGTTGACTAACTATAACAATGTTAGACCACTACAGACAGACTTAATGAGCATACCTGTTATTGTTATTTAGTTCTTGTTTCCCCCTTAGAAGCTAAACAACGCATACCCCTGTTCCCCCTCTCCCTCCCTTCCCCTCCCTCCCCTACCACCTTTGTAGAGCAATGGTAGTATTTAACAGAAAATCAATACTATGAGAATCCTAGGAATACCCATACTACTGTATTTCAGTATATAGAACATACAGCCAGGGGCGGATTAAGTGCATCATAGGGCCGGGGCTGTTTCCCGAACTTGGCCCCTTTCCTCTATTTATATTTATAGTAAATATTTAAAGATAACTATACAACATGATATTCTTTGCAAACTTCGACCCTTTATTGAAGTTTTTATAACAATTGGTAGATGGTCATTCAAATAATCTATTAAATAGATTTTTTTTTTATTAGAGGGGAAGATTTATCAAAACTGGTGATAAAGGAAAACTGACTTGGTTACTTATATCAAACAATCGGATTCAACCTTTCATTTCCCAAAGGAGATCTGAAAAATCAAAGGTGGAACAAAGTTTTATGTGAATCGACTTTGGATGTTTCATCCTAAGTCGATTCGCTTATCCCTAGTCACTATGCCTGCAGTACAGTGGGAACCTGTACACCACTGACATATCCGTCGTGTGCTAGTGTACAGATTCCAAAGCTCTATAGACACCTTAAACTTTGCCTATTTTGGCAGTAAAATGTAAAAAAAAAAAAGTATATCACAAAAATTAATTGTAGGCAATTTGAATAGTTATTAATAAAGGTTAGTTACACTTAATAACCCCTTAAGGCCCATTTTTGTTTTTTGCATTTTCGTTTTTTCCTCCCCACGTTCCAATAGCCATAACATTATAAACATTGTTGTTAATATAGCCATATGAGGGTTTATTTTTTGCAGGATAAGTGGTATTTTTTAATGGCAACATTTAATTTGCCATATCTTATATTGGAAAACTGGAAAAAAATTATTTGTGGGGTGAAATTGCAAAAACCTATAATTCTGACAAGGTTTTTGGGGTTTTGATATTATGGCATTCACTGTGCACTAAAAATGACATGATGTCTTTATTCTGTAGCTCAATATGATTACAGTGGTACCAAATTTGTATAGTTTTCTTTTGTCTTAATTCTTTTAAAAAAATAATTTTTGAAAAAATCAAAATTTGCGTTGCCATTTTCTGACAGCCGTAAAGTTTTTATATTTCTGTCTACAGAGCTGTATGAGGGCTTGTTTTTTGCGGAATGAACTGTAGTTTTTGTAGATACCATTTTTTGGGTACATTCCACTTTTTGATTTATTTAATTTTTTTGGATAATGTGACATTGTGTGTTTTTATTTTTTTTTCTATTATAGCATATACCATGCAGGAAAAATATTTTTAGAATTCAGACATTTTCACATGCGGTAATACGTGTTATGTTTATTTTTTGAATAGTTTATATATTTTATATGTAAAATTGGGTGTGATTTGAACTTTTAAATAATAACTTTTAGCTACCTTAGGGTGAACGCACATAAGATTGTCACCGCCAGCTCTGTCAGAGGATCTGGCAGATGTTCTTCTCTACCTGTTGTATGATCTTTGTTTTGGTTTCACTTTCTCATCTCCTTTCCTTCTCCCAGCTGTCACCTATTTGCACTGATTGTCTCCCTTTATATTCCCTCCCATACTGCCTCACTTTGCGGTTTATACTTCTTCCTGGTTTGTGTTCACTGCTGGAGGATGCTTCTCCTGATCCCTCAGATAAGTCTGTTTCCTTTATTTGTGTTTCCTTGCTGGCTTGATTGTAGGTGACCCTGACTCCGTCCGTATTAAGTGCAGGGAGCCGGTGGTCGTGTCCCCTCACTATTATAGGGTTTTCAGGTGTCACATAGTATAAGGTACGAAGGCATGCAATCGTCTACCATAAAGACCTTTGCATGGGCATAGCAGTCAGGGAGAGCTCTAGGGGTTTTATAGGGCTCATTCATATGCTCCTTAGTTTGGGATCAAGCCAGTCGGATGTTTATTTATAAGTTCCAGCTTTCTGCAACACCATCCGTGACAAAGATCCAGACAAATCTCAGTTTCTGTAGCATATCTGCACCAAAATCCACAATTTCTAATAGCAGATTTTGGTTGGGATTAGATTCAGTTTTGCCGCAGATCTCATCCTTCCATTGAAAAAAGTGCCGCACAGAAACAATCAAAGTATACATGTGATTTGTTTAATCTCATACACTTCTCTGGTACTGTACTACACTGCGTTTTTTCCGCATGGGAATCTAAATAAATTCTGCAGTGTGTGGAGGTGGCCTTAGGGGCTATTTTGATCCCTTGTCCAATACACCATAATAGAGAACTATTATGGTGAATGGGATTCTGCCGCTCTGCCTGCTGAGTTGTGCCTCATGCACAGCTTTGTGGACAGATTACCATGACAAGCCCCATGCAGTATGATTGTGAAAGAGTGCATTTTATGAGGTTTTAACTGCACTTCAACTGCTATGTTATTCTTAAATATATTTTTTTTGCACCCACCATGTATTGAGTGGGCTCAGAGCAGCACCCCGCTCCATACATTCCCTCAGACTCTATGACATACAGGTATGTCACAGTGGCTGAAGGGGTTAAATCCTGACAGTGAGGGAATGGGGAAATAGCGGTCTGGACTCCTTATCTGTAGTACTAATGTATTTCTGCTGGTAATAGTACAAGATTGTGGTGACAGTTTCCCTTTATGGAGTGGCCAATTTATGTAGTACAGCGGCAAAATGATTTTGAATGGACACATTTTGATGAGGTTTTAACTGCATCTCACCTGATGTGTTAGGCTACTTTCACATTACCGTTTTTTGCGGATCCGTCATGGATCTGCAAAAACACTTCCATTACAATAATACAACCGCATGCATTCGTCATGAACGGATCCGGTTGTATTATGTCTACTATGGCCATGACGTATTTCTTGCAAATTCTGTTTATACAAGAACATTGAAAGAAAGACAAACAAGTAAGAAGGAAGGTAGGGAGGAAAGGGAAGGGAAGTGGCAGGGGAAAAGGAGAAAGGGAGATCAGTCAAACCATCATATTTGGAAAATACACTAAGTGGACCATTTGTCCTCAAAATAAAAGTTACAGCAAGAGATGATAAAGCAATAACAGTCAAAAACTACATTAACAACTGTGCTGTTTTGTCAGGTGTGAGATAGTCTGTCCATCTCTTCCAGATTGTATGGTACTTTGACAAGTTAAATTCTAAAGTCCATCTCATTTTCTCGAAGTTTTGAATTCTCATCATTTCCATCATCTTAGCAGCATTGAGAAAAAATAGGCATAATACTGACTTTATAGGCGCATGTTGAACATCAATCAGGTGGAATAAAACTAATTTTTTCGAAATCTTAACATTGCTTTGAAACACTTTGTTTATCACTTTGTTAACTGCTTCCCAAAAAGGTACAATATAATGGCAATCATACCATTTGCGTATATGATCCTGTCTCTCCTCCGCACCTCCAACAACGATAAATCTCTGGGTTTACCCTAGTTAATAGGGCTGGTGTTTTATACCATCTTGCACTGAGTTTATATTGCATCTCTTGAAAGTTATAGCACGTGAAATGAGAATGAGCGTATTTTAATAGATCTTCTTTTTCGGTCTGATTGAAAGGTAAATTTAATTCTTTAGCCCATTTCCCTATATAAGAAGGTGGGTTCATGATAGTATTTATTAACTTGTAACATTTAGATAGTGACCGACGTTCTGTTCTGTTGGAGGTGAGAAGTCTAAATGCATACTAGATAACAAAGCTCCTAAGTGTAGATATTGTTTCTTGGGAATATTCACCAGACCATGGGGATTCTCGAGTTCTCTATGAGGAATAAGAGCCCCATTTTTGTATATAGTCTTTAAGGGTGCCTCACCTAGTTGCCTATTAAGTCCCAGTATTTTTTTCAGTATGCAATATTTATTAGGGATGATAAGAATTAGAGGAGTATCTAGGCCTAGATTGGGAAGAAAACTAAATGATTTATTAATGGCATGCGATTTTTTAAAGGATCTGCTAGTGATGGAGTTCTTGATCTTTTTTAAATTATCTGTGTATGGGGAAGTTTTCCAAAGCATCGAAAATAAATTGATGTCTGAAATATCACATTCTACATCGACCCATAATTTTTTGGCTGGGAGAGCTCCCCATTCCAGTAATCTGGTCATTATGGAGGCATTATAATATCCTCTCCTTCTGCCTCTGATCATAGTGTGATAGGCGATTCTGTTTTGTTTCTTTTGCCATACAAATTTCAACATTATTCTCTTGAATACTTTGAAAAATTCTTGTGGGATATCAATAGGAAGGGTTTGGAATAAGTCTAAAATCTTTGGGGGTATCATAATTTTGATTAGATTTATTCTTCTAAACCAATAAAGAGCAAGTGAGTCCCAATCTTTCATGTTTTCTTCTATACTTTTTAGTAAAGGGGTATAGTTTAGTTTAGAAGTCTGTTAATTCTAAGCATACGTTAATACCAATGTATTTAAATGCCTTTGGGGCCGGTTTTAATACACTTAGTTGCTTCACTTCCCCCATTCCAATGTACATAGGGAGACGTTAAAAATTTCTGATTTGTTCAGATTGATTTTAAAAACCAAGGCTTTATTGAAGGCATTAAATTCTCTTAACAATTCTGGCATTGAATTTAAAGGGTCTGAGATTGCAAATAATGTGTCGTCCGCATATGCAGCTATTTTGTGATTTTGTTTGGTGGGTTGTCAATCCCTTAATATTTTTATTGTTTCTAATTCTAGACAGAAATAGTTCCAGACACAGGACAAAGAGAAGGGGAGATAAGGGACAGCCCTTTCTCGTGCCATTATATGTGTTGAATGTATCTGATAAGAGGCCATTCACCTTAATCTGTGCTGCAGGCGAGGAGTATAAAGCCATCACTTTGTCAATGAACCATGCTGGAAAGGAAAAAAAATTCAAAACCGCTTTCAACTACAGGGTGGGCCATTTATATGGATACACCTTAATAAAATGGGAATGGTTGGTGATATTAACTTCCTGTTTGTGGCACATTAGCATATGTGAGGGGGGAAACTTTTCAAGATGGGTGGTGACCATGGCGGCCATTTTGAAGTCGGCCATTTTGAATCCAACTTTAGTTTTTTCAATAGGAAGAGGGTCATGTGACACATCAAACTTATTGGGAATTTCACAAGAAAACCAATGGTGTGCTTGGTTTTAACGTAACTTTATTCTTTCATGAGTTATTTACAAGTTTCTGACCACTTATAAAATGTGTTCAATGTGCTGCCCATTGTGTTGGATTGTCAATGCAACCCTCTTCTCCCACTCTTCACACACTGATAGCAACCCCGCAGGAGAAATGCTAGCACAGGCTTCCAGGATCCATAGTTTCAGGTGCTGCACATCTCGTATCTTCACAGCATAGACGATTGCCTTCCATGCCATCGGGTCCCCCCTACAGCCGCATGGGGACCCGATGGCACCGCCGCTCGCCGCATAAGGTAAAACTGCAAACCGCAGGTCTGAATTGACCTGCGGTTTGCGGCGATCGCCGATACGGGGGGTCACATAACCCCCCCCCCGGCGTTGTGACAGGATGCCCGCTGAATGATTTCAGCGGACATCCTGTTCCTATTAACCACCGCCGCAAGCTAGTTTTAAAGTTATGACGTACCGGTACGTCATGGGTCCTTAAGGACTCGGGAAACATGCCGTACGGGTACGTCATAAGTCCTTAAGGGGTTCAGGTGAAAAATGGCCCGGTACTTAAGGAGTTAAAAGCCCCTAGAACAAAGTGATGGGAGGAAAATACCTGTTTTCCCAGACCAAACCTGGTCCTAAAGGTGAAAAATGGCAGTGTCCTGAAGGGGTTAACAGACTTATGGGGGACACTGACATTTATTTATTTTGCTTTTTGCACTATTTCCACCTTAATCAGGACATCCAAAAGAGCCCCAATTGCAGGGAAAACAGCCGCCATGTGGGGGTATGGTACACAGGCAATAATGCTCAGGGTCTGTTAGCCTGTAGATCTCATATGATCCAGAGACGCCCAGCAATTACATGATTGTTGTGTCCTATAGAGGAAGTCCTGTCACAACGCCAGGGGGGGTCATGTGACCCCCCGTATCGGCGATCGCCGCAAACCGCAGGTCAATTCAGACCTGCGGTTTGCAGTTTTACCTTATGCGGCGAGCGGCGGTGCCATCGGGTCCCCATGCGGCTGTAGGGGGGACCCGATGGCATGGAAGGCAGCGCGATGCCTTCCGGTGATGAGCCTGTGAGATCCAGCCCCCTGGATCTCACAGGCCGGAATCTGTATGAGTAATACACACAGTATTACTCATACAGCCAATGCATTCCAATACAGAAGTATTGGAATGCATTGTAAAGGGGATTAGACCCCCAAAAGTTCAAAAGAAAGTTAAAAAAAAGTTGAAAAAATTAAGTTTTCACCCCAAAAAATTAAAAGTTTCAAGTAAAAATAATCAAAAACTTTATTTTCACCAAATAAAGTTAAAAAAATAGGTAAAAAATAGGGGGGGGGGGGGGGAGTATACATATTAGGTATCGCCGTGTCCGTATCGACCAGCTCTATAAACATATCACATGACCTAACCCCTCAGATGAACACCGTAAAAAACTGTGCTAAATAAACCATTTTTTGTCACCTTACATCACAAAAAGTACAACAGCAAGAGATCAAAAAGGCATTTGCCCACCAAAATAGTACCAATCTAACCGTCTAACCATCCCGCAAAAAATGAGCCCCTACCGGAGACAATCGCCCAAAAAAAAAAAAAAAAATATGGCTCAGAATATGGAGACACTAAAACATGATTTATTTATTTTTGTTTCAAAAATGATATTATTGTGTAAAACTTACATAAATAAAAAAAAGTATACATATTAGGTATCGCCGCGTCTATATCGACCGGCTCTATAAAAATATCACATGATCTAACCTGTCAGATGAATGTTGTAAAAAACAAAAAATAAAAACGGTGCCAAAACAGCTATTTCTTGTTACCTTGCCTCACAAAAAGTGTAATATAGAGCAACCAAAAATCATATGTACCCTAAACTAGTACCAACAATACTGCCACCCTATCCCATAGTTTCTAAAATGGGGTCACTTTTTTGGAGTTTCTGCATCAGGGGGGCTTCAAATGGGACATGGTGTCAAAAAACATCAGTCCAGCAAAACCTGCTTTCCAAAAACCGTATGGCATTCCTTTCCTTCTGCGCCCTGCCATGTGCCCGTACAGAGGCTTACGACCACATATGGGGTGTTTCTGTAAACTACAGAATCAGGGCCATAAATATTGCATTTGGTTTGGCTATTAACCCTTGCTTTGTAACTGGAAAAAAATTATTAAAATGGAAAATCTGCCAAAAAAGTGAAATTTTGAAATTGAATCTCTATTTTCCATTAATTCTTGTGGAACACCTAAAGGGTTAACGACGTTTTTAAAATCAGTTTTGAATACCTTGAGGGGTGTACAGTCGGGGCCAAAAGTTTTGAGAATGACACAAATATTAGTTTTCACAAAGTTTGCTGCTGAACTGCTTTTAGATCTTTGTTTCAGTTGTTTCTGTGATGTAGTGAAATATAATTACACGCACTTCATACGTTTCAAAGGCTTTTATCGACAATTACATGACATTTATGCAGAGAGTCAGTATTTGCAGTGTTGGCCCTTCTTTTTCAGGACCTCTGCAATTCGACTGGGCATGCTCTCAATCAACTTCTGGGCCAATTCCTGACTGATAGCAACCCATTCTTTCATAATCACTTCTTGGAGTTTGTCAGAATTAGTGGGTTTTTGTTTGTCCACCTGCCTCTTGAGGATTGACCACAAGTTCTCAATGGGATTAAGATCTGGGGAGTTTCCAGGCTATGGACCCAAAATGTCAACGTTTTGGTCCCCGAGCCACTTAGTTATCACTTTTGCCTTATGGCACGGTGCTCCATCGTGCTGGAAAATGCATTGTTCTTCACCAAACTGTTGTTGGAAGAAGTTGCTGTTGGAGGGTGTTTTGGTACCATTCTTTATTCATGGCTGTGTTTTTGGGCAAAATTGTGAGTGAGCCCACTCCCTTGGATGAGAATCAACCCCACACATGAATGGTCTCAGGATGCTTTACTGTTGGCATGACACAGGACTGATGGTAGCGCTCACCTTTTCTTCTCTGGACAAGCCTTTTTCCAGATGCCCCAAACAATCGGAAAGAGGCTTCATCGGAGAATATGACTTTGCCCCAGTCCTCAGTCTATTCACCAAACTTTCTGCAGAAGATCAATCTGTCCCTGATGTTTTTTTTTTGGAGAGAAGTGGCTTCTTTGCTGCCCTTCTTGACACCAGGCCATCTTCCAAAAGTCTTCGCCTCACTGTGCGTGCAGATGCGCTCACACTTGCCTGCTGCCATTCCTGAGCAAGCTCTGCACTGGTGGCACTCCGATCCGGCAGCTGAATCCTCTTTAGGAGACGATCCTGGCGCTTGCTGGACTTTCTTAAGCCTTCTTAACAAGAATTGAACCTCTTTCCTTGAAGTTCTTGATGATCCTATAAATTGTTGATTGAGGTGCAATCTTAGTAGCCACAATATCCTTGCCTGTGAAGCCATTTTTATGCAACGCAATGATGGCTGCACGCGTTTCTTTGCAGGTCACCATGGTTAACAATGGAAGAACAATGATTTCAAGCATCACCCTCCTTTTAACAGGTCAAGTCTGCCATTTTAACCCAATCAGCCTGACATAATGATCTCCAGCCTTGTGCTCATCAACATTCTCACCTGAGTTAACAAGACAATTACTGAAATGATCTCAGCAGGTCCTTTAATGACAGCAATGAAATGCAGTGGAAAGGTTTTTTTGGGATTAAGTAAATTTTTTATGGCAAAGAAGGACTATGCAATTCATCTGATCACTCTTCATAACATTCTGGAGTATGTGCAAATTGCTATTATAAAAACTTAAGCAGCACCTTTTCCAATTTCCAATATTTATGTAATTCTCAAAACTTTTGGCCACGACTGTAGTTTCTTAGATGGGGTCACTTTTATGGAGTTTCTACTCTATGGGTGCATCAGGGGGGCTTCAAATGGGACATGGTGTAAAGAAAAACAGTCCAGCAAAACCTGCCTTCCAAAAACCGTATGGCATTCCTTTCCTTCTGCGCCCTGCCGTGTGCCTGTACAGCAGTTTACGACCACATATGGGGTGTTTCTGTAAACTACAGAATCAGGGCCATAAATATTGAGTTTGGTTTGGCTGTTAATCCTTGCTTTGTAACTGGAAAAAAATTATTAAAATGGAAAATCTGCCAAAAAAGTGAAATTTTGAAATTGTATCTCTATTTTCCATTAAATCTTGTGGAACACCTAAAGGGTTAACAAAGTTTGTAAAATCAGTTTTGAATACCTTGAGGGGTGTAGTTTATAGAATGGGGTCAATTTTGGGTGGTTTCTATTATGCAAGCCTCGCAAAGTGACTTCAGACCTGAACTGGTCCCTAAAAATTGGGTTTTTGAAAACTTCTGAAAAATTTCAAGATTTGCTTCTAAACTTCTAAGCCTTGTAACATCCCCAAAAAATAAAATATCATTCCCAAAATGATCCAGACATGAAATAGACATATGGGGAATGTAAAGTAATAAGTATTTTTGGAGGTAATACATAGTAATATAGAAGTAGAGAAGTTGAAACTTGGAAATTTGCAATTTTTTTACAAATTTTTGGTGAATTTGGTATTTTTTTTATAAATAAAAATTTTGGACTTCATTTTACTAGTATCATGAAGTACAATATGTGACGAAAAGACAAACTCAGAATGGCCTGGATAAGTCAAAGCGTTTTAAAGTTATCAGCACTTAAAGTGACACTGGTCAAATTTGCAAAAAATGGCCAAGTCTTTAAGGTGAAGTAGGGCCTTAAGTCCTTAACCACCTCAGCTCCCCTAGCTTAAACACCCTTAATGACCAGGCCACTTTTTACACTTCTGCACTACACTATTTTCACCGTTTATTGCTCGGTCATGCAACTTACCACCCAAATGAATTTTACCTCCTTTTCTTCTCACTTATAGAGCTTTCATTTGGTGGTATTTCATTGCTGCTGACATTTTTACTTTTTTTGTTATTAATCGAAATGTAACGATTTTTTTGCAAAAAAATGTCATTTTTCACTTTCAGTTTTAAAATTTTGCAAAAAAAAAACGACATCCATATATAAATTTTTCTCGAAATTTATTGTTCTACATTTCTTTGATAAAAAAAAAAATGTTTGGGTAAAAGTTATAGCGATTACAAACTATTGTACAAAAATGTGAATTTCCGCTTTTTGAAGCAGCTCTGACTTTCTGAGCACCTGTCATGTTTCCTGAGGTTCTACAATGCCCAGACAGTAGAAAAACCCCACAAATGACCCCATTTCGGAAAGTAGACACCCTAAGGTATTCGCTGATGGGCATAGTGAGTTCATAGAACTTTTTATTTTTTGTCACAAGTTAGCGGAAAATGATGATTTTTTTTTTCTTACAAAGTCTCATATTCCACTAACTTGTGACAAAAAAGAAAAACTTCCATGAACTCACCATGCCCGTCACGAAATACCTTGGGGTGTCTTCTTTCCAAAATGGGGTCACTTGTGGGGTAGTTATACTGCCCTGGCATTCTAGGAGCCCTAATGTGTGGTAAGTAGTTTGAAATCAAAATGTGTAAAAAATGACCTGTGAAATCCGAAAGGTGCTCTTTGGAATGTGGGCCCCTTTGCCCACCTAGGCTGCAAAAAAGTGTCACACATCTGGTATTGCCGTACTCAGGAGAAGTTGGGCAATGTGTTTTGTGGTGTCATTTTACATATACCCATGCTGGGTGAGATAAATATCTTGGTCAAATGCCAACTTTGTATAAAAAAATGGGAAAAGTTGTCTTTTGCCAAGATATTTATCTCACCCAGCATGGGTATATGTAAAATGACACCCCAAAACACATTGCCCAACTTCTCCTGAGTACGGCAATACCACGTGTGCCACTTTTTTGCAGCCTAGATGCGCAAAGAGGCCCAAATTCCTTTTAGGGGGGTATTTTTAGACATTTGGATCCCAGACTTCTTCTTACGCTTTAGGGCCCCTAAAATGCCAGGGCAGTATAAATACCCCACATGTGACCCCATTTTGGAAAGAAGACACCCCAAGGTATTCAATGAGGGGCATGGCGAGTTCATAGAAATTTATTTTTTTGCCACAAGTTAGCGGAAATTGTTTTTTTTCTCACAAAGTCTCCCTTTCCGCTAACTTGGGACAAAAATTTCTATCTTTCATGAACTCAATATGCCCCTCAGCGAATACCTTGGGGTGTCTTCTTTCCGAAATGGGGTCATTTGTGGGGTGTTTGTACTGCCCTGACATTTGAGGGTCTTCGCAATCATTACATGTATGGCCAGCATTAGGAGTTCCTGCTATTCTCCTTATATTGAGCATACGGGTAATGAGATTTTTTTTTTTCGTTCAGCCTCTGGGCTGAAAGAAAAAAATGAATGGCACAGATTTCTTCATTCGCATCAATCAATGTGGATGAAAAAATCTCTGCCAAAAAAAAAAAAAAGGAGGGGAAAGGCGTCTGCCAGGACATAGGAGCTCCGCCCAACATCCATACCCACTTAGCCCGTATGCCCTGGCAAACCAGATTTCTCCATTCACATCAATCGATGTGAATGAATAAATCCTTGCCGGGATTTTTTATATTTTTTTTTTATATACAAAGTGTTTGCCAAAGTATATGAACACCGCCGCCTCCTCAGCTCATATGCCTCGGCAAACGTATCTTTTACTGCAGAGGAGAAATCTCGTCTTGCAGCGCCGCATACACCGACTTTTGTGTAATCTGACAGCAGCGCAATGCTTCTGTCAGAATGCACATCAGTGCTGCAGCTAGTCGATCGGTTGGTCCACCTGGAAGGTAAAAAAAACAAAACAAAAAAGAAAAAACCAGGCCGCAATGCAATAAATTTATTAATTTTCTAATAAAATTTGAACGGAACATATAAACTTTATTAAACTTTTTCAACTGAACGTTAACTTTTTTGCTTACCGGTGATTTTTTTTTTTTTTTACCTTTATAGGACAAACCTCTCCTTCCCCATGGGACAATGTGCAAAGCGCAAATCACCCAAAGATGTGGTGAAGTACATTATGCACTTTATCCCAGGTGAAAGGAAAGGTTTGCAGCAGCTGTGAGAGAAAGGGCCCTAATAGTCCTGTGTGCATGTCCTGTGAGATGCAATCCCTATGCTAAGTGTACCTGTGTGTGGTACTTCCGGAAACACTCCCCTAAGCATAGGGCAGGGTGGTCAGGGCAGTCAGGACAGAAATAGCGGGTGTCACGCATTATTCCACTCCTGCTACAGACACATCTTTTTCGGGGTGACGGTTGGGTTGAGGTACCAGCAACGACATTGGGGAAATGTCGCTCGTGTAGACGGCTCACTACACTGGTGGATGGGGCCACGGAACCTTCTGGATACAGGAGGTTCTCGATGATCTCTTCCTGAAATTTGAGGAAGGATCCTGTTCTCCCAGCCTTACTGTAGAGAACAAAACTATTATAGGCAGCCAATTGAATCAAATATACAGACACCTTCTGATACCAGCGTCTGGTGCGTCGGGAAACTAAATAAGGAGCCAACATCTTGTCATTGAAGTCCACCCCTCCCATGAGCGCATTATAGTCGTGGACTGAGAGGGGCTTTTCAATGACACGGGTTGCTTGTTCTATTTGTATTGTCGTGTCTGCGTGAATGGAGGAGAGCATGTAAACGTCACGCTTGTTTCTCCATTTCACAGCGAGCAGTTCTTGGTTACACAAGGCAGCCCTCTCCCCCCTTGCAAGACGGGTGGTAACGAGCCGTTGCAGGAAGCCCCGGCGACTAGGTCGCACGGTGCCACAGCAGCCAATCTGTTCTAGGAACAAATGCCTGAAGAGGGGCACACTTGTGTAAAAATTGTCCACATAAAGATGGTACCCCTTGCCAAATAAGGGTGACACCAAGTCCCAGACTGTCTTCCCACTGCTCCCCAGGTAGTCAGGGCAACCGACCGGCTCCAGGGTCTGATCTTTTCTCTCATAGATCCGAAATTTGTGGGTATAGCCTGTGGCCCTTTCACAGAGCTTATACAATTTGACCCCATACTGGGCGCGCTTGCTCTTGGATGTATTGTTTGAAGCCACGGCGCCCGGTAAAATGTATAAGGGACTCGTTTATGCAGATGTTTTGCTCAGGGGTATACAACTCTGCAAATTTCTGGTTGAAGTGGTCTATGAGGGGTCGAATTTTGTGGAGTCGGTCAAAAGCTGGGTGGCCTCTGGCACGGGAGGTGGTGTCGCTAAAGTGCAGGAAACGCAGGATGGTCTCAAAACGTGTCCTGGACATAGCAGCAGCGAACATGGGCATGTGATTAATCGGGTTCGTGGACCAATATGACCGCAATTCATGCTTTTTGGTTAGACCCATGTTCAGGAGAAGGCCCAGAAAAATTTTAATTTCGGAAACTTGGACTTGTTTCCACCGGAAAGGTTGAGCATAAAAGTTTCCCGGGTTGGCGGATATAAATTGAGTGGCATACCAATTTGTTTCTGCCACGACTAAGTCCAAGAGCTCCGCAGTCAAGAACAGCTCAAAAAATCCCAGTGCCGAACCGATCTGAGCTGTCTCAACCCGAACTCCAGACTGGGCGGTGAAAGGGGGAACTACAGGTGCGGCTGAAATTGGGGACTGCCAATCAGGGTTTGCCAGCACCTCAGGGACTCTAGGGGCTCTACGGGCCTGTCTGTGCGGTGGCTGCGACGGGATAACTATTGCACGTGCCACCGTACCAGCTTCAACTGCCCTTCTGGTGCTCGCCACTTCACCATGTTGTACGGCAGTGCTGGTACTAGGTCCAGGATGGGCTGCGCTGCTGGTGTATGCCTCACCACATAATCAGACAGCGCCAGCCCCACTCTGCTGCCCTTGAAACGGATCCTGCACAACCTGTGGTCTAGCGACACGGGGCCGGGTACGCCTGCTGCTATCAGGGACCTCAACCTCCTCGTCCGAACTTTGGTTCAGACTGCCACTGCTTTCTACAGGTTCATATTCTGACTCACTAGATTCGTCAGATGAGGGTTCCCATTCCTCATCCGACTGGGTCAGAATCCTGTAGGCCTCTTCAGAAGAATACCCCCTGTTTGACATTTGGACTACTAAATTTAGGGGTATTCCCTGAGACTACCCAAGAAAAAAAGCAAGCCTGTCTTACAAATGGGAGGCTAGCGAAGTACCGGAGGCCGCTGCGATTGATAAAAAATATCAAAACTGATTTTATTTATCGCCGTAGCGCTTGTAAAGTGATTGTGCAGTGTTAAAAAAAAAATAAATGTTGTCACTGCGGTGGGGCGGACATGGGTGAACGCACGTGTGGGCGACCGATCAGGGCTGATCGGGCAAACACTGCGTTTTGGGTGGAGGGCGAGCTAAGGTGACACTAATACAATTATAGATCTGACTGTGATTAGTTTTGATCACTTACAGATACTATAAAAGTACAAATGCTGATTAGCGATACGCTAATCAGCGAATAAGTGACTGCGGTGCGGTGGGCTGGGCGCTAACCGACGCTAACTACCTAACCAAGGGACCTAAACTATCCTAAAACTATCAGTCAATTCCAGTGAAAAAAAAAAGTGACAGTTTACACTGATCACTTTTTTCCCTTTCACTAGGTGATTGGGGGCGATCAAGGGGTTAATTGGGGTGATGGGGGTGATCTGGGGCCAAGTGTGGTGTTGGTGGGTACTCACAGTGATGTCTGCTCCTCTGCTGGAACCAACCGACGAAAAGGACCAGCAGAGGAGCAGAGAAGCCATTTAACACCTTATATTTATAAATATAAAGGTGTTATATGGCTTGTGATTCGATTTTTTACAAAAAATAAGCAACCTGCCAGCGACGATCAATGGCTGGCAGGTTGCTGACAAAATACTCCTTGAACTTTTGCCGGCCCGCGATGCGCATGCGCGGGCCGGCTCTGACCGAAATCTCACGTCTCGCGAGATGACGCACGGATGCGTCCAGGAGGAATGAATCGACCACCTCCAGGACGCATCCATGCGTTAGGCGGTCGGGAGGTGGTTAAGGCCCCTTGCAGACGAGCGTGTCCGGATAAGGTCCAGATGCGTTGCAGTAGGTACACAATTGCAGTCAGTTTTGACTGCGATTGCGTTCCGTTGTTCAGTTTTATCGCGCAGGTGCAATGTGTTTTGCACGCGCGTAATAAAAAACTGAATGTGGTACCCAGACCCGAACTTCTTCACAGAATTTCAGGTTTGGGTTAGGTGTTGTGTAGATTGTATTATTTCCCCTTATAACATGGTTATAAGGGAAAATAATAGCATTCTGAATATAGAATGCATAGTACAATAGGGCTGGAGGGGTTAAATTTTTTTTTAAAAATAATATAACTCACCTTAATCCACTTGATCGCACAGCCGGCATCTCTTCTGTCTTTTTTGAGGAATAGGACCTTAGATGACATCACTGCGCTCATCACATGATCTTTTACCATGGTGATGGATCATCTGACGGACCATGTGATGAGCGCAGTGATGTCATCAAAGGTCCTTTTCCTGTGCACAGCAAAGAAGCCGGGCTGCGCGATCAAGTGGATTAAGGTGAGTTATATATATTTTTTTAACCCCTCCAGCCCCATGTTATAAGGGAAAATAATAATGATCGGGTCCCCATCCCGATTGTCTTCTAGCAACCGTGCGTGAAAAATCGCACCGCATCCGCACTTGCTCGCGGATACTTGCGATTTTCACGCAGCCCCATTCACTTCTATGGAACCTGCGTTGCGTGGAAATATAGAACATGCTGCGATTTTCACACAACGCACAAGTGATGCGTGAAAATCACCGCTCATGTGCACAGCCCTATAGAAATTAATGGGTCCGGATTCAGTGCGGGTGCAATGCGTTCACCTCAGGCATTGCACCCTCGTGAAAATCTCGCCTGTGTGAAAGAGGCCTAAGGACCAGACTGATTTTTGCAAATCTGACGTGTCATTTTATGTGGTGATAACTTTAAAATGCTTTTACTTATCCAAGTCATTCTGAGAATGTTTTCTCGTCACATATTGTACTTCATGACAGTGGTAAATATGAGTCAAAATTTCAATTTCTTTGCTTTTAAAACAGATAGTGATAGCTCCTAAAATATTTATTACTTTACATTTCCCATATGTTTACTTCATGTTTGGATCATTTTGTAAATGAAATTTTCTTTTTTTTTGGGACGTTAGAAGGCTTAGAAATTTAGAAGCAAATCTTGAAATGTTTCCGAAAATTTCCAAAACACACTTATTTAGGACCAGTACAGGTCTGAAGTCACTTTGGGAGGCATACATAATAGAAACCACCCATAAATTGCCCCATTTTAGAAACTACACCCCTTAAGGTATTCAAAACTGATTTTTACTAACTTTCTTAAAGGAAAATGTAGATGAAAATTCAGAATGACTTTTTTGGCATATTTTCCATTTTAATCATTTTTTTTCTTTAACGCATCGAGGGTTAACAGCCAAATAAAACTCAATATTTATTGCCCCGATTCTGTAGTTTACAGAAACACCCCATATGTGGTCGTAAACCGCTGTACTGGCACACGGCAGGGCACAGAAGGAAAGAAATGCCACATGGTTTTTGGAAGGCAGATTTCACTGAGATGATTTTAATTTGAAGACCCCCTGATGCACCCCTAGAGTAGAAACTCCAAAAAGTGACCCCATTTTGGAAAATATACCCCTCACGGTATTCAAAACAGATTTTACAAACTTTGTTAACCCTTTAGGTGTTCCACAAGAATTAAAGCAAAATGTAGATGAAATTTCAGAATTTTATTTTTTTGGCAGATTTTAAATTTTAATCCATTTTTTCCAGTAACAAAGCAAGGGTTAACAGCCAAACAAAACTCAATATTTATTACCCTTAGGCTACATGCACACGACCGTTGTTTTGGTCCGCATCCGAGACGGAGATTTTACAGCTCGGATGTGGACCCATTCACTTCAATGGGGCCGCAAAAGATGCGGACAGTTGCTCCGTTCTGTGGTCCGCAAAAAAAATATAACCTGTCCTCATCTTGTCCGCTTTGCGGACAAGAATAGGCAGCTATATTAATGGCTGTCTGTGCCGTTCCGCAAATTGCGTAACGCACACTGACGCCATCCGTGTTTTGCGGACCACAAAACACACAGCGGTCGTGTGCATATAGCCTTATTCTGTTGTTTACAGAAACACCCCATATGTGGTCGTTAACTGCTGTACGGGCACACGGCAGGGCGCAGAAGGAAAGGAACGCCATATCGTTTTTGGAGGGCAGATTTCACTGGGACAATTTTAACTTGCCATATCACATTTGAAGACCCCCTGATGCACCCCTAGAGTAGAAACTCCAAAAAAAAAATGACCCCATTTAGGAAACTACGGGATTAGCTGTTTTGGTAGTTTTATTTTTTGTTATTTACAATGTTCATCTGACAGGTTAGATCATGTTGTATTTTTATAGAGCAGGTTGTTACGGACACGACAATACCAAATATGACTACTTTTTTGGGTTGTTTGTTTCAGTTTTACATAATAAAGGGTTTTTGAAAAAATATTTTTTTTGTGTCTCCATATTCTGAAAGATATATATATATATATATATTTTTTTTTTTGGGGGGGACGGTTGTCTTATGTAGGGGCTTATTTTTTTCGGTATGAGATGACGGTTTGATTGGTACTATTTTGGGGTGCGTATCACTTGGTATTCCACTTTGTGCCATAACGGCTACCATATAATTCAGCGAGTGTAGGTTCCACATGCATGCTGGGCCTGCTTTAATTTCTGTCATTTTTGGTGGGGTCGATGCAAAAATAAATAAAGTAAAAATATAATACAAATAAAAACACCTTCTTCCAACCAAAATTTCCACTATTATCGCCCATTCATGCAACACTCTACATATGATACATCAAAATGACAGACACAAAATAGGGAACCCAATTTAATAATTTATTTTGGTGTCAGTTTAATAAAGTTACAAATGATAAACCACTGCATGCGCTAAGTCACGAAAAAGTGCCTGGTCATTAAAAAGGACCTGTCACTAGGGTTGTCACAATACCAAAATTTTGATTCGATTTCGATACCAGAAAAAAGTATTGCAATACTCGATACCATTCAATACCACACAAAAAAATCAAAAAATCTCAAAAAAAGCCGCCAGCATTCCGCATTTTATGGAACGTCCGGCCCATAATCGAACAGTCCAATCCTATTTTTTGGGGGGACAAGGTGACTGAAAAAAGGTGAATCGTTATAAAAAAAAATTCTGTTTCAGCGTTCACTGCATAGGAGATTTTTTAAATACTTTATTTAGTTTGGACTTTTCAGACGTGGTGATATGTAATGAGGGGAGGGGACCCTGCGGCCACTGCCACCAATTATTTGTAACTGGGGTGGGGGGGGGGGGGGCACACAGCGCCACCAATGAAGATAATTAACGTTTAATACAGATACAGGAGGCGGGAGCTGGTGACGAATCACATAGCCGGCCCCCGACTATGACAGAGAGCTTTGATCAGCGGCAGTTAACACCTCAGGTGCTGTATCTGAGGGGTTAACCCCTTAAGCACACAGCCCTATTTCACCTTAAGGACCAGGCCATTTTTTGCTAATCTGACCAGTGTCACTTTAAGTGCTGATAACTTTAAAACGCTTTTACTTACCCAGGCCGTTCTGAGATTGTTTTTTCATCACATATTGTACTTCATGACACTGGTAATATTGGGTCAAAAAAGTTAATTTTTTTGCATTAAAAAAATAACAAATTTACCAAACATTTGGAAAAATTAGCAAATTTTAAAGTTTTAGTTTCTCTACTTCTGTAATACATAGTAATACCCCCAAAAATTGTGATGACTTTACATTCCCCATATGTCTACTTCATGTTTGTATCATTTTGGGAATGATATTTTATTTTTTGGGGATGTTACATAGCTTAGAAGCAAATTTTAAAAATTTTCAGAAATTTTCCAAATCCCACTTTTTATGGACCAGTTCAGGTCTGGTGTCACTTTGTGAGGCTTACATAATAGAAACCATTCAAAAATGACCCCATTCTAGAAACTACACCCCTCAAGGTATTCAAAACTGATTTTACAAACTTTGTTAACCCTTTAGGTCTTCCACAAGACTTCATGGCAAATGGACATAAAATTTAAGAATTTCGATTTTTTTGAAAATTTTCCAATATAATCAATTTTTTCCAGGAAAAAAGCAAGGGTTAACTGCCAAACAAAACTCAATATGGGTTGCCCTGATTCTGTAGTTTGCAGAAACACCCCATATGTGGTCGTAAACTACTGTTTGGCCAAACGGGAGGACATAGAACGAGGGGAACGCCATATGGGTTTTGGAAGGCAGATTTTGCAGGACTGGTTTTGTTTATACCATGTCCCATTTCAAGCCCCCCGTTGCACCCCTAGAATAGAAATTCCAAAAAATTGACTCCATCTAAGAAAGTACACCCCTCAAGGTATTCAAAACTGGGTTTACAAACTTTGTTAACCCTTTAGGTGTTCCACAAGAGTTAATGGCAGATGGAGAAACAATTTTGGAATTTCTATTTTTTGGAAAATTTTCCATTTTAACCCTTACTTTATTACTGGAAAAAATGGGTTAACAGCCAAACAAAACTCAATATGGGTCGCCCTGATTCTGTAGTTTGCAGAAACACCCCATATGTGGTCGTAAACTACTATTTGGCTAAACGGCAGGACATAGAGGAAGGGGAACGCCATATGGTTTTTGGAAGACAGATTTTGCTGGACTGGTTTATTTACACCATGTACCCTTTCAAGCCCCGATGCACCCCTAGAGTAGAAACTCCATAAAAGTGACCCCATCTAGGTTACTACGGGATAAGGTGGTTGTTGTTTTGGGACTATTTTAGGGGTAAATATGATTTTTGGTTGCTCTATATTACACTTTTTTGAGGCAAGGTAACAAAAAATTTAAATTCTAAAATTGTTTCTACATTTGCTATTTAGTTTTGTGGAACATTTAAAGGGTTAACAAAGTTTGTAAAGTAACTTTTGAATACCTTGAGGGGTGTCGTTTCTTAGATGGGGTAACTTTTTTGGAGTTTCTAGTCTAGGCTACATCAGGGGGGGCTTCAAATGGGACATGGTGTAAAAAAAAACAGTCCATCAAAATCTGCCTTCCAGAAACCATATGGCATTCCCTTCGTTCTATGCCCTGCCGTGTGGCTATATAGCCATTTACGACCACATATGGGGTGTTTCTGCAAACTACAGAATCAGGGCAATAAATATTTAGTTTTGTTTGGCTGTTAACCCTTGCTTTATTACCGGAAAAAAAGGATTCAAATGGAAATGTTGCCCAAAAATTTGTGTTTTGGCACAGTTTTTATTTTATATTTTTAACGCTGTTCATCCGAGGGGTTTGGTCAAATGTTATTTTTATAGGGCAGATTCTGACGGACGCGGCGATACCTAATATGTCTACATTTTAAAATTTATTTAGATTTTACACTATATTATCATTTTAGGAACCAAAAAAAATTATTTTAGTATCTCCATAGCCTGGCAGCTACAGTTTTTTTTTTTTAGTTGGGCGACTATCTAATGTAGGGGCTCATTTTTTGCGGGATGAGATGCCGGTTTTATTGGCACTAATTGGGGGTGCATATAACATTTTGATCGCTCGCTATTACACTTTTTGTGATGTTAGGTGACCAAAAATTGCTTCTTTTTTTTTAACACTGTTCATCTGGGGGAGGGGGCGTTGGGTTAAATGTTATTTTTATAGAGAAGATTTTTTACGGACGCGGCGATGCCCAATATGTATGGCTCTCAGACTTTGGAGACACTAAGCAGGCATCCTCAAACTGCGGGCGTCCAGATGTTGGAAAACTACAATTCCCACAATGCCCTGCTGATGGCTGTAGGTTGTCTGGGCATGCTGGGAGTTATAGTTTTACAACACCTGTAGGGCTGCAGTTTGAGGTTGCCTGCACTAAAACTAATATTTTTGGTAAAAAAAAAAAATTTCCGTGACTCCAAAGTCTGAGAGCCATAGTTTTTTATGTTCTCTAGGGGACTATTGGGGATTATAAAAATTTTGTACTCCATGGAAGTGTGATACTCCCTGAAGCAATTGATAACGCAGAGGCCCGGATGATCGGGTCACGTGTCACATTGAGAGGTGGTGTCCTTCCGTATCCCCCTCTTGTGACACACTCTGCATCTTTTTTAGGTTCGTCCCTTCTTTCCTATATGCAGGACCACACCTGGAAAATGTTGGCCAGGGATGATCCGGGCACCTCCAATTCCCAAGTGGCGGGGGGTGGGGGTCTAGGGTCTCAAAGCAAAAAAACAATAAGTTTAGATAAAAGGTTTTTTTTTTTTTTCCTAACTAACTTTTCCCTTCTATCCCTGCCTAACGGTGCCTCTCCCTCACTGACCCTAACCTACCTGGAGGGTGATGGGTGCCGATGGAGGGGGATCTCAGGAGCCTGGTGAGGACGGTGCTGCAGGGTACAGGTGCTGAACAGGAAAAGAAGGGGAGAGAGGAGCGCTGGAAGTTTGAATCTCGCGCCTCTCTCCCTGCACCAATCAGCACCCTGGACAGCAGGCATCAGCACCACCTCTCCAAATGTTCGTACTGTGATTGGTGGTGTGTAATCACACCACCGATCACAGTCTTTTTCCGGTTCATCGGGTCACCGGAGACCCGAATGGACCGGAAACACAGCAAACCGCAGGTCTGAATTGACCTGCGGTTTTCTGCGATCACCAATAAGGGGGGAGGGGGGTGCGGGATCACATGACCCCCCCCCCCCCGGCGTTGACAGTATGCCCGCTGAATGATTTCAGCGGTCATCCTGTTCAGATTAACCCCCGCGGCGCCGCATTCGCGTTTTAAAGCCATGACGTACCGGTACGTCATGTGTTCTTAAGGACTCGGGAAACATGCCGTACCGGTACGTCATGTGTCCGTAAGGGGTTAACTGACGCCGATCACAGCTCCGTCATAGGCCAGGTGCCGGCTATGTGATTCTGCACCGGCACCCGCCTCCTGTATCTGTATTAAACGTTAATTATCTTCATTGGTGGCGCAGTGGCCACAGTCCTTCCCCTCTCATTGGTGGCAGCAGCGGCACAGGGGGGAGCCTAGTATCATTAAAAGGCAAATCCCAGTATCGAAACGATACCGGTACAAAAGGATCGATTATTCAATACCCGGTGCAACCCTACCTGTCACCTCTCCTGACATGCCTGTTTTATTAGCTAAATGCATTCCCCATGTAATAACATTTCTGGAGCATCTATTCTTATAGCTATATGGTGTGCCATTCCATTATTATTTCAACTAGAAGTTATGAATAAATTGCTAGCAGTCTGCAGTAAGGGTACAGAGGGGTGGTAACCAGTTAAGGGGGTGTCCCTGCACAGCCTGACAATGGCAGCACTGATTGGATAGAATGAGTCTGTGCAGGTACACCCCCCAAAACTTGTTACCACCCCTCTGCAGACTGCTAGCAATTCATTCATAACTTCTATAAGAAGTGATAAAGGTTTGCACACCATATAGCCATAAGAATAGATGCTCCAGAATTGTCCTTACATGGGGAATGCATGAGAGGTAAAAGGTCCTCTTTAAAGGGATTGTAACAAAAAAAGCCACAAATAAGCTGGTGAAAAACTGTTGTTTTTTTTTGTTATAATGGAAAATAATTACATTCTGTGTTAAAGAATGCTAAGTGAAAATGGTTAAAAAAACAAACAAAAAAACTTACCTCATCCACTTGATCACACAGCCGGGATCCTCTTCTTTGTTCTTCTTGAAGGACCTGCAAAATGACCTTTTGCAGGTCCTTCAAAAAGAAGAAGAAAGAAGAGGATCCCGGCTGTGTGATCAAGTGGATGAGGTGAGTAATGTTTTTATTATTTTTTAACCCTTAAAGAGGACCTTTCACTATTTTAAAAAATCTAAACTAAGTATACAGACATGTAGAGCGGCGCCCAGGGATCCCCCTGCACTTACTGTTATCCCCGGGCGCCGCTCCGTTCGCCCGGTATAGCCTCCGGTATCTTCACATGTTAGGCTCCACCCAGGGGAACCTGCCGGCGTCTCCTTCTCCCAGACTGTAGCGCTGGCCATTTGCAGCGCTCAGCTCACAGCCTGAGAGAAAAAAAAACCCTCTCAGGCTATGAGCTGAGCGCTGCGATTGGCCAGCGCTACAGCATGGGAGAAAGATGCCGACAGGTTCCCCTGGGTGGAGCCTAACATGTGAAGATACCGGAGGCTATACCGGGCGAACGGAGCGGCGCCGGGGGATAACAGTAAGTGCAGGGGGATCCCTGGGCGCCACTCTCCATGTCTGTACACTTAGCTTAGATTTTTTAATCTAGTGAAAAGTCCTCTTTAAGTGACATTTCACTTTGCATTCTGTATTAAAAGAATGTTACTATTTTCCATTATAACCATGTTATAATGGAAAATAATAAAATCTACAGAATACCTAACCCAAACTTCAGTGAAGAAGTCAGGGTTCAGGTCTGGGTACCACATTCAGTTTTTTCTTACGCGCGTGCAAAACGCATTGCATCAGAACGCAATCGCAGACAAAACTGACTGCATCCAGCCCCCGCCCATGTGAAAGAGGTCTAAGGGATAGATACATCAATGTCACTGCATCTGGAAAGTATTGATATTTGTGCCAGAATTTACGGCACACTTGCTGCTCCAAATACACAATTTTGTTTCATTCATGATGTGCTAAACATAAGTATTTTTTATTTTTTTTTAGACAAGATCAAGATTTGCTGGTGGCAGATCGTGCTGTCTAATAGAGATCTGCCTCCGGGAAACCACTGCCCATCACGGGGACGAGCGATGGCATAGCAACAAGCAAATGCTTCCCTCCCAAGAATCACCTGTGTGATCAGGGTGTCTAATAAACCCTTTAGATTGTGAGCCCCACTGGGGACGGCATTTGTTTCTCATGTTTTGCTGCAAACATGACACCGATTCAACAAACGGTTAAAATAAAAACACAAAATAAAAGCCACCAAATTGGAATTGCCAGTAGGAGAAGAACGCATTTGTGCATTCTGCATGTCACATTTCCTACACACGCTCAGCTAGAATCTGGACAAAAAAAAAAAAAATGCAAAAGTGCTGAAAAAATGCCACTAAAAAACTATGCTTTTATGCAGCCTCATTGCACGTGTGGTTTACTGGGATTTGTAATGTTGTTCTGTGTATATACAGACACATAATATGGTGTATAGGCCCAGAAATAAGTGAACAGAAGGGTAACTGGAAGAAACTCCAGCCCACAGCGCTGGCTTTGATCTGTTGAGCCTCGTGTCCCAATGGCTGTAACATGATCCACGCGGAGAGCAGGATACTTAGTTAGCTTTTCTGGAAATTCCCAAGGACATATCCAAATGCAGAGCAAGTCAGCGATATGTCTGCAGCACAAGGGTAAAGAGGGAGCGTTTCCTCCTTCCGCCGAAGCTACCAATCCGGTTGTTCCACATCTCAGATAATGTCCTCTTTGTTCCTCATTACTACGCTGCATGCCTCTCGCTATATTTATACACAGGGGCACATGGTGAAAAATACCCGGATGTCGGCTGTGAACAGAAGCACCCCCTCACACCCGCCAGCCATTAGCACACATGCACAGCTGTCTTAGCCTGTTACACACGTCATATACAGTACTCAGGAAAGCCGCAGACACACATGGGCTTTAATAGACGGCGAACAGTCTTAGCGCCATGATAGCCGCGCCCTGCAACGTCTGAAGAAACGTACTAGGCCCGTACAATAACTTAGTCAGCTGAAAGTAAATGCCCTTGCAACAGCAGACACGATTTACGACCAGACTGACTTATTGGCGCACGATCCGAAACAGGCTAGGTTACAGAAAGTTCTTAGTAGAGGGAGCTATATTAGGACGGCGCAATGACGCAGCACTGATATTCTCTTTCTCCTTGGAATGTCAGGCTAAGCTGCCCAGCACTACAGACACGCCGCGCACGCGCACTAGAAGGCCCTCCAGCGCTGGCGCAGAGCCAGCCCCTCCCTCTTCCCTTCCTGCTGCTCTGTCCTCCCGCTCACGTAAACAGTCGCTGCCTTATCATTCTGTACATGGAAGGCCTTTCAAGGGGAAAAACTGGGAGAGCTGAGGTTCAGTGAGAAGTTTAACCCTTAACAGGCGCTCAGCTGCGAAATGGTAGTGAATTGAAGGAGCCTGCACTCTTCAGGTGTACAGTACTAACTGATTGATTTAAAGAGCCCCTGTAAGGCTGGGTTCACATCACGTTTTTTCCCATCCATTTAAAGCTACTTTCACACTCGTGTTTGTTGCGGATCCGTCATGGATCTGCACAAACGCTTCCGTTCAGATAATACAACCGCATGCACCTGTTCAGAACGGATCCGTTTGTATTATCTGTAACACCATCAGTCAATGGGGGACGGATCCATGTTTTATTGTGTCAGTGAAGACGGATCTGTCCCCATTGACTTACATTGTAAGTCAGGACGGATCCGTTTGCCTCCGCATCGTCATATCGTACCTGCATGTACAGATATCATTATTATTATTATTTTATGCACTTATATAGCGCTACTATAGTCTGCAGTGCTTTACAGACATTATACAACTGTCCCCAATGGGCTCACAATCTAAGGTCCCTATCAGTATGTCTTTGGAGATATTTATCTCCCTTACTACAAACCAATGAAAGGTCCTCTTTAACCACCCCAGGACCGCCGTACGCAGGATTGCGTCATGGCGGCGGCCCTGTTATTCCTCCTGGACGCGCTGGCGCGTCATCTCGCGAGAGGCGAGATTTCCTGTGAGCACACAGGAGCGCGCGTTCACAGGAACCAGAGGTAAACGAGTGGATCTGCAGCCTGCCAGCGGCGATCATTCGCTGGCAAGCTGTAGATTCGATTTTTTTAACCCTAAAAAGGTATATTAGACATTGTTTTGATAACAGCGTCTAATATACCTGCTACCTGGTCCTCTGGTGGTCCCCTTTGCTTGGATCGACCACCAGAGGACACAGGCAGCTCTGTAAAGTAGCACCAAACACCACTACACTACACCCCCCCCGTCACTTATTAACCCCTGATCACCCCATATAGACTCCCTGATCACCCCCCTGTCATTGATCACCCCCTGTAAGGCTCCATTCAGACGTCCATATGTGTTTTGCGGATCCGCAAAACACATACGGACGTCTGAATGGAGCCTTACAGGGGGGTGATCAGGGAGTCTATATGGGGTGATCACCCCCCTGTCATTGATCACCCCCCTGTAAGGCTCCATTCAGACGTTCGTATGTGTTTTGCGGATCCACGGATCCGCAAAACACGGACACTGCGGATCCGCAAAACACGGACACCGGCAATGTGCTTTCTGCATTTTGCGGATCCGCACATTGCCAGAACTATATAGAAAATGCCTTTTCTTGTCCGCGATTGCGGACAAGAAAAGGACATGTTCTATAGGCTCTGCAAAAAACGCAGTGTCCGACCGATCAGGCCTGATCTTGTGCGCACACGTGCGTTCAGTCCGCCCCACCGCAGTGACAGAAATAATATTTTTCTGATCACTGCAAAAACACTGTAAAATCGCTGCGGAGCTATAAAAAGATCACTTTTGAGGGGCATGGCGAGTTCATAGAAGATTTTTTATTTTTTTTGGCACAAGTTAGCAGAAATAGATTTTTGTTTTTTCTTACAAAGTCTCATATTCCACTAATTTGTGACAAAAAATAAAATCTCACATGAACTCACCATACCCCTCACGGAATCCAAATGCGTAAAATTTTTTAGACATTTATATTCCAGACTTCTTCTCACGCTTTAGGGCCCCTAAAATGCCAGGGCAGTACAAAACTGTAACCCCATTTCGGAAAGAAGACACCCCAAGGTATTCGCTGAGGGGCATATTGAGTCCATGAAAGATTGAACTTTTTGTCACAAGTTAGCGGAAAGGGAGACTTTGTGAGAAAAAATAAATAAAATCAATTTCCGCTAACTTGTGCCAAAAAAAGAAAAACTTCTATGAACTCGCCATGCCCCTCACGGAATACCTTGGTGTGTCTTCTTTGCAAAATGGGGTCACTTGTGGGGTATTTATACTGCCCTGGCATTTTAGGGGCGCTAAAGCGTGAGAAGAAGTCTGGAATCCAAATTTCTAAAAATGTGCCCTCCTAAAAGGAATTTGGGCCCCTTTGCGCACCCAGGCTGCAAAAAAGTGTAACACATGTGGTATCGCCGTACTCCGGAGAAGTTGGGCAATGTGTTTTGGGGTGTCTTTTTACATATACCCATGCTGGGTGAGAGAAATATCTCTCTAAAATGACAACTTTGTATAAAAAAATGGGAAAAGTTGACTTTTAGAGAGATATTTCTCTCATCCAGCATGGGTATATGTAAAAATACACCCCAAAACACATTGCCCTACTTCTTCTGAGTACGGCGATACCACATGTGTGACACTTTTTTGCAGCCTAGGTGCTCAAAGGAGCCCAAATTCTAAAGAGCACCTTTAGGATTTCACAGGGCATTTTTTAGGCATTTTGATTCCAGACTTCTTCTCACGCTTTAGGTCCTCTAAAATGCCAGGGCAGTACAAACACCCCACATGTGACCCCATTTCGGAAAGAAGACACCCCAAGGTATTCGCTGAGGGGCATATTGAGTCCATGAAAGATTGAACTTTTTGTCACAAGTTAGCGGAAAGGGAGACTTTGTGAGAAAAAATAAATAAAATCTATTTCCGCTAACTTGTGCCAAAAAAAGAAAAACTTCTATGAACTCGCCATGCCCCTCACGGAATACCTTGGTGTGTCTTCTTTCCAAAATGGGGTCACTTGTGGGGTATTTATACTGCCCTGGCATTTTAGGGGCGCTAAAGCGTGAGAAGAAGTCTGGAATCCAAATGTCTAAAAATGCCCTCCTAAAAGGAATTTCGGCCCCTTTGCGCAACCAGGCTGCAAAAAAGTGTAACACATGTGGTATCGCCGTACTCAGGAGAAGTTGGGCAATGTGTTTTGGGGTGTCTTTTTACATATACCCATGCTGGGTGAGAGAAATATCTCTCTAAAATGACAACTTTGTATAAAAAAATGGGAAAAGTTGACTTTTAGAGAGATATTTCTCTCACCCAGCATGGGTATATGTAAAAATACACCCCAAAACACATTGCCCTACTTCTTCTGAGTACGGCGATACCACATGTGTGACACTTTTTTGCAGCCTAGGTGCCCAAAGGAGCCCAAATTCTAAAGAGCACCTTTAGGATTTCACAGGGAATTTTTTAGGCATTTGGATTCCAGACTTCTTCTCACGCTTTAGGTCCTCTAAAATGCCAGGGCAGTACAAACACCCCACATGTGACCCCATTTCGGAAAGAAGACACCCCAAGGTATTCGCTGAGGGGCATATTGAGTCCATGAAAGATTGAACTTTTTGTCACAAGTTAGCGGAAAGGGAGACTTTGTGAGAAAAAATAAATAAAATCTATTTCCGCTAACTTGTGCCAAAAAAAGAAAAACTTCTAGGAACTCGCCATGCCCCTCACGGAATACCTTGGTGTGTCTTCTTTCCAAAATGGGGTCACATGTGGGGTATTTATACTGCCCTGGCATTTTAGGGGCGCTAAAGCGTGAGAAGAAGTCTGGAATCCAAATGTCTAAAAATGCCCTCCTAAAAGGAATTTCGGCCCCTTTGCGCACCCAGGCTGCAAAAAAGTGTAACACATGTGGTATCGCCGTACTCAGGAGAAGTTGGGCAATGTGTTTTGGGGTGTCTTTTTACATATACCCATGCTGGGTGAGAGAAATATCTCTCTAAAATGACAACTTTGTATAAAAAAATGGGAAAAGTTGACTTTTAGAGAGATATTTCTCTCACCCAGCATGGGTATATGTAAAAATACACCCCAAAACACATTGCCCTATTTCTTCTGAGTACGGCGATACCACATGTGTGACACTTTTTTGCAGCCTAGGTGCCCAAAGGAGCCAAAATTCTAAAGAGCACCTTTTGGATTTCACAGGGAATTTTTTAGGCATTTGGATTCCAGACTTCTTCTCACGCTTTAGGTCCTCTAAAATGCCAGGGCAGTATAAATACCCGACAAGTGACCCCATTTTAGAAAGAAGACACCCCAAGGTATTTTGTGATGGGCATAGTGAGTTCATGGAAGTTTTTATTTTTTGTCACAAGTTAGTGGAATATGAGACTTTGTAAGAAAAAAAAAAAAATCATAATTTTCCGCTAAGGCCTCTTTCACACTTGCGTTGTTGGGATCCGGCATGCACTTCCGTTGCCGGAGGTGCCTGCCGGATCCGTAACAACGCAAGTGTACTGAAAGCATTTGAAGACGGAACCGTCTTCCAAATGCTTTCAGTGTTACTATGGCACCCAGGACGCTATTAAAGTCCTGGTTGCCATAGTAGTAGTGGGGAGCGGGGGAGCGGTATACTTACAGTCCGTGCGGCTCCCCGGGCGCTCCAGAATGACGTCAGAGCGCCCCATGCGCATGGATGACGTGATCCATGTGATCACGTGATCCATGCGCTTGGGGCGCCCTGACGTCACTCTGGAGTGCCCGGGGAGCCGCACGGACGGTAAGTATGCTGCTCCCCTGCTCCCCGCTACACTTACCATGGCTGTCAGGACTTTAGCGTCCCGGCAGCCATGGTAACTATTCAGAAAAAGTTAAATGTCGGATGCGGCAATGCGCCGAAACGACGTTTAGCTTAAGGCCGGATCCGGATCAATGCCTTTCAATGGGCATTAATTCCGGATCCGGCCATGCGGCAAGTCTTCAGGATTTTTGGCCGGAGCAAAAAGCGCAGCATGCTGCGGTATTTTCTCCGGCCAAAAAACGTTCCGTACCGGAACTGAAGACATCCTGATGCATCCTGAACGGATTACTCTCCATTCAGAATGCATTAGGATAATCCTGATCAGTATTCTTCCGGCATAGAGTCCCGACGACGGAACTCTATGCCGGAAGACAATAACGCAAGTGTGAAAGAGCCCTTACTTGTGACAAAAAATAAAAACTTCTATGAACTCACTATACCCATCAGCGAATACCGGGTGTCTACTTTCCGAAATGGGGTCATTTGTGGGGTGTTTTTACTGTCTGGGCATTGTAGAACCTCAGGAAACATGACAGGTGCTCAGAAAGTCAGAGCTGCTTCAAAATGTGGAAATTCACATTTTTGTACCATAGTTTGTAAATGCTATAACTTTTACCCAAACCAATAAATATACACTTATTGCATTTTTTTTTATCAAAGACATGTAGAACAATAAATTTAGATATTTTTTTTATATAGAAATGTAGTTTTATTTGAAAAATTTTATAACCGAAAGTGAAAAATGTAATTTTTTTGCAAAAATTTCGGTAAATTTCGATTAATATCAAAAAAAGTAAAAATGTCAGCAGCAATGAAATACCACCAAATCAAAGCTCTATTAGTGAGAAGAAAAGGAGGTAAAATTCATTTAGGTGGTACGTTGTATGACCGAGCAATAAACTGTGAAAGTAGTGTAGTGCAGAATTGTAAAAAGTGGTCTGGTCATTAAGGGGGTTTAAGCTAGGGGAGCTGAGGTGGTTAAGGATGGGGTTCTTTTTTTAACGTATACAAAAAAACATATACAGGTGAAATTTCAAAAAATTAGAATATCGTACAAAGTTCATTTATTTCAGTAATGCAACTTAAAAGGTGAAACTAACATATGAGATAGACTCATTACATGCAAAGCGAGATATTACAAGCTTTTATTTGTTATAATTTGGATGAATATGGCTGACAGCTTATGAAAACCCCAAAATCACAATCACAGGTACCCTTTGCTCAGGGGGTATGGATTAATTAGCTGACTAGAGTGAGAGTGTGACACTTTGAGTCTAGAATATTGAACCTTTTCCCAAAATTCAAATTTTAAGCTGCCTTAAAGCGAACCTTTCACCTCATTTTCACTTTATAAACTAGCAACAGTACCTTATAGATCATCTTCAGTGTGTTCTTATACATCCTTGTGCCGCTTTCATGCGCTGTATCTGCCTGAAAAAATCGTCTTATAAAGTTATCATTTCCTGCTCCAACAGTCACGCTAGAAGTCAAGGGGGTAGCCCTTCCCTCACCTCTGGCTGTACCTCCCCTGCCCTAACCCCGCCTCTATGCACTGTAATTGACAGCCGGCTCAGTCGCCGGGACCGCGCTTGTCAAGGCTGCGCATGCGCCGTCCTCCTCATTCACGGACTCCGCGCGAAAGACGGGATCGAGCGGCGAATGAGGAGGACGGCGCATGCGCAGCCTTGACAAGCGCGGTCCCGGCGACTGAGCCGGCTGTCAATTACAGTGCATAGAGGCGGGGTTAGGGCAGGGGAGGAACAGCCAGAGGTGAGGGAAGGGCTACCCCCTTGACTTCTAGCGTGACTGTTGGAGCAGGAAATGATAACTTTATAAGGCTACTTTCACACCTGCGTTCGGGTGTCCGCTCGTGAGCTCCGTTTGAAGGGGCTCACAAGCGGCCCCGAACGCAGCCGTCCAGCCCTAATGCATTCTCAGTGGAGGCGGATCCGCTCAGAATGCATCAGTCTGCCAGCGTTCAGCCTCCGCTCAGCGAGCGGACACCTGAACGCTGCTTGCAGCGTTCGGGTGTCCGCCTGGCCGTGCGGAGGCAAGCGGATCCGTCCAGACTTACAATGTAAGTCAATGGGGACGGATCCGTTTGAAGATGACACCATATGGCTCAATCTTCAAACGGATCCGCCCCCATTGACTTTAAATGTAAAGTCTGGACGGATCCGCTCAGGCTACTTTCACACTTAGAAATTTTTCTAAGTTATAATGCAGACGGATCCGTTCTGAACGGATGCAAACGTCTGCATTATAGGAGCGGATCCGTCTGATGAAACATCAGAGGGACCCGCTCCGAACGCTAGTGTGAAAGTAGCCTAAGACGATTTTTTCAGGCAGATACAGCGCATGAAAGCGGCACAAGGATGTATAAGAACACACTGAAGATGATCTATAAGGTACTGTTGCTAGTTTATAAAGTGAAAATGAGGTGAAAGGTTCGCTTTAATGCAACTCCTTTTAATTTGCATTACTGAAATAAATGGACCTTTGTACGATATTCTAATTTTTTGAGTTTCACCTGTACATGGTATCTGTTTACCAGAGTTCCATTGTAAAAATAAAATATACACTTTTTTTTACAAGAATGTGGTGTGCTGCGTTTTTATATCCTTTTTTTTCTAACATATACCTCAAATGGAGGCATAAAACATGATGTCTCAGACTGATGCCATACAGTTCCATTGGTAAAAACTAAATAAAAAATATATACTTTTTTTACTGGATTGTGCAAGATACAAGAACATAATCTGCTGTGTTTTTGTATCCTTTTTTCCCCAAACAAATACTTCAAATGAAGGCATAAAACGTGACGTGAACCCACCCTGATTGTTTTTAAAAAAGCGTGTGTTTCTGCCACTAAGAAACCGCATGTGGCACACTCATTGGTGGTACAGAGGCCTATTTTCCTGTAATAAATGCCTATCCTATAGCTTGTAAGGGCTCATGCACACGACTGTATGTATATTGAGGTCCGCAAAAAATACGGATGACATCCATGTGCATTCCGTATTTTGCGGAACGGAACAGCTGGCCCTTCACAGAACAGTACTATCTTTGTCCGTAATGCGGACAATAATAGGACATGTTCTATTTTTTGGCGGAACGTACATACGGAAACGGAATGCACACGGAGCAACTTCCATTTTTTTTGCGGACCCAATGAAGTGAATGGTTCCGCATATGGTCCGCAAATAAAACCCGGAACGGACACGGAGAAAAAAATATGTTTGTGTGCATGAGCCCTAAGGCTAGTTTCACACTAGCGGCAAGGAACTCCGGCACGCTGTTTCGGCGGGTGAACAGCCTGTCGGATCCGTGCTGCCGCTAGTGCACACGTTCCCCTAGACTACCGCTCCGGCGCCATTGACTATAATGGGGCGGGCCAGAGTTCCGGCGGCAGCAAGGCAAACATGCCAAGAGGTGGCCGGAATAAAACTATGAATAGCGGCAGCACAGATCCGACAGGCTGTTCACCCGCCGGAGTTCCTTGCCGCTAGTGTGAAACTAGCCTTAGGGCTCATTCACACGGCTGTTGCCGTAGTGCGGCCCGCAAATCCGGAGATACAGAAGCACAGCGGAGTGCTTCCGTGGGTTACGTTCCGTGTGTCCGCACTGCAAAAAGATAGAACTTGCTCTTTTTGCGGAACGGATGGATCACAGACCTCATTCAAGTGAATGGGGTCGCGATCCGCATGCGGCAGCCCCACGGCCGGCGCCCGTGCATTGCGGACCACAATTTGCGGTCCACAGCACGGGCACGGAGGGTCAACGGTCATGTGAACAAGCCCTTAGGCCACTTTCACACTAGCGAGAATTCCGCGCGGGTGCAATGCGTGATGCGAACGGATTGAGCCCGGACAGAATCCGGACCCACTCATTTAAATAGGTCTGTGTACATGAGCGGTGGTTTTTATGGATCACTTTTGCGTTGCGTGAAAATCGCAGCATGTTCTATATTCTGTGATTTTCACACAACGCTGGCCCCATAGAAGTGAATGGGATGCGTGAAAATCGCATCCGCAAGCAAGTGTGGATGCGATTTCTACAGATGGTTGCTAAGAGATGTTGTTTGTAAACATTCTGTTTCTTATCACATGTGTGCAAAACGCAGTAAATCGCATTGCACCCGCGCAATAAAAACAACACGATCGCAAACAAAACTGAATGGCTTTGTTTGCAAAATCGCGCAGTTTTAACTGAACGCATCCGCAACGCGTCCGGACATAATCCGGACACGCTCGTCTGCAAGGGGCCTTAGTCAGCATCTTGTTTGTCTGTTTCCTGTATGCACTGGGAGAGTTCCCAGTGCATCTATTAAGTGGACCAATAAAAAGGGTTACAAATAAAAAAGGACACTGCATGGAATATTTTATTTACCAGATGCCTTTGCATGGAATAGCGCAGTGGGCATTGACTGGAACAATACTTATAATTATAATTACTGTCCCATGTCATCAGACATGAATGTGTACTGCAGGGAAATACAGTTCATGCTACACTCAGTCATATCTAATTAAAGGGGTTGTCCAGCTTCACTAAGGATTCTTTCACACGGGCGTCATGTTTTTAGCCCGGATAAGAAAATGTGCGATTTTTTTCGCGCGAGTGCAAAACATTTTAATAAGTTTGGCATGCGCGTGAGAAAAATCGGCATGTTTGGTACCCAAACCCGAACTTCTTCAGAGAAGTTCGGGTTAGGTGTTATAAGGGAAAATAATAGCATTCTTAATACAGAATGCATAGTACAATAGGGCTGGAGGGGTTAAAAAATAATTTAACTCACCTTAATCCACTTGTTCGCGCAGCCCGGCTTCTCTTCTGCCTTCATCTGTGAGGAAAAGGACCTGTGGTGACGTCATTGCGCTCATCACATGGTCCATCACCATGGTGATGGATCATGTGATGAGCACAGTGACATCACCACAAGTCTTTTTCCTCACAGATTAAGGCAGAAGAGAAACCGGGCTGCCTTAATGAATTATTTTTTAACCCCTCCAGCCCTATTGTACTATGCATTCTGTTTTAGGAATGCTATTATTTTCCCTTATCACAGCCCCATAGAAATGAATGGGTCCGGATTCAGTGCGGGTGCAATGTGCTCACCTCACGCATTGCACCCGCGCGGAAAACTCGCCCGTGTGAAAGGGGCCTAAGTGATGGCCTACCCTAAGGCCGTATTCACACAGTATTCAGTCAGTGATGCAAATGTTTCCTTAAAGGGAGTCTTTCACGCCGATTGACCCTATTAACAGACTTATGTCCACGGCATCCCCCCTATTAAAACTGTTCTTACCATATGTTCCTTGCTATCATCGTTCCTCCAAAAAACACTTTTATTCCGTATGCAAATTACCCAAAAAAGGCCCCTGGGTCATTTTCATACCAATCCACTCCCCCTCCGCCGCTTCTGCCCGCCCATCCGCCGCGTCTGCCCGCCCTTGGTCTCTTCTCTATCCTTCCTCCTACACATGCTGTGATCACGGCAAGAACGTAAGTTAGGCCAGGGGCGGCACATGCTCACGGTAAACTGTGATGCCCCGGCCAGACTGTGGTCATTCAATGCGCACGCGCCGATATCGCGGTCATCGGCGCATGCGCGGGATTACGGACAGTAGGAGGAAGGATAGAGAAGAGACCAAGGGCGGCCAGACGCGGCGGATAGGCGGGCAGAAGCGGCGGAGGGAGAGTGGATTGGTATGAAAATGACCCAGGGGCCTGGGCGCCGGCCGCTTTAAGGCCGCCCCTGGGCACCTTCACAGCCTAATTTGCATACGGAATAAAAGTGTTTTTCGGAGGAACGATGATAGCAAGGAACATATGGTAAGAACTGTTTTAATAGGGGGGATGCCGTGGACTTAAAGGGGTTATCCGAGTTATGAAAAAAAATAATATAGCACTGAATATCTGATATATAACTGAGCTAAGCAAGTTTTATGCAAAAAAAAAATATATATTTCCTCATTTCCCTGGTTCTTTTCTGGCCCTTTGTTTACATGCAATAAAAACAATCTCTGCCCCTCCCCCTGCACTGCTAAGGGAGTGGATACAAGAGCTGCCCTGAGTGACATGTCTGCCCGCTGGGAGACTCTGCAGCATGTTGTATGTGTAAAACTACAAGTCCCAGCTGTATAATGACACTGCTAAGGCAGTGGATACAAGAGCTGCCCTGAGTGACATGTCTGCCTGCTGGGAGACTGCAGCATGTTGTATGTGTAGAACTACAAGTCCCAGCTGTATAATGACACTGCTAAGGGAGTGGATACAAGAGCTGTCCTGAGTGACATGTCTGCCTGCTGGGAGACTGCAGCATGTTGTATGTGTAGAACTACAAGTCCCTGCTGTATAATGACACTGCTAAGGGAGTGGATACAAGAGCTGCCCTGAGTGACATGTCTACCTGCTGGGAGACTCTGCAGCATGTTGTATGTGTAGAACTACAAGTCCCAGCTGTATAATGACACTGCTAAGGGAGTGGATACAAGAGCTGCCCTGAGTGACATGTCTGCCTGCTGGGAGACTCTGCAGCATGTTGTATGTGTAGAACTACAAGTCCCAGCTGTATAATGACACTGCTAAGGGATTGAATACAAGTACTGCCCTGAGTGACATGTCTGCCTGCTGGGAGACTCTGCAGCATGTTGTATGTTTAGGACTACAAGTCCCAGCTGTATAATGACACCGCTAAGGGAGTGAATACAAGAGCTGCCCTGAGTGACATGTCTGCCTGCTGGGAGACTCTGCAGCATGTTGTATGTGTAGAACTACAAGTCCCAGCTGTATAATGACACTGCTAAGGGAGTGGATACAAGAGCTGCCCTGAGTGACATGTCTGCCTGCTGGGAGACTCTGCAGCATGTTGTATGTGTAGAACTACAAGTCCAAACTGTACAATGACACTGCTAAGGGAGTGGATACAAGTGCTGCCCTGAGTGACATGTCTGCCTGCTGGGAGACTCTGCAGCATGTTGTATGTGTAGAACTACAAGTCCCAGCTGTATAATGACACTACTAAGGGAGTGAATACAAGAGCTGCCCTGAGTGACATGTCTGCCTACTAGGAGACTCTGCAGCTTGTTGTATGTGTAGGACTACAAGTCCCAGCTGTATAATGACACTGCTAAGGGAGTGGATACAAGAGCTGCCCTGAGTGCTGGGAGAAAACAGCAACTTGTAAGTGTAGAACTACAAGTTCCACTTATATAAGGACACTGCTAATACACACAGGATCTTCCCCCTACCTGTAAAGCTTTGCAGAACTTCTCTGTCAGCTCCTGTGCCCAGCATTTGTCTCCTCAATGCCTGTAGCTACACAGTAAACACTTCAGCCCTGAGTCTGTGCAGCTGAAGGGGTTAAGAATCCTAGCAGAGAGCAGAGTGAAGGAGGCGTGGCCAGCACAGTGACGTTTCGTTTACAGGCTTGTAAACGACCTTTATCAGAGCAGGGAGAGAAGCTGACATCACAGGTCATGTGACCCTCAGTGAAATCTGAGAAACCAGCCACTGGAGATAAAGTGAGTGAATTGGAAAGCTGTTACATTTGCCCAGTTAGGAACATAGAAAGAACAAAAAAAATAACTTGGATAACCCCTTTAAGTCTGTTAATAGGTTAATAGGGTCAATCGGCGTGAAAGACTCCCTTTAATACTTTATTTCTGTGTAGCCTCCACTCCTAGTTTTGTCTCACAATTACTGATGTGTGAATAGAGGGCTTATGCACAGAACATATTTTTGTCTCTATCTGATATACATTTTGTGCTGGCCGGATATGGACCCCAATGCAAGGGCAACGTCTGTGCGGTGGCCAGGACGGATCTCCGTGATCCGTCCGCACCACACAAAAAAAAGAACATGTTCTATTTTTTTGCAACGCGGAGGCACGGACAGAAACATCATGGAAGCACTCTGGAGTGCTTCCGTGGGGTTCTGATCCATGCTTCCATTCCGCATCTCCGTAATTGCGGACCCATTCAAGTGATGCAGAGTGCACACGGGCCAATGCCCGTGTATTGGGCACCCGCCGTATGCGGGCCGCAATACGGCCACGGGCACACCATGGCGGTGTGCATGAGCCCTAAGTGATCACTAGCTGACTGGCAGATGTCTGACACACCGCACCCCAGTGTAGCTCGAGAGATAAATCTGAACAGCTGATCAGCATGGATGCAGGGAGGGAGCTTGTTACTATACTGCTCTCAATGCAAGAGTCAGAAATAACTTCCATCTGGGCAGTTTACCCCCAAAGATACTCCTGTCAATAGTGACAGCAACATTTGTAGAAAGAGGGAACTCCCTCTGATCGGCACCCTGACAAATGCATTCACAGGGTGCTGAGTACTCTGTATGGCAGGCCTCTGACAGGATGTGTTAAGAGTGTGTTCAGAATGACTAAGCACTGTAATACAGGCGTATTAAAGTGCTTATTCAAGCGATCAAAAGATTGCAGGCTCAAGCCCCCTAAGGGGACTAAAAAAGTGTAAAGACTTCAATACAGCTTTTATAATTAATAAAAAACATTTAAAAAGTTTTTCCAATATATATATATATATATATATATATATATACACACATATACACACACACACACACACAGTGGTCCCTCAGGATACAATATTTTGAACATACAATGGTCTTTTCTGACCCATCAGAAGCTGAAACCAGACTCAACATACAGTGGATGGATGAGCTCCTCCATTTGATGTCGGAGTAGGGTGGCTCCATTTTTACTTTTCTGGTACACTGTGTTCTATATAGGATCTTGAAGAAGCCCCTGTCCTCATCCTAGAAAGTGGTTTATAGCTTTCAGCAGCTATTCCTGACTTTCATATGTAAGGACTTGCTTTATCTCTCTTATTTTTCTGCAGTCTTCATTTTCTCTTATCTTATAATGATATTTTGGGCCTTTGGAACCAATTACTGGTTTTCCATAGTTATAGACTCAAGGTACAATGGTTTCAACATGCAATGGCCGTGCCAGAACCATTTATACTGTAACTTGAGGGACCACTGTATGTATGTATGTGATGCCAATGAGGGTTAAAAAATAAAAAAATAATTAACTCACCTCCTCCAATTGATCGCGTAGCAGCTGGTCTCCTGTTCTTTCTTCAGGACCTGTCAAAGGACCTGTGGTGACATCACTGTGCTCATCACATGATCCATCACCATGGTAATGGACCATGTGATGAGCTCAGTGACGTCACCACAGGTCCTGAAGAAAGAACAGGAGACCGGCTGCTACGCGATCAATTGGAGGTGAGTTAATTATTTTTTTAACCCTTATTGGCACTGCCCCACCAATGTTTATTATACTGGGGTTTTGGGGGGGGGAGGGGCGCACTGCGCCACCAATGCTTATTATACTGGGGTGTTGGGGGGGGCGCACTGCGCCTCCAATGTTTATTATACTGGGGTGTTGGGGGGCGCACTGCGCCACCAATGAAGATAACTGACCTGTTAATACAGGAGGCGGGTGCCGGAATCAAATAGCCGGCACCCGACCTCTATGACAGGGAACTGCGATCAGCGGCAGTTAACCCCTCAGGTACCGCAAGGGTTAACTGCCGCTGATCGCAGCTCCCTGTCATAGAGGTCGGGTGCCGGCTATTTGATTCTGGCACCCGCCTCCTGTATTTGTATTAACAGGTCAGTTATCTTCATTTGTGGTGCAGTGGCCACAGCCCCTCCCCTCCTCCTCCCGTCTCTCTTCTTATTGGCGGCAGCAGCACAGGGGGAGGGAGAGACTTCTTCTCCACTGCGCTGCTGAGAAGAACATCGGCGGAGGGGCAGAGAACTATAATCTACTGTGCCCCGCCGCTGTATTCAACTGCAGAGCGGCGGGTCTAGTCGCAAATGGCGACAAGCCTAAAAAGTCGTCGCCATTTGTAAATTCTAAGTCGCATTGGCGTCCGTCCTCCGTTTTCCACTGACAAGAATAGGACAGGTTGTATTTTTTTGACGGACTGGAATCACGGACGCAGAGAAAAAATGGAGGACTATCAGTTTTTTTTCACAGCTCCATAGAAATGAATGGGACCTCCGCTAAACTGTGAAAAATGACGGAACGGACGCAGATGCACACAACGGTCGTGTGCATGAGGCCTTATAACGTAGTATTAGTACATTTTCTATACTGAGTATAGCACTATCATATTTACTTTATTATTTGTGTTTGCAGAGTGTTGTTGCATTGTTTAAAATGTATGCGACCCGCAAAAAATGCAGATGTGGATTAAAAAAAATATGTTTGTGTGCATGAGTCCTTATAGGGAACAAGCATTACTACAAACACTCATTCACAATAATAGGCCTATATAAATGTGCTGGCGATCATTATCTTTCAGGCAGCTGATTGTGCTGTGTGAACAGTGATCTGCTGCCCAGAAGCAATAAATCTGGATGAAAAGCCCAGTGCCCATCAGAGGTTATATGTTTGTAGGGGAGAATAAGCCAGTACCAGGATACCATGGCAGCATGCTGTACCCAGGGCCGCTGATAGAAATCATGGGGCCCCGTACAGCATACATGACGGGGCCCCCTTCAGCTCCACCCCCTGATCCCTCCTTCAGCCACACCCCTGGCCCCGCCCTTGGCCCCTCCCCAGACGCCGCCTTCTGTAAGCCCTGTAAGGCTTCATTCAGACGTCCGGATGCGTTTTGCGGATCCGATCCATCTATCAGTGGATCCGTAAAAATCATGCGGACGTCTGAATGGAGCTTTACAGGGGGTTGATCAATGACAGGGGGGTAATCAATGACAGGGGGGAGATCAGGGAGTCTATATGGGGTGATCACCACAGTCATTGATCACGCCCCTGTAAGGCTTCATTCAGACGTCCGGATGCGTTTTGCGGATCCGATCCATCTATCAGTGGATCCGTAAAAATCATGCGGACATCTGAATGGAGCTTTACAGGGGGGTGATCAATGACAGGGGGGTAATCAATGACAGGGGGGTAATCAATGACAGGGGGGTGATCAGGGAGTCTATATGGGGTGATCACCACAGTCATTGATCACGCCCCTGTAAGGCTTCATTCAGACGTCCGGATGCGTTTTGCGGATCCGATCCATCTATCAGTGGATCCGTAAAAATCATGCGGACGTCTGAATGGAGCTTTACAGGGGGTTGATCAATGACAGGGGGGTAATCAATGACAGGGGGGTGATCAGGGAGTCTATATGGGGTGATCACCACAGTCATTGATCACGCCCCTGTAAGGCTTCATTCAGACGTCCGGATGCGTTTTGCGGATCCGATCCATCTATCAGTGGATCCGTAAAAATCATGCGGACGTCTGAATGGAGCTTTACAGGGGGTTGATCAATGACAGGGGGGTAATCAATGACAGGGGGGTGATCAGGGAGTCTATATGGGCTGATCACCACAGTCTTTGATCACGCCCCTGTAAGGCTTCATTCAGACGTCCGGATGCGTTTTGCGGATCCGATCCATCTATCAGTGGATCCGTAAAAATCATGCGGACATCTGAATGGAGCTTTACAGGGGGGTGATCAATGACAGGGGGGTAATCAATGACAGGGGGGTGATCAGGGAGTCTATATGGGGTGATCAGGGGCTAATAAGGGGTTAATAAGTGACGGGGGGGGGGGGGGGGTGTAGTGTAGTGGTGCTACTTTACTGAGCTACCTGTGTCCTCTGGTGGTCGATCCAAACAAAGGGGACCACCAGAGGACCAGGTAGCAGGTATATTAGACGCTGTTATCAAAACAGCGTCTAATATACCTGTTAGGGGTTAAAAAAAACACATCTCCAGCCTGCCAGCGAACGATCGCCGCTGGCAGGCTGGAGATCAACTCTCTTACCTTCCGTTCCTGTGTGCGCGCGTTCACAGGAAATCCCGGCTCACGCGAGATGACGCGTATATGCGTCGCTGAGCGCAGGGCTGCCACCTCCGGAACGCGAATCTGCGTACAGCGGTCCGGAGGTGGTTTGGTTATGTCGAGGCTGCCCGGGCCCCCCTGCCAGCCGGGCCCGGTACAACTGGGCCAGCTGTACTGGCCTATCAGCGGCCCTGGCTGTACCATCTACTCACTGCGGGGCCACAGGGCCCCTACTGCCCCCAGCTCTGAGGCCTTATCCAGCTTTGTGGATTAGGCTACTTTCACACTGGTGTTTTGGTTTCCGTTTCAGGGCTCTCACAAGCGGTCCAAAACGGATCAGTTTTGCCCTAATGCATTCTGAATGGATAAGGATCCGTTCAGAATGCATCAGTTTGCCTCCGTTCACCTCTGGAGGCGGACACCAAAACGCTGCTTGCAGCGTTTTGGTGTCCGCCTGACGATGTGGAGGCAAATGGATCCGTCCTGACACACAATGCAAGTCAACGGAGACGGATCCGTTTTCACTGACACAATAGAAAATGGATCTGTCCCCCATTGACTTTCAATGGTGTTCAAGAAGGATCCGTTTTGGCAACGTTAAAGATAATACAAACGGATCTGTTCTGAACGGATGCATGCGGTTGTATTGGTCCAAATCCGTCTGTGCAGATCCATGATGGATCCGCACCAAACGCGAGTGTGAAAAGTAGCCTTACTATAATGTCCTCGTCTATACAGTAACGTGCACCATTTGGAGCCAGTGATGTCTGATGGTGTGATATACAGGGACAGGAGATCTTCCTTCCAGCTCATACGTGACATGGCGGAGAGCTAGTGAAAAGGAGCAAGTCACAGTAATGTCCTGTGGGAGAGGGCGGGCCCTGCCCCTATGTGCGGAGCCCAGGCATTTCAGGAAAGATTTGGCTTTCCTCAAAGCATTTCACTAATTATTAACCACTTCCACTATCCATTTCTATTGAGAGGACTGAGAGCACCCTTAATGCTCACCCAGGAACACGTGCCCGCCACAGACTGCACGAGCGAGCCGCACTCTTCACATACACATGTAACATGGCCGCCAGCAGCATTTCATACACTTCAAATGAACAGCCTCCCCCAAGCAATATTGTGGGAAGATCACATATCTGTCCCTAATTATACGAAAGAGAAAATGTGCTTGCATCACAGGCACAAAGTCCGCGCCGCCCTCCCCCAGCAGAGCATAGTAACTGAGTCAGTGGATCTCCTGCAGCAGCTCTTGTTTGTTGTCTTGGCAGCAGTTCAAAGAATGAGGGGGAGGGAGAGCAGGCGAGGAAGCGTGGGCGTGCAAGCCGTGTGACAGTTACTGCGCCTGCGCACAGAGGAGGCGGTGGCGGCTGGACTGGGACTGTCGAAGAATCAAGTAAATAGAGAACTTGGAATCACAACGGTTAGCTCGGCCGTGACGTCACCGGCTTCAACAGGGAGTCTGTGACGAGAGGCGGGAAGGCGTTGTGCGGAAAGAACTGCCGCTAGAAACGAGCTGCGGGCAACTGTTGGATGCCATAAGTGCGAAAAGTCGGCACATATCGATGTCGTGCCAGGACTAGCCCGGCTTGGAACAGGAAGGGGTTAAGGCCAGAGTTGTTGTGAGCTTTTGGCAGTCTAGAGAGGGGGGCTCCTCTGGTGACTGAGGCCGCAGCCAATCACTTGCCTCCTTCCCTTCCCCCCTCTCATCTCCCTCCTCCCCCTCCCAGGAGCGGTGCAGCTGAGGAAGGCGAGAGAAGGAGCACTTCACAGAGAATATTTCTCCTCCTCCTCCTTATCCCGGGCGTAGTGTGCATGTCAGAAGCCGGACTTCGCTTTAGCCAAGGCGGAGGGCGCCGCCGCCCAGCTCCCCGAGGCTGAGTACCCCCCCCCCCCCCCCACTTGCTGCACCCCTGGAACACGCTCAGCTCCGAGGCGGGGAGTGCACGTTCTCACTGGATTTGAGCGGCTTGATCTTTATTGCTATGTCATCCGCCACGGTGGCCGCCTCCCGGAGACAGTCGTGTTACCTGTGTGACCTGCCCCGCATGCCATGGGCCATGATCTGGGACTTCACGGAGCCCGTGTGCAGGGGCTGTGTCAATTACGAAGGCGCCGATCGCATAGAGTTTGTTATCGAGACGGCCCGACACCTGAAGAGGGCCCACGGCTTCCAGGATGGCCGGTCCCCGGGGCCGCCGACCTCCTCCTCTTCCTCTACTGCGTCGTCTGTTAAGCCGCAGCTTACCGCCAAGGAGATGGCGCAGATTGGACACACGGTGGGGGGCCCAGAAGGCATCTCGCGGGCCTCTCAGCAGCCCCCTCCACCGCAGTGCCTAGACCGCTACCCACTGGTCTCTGAAAGGCCGCCGCCCCGCCTAGGCTCGGATTATGGCGTTGGGCGGCAAGTCAATGGGATCCTTCTCCCTAACGGTTTTCCCAAGCCCGACGAGCCGCCTGAGCTCAACCGCCAGAGCCCCAACCCGCGCAGGACTAGCGCCGTGCCCTCTCTGGGTGCCCTGATGAACGGATCACCTATGGGCGGACGGGCTCCTCCTTTAGGGATCTCGGCCTCCTTGGTAGCTGCCGCCACCACTTCTGCTGATATGGGCAGCAAGCGGCCGGGCTCTGTATCCAGCAGCGAGCACGATGCCAAGGAGAAACACCGGGCTGATAGCTACTCTGATCTGGGAGACAACCACAAGGGGAGGGCAGAGGAATGGATCAACAAGCCGAAGACGGTCAGGGACACGCTGATGGCCATGCAGCACAATCACTCTCCATTTGACGCCAAATTCAAGAAGGATCCGGGCGCAGGGAGAGTTCTGGGCTTTGATACCAGCAACCCGGCTTCGAAATCTGGTATGAGCCTTCTCACCATATGCGTGGCCGTCGTCGTACTGGTGTAGCTGGGTAAATGGCGCTGAGGGGGAGGGCAAGGATCATGGCTGCAATGTGTTATTGTGCTGATGCAGCAGTTCCGAGTGGAACTTGTGGATTAGCAGTGCTGTGAGTGGTTGCTATCCCTGGGCACTAGACATGGCTGGCGGCCCCCCCCCAACAAATTACACGGGTGGGTGATGCCACACTGGCCCTCGGTAAAGGTGCGATGGGCGTGGCTTGTGGTGACTAACCTGTCATGGCACAAGTGCTTTTGCATATAGTAAGCTGGTGTAGTTACCTGCAAGAAGCTGCTCTGAGTTAATGTCCTCTGCTTTATGCTTCTGTTTACTCATTTAGGAGCCATAGAATGAAGTCTCTGTTTTTGCGCCTGTCATACAGTCCATAGTGGCAGTTGGCACTGCCAGCAACTGCAGACTTGGCAATTTCCATCACTGTGTTTTGGTGCTTTTTTAGCTGTAGGCGGCCTGAGTGCAGGTATTGGAGGGCTTGTATTGTATATGATATCAGGATTTGCTGAATACAATCGGGCATAGGCATGAAGTATTTATCTGCAGACCGTTGGCAAATGCCGTTGAATGTGATGGCCATACACGTAAGATTAAAAGTGGATGCTGCTCAAAAATAGGCTGGACCAAAGATGGCTGTTATGTCTAGCCAGCTTGGGGCCCATTGTGGTGGCGTGTCCTGTAGAAGGGCCGGAATAACAGAGTGAAGACTACATCATAACTTTTTTAGTTGATACAAGCTACGTAATCCTTTCTGAGGGCTTTTCTTTCGTTATGTAGTTTTATTTCGCCCACCTCTCCCTAGTCTGTAATCTTGTTGTGCTACCCACTTTTCCCCTTCTAACATCTCTTTATGGCTGTTGTTTAGAACAGGGATGCCCAACCTGCGGCCCTCCAGCTGTTGCAAAACTACAACTCCCATCATCCCTGCACTGCCTACACCTATTTCTGCAACAGCTGGAGGTCCGCAGCTTGAGCACCCATGGTTTAGAACAATTACTCAGTAAAGGAAAAAGCACTGCCCTAAATGCCTTGTGATAAGGTGACTGAAGCTTATGAAAGATGTTTAGCTAGAAGCTGTCGTAGCTGCTGCCATAGGCAGGCATATATTGTATCTGTTTGGCTTCCCGTGTAGCATCCCAGAAGGCGACTGAATGACTGGCACGAGCCTTGGTGACATTCTAAATGTAAAGCTGTGTTCACACTTTGTCATGATTTATAACAGAAACTGCAATACCTTGCATTGTCTGAGTTACAGAGGTATCCATCCTTATGCTGGGTCAAGTAGTGCTGCACGCGGCAGTGTCCATGCCATTAAATATGATGGAGTCCCATGTGACTGTAGCCTTGCATAGTGGTAGTAATTGGAAACCAGTGGAGTTCTGGATTTTACCTTTAGGCGTGACTGGAAAATGCTTTATGTAACAGTTCTACATTAATAAAACAAAGTACTGAGAGTGAATTCATGCAGATTTTTATTGACCCTCATCCAAGTAATTGCTGGTAATGATGAAGTAATTCAGCACTATTTCCTTCTTTCTGCTTAGCCTGCAGTAGGCCATATGGTATGGGGTTGCCCAGATAGGGATCAGTCATTTTCCAATTTAAACACATTAGTGGCAGTTATAATTGGCCAGGCCAGCCCTGGAAACAGAGATGGTTAAGGAGCCCTGCAATGTAAATAAAATAAAAAAAAAAACAAGAATGCTTCCCAGAAAAAAAAGTTTTAAAATATAAAAAAATGGACTGCAAGGGGTTATAAATAATTAAAGCCAACTAGACCTTGCCAATCTGCTGTCATATAAAACGGTGGTCCTACCACCACCTCCTTCTTGGTGTTGGCTCAACATACCAGAAATGCTGAGCATGGTCCCCACAGCCAGTCACTGACCTTTGTGGTGACTCAGGAATTGGCTAAGCACGCCGTTTTTTTTTCTGGCGACTTGAGCCGGTCAAGTGTCAGGACAGCAGCAGATCAGTGAGGTTGGTTGTGGTTTACTATTTACTCAAACCTGACTAAGAGTCAGACCTCCCAAGATCGGATATTGAACTATCCATTTCTTCCTCTTTCTCAGCACTGGGTATCCCACCATCCTGTGTTGTCTCACACAGGACAACTGGTGATACTGCAGAGAGCATGTAATTTAATAGTAAGTGTACTAAAATAAGGTCTGTTATTTTCCACATAGTCTATGTATATTTTCCACCTTGTTGCATGTTGTATACTTTTGACATAGAATGGTTGTTGGGGCCTTGTATTACATATAACATGGCAGAGCACGAAATAGCGTGAAATTTGAAACTTATGTACTTGATTACTGAATAAATTGAAGCTTGTTTGGTTGTTTGGGGATGTTTTGAGTGGTAGTCCCTTTTACCCAATAGTTCTGATACTGTTGCAGGGGTAGTGTTTGGCATTTTTGGAGTCCTGTTAGCCATTCATTAGAGGACCATGCCCTGGGCATCCAGTACTTTACAAACAGGGATAGTTTTGTGACAATTTGGGGGGGGGTTAAATCACCATTACAGCCATAATTAATGGGGGTTTCTGAGCTTATATAAAATAGTGCTGAAATGTCTTCTCAATAGTTTTTGCCACCATGTATTAGGAGTAGTTTCTATTATGTGGTCAGCTGTGTGCAGCACAGTTTTCATGTTAGTGCTTTCTGTGGGCAAGATTAGCAATGTAAAGAACTACAGTTCACATGATTTCTCTCCCCTTCCACAGATATTGCCTCCATTTTTTTAGGTTTCTGCATGCAAGATGTAAGGTAGTGTAGTAAGTACTTTGTCTTCCCAGACCATACATGCTCTGGTGCTAACTCTGCATCTGCTGCTAGAAGTTCAGACGCACCACTTCCAGAGACTGGGAGGGATGAATAGACTTAGTAAGCTGAGAAGAGGAAAATGTGTGACTGCATGTACTTTAGGGCTCATGCACCCAAACATATTTTTTGTCCTCATCTGATCTGCATTTTGTGCATGTCAGAGGCAGCCTCTTTCACTTCAATGGGGCCGCCAAAGATGCGGACAGCACACCATGGTACAGTCCGGATCCGTGTGTCTGTTCCGCTGCACCTGCAAAAAAATAGAACACGTCCTATTCCTGTCTCCATTATGGACAAGAATAGGACTGTTCTATTATGGGTCAGAAGTTCTGTTCTGCAAAATGTGGAAGGCACCTGGATGGTATCAGTGTTTTGTAACTACAGCCGTGTGCATGAGCCCTTAGTTTGGGGAGGAGGGGATAATACCACATGTTCGGAGTACAAGAATTCACACAAGCAGGAAATAAAGACCAGGAGCGTGGCCACATGACTGCATGGGAGACTTGCTTACAGAGGGGGTGATTTATCAAAGTGGTGTAAAGGAAAACTGGCTTAGTTGCCCATAGCAACCAATCAATTACATCTTCTCGTTTCCAAAAGAGTTCTGAAAAATGAGAGGTAGAATCTGGTTGCTATGGGCAACTAAGCTAGTTTTCCTTTACACCCATTTTGATATATCTCCCCCAGTATGTTAGTAAAGGCCCTTTTGCACTGGCTGAGTATTGTCTAGATAATCTATAACTAGCTTTTGTAGGAACACTAGTTCACATTTTTCTGCCGACGTTAAAACTGCTTCTGATTTATTAGGTAATATGATTGTGCGGTCTAAACATCATTCTGCTGCCAGAAAACAATGATTCTTTATGGGGATGACAGATGACTTTAGCAATCGCTCCTCCCCATACTATGGCGGAGATTGCTGCATGTAAATACAGCGGTCTCCTTCACTGTCAAGCAACAGATTTAGGCTACTTTCACACTGCCGTTTTGGTTATCTTTGTGAGATCCGTTTCAGGGCTCTCGCAAGCGGTCCAAAACGGATCAGTTTTGCCCTGATGCATTTTGAATAGATAAGGATCCGCTCAGAATGCATCAGTTTGGCTCCATTCCGCTTTGGAGGCGGACACCAAAACGCTGCTTGCAGCATTTTGGTGTCTGTCTGACGAAACTGAACCAAACTGATCCTTACACACTATATAAGTCAATTGGGACGGATCCGTTTTCACTGGCACAATAGAAAAGTGATCCGTCCCCCATTGACTTTCAATTGTGTTCAAGACCGATCTGAAAGTAGCCTTACCAAGAATTCTTCCTTCCCAACAGTCATTTGCCATATCTGGCAGTGTAAAGGGGCCTTAAATGGTTTTTCTCACTTTAGCACATGGCATTTATCATGTAGAGAAAGTTAATACAGGGCACTTACTAATGTATTGTGATTGTCCATATTGCTTCCTTTGTTGACTTGATTTATTTTTCCATCACGTATACTGCTCCTATCCAGTGGGTTACGACCACCCTGAAATCAAGCAGCAGTGGCCATCCTTGTGCACCATAGGAAGAGGCATCGGCCTCTCTGGTGGCTGGGGCTGCGGGAGTGCACCTAGGCTGGTGATTTTTATAAAATCTGTTCTTCTATCCTGTTGTAGAAAGATCGTTAGTCTATTACTCGCCAGTCTTTATAATTTTAAAGAGAAACTGCTGGTTAATCGAGCAGATCAATCTAAAATAGTTTTCTGGGAGAAGACTTAGTAAAACTTGTCACTTATACATTTTAAGGGCCATATTACACAGGCAGATGGAGCAGACTATTGTCGGGAGGGAAGTGTTCCCTTCCGTCAATCACCAGCTTGCTAGAGGAGAAGACTGCTACATGTAATAGCAGCAATCTCCTCAGTATAGGGATGAGTAATCGCTAATGCGTCGCTCGTCCCTATACTGTATCACTGTTTGCCAGCAGCAGAGCGCCATACAAACCAGAATTTTTTAACATATTAAAAGATCCCGATAAACAAGAGGTTGCTAGTTTATCGGGTAATTGGCGGCAGCAAGAGACTGCCAGATTGCTCTTGGCGATTATATTGTTGATAATCTGCCTGTGTAAGGGCCCCTTTCACACGGGCATTGTGGGAAAATGTGCGGGTGCGTTGTGGGAACACGTGCGATTGCAAAACATTGTAATGCGTTTTGCACTCGCGTGAGAAAAATTGCGCATGTTTGGAACCCGAACTTCTTCACAGAAGTTCGGGCTTCGGATCGGTGTTCTGTAGATTGTATTATTTTCCCTTATATCATGGTTATAAGGGAAAATAATAGCATTCTGAATACAGAATGCATAGTAAAATAGCGCTGGAGGGGTTAAAAAAATAATAATTTAACTCACCTTAGTCCAGTTGATCGCGCAGCCCGGCTTCTCGTCTGTCTCCTTTGCTGAACAGGACCTGTGGTGAGCATTCATTGCAGGAATAGGACCTGTGGTGACGTCACTCCGGTAATCACATGATCCATCACCATGGTAAAAGATCATGTGATGACCGTAGTGACGTCACCACAGGTACTATTCAGCAAAGGAGACAGACGAGAAGCCGGCCTGCGCGATCAAGTGGATTAAGGTGAGTTAAATTTTATTTATTTTTTTAACCCCTCCAGCGCTATTTTACTATGCATTCTGTATTCAGAATGCTATTATTTTCCCTTATAACCATGTTATAAGGGAAAATAATAATGATCGGGTCTCCATCCCGATCGTCTCTTAGCAACCGTGTGTGAAAATCGCACCGCATCCGCACTTGCTTGCGCATGCTTGCGATTTTCACGCGACCCCATTCATTTCTATGGGGCCTGCGTTACGTGAAAAATGCACAAAGAGGAGCATGCTGCGATTTTCACGCAACGCACAAGTGATGCGTGAAAATCACCGCTCATGTGAACAGCCCCATAGAAATGAATGGGTCGGTATTCAGTGCGGGTGCAATGCGTTCAACTCGCGCATCGCATCCGCGTGGAATACTCGCCCGTGTGAAAGGGGCCTAAGAGGGCTCTGCTCCTTCTGATTTCATAGTTCACCTGGCAGGTGTTATAAGTGATAGCATAGAGATAGTTGCCAGTAACTGATAGCTGTACACAGGGAGGTGTCGTCAGTGATTGATAGCATTCTCTGTGTGTGTATACAGAGAAAGGTGACAGTCACTGACATCTCCCAAACAATGAAATCAGAAATAGCAGCGATTTTAAATGTATAAATTCCACATTTCACTGAATTCCCCCCCCCCCCCCCCACACACACACACAAAATAATATATCAATCTGTTCAGCTTCTTGTACTTTATAACATGGTGCCTGCATATTACACTGCATTTAGTAGTGACAGGTCCTCTTTAAAGAGGATCTGTCACCAGCGACCTCCCTATCCAAATATTTGCTTAGATATTAAAGGGCACAGATAGCAGGATCAACCCTATTAACACACTCGTACTGCCAGGTAGGGTTGATTCTGTTGATTAAAATTATACCTGTTTTGTAAAAATCGATTGTGCTGTTCCTGAGAATATTTTATCCAGAGAATATTTTATCCAAATGGGATGATGTACACAGAGGGGCTAAGTCCTGCCCATTGGTGCACTGGATCCCTCATTTTGCATAAAGTATAAGTCGTCTTATTCTCAGGAACGACATAAGCATAATTCTAAGCAGGATCAACCCTACTAGGCAATATGCCTAGTTTATTAGTTGATCCTGCTGACAGGTGTGCTCAAGTTTATCAAAGCTCTGAATTGTGATTAGTCGTAGAGCTGTCTTCATGGGACATGATCAGGATTACAGTTGAGCGAAGTGAGCTTCGGATGCTTCATCCAAAGTCGCTTTGTTCAAAACTTCGAAATAATACTGTACGGAGATCCATCTCTGTATAGAGTGTGGGCTCCGATAAGCCGAAGTAAGTTATTCAATGAAGTCACGTGCGACTTAATGAATCAGGATGAGTTTTTAACCTGTTGGTAAGAAATAATGGTAAGATGATATAAAACTGTATTGAATTTTGTTCACATCACACTTTTGTCCCATGTTCAAAATATACATGTGACATACACTCACCTAAAGAATTATTAGGAACACCTGTTCTATTTCTCATTAATGCAATTATCTAGTCAACCAATCACATGGCAGTTGCTTCAATGCATTAAGGGGGTGGTCCTGGTCAAGACAATCTCCTGAACTCAAAAATGAATGTCAGAATGGGAAAGAAAGGTGATTTAAGCAATTTTGAGCGTGGCATGGTTGTTGGTGCCAGACGGACCGGTCTGAGTATTTCACAATCTGCTCAGTTACTGGGATTTTCACGCACAACCATTTCTAGGGTTTACAAAGAATGGTGTGAAAAGGGAAAAACATCCAGTATGCAGCAGTCCTGTAGGCAAAAATGCCTTGTGGATGCTAGAGGTCAGAGGAGAATGGGCCGACTGATTCAAGCTGATAGAAGAGCAACGTTGACTGAAATAACCACTCGTTACAACCGAGGTATGCAGCAAAGCATTTGTGAAGCCACAACATGCACAACCTTAAGGCGGATGGGCTACAACAGCAGAAGACCCCACCGGGTACCACTCATCTCCACTACAAATAGGAAAAAGAGGCTACAATTTGCACGAGCTCACCAAATTGGACTGTTGAAGACTGGAAAAATGTTGCCTAGTCAGATGAGTCTCGATTTCTGTTGAGACATTCAAATGGTAGAGTCCGAATTTGGCGTAAACAGAATGAGAACATGTATCCATCCTCTGATGGCTACTTCCAGCAGGATAATGCACCATGTCACAAAGCTCAAATCATTTCAAATTGGTTTCTTGAACATGACAATGAGTTCACTGTACTAAAATGGCCCCCACAGTCACCAGATCTCAACCCAATAGAGCATCTTTGGGATGTGGTGGAATGGGAGCTTCATGCCCTGGATGTGCATCCCTCAAATCTCCATCAACTGCAAGATGCTATCCTATCAATATGGGCCAACATTTCTAAAGAATGCTATCAGCACCTTGTTGAATCAATGCCACGTAGAATTAAGGCAGTTCTGAAGGCAAAAGGGGGTCCAACACCGTATTAGTATGGTGTTCCTAATAATTCTTTAGGTGAGTGTATGTTAAACTATGCAGGGATGAATGGTAGTCTCAGTACTTTTGACCATGCTAAGCTGTTGACAGCACTTGGTAGGGCTTGAGAAGTGAAGACCAGGCAAACTTTTTGTGATGCCTTTCTAATCAGCAGTAGTGTGAATGAGCCTTTAATTAGGCGGTTTCTCTTGGTTGGGGCTTCACTATGTAATGCTCCGTCACAGGCCCTTTGCTCTGGGTGCTGGCTGTACTTGTTTCCTGGTTAGGTGCTCCAGCTGTCACTCAAAGCAGAGAGGAGGGGTTGTGAAGTAGGTCAATGCAGAGATCACCTCACAGTGAGCACCACTGTGTTGGTCTCATGTTCATAACCACATTGGCGAGAAAAATGTTTTAATAAATGCAATTGAGCGTCTAGGAGCAGTGGGCTGTTGCCTTTATACCTAGAGGCTCTGCTCTCTCCACAGCTGATGCACAGTCTACCCTGACAGGGGCAGACAGTCAAAACATCAGCGCTCTTGGCCCTGTGAATCAAATTGCAGAGAGAGCAGAGCCTCTAGATGTAATGGCAACTCCCCCGTTACTCCTAGAGGTTCATTTGCATATATGTAAACATCCTTTTTTTCCCCCCAGCAATGCACTTATGAACATGGGAGGAACACAGATGTCTTAAGCTGCCAAGTGCACATGTAACAGGTCAGCCAGTTTCATAGGTACTAATTTCTTAAAAATGCACTTCAAGGGGGTTAAAGAGGAAATGTAACTTCTCCTGAAATGTCTGTTTTTTAGTAACTACTTTCATGACCTTTGTAATAATATTGAGGCTTTTATTCTTATGACTTTTATATCTTTATTATTCTTGCTCGATGTTATGAATTTCTAGCAGTTTGGACTAAAGGCCCAGGTGGGTGTTACCAGCTGTTGGGTGTCCCTGCAGTCTGAGATTATCCAATCAGTTTAAAAGTTAAAGAGGACCTTTCACCAGAATAAAACCTCTAAACTGGCTATACAGACGTGTAGAGCGGCGCCCAGGGATCCCCCTGAACTTACTGTTATCCCCGGGCGCCGCTCCGTTCGCCTGGTATAGGCTCCGGTATCTTCATAGTTAGGCTCCACCCAGGGGAACCTGCCGGCGTCTTTCTCCTATGCTGTAGCGCTGAGCGCTGTGATTGGCCAGTGCTACAGCATAGGAGAAAGAGACGCTATCAGGTTCCCCTGGGTGGAGCCTAACTATGAAGATACCGGAGGCGATACCGGCGAACGGAGCGGCGCCCGGGGATAACAGTAAGTGCAGGGGGATCCCTGGGCGCCGCTCTACACGTCTGTATAGTCAGTTTAGAGGTTTTATTCTGGTGAAAGGTCCTCTTTAAGATGTCGCACTAAGAAACCAGAACACCAATCGCGGTGCTCCTGTCCTAACGAGAACACTCACTCGATCTAAAAGGGAAATGCGTATAAATATGGATAGGGCACTCAAAGAAGTCTGGGACCATGCACTGATACACAAAATATATTTATTTGTGCTAAAAATATTCAGCAATCAATAAAATGATAAGACAGCAGCATACTACATATAGTTATAGTATACCACTTCTAAAAACATCTACTACATTAACAGTGATTTGATATCAGCAGGGTAAGGCAGTGAATACATACAGTAGAAATGGCAGCAAATTTCGATCTAAAAAATAAGTCAAATAGAGGCAATCCCGATGGTGGTGGCTCGATTATAAAGACCAAACGGGATGTCAAAAATTCGACCTGAGAAACTTCGACCTAAAGAATAATCAGCCCAAAATATACGGAGGTAGCAAAATGTCCACTACTAATAATCGATGAAATAACTCCAACGTTCTTTACTTAATTCTATCAAAGCCAATCTGTCCTTGAACATAGATGAAAGTTCGTATCGTTATGTAGCCACACCTGAATAAAGCGACGTCCTGCTAAAACAGGATAGGTAGCGGCGTCCCGCTATTGAACAACTTGCAAGCAATTATTTACCTCTAAATCGACTTCTTTCAAAAGCAGACTTTGCCAGACCTTGGGATATTTTCGCTCCCTGTATCGTACCTGCGTTGTTGTAGCACTCTAGTATTGGGAGTTTCTTATAGATAAAGACCATGCTGACTGACTCTTATTCAACACGTGGGCCAATGATATATCGAGCCCTCTGTTTGTTTGTCGTCAAATTGCGTTGGTAACATTCAACGGTATTGGATCCCACTCTTCTGGTCAATGGCAGTCGATAGTAGGTAAAAATCTCTGAACATAAATAGCAGGGGATGTGGCACCAGACGCGTTTCGGGGTACTTTCATTCACCCCTTCCTCAGTGGTAGACATCCCCCCCCCTTTTGAAATTCCTCTTTTATACTGGTATTGTTGTGTAATTCATGGTCTCATTGGTTAATAATCGAGCGTCAGATCCGGTTTGCAAAGTATATCTATTCACAGATTGGTATAGAACAGGGCTTGACAAATTTCCTTGGAATCTAGGAGCCAGGCAAAGCCGCGTCAAAGTCCCCAGTAGATGCCCACATAGTGCTCCCCCCCACTTCTCCATAGAGCCCCCCCCAATAATGCTGTATACCATGTTACATATGCAGTGTACATGTGCTGTATACCATGTTACATATGCAGTGTACATGAGCTGTATAGTATGGTATATGCAGTATACAGGACCATGATATATGTACAGTATATAGGACTATGACATTCAGTGTTCGTGCTGTATACTATGATCTGTATACAGTGTACATGTGCTGTTTACTATGTTACATACGCAGTATACAGGACCATGATTATATGTACAGTATATAGGACTATGACATACAGTGTACATGTGCTGACACCTCAGGCTCCTTCCTCACTTGGATGAGAGTAGTAGTAATTTGCACTGGGGGCAGGTAGTTACCTGCAGGTGAACCTGAGAGCCACGAGGGCACATGTCAGCACTATGGCCTCGCACAGCATGTCAGGACCAAAAATGGCAAATCTTCATACTTTGGCAGTTAGCTAAATGTATATAATTACATACGTTTGTTCGTAATGAATACATGCATCGTCTGTGAAAAAAACGCACCTATGCATGTTGCGTTATTGATGCGGCATATGTGTGGTTTTTCTTTTTTTATGTCTAAAATAGCAAGACACCACATATACCACTAGTAAAATAAACAAAATCGTAGAATATTAATAAAACAACATTACATTGTGCACAATATTATTCGATTGCACTCAATAAATGAAGGGTACGATAGAAGTCAATAAAATGCAATGTAAAATGTGATTTAAAAATACGGTATAGATCAATATAAGAATCAATAAAAAATAGAAAAAAATAATAAAAATGCAAATAAATATAAAAATACTGTGGAGGGTTGTAGGAGAGGTGGGAACCTATCTGAAGGAGAAACTGGGCCAAGTAGAAACAAAAGTCCGGTTAGTCATCAACAGATTGGTGCCCACTCTAAACTCATAAAAATACAAAAAGCTCAAATTCAGCGTTAAAGGCCTTTGGGTAACAGGGTATCAAGTTCGAAAATCCTCTTAGTCTCAAGCCTGGACATCTTTTCAATATGATTTCCACCCCTCCACTCTTTATCCACTTTGTCTATTGCTAGAAATCTCATTCCCGAGGGCTCCTGATCGTGACTAATTTTAAAATGATGGTTTTGAGAACCATTCACTATCCTTTTTTTATATTATTATTAATATGCTCTGAAATCTGTTTTCAGGGATCTTTTAGTCCTCCCTACATATTGGCGTTTGCACGGACATTCTATAACATAAATCACATTCTCAGAGCTACATGTCAGGCAATCTTTAAATTGTATGGCGATAGTTATTGGTAGTTGATATTAGTTCATTCGTTCTATTTTGGAAGGACGTAGTCTTACAGTTGCCACAATTTCCACACCTAAAGAAGCCCTGCAGGCCCATCCAACTGGAAATGGCAAGTTCCTTATTTAAAGGGATTCTGTCACCTGCTTTTACCATTTTAAGCTGGTACCATCGCTATGTTGACTAAAGTACCTTATTTCCAGCAGTCGTCTTTTTACTTATTTTTGTTTTGTAGTTTTGATATAAAAGCGATTTTTATGTTATGCTAATTAGGGTCCAAGGTGCCCAGAGGGGCGTTTTTTTTCACTCTCCGGAGCCCAGTGACGCCCCCCTGCAGTGCCCAAGAACGCCTCCTGATCATCAAATAACCTCCCACAGCCCCGGCAAACTGTTCTGCCCCCTCCCCACGTCAGTCTACCTTATAGAAATGCCCCGTCCTTCTTCCTGTCTGCGGCCAGAAAACTCGCGCAGGCGCAGTACTGCCAGCGGCCTGTGCGATCATCAACCTCCTGAGGGCAACAGCCTCAAAAGTCTCACTGGGCATGCGCCGAGCCCAGTGATGTGACCTGAGCGCTGTTGCCCTCAGGATGTTGATGATCGCGCAGGCGGTACTGCGCCTGCGCGAGTTTTCTGGCCGCAGACAGGAAGGACGGGGCATTTCTATAAGGTAGACTGACGTGGGGAGGGGGCGGAACCGTTTGCCGGGGCTGCGGGAGGTTATTTGATGATCAGGAGAAGTTCTTGGGCACTGCAGGGGGGGCGTCACTGGGCTCCGGAGAGTGAAAAAAACGCCCCTCTGGGCACCTTGGACCCTAATTAGCATAACATAAAAATCGCTTTTATATCAAAACGAAAATAAGTAAAAAGACTGCTGGAAATAAGGTACTTTAGTCAACATAGCGATGGTGCCAGCTTAAAGGGACACTGACAGGGCCAATAAGCATATTGAGGTATATATATGGCAGTACAGGTCTTATAATGGGTATTACAATCATCTAAGTATCCCCCCTGTCCACCTTATACATACAGTAAACTTAACTTTTATAACCTGCTCCAACGGTCTTCAATCTGCCCAAGGGGCGGCGTTTCACCTCTCTTGCGCCCAGCCAGCCTCCCCCAACTGCCGCTTTGAAGCGCCACCCAGCTCATGAATATTCAGTTTGCTGGGCGGCTTCTGCGGTCCCCGCTCTGAAGCGCTGCGCTTAACAGTGCCCTGCGCATGCGCCGGATCTTGTGAAGTCGGGGACAGTAAGCGCCGCCCAGCGAAGTGAATATTGATGAGCTGGGCGGCGCTTACTGTACCAGACTTCACAAGATCCGGCGCATGCGCCGGGCACTGTTAAGCGCAGCGCTTCAGAGCGGGGACTGCAGAAGCCGCCCAGCAAACTGAATATTCATGAGCTGGGCGGCGCTTCAAAGCGGCAGTTGGGGGAGGCTGGCTGGGCGCAAGAGAGGTGAAACGCCGCCCCTTGGGCAGATTGAAGACCGTTGGAGCAGGTTATAAAAGTTAAGTTTACTGTATGTATAAGGTGGACAGGGGGGATACTTAGATGATTGTAATACCCATTATAAGACCTGTACTGCCATATATATACCTCAATATGCTTATTGGCCCTGTCAGTGTCCCTTTAAAATGGTAAAAGCAGGTGACAGAATCCCTTTAAAGCGAACCTATCACCAGTACCTTATAGATTATCCTCATTCTGTTTCAATGCATTCTTGTGCCGCTTTCCTGGGATGTATATTCATGAAAAAAAAACGACTTATAAAGTCCTCGTCTCCAGCTCCTGTAGTCACGCTAGAAGTCAAGGGGGTAGCCCTTCCCTCACTCCGGGCTGTAACTCCTCTGCCCTAACCCCTCCTCTAAGTAGTGTAACTGACACCCGGCTCAGTCGCCGGGACTGCGCTTGTACAGGCGGCGCATGCGCAGTCTGCCTCAGTAGCAGCGCGATCCCGTCTATCGCGCGGACTCGCGCGCCTGAGTAACAGAAGACAGGCAGGCATCTGGGACGGACGGCGCATGCGTGATTCAGTTACGGGATCGCGCTGCTACTGTACAAGCGTGGTCCCGGCGACTGAGCTGAGTGTCAGTTACACTACTTAGAGGAGGGGTTAGGGCAGGGGAGTTACAGCCCGGAGTGAGGGAAGGGCTACCCCCTTGACTTCTAGCGTGACTACAGGAGCTGGAGACGAGGACTTTATAAGTCGTTTTTTTTCATGAATATACATCCCAGGAAAGCGGCACAAGGATGCATTGAAACAGAATGAGGATAATCTATAAGGTACTGGTGATAGGTTCGCTTTAAATGATTTTTGACTGTTGGTGCCACTTTCAAACCCAAATTGGAGGTCTTTGAGAAAGTAATTTTAGTGTGCCTAGCATCTTGTCTTTTTGTAATAGATACCAATTTTTTTTATTGATTCTTATACTGATCTATACCGTATTTTTAAATCACATTTTACATTGCATTTTATTGACTTCTATCGTACCCTTCATTTATTGAGTGCAATCAAATAATATTGTGCCCAATATAATGTTTTATTAATATTCTACGATTTTGTTTATTTTACTAATGGTATATGTGGTATCTTGCTATTTTTAGACATAAAAAAAGAAAAACGTACATATGGCGCATCAATAACGCAACATGCATAGGTGCGTTTTTTTCACAGACGATACATGTATTCATTACGAACAAACGTATGTAATTATATACATTTAGCTAACTGCCAAAGTATGAAGATTTGCCATTTTTATTTCTATGTATGTTTTTGGGCATTAGAGATGAATTAACAGACAGATGTGTTCTATACCAATCTGAGTGAATAGATATACCTTGCAAACCGGATCCGACGCTCGATAATTAACCAATGAGACTTTGAATTACGCAACAATACCAGTATAAAAGAGGAATTTCAAAGGGTGGACTGTCTACCACTGAGGAAGGGGTGAATGAAAGTACCCCGAAACGCGTCTGGTGCCACATCCCCTGCTATTTATGTTCAGAGATTTTTACCTACTATCGACTGCCATTGACCAGAAGCGTGGGATCCAATACCGTTGAATGTTACCAACGCGATTTGACGACAGAGGGCTCGATATATCATTGGCCCACGTGTCGAATAAGAGTCCGTCAGCGTGGTCTTTATCTATAACAAACTCCCAATACTAGAGTGCTACAACAACGCAGGCACGATACAGGGAGCGAAAATATCCCAAGGTCTGGCAAAGTCTGCTTTTGAAAGAAGTCGATTTAGAGGTAAATAATAATTGCTTGCAAGTTGTTCAGTAGCGGGACGCCGCTACCTATCCTGTTTTAGAGGGACGCCGCTTTATTTAGGTGTGGCTACATAACGATACGAACTTTCATCTATGTTCAAGGACAGATTGGCTTTGATAGAATTAAGTAAAGAACGTTGGAGTTATTTCATTGATTATTAGTAGTGGACATTTTGCTACCTCCGTATATTTTTGGCTGATTTATTCTTTAGGTCGAAGTTTCTCAGGTCGAATTTTTGACATCCCGTTTGGTCTTTATAATCGAGCCACCACCATCGGGATTGCCTCTATTCAACTTATTTTTTAGATCGAAATTTGCTGCTATTTCTACTGTATGTATTCACTGCCTTACCCTGCTGATATCAATCACTGTTAATGTAGTAGATGGTTTTTAGAAGTGGTATACTATAACTATATGTAGTATGCTGCTGTCTTTTATCATTTTATTAATTGCTGAATATTTTTAGCACAAATAAATATATTTCCTGTATCAGTGCATGGTCCCAGACTTCTTTGAGTGCCCTATCCATATTTATACGCATTATCCAATCAGTGCTGTCTGTGTCAGACTGTGCACTAGGGTTGTTGCGGGTATCGAAATTTTGATGCCTAATTTGATACAATACCGGGATTTCCATTTTTTCGATACTGGGCTGCGCAGTCTAGTATCACAGAACATGAGCGCGCTGCTGTGAGCACGCTCATGTTCCCTCAGCAGCACAGGGGAGAAGGAAGCAGTCTCTCCCTCCCCCTGTGCCGCTGCCACCAATGAACGGAGAGAGGGGCGGGCGCACTGCGCCACCAATGATAGGACTTTTCCTGGGTCCAGACTTTAAGTAGCAGGCTACACAGACCAGCGCCCAGAGATGTCCCAGCACTTACTATTATTTCTGGGCGCCGCTCCGTTCGCCTGCTGTGCCCCATTTCTGTCTCCTGCTCCATATGCTAATTACTATCGGAGTAATGGGGAGGAGACATCAGCTTCTCTAGTGGGTGTTCCTTCTCCCTGCGTTGCGCTGCGATTGGACAGCGCTACAACCAGGGAGAAGGAACGCCCACTAGAGAAGCTGTTGTCTCCTTCCCATTGCTCCGATAGTAATTAGCATATAGAGCAGGAGACAGTAATGGGGCACAGCGGTCAAACGGAGCGGCGCCCAAAAATAAGTAGTGCTGGGACATCTCTGGGCGCTGGTCTGTGTAGCCTGCTACTTAAAGTCCGGACCTAGGTGCACAAGTTGGTCGTTAACACATAATACAGGAGACAGGTGCCGGCACCCTGCCTCTGACAGGGAGCTGCAGTTAACGGCACCTGAGGGGTTAACTGCTGCTGATCTGCTGCCAGTACCCACCTCCTGTATTAAGGGTCAATTATCATTGGTGGCGCAGTGGTTCCCCAGCCCCCCCACCACATTAAAATCATTGGTGGCACAGTGCGCCCGCCCCTCTCAACCCCCCAGTATTAAACTCATTGGTGGCAGTGGCCACAGGGTCCCTTCGTCTTCATTGGTGGCAGTGGCAGCTTCTTATCGGAGCCCCAGCTGTGTAATCCTGGGGCTCCGATCAGTTACAGCCAAGACACTACTGAAGCCCTGGCTGCCATAGTCGGCTCCCTGCTGCTGTGTGCACAGGGCAGCAGGGAGAGTGTAAGATCCTAATCACCCTAATAGAGATCTATCAGGGTGAATAGGACATGGAAACAAAATCACTGTAGAATTGCAGTGGCCAATATGGCGGAACCGCTCAGACCCCAAACACTGTAGCGTGTTTCTCATTGGGCGAGCAGTCCCATCGCATGTGGACCGCAGCAAACGACCATCCCGAGCAATTAATGCGTACAAAGGAGGACGCCAGCGCGGTCCACATGCACCACAAAAGCATCCTGCACAGGCAGAGCATTGTGCGGATGAAAATACAATTATATAAATCACTGAAGAAAATGCACCAAAAGGATATGTCACTGACTAAACTAGCTGGTCATACAAGCAGATATTAAAAGCTGAGACTTCCGCCAATATGTTCCTGTCAGGAAGATATCGGAGCCCATCATTGCACCACGTCACGGTCACTCAGCATGGCAAAGGGTCCTACCACTACGCTAACTGTGGTGTGAACACGGTCTGAAGGCGATGTAATCCAGCTCACAGCCCAGCCTGCACACAAATGCCTAGCAGGACAGCCAGTGCAATGTGAACAAAGCAGGACTGTGAGCCCCACCCATATCAGACCATGTGATGAAGGATTCCAGGTGCAAAGGAATGTTCAATTGCCAGATGAAGGCACATTCAAGACATATAAAACAAAATCACTGTAGAATTGCAGTGGCCAATATGGCGGAACCGCTCAGACCCCAAACACTGTAGCGTGTTTCTCATTGGGCGAGCAGTCCCATCGCATGTGAACCACAGAAATATCGTGGCAGATATGGAGGAGCTGCTCAAACCCCAAACACTGTAGCGTGTTTCTCATTGGGGGAGCAGTCCCACCGCATGTGGACCGCAGCAAACGACCATCCCGAGCAATTAATGCGTACAAAGGAGGACGCCAGCGCGGTCCACATGCACCACAAAAGCATCCTGCACAGGCAGAGCATTGTGCGGATGAAAATACAATTATATAAATCACTGAAGAAAATGCACCAAAAGGATATGTCACTGACTAAACTAGCTGGTCATACAAGCAGATATTAAAAGCTGAGACTTCCGCCAATATCTGCTTGTATGACCAGCTAGTTTAGTCAGTGACATATCCTTTTGGTGCATTTTCTTCAGTGATTTGAATAGGACATGGGATTAAAAGGTTCTAGCCCCTAAGGGGGGGGAAATAGTTATTCATTTCTTTAAGTATAAATCACCCCCTTTCCCAATTTCACATATGTGTGTTTATTTATTGTTTATATATTTTATATCGCCACATCAGAAAATTCCAAACTATTAAAGGGATTCTGTCACCAGGATTTCACTTACTGAGCTGTTAACATGACCACATCAGTCTTCACGATTTATATTACAATCTACTAGTATTACTGCGCTGTCTTGTAATTTGTCTATAAAATTGCTTTTATTAATATGCAAATTACCTAAATAAGGAGCCCAAGGGGCTGTCCCTCTGTCCGTTGGAGCCCAGCCGCACCCCTTCTCCTTGAGCCCAGCACCGCCCCACTGCTAATTTATTCACTCCTCATGCCTGGTGCGCTGTAATCTTTAACATGCGCTGTGGATAGATCGGTCAGCGCCCGCGTGGTGTCCTGGCATCGGCCTCGCAGAACAAATTGCGCAAGCGCTGACTGGTCTTTCCACGGCGCATGTGCAAGATTACGGCGCACCAGGCATATGAGGTCGCAATGAGGAGTGAATAAATAAGCAGTGGGGCGGCTGGGCTCCAACGGACAGAGGGACAGCTCCTTATTTAGGTAATATGCATACCGGTATTAATAAAAGCGATTTTATAGACAAATTAGAAGACACAGGGCAGTAATACTAGTATATTGTAATATAAATCGTGAAGACTGATGTGGTCATGTTAACAGCTCAGTAAGTGAAATCCTGGTGACAGAATCCCTTTAAAATATAAAAAAAAAATCTATGCAGTGAATGCTGGAACAGAAAAAATGCGCGATTCGCCATTTAAAAAAAATGCGGAATGCACGTGGCTTTTCTAATCAAAAATTTGGTATCGCATCAACTCTACTGTGCACACTCTCCCAACTCTTAACAGCCACCTCAACCTTTTGTTGGACAGCATACTGACCCAATCACTTATGGGGCAATGAATATGGCTGTATTTTCTTGCACATCTATGTGGTCATTTGGCTGATTATCGGTCCTATTCTGTTCCATATGATAGACGATAGTCATTTCTGTTGAGTGAGAAAAAAGTGAAATGCACAATTAAGGCATCCATATTTTGTGGATCTGTTAAAAACATACATGCTGTAAACTGGTTTTCTTAACAGTGACTGTATTTGAGTGTTGATCACATGTAGGGTTTTCACGATACCAAAATTTTGATTTGATTTTGATATAAAAAGTATTGCGATACTCAATACCACGAGAAAATTATTCACTGCATAGGAGATATTTTTTAATATTTTAATAGTTCTGACTTTTTTGGGCATGGTGATAAGTAATATGTTTATTCGGAGCCCCTCAATTTCACTGCCGCCAATTAATATTCTGAGGAGGAGGGGGACCCTGTGGCCACTGCCACAATGAATATAATACTGGTGGGGAATATAATACTAAGGGGGTTATCTTCACTAAGGTGATGCTTAGGGACCATTGTTGCATTTAGTCTGAAATTAAAGCCTGATGAAGTTTTTGAAAAGATGGGGGAAGGAAATGGATGATCTCCTGGAACATTGATCTGTGACATATTGCTTGAGAGGTTGGGCACTTGGTTCCTGTTAACTTTCTTTACTGTAAGGCTTGTTTCACACTAGCTGGCTGTATTCTTCGCAATTATTGTATCTGCCTTTCCTCACCGCTGCCTATTGACTATAATGGGACTAATGTTGGAAACAGGCTGGTTCCATTATATAGTCAATGGGGCCTGGTGCTCCTCTGGCCCTTTTAGTCTATGCTGGGTACAATAAACTCTGATAGGATGTTCCTCTGCCGGACAGTTTTAACTCCAGTTTGAAACTAGCTTAACCTTGCTACATAAGGCCTCTTGCACACGAAGGTTCTGTGCCCGTGGCCGTATTGCAGCCCGCATGCTGCAGGTCCGCAATACACGGGCAATGGCCCGTTTGCACTCCGCATCACAAATGCGGACCCGTTTACTTGAATGGGTCCACCATCACGGAGAAGCGGAACGGAAGCACGGATCGGAAGCACTACGGAGTGCTTGCGTGGGGTTTCTATCCGTGCCTCCGCACCACAAAAAAATAGAACTTGATCACGGACCCATTCAAGTTGAATGGGTCTCGATTCGTCCCGGCCGCCGCACGGACGTTGTCCGTGCATTGAGGATCGCAAATTGCGGTCCCCAATGCACGGAACGGATGCACAACGTTCGTGTGCAAGAAGCCTAACTTGGATTATCAGTTTCCAAGTCCCAACTGCATAAATGTTGTTTTCCTGCACTGATATAGAATGATGGAAATATCAAGAGATGGATGGTGATGGATTTTTTCTACACATTTAGGGAAGGATTCTAATTGACAGATTTTGCCTGTATAAAGATGGAGGATCCACCATTTGTAATAGTCGATGGTCACATCTTACCTACTCCTTCTTTGTATAATGATCTCTGTGCAGATTGCAGACCATACCTAGAAAACTGTCCCATAGAAGGGAAGAGTCCCTTTTAAATGTGTTGTGTATATGGCCCATGGGGCTGCTGTGAAGCATATCTCTGAATGCCATTAACAGCTCGGGCTACATGGCTACCCGCATATTCTTGTTTAAGAAATCGAAACCTACAATCAGAGTACAGCATAGAAGAAAAAAAGAATGTCACTATATGGTTTAACTGGCAGAAAAAAATTGCAGGTGACAGTCCCTTTAAATTCTTGCTTTTTTGTGTTCTGTTGATTTACTCGTCTAAATAAGGTTGGAAGTGTCAGTGGTCTATTCTGAAGTGAGTAAGAGATTACTAAAAAGCCAGTCGGCATAAAAGGAATCTGCTTAATCCTTAGGTTTCCAGCGGGGAAGGTCTTTAAACATCGTGCCTGCACACGCAGTTGCGATAGCCAGCGGGTCTCTGCTGTTTCAAAAAGCAGAGGTCCAAAGTTGAGTTCTGTTTAAAGTTTTAAGTGGTTTTCTTAACTACCGAAGTTATTCAACGAAGTCACGTGCGATTTCGCAAATAACTAACTTCTGCACATCGGAGCCCATACATTTTAATACTGTACGGCGACTGATCTCTGTACAGTATTAATCTAACGTTTTGAACGAAGCGACTTCGGATGTAGCATCCGAAGCTTGATTCGCTCAACCGATAATCCCTTTGATGTAGTAAATGGCTGAATAGAATACAAATCCTATGAGCAGCCATTTTCCTAAAGATTTCAATAACACTCTTTGAGGATGTTTTTAGAGGACGCTTGTATGTTACATATGCCACATATGTTTGATGAAAAGCTCAATGCAGAAACCATGCAGATTGCAAATGAAGTGCTAACTCGTTGCTGCTTGTTAATGGCTGCACTGTTTGCCTAAAACTGCACGGCTAATCACAAACCACAACAAGTTAGCACTTTTTTCATTAGCAGACTGCATAGCAGCCGCTGCATGAATAAATGTGACTAGCTGTTTTGCAGATCCACTATATGTAAGTTGTGAAGTCTTTGCTGCTCTGCCATAAAGATAGACAAACTGCCACATCAATGTCAGCACTAACACATTTCAGACATTTACATTGTTAGATTTATCCCTTGTGACCCATGGCCAGGAAGTACAGCTCTATGCATAGTACGTTGCATGTACAAGATGACGTGAGGCTGAATGTTTTACTGATGCAGCTTAGCACTTGCTTAAAGGGGTGCTCCTGGAAAAGATAATGATGAGCTATCCTCAGGATCAGCTGTTTTGCTGTGCTCTGTTGAGCGCCTGGCAGCTTTCCAAGCACAGTGCTGTAGTACATCGTATAGTGGCAGTGCTTGGTATTGCAGCTCAGCCCCACTGACTCACTAGCCTAGGAAGAGGCTGTGGCGCTTACAATGCAGCATTATAATTTTTGTGCTCCACTGAGGCAATCTTCTTATCGCCACCAGTAACGCAAGACTTGTTTAGTCTCATGCCTGGGTTGTTACAGTTTCTACAGTTCAAAATCCGAACTCGGGTTCATTACTGACCGTGGTGCAAGCCACAAACCCAAGTTCAGATTCTGAAACGCCTATGTATGCGCAGAAAATAACTCTAATGGCACAGGCACGAGACTAAACAAGTCTAGCGTTGCTGGTGGCGATAAGATTGCCTCAGCGGAGCCCATACGTTGTAATGGTGTATGGAGCGCATATTATGAACGATATTTAAGAAGAAATCGGGGTCAGACAGAGCAGTCCAAACCGGTTTCGCTCAACACTAGTGACATGGCATCTGCAAGCTTAAAAACAAAAAAAAAAACAGAGAAAGCGTGCTCCTGGGGCTGCAACAGCTTTCTCTAGCTGGGATCAAGGAAGCCGGATTGTGTGTGTACGGCAGCCTGGATCCTCCTGAATGATTCGAAGCTGGAGCAGATAGGTTTCATAGTAACATGGTGTCATTCTCATAGACCTGTATTGGAGTCTGTGAGATAAGCAATCCCTAAAAAGAAGAAAGTGTTTATAAAAATTCAAATGACCCCCCACCTTCCCAAAAAAAAATTAAACATCATGGACACCACCACATGTGAAAATGTCCATGCTATTAAAATATAAAAATACTTATCCCGTACAGTGAAATGGGGGAAAAACAGTCAAAATAGCGATTTGCAATTTTTTTTGTTCACCTACAAAGTATTGAAAAAATATATTGAATAGAAAGTGATCAAAAAGTTGTACACACCCCAAAATGGTATCAATAAAAAGTATAGGTCGCCCTGCAAAAATGGAGCCCTCCCACATCTCATACACATAAATACAAAAAAGTTATGCCAGGATATGGTGATGCAAAGAAATTCATTTTTCAAGGTTTTGTTTTCAGTCTTAAAACACAAGAAAAACTATACAAATTTGGTATTGTAATCGAACTGACCCAGAGAATGAAAGTAACAGGTCTGTTTTACGACATACGGAACGCCGTAAAAACAAAACGCATAAAACTGTCTCACTCCATTTGGAACTATTTTTTTATATTGCATACCACTACAAGGTATGCAATATTAAATGGTGCCATTAGAAAATACAACTTGTCCTGCAAAGGGCTTGATTGAATAAAGGGTTCACTCATGTAGACAGCCTGCCTGTGGTCCCACCATGCCTGTTCTGCTGCCTGGCTTTCGCCATCCACAGAACCTCTGTGGCTTTAAGGACCACATGGTTAGGACCATTGCGGTTGTCTACTCACAGAAATATCAATACATATTGTTTCATATGCACTAACACATTATGTTCTCTCTCTTTCTTTTTTTTTTCTCTCCCCCCCCAATAGGTGCCCGTGCAGCACGAAAGAGAAAACCTTCTCCAGAGCCAGAAGGAGAAGGTGGTTCTGTTAAGATAAATGGTGATGGACAGTCATGGCTGCCAGCAGCTGATGGTCTTAAAATTTCTCCAATGACTAGTACTTCTTTCATATCTCCCCCTTCTACTGTCTCTCCTCATTCCAACCATACTACACCACCAGAAGCTGCACAAAATGGCCAGTCACCAATGGCTGCTTTAATATTGGTGGCAGATAATGCTGGTGGCAATCATGCTTCAAAGGATGCCAACCAGGTTCATTCTACAACTAGGCGAAACAGTAACAGTCCACCATCCCCTTCCTCTATGAACCAAAGAAGAATGGCTGCAAGGGATGTGCCAAGCCAACTTTCTAGTGGAGGAACATCATCTCATGCAGGAATGGAACAGGTGCACCCCCCAAGCATTCCTGATTCTTCCATACCAAACAGTATACCATTGTGCTGCACTCTTTGTCATGAGCGTCTGGAGGATACACACTTTGTACAGTGCCCTTCAGTACCTACTCACAAATTTTGTTTCCCATGTTCAAGGCAAAGTATTAAACAGCAAGGATCATCTGGAGAGGTGTATTGTCCAAGTGGGGAAAAATGCCCCCTAGTGGGATCAAATGTACCGTGGGCCTTCATGCAGGGAGAAATAGCTACAATTCTTGCTGGGGATGTAAAAGTGAAGAAGGAGAGAGACTCTTGACTTTTTTTTTTTCTTTGCTTCGTAGCCAACATATTCTCTCTTACTAAACTTCTTACAGTGGGGAGGCGTGTGTGTGAGAGATACATTGAAAATATATAATATATATATATATATATATACACACACAGGATAAATGTAGACTGGCTGTATACATGGCTGTATAATTTTTAATTTTTGAATACATTGTGTTTCTATTTTTGAAAACAAAGGTATGTACTGATCAGAAAAGGTATTCTTTGTTATTGTTCTTTGCAAGTATTTGTTCCTATCCAGTGACAGTTACTGTTCTTTGTAGGCTGTGACTTGAGATGCTTTTTAGAGCACTTGGAAAACAGAAATGCTTTTAGCTGTATTTGTATGCACTTGTTAAAAATGCCAAATACATTTTATGACATTGTTAATTGTCTCTGGTTACTCATTTTCTTTGAGATTAAGCTTTTTTTAATTGTAAAATTTATTGATGTAATTTGAACCACTGGGTGATGTTTATTAAAAAAAAATCTTGTTCACCAAAGCAATATTTTGAGTACGGCAATTATTTAGTTGAGCAATCCATATGGTATATAATCAAGCATAGTATATTGGAAGTTAACGTAAAGTTTTATGCCATAAATCTGGGTTTCTCAACTCCGGTCCTCGGGACCCACCTACCAGTCATGTTTTAAGGATTTCTTTAGTATTGAGCAGGTGATATAATTAGTGTCCATGCATCAGGACTTACCACAGGTATTTATTCTGTGGGATAGTCTCAAATCCTGACTGGTAGGTGGGTCCCGAGGACCGGAGTTGAGAAACCCTTCCATAAATGTTTGATAGGTGCGGGTCCTACCTCCTGGAGTGGTTTCTACACGTGTGGCTCTCTACTTTCATTTGTATGGGAGTTCAAAAATAGCTAAGTGTGGTATTTTGTGAAATCCTATAGAGAATGGAGAGAGCTGTGCAAGGACTACAACCTCTCCTTTTACGTGACTACAAGATGGGACCCCTTTCTCAAGATAGGCGTGGATCCCAGAGCTGGGACACTCTCCTATCGGATATTTATGGTATATACTGTGACTATGCCATCAGTGTCCACTTGGGAATATTCCTTTTTAATTTAAAGCTTTTACAACTTTAGTAAAGGGGATGTCTGTCTACTCAAGATGTTAAGCTACTTTCACACTAGCGTTGTTTGAATCCAGCATTCAATTCCGACACCGGAACTGCCCGCCAGATCCGGAAAAACGTGTGAAAACGGATTACTTTGATCACAATGAAAAAATGCATTGGAAAAAACAGATCCGCCATTTAACTTTTTTTTCACATTTTTCGGGTTTAACATGCAAAAGCCGGATCCGGTTTGACGGAACACACAGTGCCGGATCTGGCGTTAATGCAAGTCAATAGGAAAAAGGCCGGATCCGGCGTTCAGTCAAAGTGTTCAGGATTTTTGGCCGGAGGTAAAAATACAACAATCTACGGTTTTCTGAAAAGCCTGATCAGTCAAAAAGACTGAACTGAAGACATCCTGATGCATCCTGAACAGATTACTCTCCATTGAGAATGCATTAGGATAAAACTGATCAGTTCTTTTCCGGATTTGAGCCCCTAGGACGGAACTCGGCACCGGAAAAGAAAAACGCTAGTGTGAAAGTACCCTTAGTGAAGGAATTTGCAGTTGTCTGTATACATTACACTTTTGATACTAAAGTTTATGCTAAAGCAGTATATTGTGATTTGTTAAAGCATATTGATGTTGATTCAGTTTAATCCATAATACTACATATTAATTCTAAGTGGTAACTCCCCTGTGCAAATTGCAATTCTGTGTATGACATCTAACCTTATCAGGTCTGACTATTTGAAGATATTTTATTTATTTTAACCATTTTTTTAAATCAAATGCACTGTTCATTTTAGCCTTCACATGCACATTGCAGATTTGGTCAGGATTTTCCACAAGTATTTAAAAGCTAAGATCAGGAGTGTGGAAAGAAGCATAAGTCCTGGATTTGGATTACAAATACTGCAGATTTGGTCTGCAGTTTGCATTAGTATCTGTGAATATTGCTTTCTAGTGTAAACTTTAAACTTTGTTTGCAGATTCACTCTGGTGATCATCAGAAACGTTTGTTATGTAACCTACAGTCTGCCACACTTCTGTGCTTTTATGTTAAAAGGTCGGTTCCATGAACATCCAGGGGCTGTATCTGATATTTCATCTCTGCCTCATTCTAGATGGTCCTTGCAGTTCTTGGTGAAAAAAAGCCGATTTTCTCTCTGATATTACTCACCCAATAACATTCATAGCTTCATGGTGTAAAGTTAAAAGGAATCACATGGTCCCTCATTCCTAAAGAGTGCTCACCTGATTGTGTATATCTCGTAAAGGGAATGTGTCATCAGAAAATCAGCTATTGTTTAAATAATATTTTTATATTAAATATACTTTTATAGAATTTTTATTTTATTTTTTAAATTGTCATTGTCTATAGTTAAAACAAAAACCATAAATACTGCAGTTTTCACACTGGCCTCTAAGCCTAATACTACTTGGTCTGTACAGATCACTAGTTTACCTGCTTATCTGCCATTCTAATATTTCCTTTAAAGGCTATGTACACCTTCGGAGGCCAATTTAAAAAAAATATATATATATATTTTATTTTTATGATTTGCATTTTACTCATTTTGGGCTAAAAATCACTTTTTTAATTAGTCTTTATTAAAAGAATATTTAGCTGTTCTGTCAAACAGGTTAGCTGTTTGTCTAGCTGTGTGAATCATACTTTTTACTTTCCCTTTGTGACTGTCATCTAATAACCCTCATCTCTAATTTACCAATAGGTCATAAACAGTTTAAGCCACACTAAGAATTGAGCTATAGTGAGTGTTTATAATGTCAAAGAGCAGAGATGAGGCGCCAGTCAGGTGAGCTGACTGACGGAAAAGAGAAAATTTAGATCTTTCTACTAGAGCATCTCAGTCCAGTACAGAAAAAAGCTCCATATTTTTTATAAAGACAAATTGAAAAGTGGATTTAGCTCAAAATGAGTACAATGCAATAATAAAAAATATTGCATAGATAAGACTGGGTCTACCGTTCACAATAGCTTGTCAAAGCTTAAAGGGGTTCTGCACTTTCATTTAACTGATTATCCTCTGGATAGATCATCAGCTTCTGATCGCCTGGGGTCCGACACCCGGGACCCCCGCCGATCAGCTGTTTGAGAAGGCAGCGGCGCTCCAGCAGTGCCGCGGCCTTCTCACTGTTTACCGCCGGCCCACTGACGTCACGACTAGTATCAACTAGCCTGGGCGCGGCTAAGCTCTGTTCACTGGAATGGAGCTTAGCCGCGCCCACGCTAGTTGATACTAGTCGTGACGTCAGTGGGCCGGCAGTAAACAATGAGAAGGCCGCGGCGCTGCTGGAGTGCCGCTGCCTTCTGAAACAGCTGATCGGCGGGGGTCCCTGGTGTCGGACCCCCGCCAATCAGAAGCTGATCATCTATCCAGAGGATAGATCATCAGTTAAATGAAAGTGCAGAACCCTTTTAAGCTTCTCTTTTCTTTCCTTGTAGAATTATCTCTGCACAGGTCACAGAGCATGCCTAGAAAACTCTCCCACAGAAGTCAGTTAGGTCCTTTCCAGACCATTGTGTCTGTGGACCATGTGGTTGCTTTCTAAATGCTGTTAAGAACAGCTCAGACAAGAGGACAGCCCCCTCATAATCATGTTCAGTTAAGAGAACAAAAAAAATCTGCAATAACAAAATAAAAACAGATTGGGAAAAAAAAGGAGGTGTTACTATCTGGTTTTAACTGGCTGATAATATTTTTGGTGACACATTTCCTTTAAGGGGTAAACAACATATCGCTGTACATAATTTTGGGAGTTTTCTAGAAACATGTTTCTGTGGCGCTTCTAACGGTCCCTGAACCTATTCTCTGTGGGAATGAAAGGTTATGTATGCATTTGATGCATATCTACTACAATTTTCTATTTTGTTTGCTATCCGTTTCATTTTAACATGTCGTCATGATGTGTTGCCTTTTGTTTAGTCGCAGTAACTTCTTGTAACCACCTATGACTGTATGTTTTTCATAGTCGCCTTGTACTCCAAATGGCATTTGTATCCTATATCGGTACTTTTTTGGGCTCTGCTATACTGTGCCTCCACCATGGAGGATGCTTTTTTGTCTTCCTTCTCCAGTATTTTGAAAATTTAGTGTTAAATGATGAGAGATTATAGTGTAGGAATCCAAAAGTGAACAGTTCTAAAACATACATTTCTGCTGTATCAATGCTGTGGGTTTTCCAATTAATTTTCAATAAATCAATCAACCCTTCGCCAGACTTAACTGTTATTTACCTTTGTAAGGCTGAGTTCACACGGGCGTTGCGGGAAAAGGTGCGGGTGCGCTGCGGGAACATGCACGATTTTTCCTGTGCAAGTGCAAAACATTGTAATGCGTTTTGCACACGCGTGAGAAAAATCGGCATGTTTGGTACCCAAACCCGAACTACTTCACAGAAGTTCAGGCTTGGGATCGGTTTTCTGTAGATTGTATTTTCCCTTATGACATGGTTATAAGGGAAAATAATAGCATTCTGAATACAGAATGCATAGTACAATAGCGCTGGAGGGGTAAAAAAAATAATAATAATTTAACTCGCTTTAATCCACTTGATCACGCAGTCGGCATCTCTTCTGTCTTCATCTTTGCTGTGTGCAGGAAAAGGACCTGTGGTGACGTCACTCCGGTCATCACATGATCCATCACCATGGTAAAAGATCATGTGACGGACCATGTGATGACCGGAGTTACTTCACCACAGGTCCTTTTCCTGCACACAGCAAAGATGAAGACAGAAGAGATGCCGGCTGCGCGATCAAGTGGATTAAGGAGAGTTAAATTATTATTATTTTTTTTACCCCTCCAGCGCTATTGTACTATGCATTCTGTATTCAGAATGCTATTATTTTCCCTTAACCATGTTATAAGGGAAAATAATAATGATCAGGTCTCCATCCCGATCGTCTCCTAGCAACCGTGCGTGAAAATCGCACCGCATCCGCACTTGCTTGCGGATGTTTGTGATTTTCACGCAGCCCTATTGACTTCTATGGGGCCTGCGTTGCGTGGAAAACGCACAATATAGAGCATGCTGCGATTTTCACGCAATGCACAAGTGATGCGTGAAAATCACCGCTCGTGTGCACAGTACCATAGAAATGAATAGGTCCAGATTCAGTGCGGGTGCAATGCGTTCACATCACGCATTGCACCCGCGCGGAATACTCGCCCATGTGAACTCAGCCTAAGAATAGAGTGCAAAAAATGCATACAAATTACTATTACTCCGTACAGTATTAGAATGTATTGGCTCTGATGAGCCGAAGTTATTACTTTGCAAAGTCTCGCGAGACGTCAGATAACTTCAAAAATGTATTTGTACTGTAAAAAACAATTTCCTGAACTCGGGTTCGGTTCCAAGGTACCACTTGGAACTGAACCAGAGTTTGGGAAATGTTTTTTTACAGTATAAATCAATTTCTGAAGTTATTATGCAAAGTCTTGCAAGACTTTGCGAAGTAATAACTTCGGCTCGTCAGAGCCAATACATTCTAATACTGTACGTAGCGCTTGCTCTGTACAGTATTGAAACGAAGTTTTATGTGAATAGTCTTCGGATGTTTAATCCGAAGTCAATTCGCTCATTTCCTAGCTTATACATCAGTTGTTTTTTTTTGCCTTCCTCTGGATCAACTTGCAGAATAACGGGCTCAACTGGATGGACAGATGTCTTGTTCAGCTTTATAAACTGTGTGAGCTATAGATACAGCATAGGATGGGTATTCCAATTACTGATGGGAAATCTACTTCATTTTGGCGATTTAGTTTATTCTAATCTACAGGGTGGGCCATTTATATGGATACACCTTAATAAAATGGGAATGGTTGGTGATATTCACTTCCTGTTTGTGGCACATTAGTTTATGTGAAGGGGGAAACTTTTCAAGATGGGTGGTGACCATGGTGGCCATTTTGAAGTCGGCCATTTTGAATCCAACTTTTGTTTTTTCAATAGGAAGAGGGTCATGTGACACATCAAACTTATTGAGAATATCACAAGAAAAACAATGGTGTGCTTGGTTTTAACGTAACTTTATTCTTTCATGAGTTATTTACAAGTTTCTGACCACTTATAAAATGTGTTCAATGTGCTGCCCATTGTGTTGGATTGTCAATGCAACCCTCTTTTCCCACTCTTCACACACTGATAGCAACATCGCAGGAGAAATGCTAGCACAGGCTTCCAGTATCCGTAGTTTCAGGTGCTGCACATCTCGTATCTTCACAGCATAGACAATTGCCTTCAGATGACCCCAAAGATAAAAGTCTAAGGCGGTCAGATCGGGAGACTTTGGGGGCCATTCAACTGGCCCACGACGACCAATCCACTTTACAGGAAACTTCATCTAGCAATGCTCGGACCTGACACCCATAATGTGGTGGTGCACCATCTTGCTGGAAAAACTCAGGGAATGTGCCAGCTTCAGTGCATAAAGAGGGAAACACATCATCATGTATCAATTTCGCATATCCAGTGGCCTTGAGGTTTCCATTGATGAAGAATGGCCCCACTATCTTTGTACCCCATATACCACACCATACCATCAATTTTTTTTGTTCCAACAGTCTTTGAGGGATCTATCCAATGTGGGTTAGTGTCAGACCAATAGCGGTGGTTTTGTTTAACTTCACCATTCACATAAAAGTTTGCCTCATCAGTGAACAAAATCTTCTGCGTAAACTGAGGGTCCTGTTCCAATTTTTGTTTTGCCCATTCTGCAAATTTAGTGCGCCGATCTGGGTCATCCTTGTTGAGATGCTGGAGTTTGTAAGGGTGCCATTTGTGAGTAGCTAATATCTGCCGAAGGGATGTTTGACTAATGCCACTCTCCAATGACATGCAGCGAGTGCTACGCTGTGGGCTCTTGCTGAATGAAGCTGGGACAGCCACTGATGTTTCTTCATTAGAGACAGATTTCATGCGTCCACATTTTGGCAAATCCAACACTGAACCAGTTTCACGAAACTTAGCAAGCAGTTTGCTAACTGTAGCATGGGAGATGGGTGGTCTCGTAGGGTGTCTTGCATTGAAATCTGCTGCAATGACCCGGTTACTGCGTTCACCAGACATCAACACAATTTCTATCCGCTCCTCACGTGTTAACCTTGGCGCCATGTCAAAGAGAAACTTGTAAATAACTCATGAAAGAATAAAGTTACGTTAAAACCAAGCACACCATTGTTTTTCGTGTGAAATTCCCAATAAGTTTGATGTGTCACATGACCTTCCTATTGAAAAAACAAAAGTTGGATTCAAAATGGCCGCCATGGTCACCACCCATCTTGAAAAGTTTTCCCCCCTCACATATACTAATGTGCCACAAACAGGAAGTGAATATCACCAACCATTCCCATTTTATTAAGGTGTATCCATATAAATGGCCCACCCTGTAGTTCACTTGAAAGATTAGTTCAAAAGATCAGTTCATTTAGTTCATTATTTTTCCCTTTCATCTTTCACGACGGTACTTACGATGAGATTGACCCTGCTCCCACATGCTACGGACAGTAAGCAAATAAATGGGATCCTCCTCCAGCTCTACCTCTGTGTCTTCCTGTCCCTTCCAGGTGCAGAGAGGTTGCAAGCAGCACTGCAGCATTTGCTGTAGGTCCGGATCTATATGTGGGCAATGCAAGTCTGGCTAATACACTGGAACAAGAGCCTACCATTTGGAGGATATCGCAGTATGTACTGGTTACCTCCTCCTTATCCTGACCTTCCTTTTGCGTTAGGGGGTGCATACTGAATAGACACTGAGGAAGTTCCTCCGGTCTCTGCAGCAGCCGCTGTTCTGATACGTTCAGCTATAGCATGTGACGTCACAAAGGGGCCTGATTGAGTTGGCCAGAAAAGAGCACCTACTTCTGGCTGGGCCTACTCCCGGCATAATTGAGCTTGGTGGAGAGAACACCTACTTTGGGCTCAGGTGGTCTCTGGCGCGGTACTCCAGGCACAAGGTTCGAGGCAGAAGTAGGAGACCTCATGGATCCTGCCCAGTGGCCAGGAACTGTAAGTGGCTGGGAGCTGGTGATTAATATAGGAATGCTGTTTGTTTTAAAAAAACACACACACACACTAGTGATCCTCATTCATGTTTGTTTCCTCTTTCTTGTATGAACGACTCTCCAGATTGATAGAGTTCTCTGAAAGCTAAACCTGCACCTAAATCACACAAGTGTGTAATATGTGCTGTGAAATTGGTGGAATCCTCCTTTAAAAGGCTGTGTTCTAAATGCACTTCTAATACAGCAAAGAACATTGTACCTTCTATTAACCGCCTCAGGACTGCTGTACGCAGGATAGCGTCCTGGCGGCGGCCCTGCTATTCTGGGTGGAGGCATATACGCGTCCTCTCGCGAGAGGCGAGTGGATCTCCAGCCTGCCAGCGGCGATCGTTCGCTGGCAGGCTAGAGATGCGATTTTTTTTTTTTAACGCCTAACAGGTATATTAGACGCTGTTTTGATAACTGCGTCTAATATACCTGCTACCTGGTGGTCCCCTTTGCTTGGATCGACCACCAGAGGACACAGGCAGCTCAGTAATAAGTAGCACCAAACACCACTACACTACACCCCCCCTGTCACTTATTAACCCCTGATCACCCCATATAGACTCCCTGATCACCCCCCAGTCATTGATCACCCCCTTGTAAGGCTTCATTCAGACGTCCGTATGTTTTTTACGGATCCACTGATACATTGATCAGATCCGCAGAACACATACGGACGTCTGAACGGAGCCTTTTGGGGGTGGGTGATCAATGACGGGGGTGATCACCCCATATAGACTCCCTGATCACCCCCCTGTCATTGATCACCTCCCTGTAAGGATCCATTCAGACGTCCGTATGTTTTTTACGGATACATGGATCGGATCCGCAAAACACATACGAACATCTGAATGGAGCCTTACAGGGGGGTGATCACCCCATATAGACTCCCTGATCACCCCCCTGTCATTGATCACCCCCCTGTAAGGCTCCATTCAGACGTCCGTATGTGTTTTACGGATACATGGATCGGATCCGCAAAACACATACAGACATCTGAATGGAGCCTTACAGGGGGGTGATCAATGACAAGGGGGTGATCACCCCATATAGACTTCCTGATCACCCCCCTGTAAGGCTCCATTCAGACGTCCGTATGTTTTTTACGGATCCACGGATACATGGATCGGATCCGCAAAACACATACGGACATCTGAATGGAGCCTTACAGGGGGGTGATCAATGACAAGGGGGTGATCACCCCATATAGACTTCCTGATCACCCCCCCTGTCATTGATCACCCCCCTGTAAGGCTCCATTCAGACGTCTGTATGTTTTTTACATATCCACGGATACATGGATCGGATCCGCAAAACACATACGGACGTCTGAATGGAGCCTTACAGGGGGGTGATCAATGACAGGGGGGTGATCACCCCATATAGACTTCCTGATCACCCCCCCCTGTCATTGATCACCCCCCTGTAAGGCTCCATTCAGACGTCTGTATGTTTTTTACATATCCACGGATACATGGATCGGATCCGCAAAACACATACGGACGTCTGAATGGAGCCTTACAGGGGGGTGATCAATGACAGGGGGGTGATAACCCCATATACACTCCCTGATCACCCCCCTGTCATTGATCACCCCCCTGTAAGGCTCCATTCAGACATTTTTTTTGGCCCAAGTCAGCTGAATTTTTTTAGAATTTTTTTTTTCTTACAAAGTCTCATATTCCACTAACTTGTGTCAAAAAATAAAATCTCACATGAACTCACCATACCCCTCACGGAATCCAAATGCGTAAAAATTTTTAGACATTTATATTCCAGACTTCTTCTCACGCTTTAGGGCCCCTAAAATGCCAGGGCAGTATAAATACCCCACATGTGACCCCATTTCGGAAAGTAGACACCCCAAGGTATTCGCTGAGGGGCATATTGAGTCCATGAAAAAATGAAATTTGTCATAACTAAAATAAAAACAAAAAATAAAAACTTCCATGAACTCACTATGCCCATCACGAAATACCTTGGGGTGTCTTCTTTCCAAAATGGGGTCACTTGTGGGGTAGTTATACTGCCCTGGCATTTTAGAGGCCCAAATGCGTGCAAAGTAGTTTGAAATCAAAATCTGTAAAAAATGGCCGGTGAAATCCGAAAGGTGCTCTTTGGAATGTGGGCCCCTTTGCCCACCTAGGCTGCAAAAAAGTGGTCACACATCTGGTATTGCCGTACTCAGGAGAAGTTGGGGAATGTGTTTTCGGGTGTCATTTTACATATACCCATGCTGGGTGAGCGAAATATCTTGGCAAAAGACAACTTTTCCCATTTTTTTATACAAAGTTGGCAATTGACCAAGATATTTATCTCACCCAGCATGGGTATATGTAAAATGACACCCCAAAACACATTTCCCAACTTCTCCTGAGTACGGCAATACCACATGTGTGACACTTTTTTGCAGCCTAGGTGGGCAAAGGGGCCCACATTCCAAAGAGCACCTTTAGGATTTCACAGGTCATTTTTTACACATTTTGATTTCAAACTACTTACCACACATTAGGGCCCCTAGAATGCCAGGGCAGTATAACTACCTCACAAGTGACCCCATTTTGGAAAGAAGACACCCCAAGGTATTTCGTGATGGGCATAGTGAGTTCATGGAAGTTTTTATTTTTTGTCACAAGTTAGTGGAATATGAGACTTTGTAAGAAAAAATCATCATTTTCCGCTAACTTATGACAAAAAATTAAAAATTCTAGGAACTCGCCATGCCCCTCACAGAAAATCTTGGGGTGTCTTCTTTCCAAAATGGGGTCACTTGTGGGGTAGTTATACTGCCCTGGCATTCTAGGGGCCCTAATGTGTGGTAAGTAGTTTGAAATCAAAATGTGTAAAAAAATGACCTGTGAAATCCTAAAGGTGTTCTTTGGAATGTTGGCCCCTTTGCCCACCTAGGCTGCAAAAAAGTGTCACACATGTGGTATTGCCGTACTCAGGAGAAGTTGGGCAATTTTACATATACCCATGCTGGGTGAGATAAATATCTTGGTCAAATGCCAACTTTGTATAAAAAAAAATGGGAAAAGTTGTCTTTTGCCAAGATATTTCTCTCACCCAGCATGGGTATATGTAAAATGACACCCCAAAACACATTGCCCAACTTCTCCTGAGTAAGGCAATACCCTTTTTTGCAGCCTAGGTGGGCAAAGGGGCCCACATTCCAAAGAGCACCTTTCGGATTTCACCGGCCATTTTTTTACAGATTTTGATTTCAAACTACTTTGCACGCATTTGGGCCCCTAAAATGCCAGGGCAGTATAACTACCCCACAAGTGACCCCATTTTGGAAAGAAGACACCCCAAGGTATTTCGTGATGTGCATAGTGAGTTCATGGAAGTTTTTATTTTTTGTCACAAGTTAGTGGAATATGAGACTTTGTAAGAAAAAAAAACAAAAGAATCAGCATTTTCCGCTAACTTGTGACAAAAAATAAAAAGTTCTATGAACTCACTATGCCCATCAGCGAATACCTTAGGGTGTCTACTTTCCGATATGGGGTCATTTGTGGGGTGTTTGTACTGTCTGGCCATTGTAGAACCTCATTAAACATGACAGGTGCTCAGAAAGTCAGAACTGCTTCAAAAAGCAAACTTTTTTTTTTTATCAAAGACATGTAGAACAATAACTATAGAGAAAAATTTATATATGCATGTTGTTTTTTTTGCTAAATTTTACAACTGAAAGTGAAAAATGTCATTTTTTTGCAAAAAAATCTTTAAATTTCGATTAATAACAAAAAAAGTAAAAATGTCAGCAGCAATGAAATACCACCAAATGAAAGCTCTATTAGTTAGAAGAAAAGGAGGTAAAATTCATTTGGGTGGTAAGTTGCATGACCGAGCAATAAACGGTGAAAGTAGTGTAGTGCAGAAGTGTAAAAAGTGGTCTGGCCATTAAGGGTGTTTAAGCTAGGGGGGCTTAAGTGGTTAAAGAGGAAATGAAAGGTTATATGATGCAAGATGATATCTGCCCTCTCAGAATTTTCTGTAGGGCCTTCTGTCGTTTTCAAACAGGGAGATAATTAACAAAAGACAGGTAACCACATTTAAAACTTAACATTTAATAAGTAATTCATATAAAAAAAAAATTATATATATATATATGTACCCCCATATGAATCAGTTGCAAAAGCTTGTATACATAGGGGTCTCACTAGTTAGCATGCCATAGTGTAAGATATACTACAACAAAGACAACCAAGAGCAGAGGAGGATAGTATAGTAATATATTAAAGGGATGCAAATACTGGGTCTGTCACCCTATATGTCCCTACATCTATCTACTAATTCACTTCTTTCTCAGTGTCCCTCTTCAGAAGCAACAGTGACTGCCCAGCTTTGTCATAATAGCTCAGAAAAGAAGAGGGAACACATGGTCCACACAAAACAAATGTCCCAACGTGTTTCATTGGCCTCCGCCAAATCCTCAGGGGACCTTATTGCAGAATAGTATTAAGGTGCTCAAGATTCAAGATCAATATTTTTTAGAATATTTGCAGCGCATTGATCAGGCAATAACAATGTCTACTTAGCTGTCCAATAGTTCCATAGTACGGAGCAGTAGTAGATAATCGTCTGGCGTGACTCATTTCCTTTAAGGGGTAAACACATCGCTGTACAGAGTTTTGGAAGTTTTCTAGAAACATGTTTCGGTAGCACTTCTAACGGTCTTGTGTTTTTGCAGTTCTCGATGGCTGAACCTCCTATTCTCTGTGGGAATGAAAACTTATGTATGCATTTGATGCATATCTACTACAATTTTCTATTTTGTTTGATCTTTAGTATTGATCTTGAATCTTGAGCACCTTAATACTATTCTGCAATAAGTAAAGAATTTCAAATAATATTGGAGATATGGCACTCAATATCTGGAAAATTTTGCACAAAAACAAGTCACTTTATTGATACAATAAAATATTTAAAATGTCATACAAAGTACGTAATTTGTGCAGAATTTAAATAACATAATAATAAAAAGTCACAATCGACGATATAAAAAATCCCTTATAGTGTATATATAAACACACATCAGACAGCAAATGGGTACTTGTCTGTAATCTGATTGAATAGGTCCAGAAGGTTAAATTCTCAACACTAGAGCACTAAATGTGTTATTGCTCAATAGTTTTCAATGAGAAATGTCACCATTGATTCGGTATATATCACCGATTATCATTATTGTAGTGCAGTCGCAGGATTTTCTGATTTAATAATAGGAGTTATTCCGAATATATATATATCACAGTTCATGGAACTTATCGGATTACTGTTCAGAAGATGTTAGCTCTAGGTGGTGTCCCACCTTTTTTTTCAGCTATTTAAATCCCTTACCTCCACTTCTCAATGCGGTTTTTTCAATCACCGTTTCCTCAGCGTCCCAAATATTCGATTTCTCCTTACTTGTAAATCAGAATGTCTCACTCTGAGGAGTTTTTGAACTTGATGTAGGACGAGTTTATCATTTAGGAGGTTGTTGGTAAGGGAGGTGTAGCTGTAGATCTCCTTGCGTACGCCAAAAATGGTGGTAATGTGGGGTCCAGGTTCCTCCCAGACGCGTTTCGAAGTCCCAAGGGGTGCTGACTTCTTCCTATTCTGCAATAAGGTCCCCTGATGATTTGGCGGAGGCAAATGAAACGCGTCGGGACATTTGTTTTGTGTGGACCATGTGTTCCCTCTTTTCTGAGCTATTATGACAAAGCTGGGCATTCACTGTTGCCTCTGAAGAGGGACACTGAGAAAGAGGTGAATTAGTAGATAGATGTAGGTACGTATAGGGTGGGAGACCCAGTATTTGGCGCTGCGCCACCAATGAAGATAGCTGACCTGTTAATACAAATACAGGAGGGGGGTGCTGGCATCAAATAGCCGGCACCCGACCTCTATGACAGGGAGCTGCGATCCGCTGCAGTTAACCCCTCAGGTGTTGCACCTGAGGGGTTAACTGCCGCTGGTCACAGCTCCCTGTCAGAGGCAGGATGCTGGCTATGCGATTCTGCTGCCGGCACCTGCCTCCTGTATTAAAAGTTAGACTACCTTATATGGGTTTGGATTTTAAGTAGCAGGCTACATAGAGCAGCACCCAGGGATGTCCGAGCACTTATTATTCCTGGGTGTCGCTCCATTCGCCCGCTGTGCCCCATTACTGTCTCCTGCTCGATATGCTAATTACTATCGGAGCAATGGGGAGAAGACGACAGCTTCTCTAGTGGGCGTTCCTTGTCCCTGCGTTGCGCTGCGATTGGACAGAACTACAGCCAGGGAGAAGGAACGCCCACTAGAGAAGCTGATGTCTCCTCCTAGTAATTAGCATATGGAGCAGGACTGCAGGAGACGGTAATGGGGCACAGCGGGCGAACGGAGCGGCGCCCAGGAATAATAGTAAGTGCCGGGACATCCCTGGGTGCCGCTCTGTTTAGCCTGCTACTTAAAGTCTGGACCTATGAAAAGTACTCTTATTGGTGGCGCAGTGTGCACTCCCCTCCTCCGCCCCTCTCTCCCCATTGGTGGCAGCAGCAGCACAGGGGGGGAGGGATAGACTGCTTCCTAGTTTTTCTTATTTTTTGGGCGATAATCTTAGGTAGGGGCTCATTTTTTGCGGGATGAGGTGACTTATTGGTACCATACGCCATTTTGATCGATTTGGTAAGGTGACAAAAATGGCTGTTCAATTGGATTAAAGACATTAACTTATTTGCGAGAAAATTAAGATTGCATAAATACTTAACTTTAAAAATTAAGAGGGAAAGCAAAAAGTTGGGGATTTCACCTGACATATTGCAAGATATCCAGTTACTCTTCAGCTTAAGTGATCGTAAACCGCAGGAGGGCAAAGGCCCCTTCACTAATTTGAGAAGCCTTGCTTAACCCCTTCAAACTCGGGCCTGTTTTCACCTTCCTGCTCAGGCCATGTTTTGCAAATCTGACGTCACTTTATGTGGTAATAACTTTGGAACACTTTTACTTATCTAAGCCATTCTGAGATTTATTTTCTCGTGACACAATGTACTTCATGATAGTCATAAACTTGAGTCAATATATTTCACCTTTATTTGTGAAAAAATCCCAAATTTACTAAAAATTTTGATGAATTCCCAAATTTTCGAATTTCAATTTCTTTACTTTTATAATGGATAGTGATACCTCATATAATAGTTAGTTATTACTTTTCATTTCCCATATGTCTACTTCATGTTTGGAACATTTTCAAAATGCCATTTTATTTTTTGGGGACGTTAGAAGGCTTAGAAGCAAATCTTGAAATTTTTCGGAAAATTTCCAAAACCCACTTTTAAAGGACCAGTTTAGGTCTGAAGTCACTTTGTGAGGCTTACATAATAGAAACCACCCAAAAATTACTCCATTTTAGAAACTACACCCTCAAGGTATACAAAACTGATTTTACAAACTTTGTTAACCCCTTAGGTGTTCCCGAAGAATGAATGGAAAATGGAGATGAAATTTCAGAATTTCACTTTTTTGGCAGATTTTACATTTGAATCCATTTTTAACAAGAGTTAACAGCCAAATAAAACTCAATATTTATTACCCTGATTCAGCGGTTTACAAAAACACCCCACATGTGATCGTAAACTGCTGTACTTGTGCACGGCAGGGCGCAGTAGGAAAGGAACGCCATATGGTTTTTGGAAGGCAGATTTAGCTGAACTGGTTTTTAGATGTCATGTTCCATTTGAAGTCCCCCGTGATGCACCCCTACAGTAGAAACTTAAAAAAGTAACCACATTTTGGAAACTACAGGATAAGGTGCCAGTTTTATTGGTACAATTTTGGGGTACATATGATTTTTAATTGCTCTATTAAGTTTTTTGTGAGGCAAGGTTACCAAAAAATTTATGTTTTGGCACAGTTTTTATTTTTAACAACATTCATCTGACAGGTTAGATCATGCGCTATTTTTATAGAGCAGGTTGTTACGGACGTAATGGTATCAAATATGTCTACTTTCTACGATGTTTGTTGGTTTTACATAATAAAGCATTTTTTAAAACAAAAATTTGGTTTTTGTATCTCCATTTTCTGAACGCCCTATTTTTTTTATTTTTCAGATTTGTCTGCCGATCGTCTTGTGCAGGGCCTAATTTTTTGCAGGAAGAGTTGACATTTATTTACATTATTGGTACCATTTTTGGGTACATATGATTTTTTGATGATTCATTATTACACTTTATGGAGCAAGGGGACCAAAAAAATGTGTGGTTTTGGTGCAGTTTTAATATTTTTTTACAGCGTTTACCTGAGGGATTAGGTCATGTGACTTTGTTATAGAGCAGATTGTTACGGACGTGACAATAACTAATATGTCTACTTTTTCTTATTTATTTGTTTTACACAATAATAGCATTTTTGAAACCGAAATAATGATATTTTAGTCTGAGAGCCATAGCTTTTTAATTTTTTGACCAATTGTCTTAGGTAAGAACTCATTTTTTGCGGGATGAGGTGACTGGTACTATTTTGGGGGGTACATGCCTTTTTGATCGCTTGGTGTTGCAATTTCTGTGATGTAAGGTGACAAAAATTGTTTTTTTTTTACAGTTTTCAATTTTTACGGTGTTCATCTGAGGGGTTAGGTCATGTGATATTTATATAGAGCTGGTTGTTACGGACGTGGCGATACCTAATATGTATTTTTATTTTTATTTATGTATTTCACTTTAGCACAATAATAGCAGTTTTGAAACAAAAAAAATTATGTTTTTATTGTCTCCCATGTTCTGAGAGCTATATTTTTTTAAATTTTTTGGGCGATTATCTTAGGTAGGGGCTAATTTTTTGCGGGATGAGGTGACTTTTATTGGTACCATACGCCATTTTGATCGATTGGTAAGGTGACAAAAATTGGCTTTTGTTTACACCGTTTTTATATATTTTTTTGTTATGGCATTTATCGGACAGGGTGGATCATGTGAAATATTTATAGAGCCGGTCATTACGGACGCGGCGATACCTAATGTGTTTTTTTTTTTTTCTTCAGTTTTTTTATTATAAAATAAGTGGAAAGGGGGCGTTTTTTCTTTTTTTTCTTTATTATAATACCTCACCTACCGCAGGGGATGTAGTCTACAGGACCGCCTAGTGCACAGCCACTATAGCGAAGCACCACTTAGGCCGTACACTTGGCTTCAACCTATTGTGGGGTGCTTGTGCTGCAGCGGCTGTGTAGCCTGTTCTCATTACTCAGGGACGTTGCTTTACCAGTACAGTTACATGTAAGACATACACCATTAGACATTTTATAAATTGTAGTACAAAAGGAGTGATCTATAAAGCCACCTGTGGATGTGGCCTTGAATATATTGGGAAGACCACCAGAGAGCTACGTAGGCGAATTGGAGAACACTTGGGTGACTTGAGACACAAAAAAGATACCCCTCTGGCTAAGCATATAGAAATGGACCATGGGGGAGACTTCTCTAAACTTAAATTCATGGGCATCGAGGCTGTGCATCCACTTAAAAAAGGGGGAGACTGGTATATAAGAAGTATTGCAAGGAGAAACTTGGTGGATTTTTTTAAACCTAGTGGTTTAAATGAGCAACTACTGTTCGGCTGTTATATTTAGCTTTAAGAAAACCTATCTTTGTATTTACTAGGCGTTTTCATTTACTTTCTCAGACACTCGTAATGGTACATAATCACCAATCTACACACACATAGTGGGCTTATATATGTTTCTCTTTATATACCGATGTGTATGATTTAATGAGGCATGTATATTTATCCACATAGAGGTATTGATTTATCAGTTGAGTCAAGAATTTATATTTTTTTCACATTATTTCGGGCCTCCTTTAGTGTGCCTAAGATGTACCATTGGTACTAGTCATTTATGAGTCATCTCAAATCATCTACTGTATCAATTTAAGCTATGGTACAACTCTTCACTTTGTTTGAATCTAGAATCTGCCAAACTTTGTATTAAACCTCAATGCCTGGAGCAGACACCTACACAGTTTGTCACGCTCAGCCCATTCTAATATTTGTTAGAAGGGCGGGCATGTAGTAGTAGGCTAATTAGCCCAGTTGCCTCCTGCATCTCCGCCTGTACACCTGCCCACCTCTGACATCACACAACGAGGCATCTACATTCCGTATCTGAAGGATGTCCTCCCTCGCTGGTGTCCTCCGATCACGTTATCGGTCATGTGATGTCAGAGGGCGGTTAGTGAGCGTCCCGCCATGGCTTTAAAACTGCCCTGGTCATACGCTCATACTGCTGCTGCCATACGCAGGACGCCAGACGATTATCTACTACTGCTTTGTACTGTGGAACTATTGGACAGCTAAGTCGACATTGTTATTGCCTGATAAATGCGCTGCATATATTCTAAAAGTATTGATCTGAATCTTGAGCACCTTAATACTATTTTGCAAAAAACGGTCATGAAAAGGAAGGTTTAAAGGAAGAAAATAGGGAACTGAAAAATAAACTAGTATACCTAGAAAACAAGTCTAGGAGGGCTAATCTGAGATGTCTGGGGATCCCAGAGGGCGTGGAGGGGCAAGACCCCCGCGCCTTTATTCAAACATGGCTGAGGGAAGAAACTGGGTCAGGACATCTCTGATTATGAAAAAAAGACAATTGGAAAGGAGAATTTGTTACTCCCACTACCGTACCATTTCCAACAAAAGGGACATACTATATCACAATTACGCTGTCAGGTCATAGAAGGAGTTATATTACCTTGACGCGGTGGTGACAGAAACAAATTGTTCTTAAAAAGAGAGGCATATTGGATCCATCGGTTACAAACCATGGATCCGAAAGGCCTAAATCGAGAGTACAATGTTAGTGGTTTCATGTGATGCGATTATCTGTAACTGTTTCCATTTAGTTTTTTTCTATAGCGAAACTAGATGTTTCGGATAACACATTTCACCTGTGGGATTGTGTAGATCTACATATACTCCACAGAAATTCAGCTGTGGGAGGAGTCTATTGAAATAATGTGATGTCATTTCCTTTGTCTTTATTTGCATATATACCAGAGCTAGTGGTAAGATGTATACACACAGTCTGATGAAAGCACTGAAACGCGTCACTATGATGTAATATGTGACTGAATAAATCTACAAGATTATTCATCAAGCGAGTGCCGGTCTTATTCTTCACGAGGCGTATAGACTGTCAGCAAAAATGCCTCCACCAGGAACAATACCGAGAGCAATTATCCTTAATTTATTATTGGTCAGGGATAAGGAAGAAATACTAAGAAGGGCAAGGCAGAGAGGGAGGTTGGAGTATTTAGGTACAGCAATAATGATATTTTCAGACTACGCAAAGGAAACGGTAAATGAAAGAAGCCTTTTTTCTGATGTGAAAAAGATACTGTGTGTATAAAATATTCAATGATGTTTCCGGCTAAGCTGAGGATTGAATAGGAAAATAAAACCAGTTTTTTTGATACAGCAGAAGCGGCCGGAGAATGGGCCAAAGAAAAGATAAAGAGCTGAGTGGTATTGTGCTGGGCGCGGACTGTGAGGGGTGAATGCCAAGTTAGAGAACCAGGGCTGAGGCTATCCTGGCTCATTCAGGGGAGGGGTGGCAGGGTTTGCGTGCAGTTGTGTTTTTTTGGTTTGTTTTTTTCTCTCTTCCCTTCCCTTTTCCCGTCCGGTCCTCCTCTTCTCCCTCCCGTCCCTGGGGGTCCCAAATAATATTTTGAAAAAGGGCAGATTTAGGAATAAAAATATGAGAATTGTCTCATGGAACATTAGGGGGCATAAAGAGAGTTGCGGTTTTTGATTCAATACATAGGTTTCTCCCTGCTATAGTCTGTTTGCAAGAAACACATCTGATGGCTAGACGATGGTAGGGGTCTCCAAGCCGTGGATGCAATATTCCTTCCATTCAGTTTATTTATCATATGCAAGAGGGGTGAGCATATTAATACATCGGGATATAGACATAAAAATAATAAATGTAGTCATAGATAAGGAGGGTTTTGCTCGACTGTATATTGGAAGGTAGAGCATGGTTAATAGCAAGTGTGTATATACCGCCACTAGGGATGAGCGAATTTTGGGGTGTCCATGACACGGACCCGAGCCCGAACATTTTCGTAAAAGTTCGGGTTCGGTGTTCGGCGCTTTCTTGGCGCTTTTTGAAAGGCTGCAAAGCAGCCAATCAACAAGCGTCATACTACTTGCCCCAAGAGGCCATCACAGCCTTGCCTACTATTGGCATTGCTGTGATTGGCCAGTGCAGCATGTGACCCAGCCTCTATATAAGCTTGGGTCACGTAGCGCTGCACGTCACTCTGCTGATTCAAGCACAGGGAGAGGTTGCTGCTGCGACTTTAGGGCGAGATTAGGCAGATTAACTCCTCCAAAAGACTTAATTCAGTGATCGATCTCCAGCTGTGGATCATTGAATTGCTCACTTTTTTTTAGGCTGCCCAGAGTGTTTTTATATCACTTTTTTCTGGGGTGATCGGCGGCCATTTTGTGGCTTGTGGTGCGCCAGCACAAGCTACCAAGTGCATTTAACCATCAATAGTGTGGTTATTTTTTGCTATATCCTACATCAGGTGCAGGCTGAGCCTGTGTCACCCAAGTGCATTTAACCATCAATAGTGTGGTTATTTTTTGGCCATATACTACATCAGGGGCAAGTTGAGCCTGTCACCCAGCGCCTAAAAAATAGACCTGACATTTCTATTCCTCCAAATCAGTACAGTTTTAGCTGGTCAAGTTATATTTAGTGACCGTAAAAGCACAGTTTTTGTTCTGGGTTGAAAAACTATTTCCAAATTTGCCATTCTCAAAATTAGTAGTTTCTGCTATATCAGGCCTACTTTAAATCTATCCCAAAAAGGATATCTTAGATTGAAGGTGCTGATAGTGTCATTCTGAAAAACTTAACACACACGCTACAGTGCAGATACAAGTCTAATTCTGTGATTAAAGGTATATCTGTCACACAGCGCGTAAAAAATAGGCCTCACATTTATATTCAACCAAATCTGTCATTACTTGTGTGCCTGTATTAGTGTAATACGGTACCTAAATAGATAGCCAGACAGTGTTAGGTGTCTGTAAAAAAAGGCCTGAATTTTAATTCAAGACATTGGCCCGAATAATATTTTTCTTATTGTGGTGAACGGTAACAATGAGGAAAACAACTAGTAAGGGATGCGGACGTGGACATGGTCGTGGTGGTGTTAGTGGACCCTCTGGTGCTGGGAGAGGACGTGGCCGTTCTGCCCCAGCCACACGTCCTAGTGTACCAACTACCTCAGGTCCCAGTAGCCTCCAGAATTTACAGGGATATTTGGTGGGGCCCAATGCCGTTCTAAGGATGGTAAGGCCTGAGCAGGTACAGGCATTAGTCAATTGGGTGGCCGACAGTGCATCCAGCACGTTCACATTATCTCCCACCCAGTCTTCTGCAGAAAGCGCACAGATGGCACATGAAAACCAAGCCCATCAGTCTGTCACATCACCCCCATGCATATCAGGGAAACTGTCTGAGCCTCAAGTTATGCAGCAGTCTCTTATGCTGTTTGAAGACTCTGCTGGCAGGGTTTCCCAAGGGCATCCACCTAGCCCTTCCCCAGGGGTGGAAAAGATAGAATGCACTAACGCACAACCACTTATGTTTCCTGATGATGACGACATGGGAATACCACCTCAGCATGTCTCTGATGATGACGAAACACAGGTGCCAACTGCTGCGTCTTTCTGCAGTGTGCAGACTGAACAGGAGGTCAGGGATCAAGACTGGGTGGAAGACGATGCAGTAGACTATGAGGTCCTAGACCCCACATGGAATGAAGGTCGTGCCACTGACTTTCACAGTTCGGAGGAAGAGGCAGTGGTGAGACCGAGCCAACAGCGTAGCAAAAGACAAAGAGGGAGCAGTGGGCAAAAGCAGAACACCCGCCGCCAAGAGACTCCGCCTGCTACTGACCGCCGCCATCTGGGACCGAGCACCCCAAAGGCAGCTTCAAGGAGTTCCCTGGCATGGCACTTCTTTAAACAATGTGCTGACGACAAGACCCGAGTGGTTTGCACGCTGTGCCATCAGAGCCTGAAGCGAGGCATTAACGTTCTGAACCTTAGCACAACCTGCATGACCAGGCACCTGCATGCAAAGAATGAACTGCAGTGGAGTAAACACCTTAAAAACAAGGAAGTCACTCAGGCTCCCCCTGCTACCTCTTCTGCTGCTGCCGCCGCCTCGGCCTCTTCTGCTGCTGCCGCCGCCTCTTCCTCCGCCTCTGGAGGAACGTTGGCACCTGCCGTCCAGCAAACATGGGATGTACCACCAACACCACCACCTGCGTCACCAAGCATCTCAACCATGTCACACGGCAGCGTTCAGCTCTCCATCTCACAAACATTTGAGAGAAAGCGTAAATTCCCACCTAGCCACACTTGATCCCTGGCCCTGAATGCCAGCATCTCTAATCTACTGGCCTATGAAATGCTGTCATTTAGGCTGGTGGACACACACAGCTTCAAACAGCTCATGTCGCTTGCTGTCCCACAGTATGTTGTTCCCAGCCGGCACTACTTCTATAAGAGAGCCGTGCCTTCCCTGCACAACCAAGTGTCCGATAAAATCAAGTGTGCACTGCGCAACGCCATCTGTGGCAAGGTCCACCTAACCACAGATACGTGGACCAGTAAGCACTGCCAGGGACGCTATATCTCCCTAACTGCACACTGGGTAAATGTAGTGGCGGCTGGGCCCCAGGCGGAGAGCTGTTTGGCGCACGTCCTTCCGCCGCCAAGGATCGCAGGGCAACATTCTTTGCCTCCTGTCTCCTCCTCCTCCTACTCAGCTTCCTCCTCCTCTTCTTCCACCTGCTCATCCAGTCAGCCACACACCTTCACCACCAACTTCAGAACAGCCCGGGGTAAACGTCAGCAGGCCGTTCTGAAACTCATATGTTTGGGGGACAGGCCCCACACCGCACAGGAGTTGTGGCGGGGTATAGAACAACAGACCGACGAGTGGTTGCTGCTGGTGAGCCTCAAGCCCGGCCTGGTGGTGTGCGATAATGGGCGAAATCTCGTTGCAGCTCTGGGACTAGCCGGTTTGACGCACATCCCTTGCCTGGCGCATGTGCTGAATTTGGTGATGCAGAAGTTCATTCGCAACTACCCCGACATGTCAGAGCTGCTGCATAAAGTGCGGGCTGTCTGTTCGCGCTACCGGCGTTCACACCCTGCCGCTGCTCGCCTGTCTGCGCTACAGCGTAACTTCGGCCTTCCCGCTCACCGCCTCATATGCGACGTGCCCACCAGGTGGAACTCCACCTTGCATATGCTGGACAGACTGTGCGAGCAGCAGCAGGCCATAGTGGAGTTTCAGCTGCAGCACGCACGGGTCAGTCGCACTGCGGATCAGACCCACTTCACCACCAATGACTGGGCCTCCATGCGAGACCTGTGTGCCCTGTTGCGCTGTTTCGAGTACTCCACCAACATGGCCAGTGGCGATGACGCCGTTATCAGCGTTACAATACCACTTCTATGTCTCCTTGAGAAAACACTTAGGGCGATGATGGAAGAGGAGGTGGCCGAGGAGGAAGAGGGGTCATTTTTAGCACTTTCAGGCCAGTCTCTTCGAAGTGACTCAGAGGGAGGTGTTTTGCAACACCAGAGGCCAGGTACAAATGTGGCCAGACAGGGCCCACTACTGGAGGACGAGGAGGAGGTGGAGGAGGATGAGGATGAAGCATGTTCACAGCGGGGTGGCACCCAAAGCAGCTCGGGCCCATCACTGGTGCGTGGCTGGGGGGAAACACAGGACGATGACGATACGCCTCCCACAGAGGACAGCTTGTCCTTACCTCTGGGCAGCCTGGCACACATGAGCGACTACATGCTGCAGTGCCTGCGCAACGACAGCAGAGTTGCCCACATTTTAACGTGTGCGGACTACTGGGTTGCCACCCTGCTGGATCCCCGGTACAAAGACAATGTGCCCACCTTACTTCCTACACTGGAGCGTGATAGGAAGATGCGCGAGTACAAGCGCACGTTGGTAGACGCACTACTGAGAGCATTCCCAAATGTCACAGGGGAACCAGTGGAAGCCCAAGGCGAAGGCAGAGGAGGAGCAAGAGGTCGCCAACGCAGCTGTGTCACGGCCAGCTCCTCTGAGGGCAGGGTTAGCATGGCAGAGATGTGGAAAAGTTTTGTCACCACGCCACAGCTAACTGCATAACCACCTGATACGGAACGTGTTAGCAGGAGGCAACATTTCACTAACATGGTGGAACAGTACCTGTGCACACCCCTCCACGTACTGACTGATGGTTCGGCCCCATTCAACTTCTGGGTCTCCAAATTGTCCACGTGGCCAGAGCTAGCCTTTTATGCCTTGGAGGTGCTGGCCTGCCCGGCGGCCAGCGTTTTGTCTGAACGTGTATTCAGCACGGCAGGGGGCGTCATTACAGACAAACGCAGCCGCCTGTCTACAGCCAATGTGGACAAGCTGACGTTCATAAAAATGAACCAGGCATGGATCCCACGGGACCTGTCCATCCCTTGTGCAGATTAGACATTAACTACCTCCCCTTAACAATATATTATTGTACTCCAGGGCACTTCCTCATTCAATCCTATTTTTATTTTCATTTTACCATTATATTGCGGGGCAATGAACCTCTCCTCTGTCTGGGTGCCGAGGCCTAAATATGTGACAGTGGCCTGTTCCAGTGGTGGGTGACGTGAAGCCTGATTCTCTGCTATGACATGAAGACTGATTCTCTGCTGACATGAAGCCTGAATCTCTGTTATGGGACCTCTCTCCTCTGCCTGGGTGCCGGGGCCTAAATATGTGACAGTGGCCTGTTCCAGTGGTGGGTGACGTGAAGCCTGATTCTCTGCTATGACATGAAGACTGATTCTGTGCTGACATTAAGCCAGATTCTCTGTTACGGGACCTCTCTCCTCTGTCTGGGTGCCTGGGCCTAAATATGTGACAGTGGCCTGTTCCAGTGGTGGGTGACGTGAAGCCTGATTCTCTGCTATGACATGAAGACTGATTCTGTGCTGACATGAAGCCAGATTCTCTGTTACGGGACCTCTCTCCTCTGTCTGGGTGCCTGGGCCTAAATATGTGACAGTGGCCTGTTCCAGTGGTGGGTGACGTGAAGCCTGATTCTCTGCTATGACATGAAGACTGATTCTCTGCTGACATGAAGCCAGATTCTCTGTTACGGGACCTCTCTCCTCTGTCTGGGTGCCTGGGCCTAAATATGTGACAGTGGCCTGTTCCAGTGGTGGGTGACGTGAAGCCTGATTCTCTGCTATGACATGAAGACTGATTCTCTGCTGACATGAAGCCTGAATCTCTGTTATGGGACCTCTCTACTCTGCCTGGGTGCCTGGGCGCCTGGGCCTAAATATGTGACAGTGGCCTGTTCCAGTGGTGGGTGACGTGAAGCCTGATTCTCTGCTATGACATGAAGACTGATTCTGTGCTGACATTAAGCCAGATTTTCTGTTACGGGACCTCTCTCCTCTGTCTGGGTGCCGGGGCCTAAATATGTGACAGTGGCCTGTTCCAGTGGTGGGTGACGTGAAGCCTGATTCTCTGCTATGACATGAAGACTGATTCTGTGCTGACATGAAGCCAGATTCTCTGTTACGGGACCTCTCTCCTCTGTCTGGGTGCCTGGGCCTAAATATGTGACTGTGGCCTGTTCCAGTGGTGGGTGACGTGAAGCCTGATTCTCTGCTATGACATGAAGACTGATTCTGTGCTGACATGAATCCAGATTCTCTGTTACGGGACCTCTCTCCTCTGTCTGGGTGCCTGGGCCTAAATATGTGACAGTGGCCTGTTCCAGTGGTGGGTGACGTGAAGCCTGATTCTCTGCTATGACATGAAGACTGATTCTCTGCTGACATGAAGCCTGAATCTCTGTTATGGGACCTCTCTCCTCTGCCTGGGTGCCTGGGCCTAAATGTGTGACAGTGGCCTGTTCCAGTGGTGGGTGACGTGAAGCCTGATTCTCTGCTATGACATGAAGACTGATTCTGTGCTGACATGAAGCCAGATTCTCTGTTACGGGACCTCTCTCCTCTGTCTGGGTGCCTGGGCCTAAATATGTGACAGTGGCCTGTTCCAGTGATGGGTGACGTGAAGCCTGATTCTCTGCTATGACATGAAGACTGATTCTCTGCTGACATGAAGCCTGAATCTCTGTTATGGGACCTCTCTCCTCTGCCTGGGTGCCTGGGCCTAAATATGTGACAGTGGCCTGTTCCAGTGGTGGGTGACGTGAAGCCTGATTCTCTGCTATGACATGCAGACTGATTCTCTGCTGACATGAAGCCAGATTCTCTGTTACGGGACCTCTCTCTTCTGCCTGGGTGCCTGGGCCTAAATATCTGACAATGGACTGTTCCAGTGTTGGGTGACGTAAAGCCTGATTCTCTGCTATCACATGCAGACTGATTCTGTGCTGACATGAAGCCAGATTCTCTGTTACCGGACCTCTCTCCTCTGCCTGGGTGCCGGGGCCTAAATATATGACAATGGACTGTTACAGTGGTGGGTGACGTGAAGCCAGATTCTCTGCTATGGCATGAAGCCAGATTCTCTGCTGACGTGAAGCCAGATTCTCTGCTATGGGACCTCTCTCCAATTGATATTGGTTTATTTTTATATATTTTATTTTAATTAATTTCCCTATCCACATTTGTTTGCAGGGGATTTACCTACATGTTGCTGCCTTTTGCAGCCCTCTAGCTCTTTCCTGGGCTGTTTTACAGCCTTTTTAGTGCCGAAAAGTTCGGGTCCCCATTGACTTCAATGGGGTTCGGGTTCGGGACGAAGTTTGGGTCGGGTTCGGATTCCGAACCCGAACATTTCCGGGAAGGTCGGCCGAACTTATCGAACCCGAACATCCAGGTGTTCGCTCAACTCTAACCGCCACCTTTTAAAATCGACGTCCTATTAAAAATACATGATATTGCACTTAACGGGGGGGATAAATCACTTTTAGTTTCTGGGTATTTCAATAATGTAATGGATACAAGACTGGATAGATGTAGAGTAGGTAAGACTCAAGTTCCCTGCATGGGTTCTAAACTAAAAAAAAATCAGAGGAGATGAGTAGGATTGATATTTGAAGGGTTATGTACCCAAATTTAAGAAAATACTCGTGTTTTTCAGAAACTCATAGGAGTCTATCACGGATTGATTTAGTTTTCACAAATAATAAAGGTTCACTAGATATTGAAGGGGTGAAATATGGACAACGGGGAATTTCGGCTCACAACCCAATTAATATAAATATAAAAACAACAAAAATTAAAAGGGGGATGAATATAAACAGGATGGATAAATATGATGGATATACACAGTAAGATCTTGAACTAAATAGAGTTTTGTAATATGAACGATGGATCAGCGGCAGTGAACATGGTATGGGAGGCTGCAAAGGCTTTCATTAGAGGGATTATCATTAAATATACAGTAATATACAAAAAAGTAATAAGAGAGAAAATAACTAACCTGGAAAAAGAGACGGAAAAATATGAAAAAAAAAATGTTGAGAACCCCATAGAGAAAAACTATACGGCGTGGATAGAAAAAAACACTAAATTAAAGGATGAACTGTTTATATTGGCAGAACATCAAAAAGAAAATAATGTAAGGGATAATTACATTCACATACACATACAGTTAGCAGCCCTGGTAGCTGCTCAAAAAAAAAAATTATATTCATAGTCTATGTGATGAATTGGGACATAAGATCACTGAACAAAGGGCCAAAAAAGAACGGCTTAAAGAATATTTTGCAGATATTTGCAGCAGTAAGATAAACAAAAATATGGAACAGATACAACCGTTTTTGGACGAAATTACTATTACTAGGCTAACAATAGATCAAAGTGAGTCCCTTGAAGTCCCCTTAACCTCTTTTGAAGTGAAGGAAATACTATCCAGGATAACAAAGAACAAGGCCCCAGGAATAGATGGTATTCCGCTCGAGGTATATGCCCAATATAACGAAATATTAATACCAAAACTGCTTAGGATGTGGGAGACCTGGAAGCAGATAGGGAAACTGTCAGATACCCTGCGAGAAGCTTTATTACACTCATATTAAAACCCGGGAAGGATCCAGCTTCTATGGACTCATATCGCCCTATTTCATTAATCAATACTGATAATAAAATATTGGTTAGGATTTTGGCAACTAGACTTAGGAGTGTGGTCTCGGATTTAGTTCATGAGGATCAAACGGGGTTTATGTCAGGGAAAACAACAACTGACAATATTATGAGATACTTCGTGAATACCCAGCTTGAACCCACAAATTGCGGAGAACGGATGATTGTAACTATAGATGCCTCAAAGGCTTTTGACACTATAGAATGGCCCTTTCTGATTGGTACGTTGAGGAAAATGGGATTCGGTGACAACTTTGTCTCCTGGATAAAGTTATTATACACTGAATTTTCTGCAAGGGTGATAGTAAATGGTGAATATTCTGATAACATATATATTGGCAGAGGGGTTAGACAGGGATGCCCCCTTTCTCCCCTGCTATTTGCTATAGTTATGGAGCCACTCGCCGATAGGATCAGGCAAGACAAAGAAATTGCCTTGTATGCAGACAATATTATGCTATTTGTGGGTTCACATGGATCACTTTCTATGATTTTTCAAGTATTTGACCAGTTTGGTAAATATGCCAGTCTTAGAATAAACTGGTCTAAATCAGCTTGTATCGCGATTGATCCTCTAAACAACTTCAGACCGGGTTTGCTGGAAATCAAGACTAATGAACCTGTTAAATATTTGGGCATTCAGATTACCCCAAACCCCAGGGACTACGTACAGATTAATGTGGTACCAAAAATACAGGAATTTAGGAAGAAAATAGAGGTCTGAAAAAGACTGTATGTCTCAATGGCTGGTCGCATCTCTTTGGTGAAAATGTGTCTACTACCTGCCTTCAATTACACCCTGTTGAATACACCGATGATAATCCCTTTAAAGATTTTTAAAAATAATAACTAGCTTATTACCGGATTTAATATGGCATGGGAAGAAAACGAGGATAAAGGCACAAATATTGTGCACCCATGAGAAGGAGGGTGGTTTATCAGTACCAGATTTGGAACTTTACTTTAACATGCGCATTAATTACTGTGATGCCGTACAAGGAATGGTCATCGCAGTGCACATGCTCCGGCGCAGGCGCAGGCGCGGGATCTTGGCGAAACAGGAAGTAAGTAGATGGGCGGTCAGAGGGACAGGATGGGCGGGCAGAGGGAAAGAATGGGCAGGGGGAAGCGACGATAAGGCTGAGCTAGCTGGGCACCTACGAGGGTAACGCCGCCCCTGGGCACTTGTGAGCCCTCATTTGCATATGCTACTAAGATGTTTTTTGCCGGTTTTATAAGTCCAGGATTGCTCATAAAGGTAATGTTTTTATTAACTGTAAGGCTGCTAGAAAGCTATAGGAAGGGTTAAAAAGGTGAAACTTTGATGACAGACTCCCTTTAAGCAAGCACTTAAAGGGGTTGTCCCACTTCATTAAATCGGTTTACCCCAATTTATTTTCCCCCAATGAACATTTATTCCTATATATGTCTTTAAAAAAAATGATTCTATCTTCTCCAAACAGCTTCTATTAGAAATCATTGTGTACACTGGTGTCCCATGGATACGGCCGGCTTTTCGCCGGCCGCATCGTTTCACCGCGCCTGTGCACTACAGGCTAAGAAATAATCGGCCGGCCTCTCCATTACATGAACGCGCACGACCGCGCATGCGCAGTATATCCACCGCGTCTTAGATAGAGCTGCGCATGCGCGGCCATCCGAACAGTTCGGGCGAGTCAGCGGATTGAGCGGACGGACGTCGGAGGAACGGGTTACTGTAAGTATAATATCTACTGGCCCACTAATCGACCAACGATTATTGAAAACTCTGCAATAAAGGGGGTTCATAGTGAATTCAATGGGGGCATTTTTATATAGAACTTTGGGCAACTATATTATATCTTTTCACACTAGGGGCAACTATATGAATTTTATGCACAATGGGGGCAACTATATTATAACTATGGACACTGGGGGCAACTATATTAATTTTATGTACAATGGGGGCAACTATATTATATCTATGGGCACTGGGGGCAACTATATTATATCTATGGGCACTGGGGGCAACTATATTATAGCTATGGACACTGGGGGCAACTATATTATATTTATGGAAACTGGGGGCTACTATATTATAGCTATGGACACTGGGGGCAACTATATTATATGTATAGAAACTGGGGGCAACTATATTATATCTATGGGCACTGTGGCGAACTATATGAGTTTTATGCACAATGGGGGCAACTATATTATATCTATGTAAACTGGGGGCAACTATATTATATCTATGGGCACTGGGGGCAACTATTGTTTGAAGAGAGAAACAGATGTAGTAGAGCTGAATATGCGGCTGTTCTGACACAGTGCTGGTTGAATAGAAAAACAGATGTAGCAGAGCTGTATATGTGGCAGGTCAGCATCAATGCTGGCAAAAGAGAAACAGATGTAGTAGAGCTGAATATGCTGCTGTTCTGATACAGTGCTGTTTGAAGAGAGAAACAGATGTAGTAGAGCTGAATATGCGGCTGTTCTGACACAGTTCTGGTTGAATAGAAAAACAGATGTAGCAGAGCTGAATATGCGGGTGTTCTGACACAGTGCTGTTTGAAGAGAGAAACAGATGTAGTAGAGCTGAATATGCTGCTGTTCTGACACAGTGCTGGTTGAAGAGATAAACAGACAGATGTAGCAGAGCTGTATATGCATCTATAAAGATACATAGTGTGAGGTTTATACACAACTGGAGTACAGCTAAAATGGAAACAAATCTGCATCAGTGCTGGGGGTGGGGGTCGGTCAGGCTTTTGGGCTAATGTATAATATGGAATTATAGTTTTTGATGCACAGAATTGGTTTGTAAAAGATCAGACAGAGATTTTATGTGTAAAACTGTACACTGAGCTCACTTCACATGGCTCTGAGTGACCATTCCCCTCACAGACACTGCAGACTGATAAGTCATACTCTTCACATGAACGAGCACGTAAGAACTCAGTGCTCAGTGTGATGTCATAAGGAGGTGTGGCCGGCCTTCACTCTAGCTGCCTAAGCCCGCCCAGCCTTAGCTGCAGAAAACCAGGAAGTTACCAGCAGAGCTGGCTGCAGGTGAGGCTGATTTAGCAAAGTGGGAAAACCCCTTTAAGTTAATAGGAAAAGGCACACAAATAATTGCCCTACCGCATCCTTTGGTTAATATTACGAAATTAACATCAGGGAAGAAATTGGTCTCAAGAATAGGGGGAGGGGGGGTGAGGGAAGGAGGCCCCCACGGTTAAAGAATGGGAGAGCTCCACTAGAGTCTCGCTCGCCAGTGGGGAATCTCATTTGGTAGATGATAAGAAAAAATATAGATTCGCTAGGATGTGGAAGGAGTGGTTAAACAAAAATAGGTAGTTCCTGGGGAAGGAAAGTGGGGATCAGGGAACGGGATCGGTGGTGGGGAAGAGAGGAATATATATATAATATAATTTTTTTTTTCCTTTTCTCTTCTCTTTTACAGAGGGAGTAAGTGGCACTCAAAGGGGGGGGGGGGGAGTTAAGTATATAAATGCATCAACTGTATATCGAACAAATTTTGTAATGTTTGTAAAAATTGTAATAAAGATTTCTAAAAATAAAATAAAAAATACTATTCTGCAATAAGGTCCCCTGAGGATTTGGCGGAGGCCAATGAAACGAGTCGGGACATTTGTTTTGAGGGACACTGAGAAAGAGGTGAATTAGTAGATAGATGTAGGGATGTATAGGGTGAGAGACCCAGTTTTTGTGTCCTTTTAATATCAATATCCTATCCTCCTCTGCTCTTGGTTGTCTTTGTTGTAGTATATCTTACACTATGGCATGCTACTTAGGGGGCGCATCCCAACTCGTGCGACCCCCTATGTAAACAAGCTTTTGCAACTGATTCATGTGGGCCTATATATATTTATATTTTATGAATTACTAATTAAATGTTAAGTTTTAAATGTGGTTACCTATCTTTTGTTAATTATTGCTTTGAATATGGTCACCGATGGAAATATAAGGCTTTGACTATAGCAACTTAGTTGTGTTTTTTTCAAACATAGGGAGAGAAGGATGGAGAATTCCTCCTTTTCTGATTACGATTGAGTCAGTCTGAGGAATTTGAGTCTGAGTCTGATTTGTAGGGCTCAGACTCTGAATATAAAAACGTATTTTGTTCTGAGGATACTAAAGAACTTAAGGGGGTTTAAGCTAAACATCTGGCTATAATCAATTATTAGATGTACCGAAAATGGTGCATTAAAAACTACAACTTGTCCTGCAAAAAATAAGCCCTCAAATGAGCCATCAACACAAAAGTTATAGCTCTTGGAATGCAATTTTTTTTTTTTAATCACGAAGTTTTTATTGATTGTCTCCAAAAAGTAAAGTTGCAATGTCACATACAGGGCGTAATAGCGCCTAAACAATAGTTATTCATTAGCCAAATTATTATCAGTTATCATTCAAGTAATAATACAAGCGTCAAATATACCGCAGAAGAGCATTACACCCCAGCCAGGGGTTCATTGAATGAGTGAGATTTCAAAGAAAATAAAACAAAGTAAAAGAAACACAAAAATATAAATGACAATGAACATAGAACAGAGTTAACAGTCTGAACACAAGGCTATCAGGTGACCCACTAACCGGAATCGCAGCTCGAAACCGACACTGACCTCAAAGAGGGCCTAAGATCTATGGGTACTCTGGGACAATCTTCGGGAATTTGTTAACACACATACCACTGACTGGAAATCCAAACTGACCATGCGGGCTGGAATTTTTTTAGGGACAGAGTGCCAGTATGAGACATTTTTTCGTGCATACAGGTAGAATTTACTAGAGAGATCACCTCCTGTAGGGGAGGGGTATTAGGGTCCTTCCAATGCTTGGTGATCGTTAATTTGGTTGCCATAAGTATATGAGCCAATACAGTCCTACAGCTACTATCTATGGTGTCTATTCCGATGAATAGAAGTGCCAGTTCGGGCGATAGAGGGGGGAGTGTAGGCATAAGGGTGGCCAGTAGGTGATGCACACTACTCCTTAGAAGGGAAACCTTGGGATAAGACCATAAGATATGGAGGAGGGACCCCCTGTGTCCACATAATCTTCAGCAGTCCGGAGTGGCAGAGGGAAACATCAGGTTTAGTCTATTCGGGGTAAAATACCATCTTAGGCTAGATTTAAAAATGGCCTCTTGGTGTGTCACACATCTAAAAGAAGAGGTGGCTATTCTGAAGGCTGCATGCCATTGCTCTTTAGAAAACGTTTGATCGAGGTCTTTTTCCCAGGCTTTCATGGGGGGCGGTTTTGTCCACTCATTTCCCCGATTCAGAAGATCATAAAAGAGAGAGATACCTCCCCTTTTCGGGAACCTATCATGCAAGAATCTCCTAACTATCAGTGGGAACTGTAGGGACTTGCCCCCCCTCCCCTTCAGAAAAGATCTGATTTGTAGGAATTTGTAGAAATCCCCGTGGGGAATGTGATAATTATCATGTATATGGGAAAAGGATAGAAGATCCTCCTTGTCCATCAAATCTTGCGCCGTTTTGACACCCTGGGAGATCCAACTCCGAAGGTTAAGTCCCGGAATGTGATCAGCCAGACAATTCATGGATATGACCTGGGATGGGATAGTCCCTGCATTGCCAGTACTGCCCAGGTACAATTTCCACGCCTTGAGGGATAACTTAACTGTCTGCAGAGGGGAAGGCCTAGTATTAAGATTCCATAGCGCGCTCATCATTGGTGAGCGGAGTGAGGAGAGGTTGAGAGATGTTCTCTCCATGGTTACCCAGTGTTTATCTTTGGAATCATTCCACCAGTGAACCAGTTGGTCCAGTAGGCATGCTGTTCGGTAGTGTTTTAGGTTAGGCACTCCCAGTCCTCCAATTTTTTTGTGAGAGGTCAGGGTTGCATATGCTACTCTTGGGTGTTTAAAGTTCCAGATGAAGTCCATCATCTGTTTTTTAGCTTTGTTAAAGAAATGGTCAGGGATCGGGATAGGCAGGGTTCTTAAAAGATAGAGAAGTTTGGGCAGTAACAGCATCTTATACGCTGCAACCCTCCCAAACCAGGAGATCATTTGACTCTTCATATTTTTAATTTCTTGCTGTATTTCTTATGCAATTTTTTTTATTGCGTGGTCACTAAAGCTATGTACACATTTGGTGGCAATTTTTTTATTTTTTTTTTATTTATTTTTTATTGCATTGTACTCATTTTGACCTCAGTGTTTCAATAGGTCTTTATTAAAAATATAGAGCCATTTTCCCTGTACAGATTTGAGTTTATCTAGTACAGTTATTACACCCGTGATGCTAGGGAGACTGGTCACCGTCGTGGCCTGCTATTGGATGAAACTAAGGCCTCAGAAAAAAAAATCCTTTCCCTCAGATAACAGGAAAAAAAAAGTCCCTTTCGTAGATTTAAGAAAGTATGTATTTCGGGGGAAATCTTAAAAAATCGATGACCGCAAGGAGGAATAAGAGTAGAGGCTTTAACCCAAAAAGCACTGAAACCTCTAAGCAATGAGGGTATAGTGCAGGTAGGGGGAAGACAAACTTTCACAATGAATGGGAAAAGATCACTACAAATCTATTAAATCTTTTTGAATCTATTAAAAATGGTTATATTATCTCATTCTTGTCTCCCCCCTCCTTAGGCACTCAAAATAACCCTGGTACAGAATTCAGCTCCTCTTCAACATGCTTTAGAGAAAAGGTATTTTGGAAATATTAGCAACAACAGATCAATTTGGTTGTGACTTACACAGGTTAATACAATACAAGTCCAAAATGGAAACAATAAAATCTATGTTAAATCTACTACAGGGCCGAGATTTCATGGCATCCCTGGATCTCCAGGATGCCTATTATCATGTCCCAATATGCCTCCAGGATCAAAAATTTCTGAGACACTGTATATAAAAGGAGAGCTAAAACATTTCCAGTTCCAGGATCTTCCTTTTGGGATAACCACAGCACCTCAAGTGTTCGCAAAAATTATGCTAGTAGTGCCTCATCTGAAAAGGAGCAATGTTCCTATTGGCCCTTAGATGACTTTCTGATTGTGAATAACTCAACGGAGTTGCTAGAAAGCAGTTTTTCATATTTGTCAGCTGTTGTACAGTCTAAGATGGCTGATAAATTGAAATACATCCAATCCCCCCCCCCCCCCATCCCTCCTCATAAACTAGTGTTCCTGGGGCTACTGTTAGCTTCGGACAAATGGAAGTTTTCTTCCAGTGGCAAAAAATAATAGTCAAAGATTCAATCATTGGTAAGATACTTAAGGGGACGTCCATCTTGCTCCATTTGTCAAGCAATGGCTCTCCTAGGATCGCTTGACAGCCTGTGTTGGGCCCAATTTCACTCCAGAGTCCTTCCAGAATTCGAGACTCCTGGGGGAAAACAGGAATCTCTAGAGGATCGTTTTATAATCTCCCCAGAAGTGAGCCTATCCTTAACCTGGTGAGAGAACCCAGAAAACTTGGAAAAGGAACATAGAACCGCAATCTGGTAGAAGTAGTGACAGTGACTAAGCCTTTGCGGTTAGGGAGTCCATTATTCTGAACTGTCTCTGCAGGGAGAGTAGAACCAGGAACAGGCAAGGAAGTCATCCAACCTCAGGTAATTCTTGGCGGTTTGGATGGCAATATCATCCCTGTCCAATGATTTCACAGGGATGGATGTCCAGATAAAATCAGACAACATAACTGTTGCGTACTATCTGAATGACCAAGCGGGAACAAGGTGCATTGCCCTTCAGCAGGTGACGAATCAAATTTTTGTTTGGGCGGAAGGTCATCTTTGCTCCCTGTCTGCAGTTCATATAAAGGGACAACTGAACTCAAGGACAGAGTAAGGCTGGATGCAAGAGAGTGGAGCCTAGATCAGGTCTGTCTGCAGATAATCCAGAGATGAGGGAACCCGAAGATAGACTTATTTGCCTGAACATCAAACACAAAATAGGATTTACTTCCTGACACCAGGAGATGGAGGGCTAGGAGTAGCTGTCAGAAATTGAATTATCATCTAGGGTATGTGTTTCCTCCTCTACCTCAAGAGTTATTCCAAGAATTCTAAAGAAGATCAGGCAAGAAAGGGCAAAAGTTATCCTGATAGCTCTGGTGTGGTCCAAGAAGTCTTGGTAATATAGAATGTCACTGGAGGGGCTGTGGCCTCTTCCATGGTAAAAGAATCTATTGTCTCAAGGGCCGATAAATTTTTTTTTCATCCTCAGATGGATAGGCTGCTATAAGCTTCCTGGATTCTGGAAGGTTGATGCTTAAATCTAGGGGCCTTTCAGATGGAGTAATTAAGACCATGGCAGCAAGCAGAAAACTGGTCACATCCAAAGTTTATTCCAAGATTTAGAAAAAATATTATTCTTGGTGTACAGCAGAAGAGGTCTCCTTTAATACTGTTTTTGTACAATCCACTTTGAATTTCCAATAGGATGGTTTCCAAAAGGTACTAAGACCTAGTACCCTGAGAGTTCAAGTGTCCACTCTATGCACTCTGTTTTATCGAATTGTTATTTATTCATGGCTGATTAAATTCCTGAAGGGTGCAAAGAGATTGAGACCTAGATTGAGGTCCTTAACTCCACCTTGAGATCTTAATCTGGTTTTGTCCGACCTTTTCGAGAGTCCCTTTGAACCATTGAAAAAGATTTCCATAAGACTCCTTACTCTGAAAACAGTTTCTTGTGGCGATTTACATCAGCCAAAAGAGTAGGGGAAATCTAAGCTCTGAAAATTAGGGAAATTTGACAGCTAAGAGAGGCCATTGACAATGCAGCCACAAAATGGGATATTTTTAAAGCATCCTAAACTCTTAATTGTGAGAGGCACATACCTTATGGGAATAAAAGGGTGAGGAACAAGAAAAAAAAAAACTACTATGTGGATAAATTGAAATGTCAAGGAAGCAGTAAATGACAAAAAGAAAGCATTTACATCACTAAAACGGGAAGGTAGTAAGGAAGCATTAAAAGACCATAAGGGAACAAAATAGAATATGTAAAAGACAAATAAAAGCAGTCAAGCTAGAGACAGACTTATTGCCAAAGAGCGTAAGACTAACCCTAAAATATTCTATTATATAAATAGTAAAAAAAAAGCCTAAAACTTGAAAGTGTTGGCCCTTTACAGAATGATGAGGGAGGAGCTGTAGATGAGGAGAAGGCAAATGTATTAAATGTTTTTTTTCTTTACTATATGCATTTTATTCAACAGTTTGTTTTGCTTAGTGAAGAGTGTAATAGTAAATTACCCATAAAAAGTGTTCTTTCTTACCCAGAAAGAAGTGCAGCAGTATCAAAATGGACAAATCACCGGATCCAAACGGCATACACCCCTGTATTCCAAGGCAGACCTTTATTTCTGATATTTAAAGGGGTATTCCGGTAAAGTTACTTACTTTTTTTTTTTAAACTTCATTAAGACTGCAATCTATGACCCAACCAGAACCCATACCGATACATATAACCAAAGCTCAATTTTACCTTGCAATCCATTTGTCTAGCATCTGTGTGAGCCTGCAACACACACAGTATCATGGTACCTGATCTTCCCTCACAAAACTACAATACCCACAATCCCTAGCTTTCCTGCTGTGAGTTTGTGCTTGTTCATGAGTGTTGATGTTTATTGATTGGCTGCCCAGTCACCACCCCTCTACTCAGTAATTACCAGCACACACACTCCCTTTGTTTCACAAGACATTTAGCTAGAGAATTGATAGCAACACACTGAGCATGCTCAACCTAACAAAGGCTCAGAACTACAGGTCGGTGCCATGGTAATTTAGGAGGAAAACACAGTGAGTAGCAAAGGAAGAAAACTGCTTTTATAACGACTGAATGGTAAAAGGGAAATTTACATTATATTGGGTAATTATTGATGATGAATTAGTCTAAAACATAAGTTATATTTAACCGCCTCACATCCGCCCATAGGATATAAACGTCCTATGGGTGGACGTCTATTTCTGACAGCACGTTTTAAAACGTCCTGTCAGAAATAGCAGCTGCACGCTAATCGTGCAGCTGCTGATCGGGTTGCCCGCTGTCAGTGACAGCAGGGCAACCCTAAGACAAGGCAGGGACAGTGCCCAGGTATCCCTGCCTTCACGATCGCTGCAGACACAGCGCTCACCGCGCTGTGTCTGCAGAGCAGGAAGCACTGTGCGCTTCCTGTTCCGGCCCGGCGGTCATGTGACCGCCGGGACCGGAGAGTGCAGGAGCTGTGTGAGGTCTCTCAGAGACCTCGATCAGCCCTGCTGTGAGGCTGTACAGCGCAGGATTGCTGCTGTACAGCCTCTATAGGGGTGCATTTGTCCTGTAACTGGGGCTACTATGTCAGCCCCAGTTACAGGAGAAATCAACTGTGAAAAAAAAAAAAAAAGTGAAGTAAATGTCCCCCAGAGGTCTTGTATGACCTTATGGGGGACGAAAAGTGTAAAATAAAATAAAAATAAAATAAAGGGTTGAAAAAATAAAATAAAAAAAAGTTTCACATGTAAAAAAAAAAAAAAATCCCAAGTAAGGAATAAAAAAAAAAATTAAAAATAGAAAAAATAAAATAAAATAGACATATTTAGTATTGCCGCGTCCGTAAAAACCAGCTCTATAAAAATATCACATGACCTAACCCCTCGGGTGAACACCGTAAAATAAAATAAAAAAAACTGTGTCAAAACAAGCAATTTTTGTCACCTTGCATCACAAAAGGTGCAACACCAAGTGATCAAAAACGCGTATGTCCCACAAAATGGTACCAATAAAACCGTCACCTCATCCCGCAAAAAATGAGCCCCTACATAAGAAAATCTCTCAAAAAATAAAAAAACTATAGCTCTTAGAACATGGAGACACTAAAACATCATTTTTTTGGTTTTAAAAATGCTATTATTGTGTTAAAGTGAAACAAATAAAAAAAAAGTATACATATTAGGTATTGCCGCGTCCGTAAAAACCAGCTCTATAAAAATATCACATGACCTAACCCCTCGGGTGAACACCGTAAAAAAAAAAAAAAAAAAACTGTGTCAAAACAAGCAATTTTTGTCACCTTGCATCACAAAAGGTGCAACACCAAGTGATCAAAAACGCGTATGTCCCACAAAATAGTACCAATAAAACAGTCACCTCATCCCGCAAAAAATGAGCCCCTACATAAGAAAATCTCTCAAAAAATAAAAAAACTATAGCTCTCAGAACATGGACACATTAAAACATAATTTTTTGGTTTCAAAAATGCTATTATTGTGTAAAACTTTAATAAATGAGAAAAAGTATACATATTAGGTATCGCCACGTCTGTAACAATCTGCTCTATAAAAATGTCACTTGACTGAACCCCTCAGGTGAACGCTGTAAAAATAAATAAATAGAAACTGTGCTAAAACAACCAATTTTTGTGTCACCTTGCCCCATAAAGTGTTATAATGAATGATCAAAAAATCATATGTACCCAAAAATAGTACTAATAAAACTGGCACCTTATCCCCTAGTTTCCAAAATGGGGTCACTTCTTGGGAGTTTCTACTGTAAGGGTGCATCAGGGGGCTTCAAATGGGACATGGCATCTAAAAACCATGTGGAGTTCCTTTTCTTCTGTGCCCTGCCGTGTGCCCATACAGCAGTTTACGACCACATGTGGGGTGTTTCTGTAAACCGCAGAATCTGGGTAATAAATATTGAGTTTTGTTTGGCTGTTAACCATCGATGTGTTAAAGAAAAAAATTGATTAAAATGGAAAATCTGCCAAAAAAGTGAAATTTAAAAATTTGATCTCCATTTTCCTTTAATTCTTGTGGAACGCCTAAAGGGTTAACAAAGTTTGTAAAATCGGTTTTGAATACCTTGAGGGGTGTAGTTTCTACAATGTGGTCATTTATGGGGGTATCCACTATGTAGGCCCCACAAAGTGACTTCAGACCTGAACTGGTCCTTATAAAGTGGGTTTTGGCAATTTTCTTAAAAATTTGAAGAATTGCTTCTAAACTTCTAAGCCTTCTAACGTCCTAAAAAAATAAAATGACATTTCCAAAATGATGCCAACATAAAGTAGACATATGGGGAATGTTAAATAATAAATATTTTATGAGGTATCACTTTCTGTTTTAAAAGCAGAGAAATTGAAATTTAGAAAATTGCGAATTTTTCAAATTTTTGGGTAAATTTGTGATTTTTTCATAAATAAAGGTGAAATATTTTGACTCAAATTTATGACTATCATGAAGTACAATGTGTCACTAGAAAACAGTCTCTGAATGACTTGGATAAATAAAGGTGTTCCAAAGTTATTACCACATAAAGTGAGATATGTCAGTTTTGCAAAATTTGGCCTGGTCAGGAAGGGGGCAAAGGGCCCAGATGGGAAGTGATTAAGGACTATATTGAAAGGGAGTGTTACACAGGATTAGCACTTAGTATATGTGGTTCCAGTATTCAAAAAGGGTTTAAAAACAGGGCCGTAAACTATAGGCCGGTAAGTTTCTTCTGCCATGGGTAAACTGAAGGTTTTCTAACAGATGCTATCTTGGAGCATCTCAAAATAAGCGAATTAGCAGTATCAGCATTGCTTCATGAGGGATCGGTCCTGTCAAACTAATTTAATCAGTTTATATAAGGAAGTAAGTTCTAGACTTGATCGATGTCATATCTTGACTTCTCCAAATCATTTGATACTGTGCCACGTAAAAGGTTAGTTTATAAAATGAGAATGTTTGGAGTGGGAGAAAATGTAGGTAAATAACTGGAAAACAGAGTGGTTATTAATGATACATGCTAAGATTGGGTCACCGTCACTAGTGGGGTACCTCAGGAGTAAGTATTGGGCCCTATTCTCTAATATATTAATGATTTTGTAAAAAGCGTGCATAGTATAATATAAAGTTTTGCAGATGATACTAAGTAAAAAAATACCTGAGGGGAGATCTCATAAATATGTATAAATATATCAGGGGTCAGTACAGAGATCTCTCTCATCATCTATTTATCCCTGTGACGAGGGGACATCCTCTGGATCTGGAGGAAAGAAGGTTTATACATAGACATATATAAACATAGAAGAGGATTATTTACAGTTAGAGCAGTGAGACTATGGAACTCTGCCTGAGGAGGTGGTGATGGTGAACCTAAAGAGGACCTTTCACCTTGAAAAACATTGTGAACTAAGTATGCTGCCATGGAGAGCGGCGCCCAGGGATCTCACTGCACTTACTATTACCCCTGGGCGTCGCTCCGTTCTCACGTTATGCCCTCCGGTATCTTCACTCACTAAGTTATAGTAGGCGGTGTCTGCCCTTGTTCTGTGGGCGTCTCCTCCTAGGCTGCAGCGCTGGCCAATCGCAGCGCACAGCTCACAGCCTGGGAAAAAAAAACTCCCAGGCTGTGAGCTGTGTGCTGCGATTGGCCAGCGCTGCAGCCTAGGAGAAGGAGACGCCCACAGAACAAGGGCAGACACCGCCTACTATAACTTAGTGAGTGAAGATACCGGAGGGCATAACGGGAGAACGGAGCGGCGCCCAGGGGTAATAGTAAGTGCAGTGAGATCCCTGCGTGCCGCTCTCCATGGCAACATACTTAGTTCACAATGTTTTTCAAGGTGAATGGTCCTCTTTAATAAAAGAGGGGCCTGGGTGCATTTCTAGAGTGTAATAATATTACAGGTAATAGTTACTAGTTTTCTGGAGGGTCGTTGATCCAGAGAGTTATTCTGTTTGCCAGATTTGTTTTAATTTAATAAAATTAACCAATATCAATTGAAGAGAGGTCTCATGGCAGAGAATCAGGCTTCATGTCATAGCAAAGAATCAGGCTTCACGTCACACACCACTGGAACAGGCCATTGTCAGATATTTAGGCCCCGGCACCCAGACAGAGGAGAGAGGTCCCATAGCAGAGAATCAGGCTTCATGTCATAGCAGAGAATCAGGCTTCTAGTCATAGCAGAGAATCAGGCTTCATGTCATAGCAGAGAATCAGGCTTCATGTCACCCACCACTGGAACAGGCCATTGTCAGATATTTAGGCCCCGGCACCCAGACAGAGGAGAGAGGTCCCATAGCAGAGAATCAGGCTTCATGGCATAGCAGGGAATCAGGCTTCACGTCACCCACCACTGGAACAGGCCACTGTCAGATATTTTTAGGCCCCGGCAGCCAGACAGAGGAGAGAGGTCCCATAGCAGAGAATCAGGCTTCATGTCCTAGCAGAGAATCAGGCTTCATGTCCTAGCAGAGAATCAGGCTTCAAGTCATAGCATAGAATCAGGCTTCATGTCATAGCAGAGAATCAGGCTTCACGTCACCCACCACTGGAACAGGCCATTGTCAGATATTTAGGCCCCGGCACCCAGACAGAGGAGAGAGGTCCCATAGCAGAGAATCAGGCTTCATGGCATAGCAGAGAATCAGGCTTCACGTCACCCACCACTGGAACAGGCCATTGTCAGATATTTAGGCCCCGGCACCCAGACAGAGGAGAGAGGTCCCATAGCAGAGAATCAGGCTTCAAGTCATAGCAGAGAATCAGGCTTCATGTCACCCCATACTGGAACAGGCCATTGTCAGATATTTTTAGGCCCCGGCACCCAGACAGAGGAGAGAGGTCCCATAGCAGAGAATCAGGCTTCATGTCACCCAACACTGGAACAGGCCACTGTCAGATATTTCTAGGCCCCGGCACCCAGACAGAGGAGAGGTTCATTCAACTTTGGGTTGCCCTGCAATATAATGGTAAAATGAAAATAAAAAAAGGATTGAATGAGGAAGTGCCCTGGAGTACAATAATATATGGTTAAGAGGAGGTAGTTATAAATGTCTAATCCTCACAAGGGATGGACAGGTCCTGTGGGATCCATGCTTGGTTCATTTTTATGAACGTCAGCTTGTCCACATTGGCTGTAGACAGGTGGCTGCGTTTGTCTGTAATGACGCCCCCTGCTGTGCTGAATACACGTTCAGACAAAACGCTGGCCGCCGGGCAGGCCAGCACCTCCAAGGCATAAAAGGCTAGCTCTGGCCACGTGGACAATTTGTAGACCCAGAAGTTGAATGGGGCCGAACCATCAGTCAGTACGTGGAGGGGTGTGCACACGTACTGTTCCACCATGTTAGGGAAATATTGCCTCCTGCTAACACGTTCCGTATCAGGTGGTGGTGCAGTTAGCTGTGGCGTGGTGACAAAACTTTTCCACATCTCTGCCATGCTAACCCTGCCCTCAGAGGAGCTGGCCGTGACACAGCTGCGTTGGCGACCTCTTGCTCCTCCTCTGCCTTCGCCTTGGGCTTCCACTGGTTCCCCTGTGACATTTGGGAATGCTCTCAGTAGCGCGTCTACCAATGTGCGCTTGTACTCGCACATCTTCCTATCATGCTCCAGTGCAGGAAGTAAGGTGGGCACATTGTCTTTGTCCCGGGGAAGGCAACCCAGTAGTCCGCACACGTTAAAATGTGGGCAACTCTGCTGTCGTTGCGCAGGCACTGCAGCATGTAGTCGCTCATGTGTGCCAGGCTGCCCAGAGGTAAGGAAAAGCTGTCCTCTGTGGGAGGCGTATCGTCATCGTCCTGCGTTTCCCCCCAGCCACGCACCAGTGATGGGCCTGAGCTGCGTTGGGTGCCACCCCGCTGTGAACATGCTTCATCCTCATCCTCCTCGTCCTCCTCGTCCTCCAGTAGTGGGCCCTGGCTGGCCACATTTGTACCTGGCCTCTGCTGTTGCAAAAAACCTCCCTCTGAGTCACTTCAAAGAGACTGGCCTGAAAGTGCTAAAAATGACCCCTCTTCCTCCTCCTCCTCCTGGGCCATCTCCTCTTCCATCATCGCCCCCAGGTGTTTTCTCAAGGAGACATAGAAGTGGTATTGTAATGCTGATAACGGCGTCATCACCACTGGCCATGTTGGTGGAGTACTCGAAACAGCGCAACAGGGCACACAGGTCTCGCATGGAGGCCCAGTCATTGGTGGTGAAGTGGTGCTGTTCCGCAGTGAGACTGACCCGTGCGTGCTGCAGCTGAAACTCCACTATGGCCTGCTGCTGCTCGCACAGTCTGTCCAGCATGTGCAAGGTGGAGTTCCACCTGGTGGGCACGTCGCATATGAGGCGGTGAGCGGGAAGGCCGAAGTTACGCTGTAGCGCAGACAGGCGAGCAGCGGCAGGATGTGAACGCCGGAAGCGCGCACAGACGGCCCGCCCTTTATGCAGCAGCTCTGACATGTCGGGGTAGTTGTGAATGAACTTCTGCACCACCAAATTCAGCACATGTGCCAGGCAAGGGATGTGCGTCAAACCGGCTAGTCCCAGAGCTGCAACGAGATTTCGCCCATTATCGCACACCACCAGGCCGGGCTTGAGGCTCACCGGCAGCAACCACTCGTCGGTCTGTTGTTCTATACCCCGCCACAACTCCTGTGCGGTGTGGGGCCTGTCCCCCAAACATATGAGTTTCAGAATGGCCTGCTGACGTTTACCCCGGGCTGTGCTGAAGTTGGTGGTGAAGGTGTGTGGCTGACTGGATGAACAGGTGGAAGAAGAGGAGGAGGAAGCCGAGTAGGTGGAGGAGGCAACAGGAGGCAAAGAATGTTGCCCTGCGATCCTTGGCGGCGGAAGGACGTGCGCCAAACAGCTCTCCATCTGGGGCCCTGCCGCCACTACATTTACCCAGTGTGCAGTTAGGGAGATATAGCGTCCCTGGCCGTGCTTACTGGTCCACGTATCTGTGGTTAGGTGGACCTTGCCACAGATGGCGTTGCGCAGTGCACACTTGATTTTATCGGATACTTGGTTGTGCAGGGAAGGCACGGCTCTCTTGGAGAATACTGTGGGACAGCAAGCGACATGAGCTGTTTGAAGTTGTCTGTGTCCACCAGCCTGAATGACAGCATTTCATAGGCCAGTAGTTTAGAAATGCTGGCATTCAGGGCCAAGGATCGAGGGTGGCTAGGTGGGAATTTATGCTTTCTCTCAAATGTTTGTGAGATGGAGAGCTGAACGCTGCCGTGTGACATGGTTGAGATGCTTGGTGACGGAGGTGGTGGTGTTGGTGGTACATCCTCTGTTTGCTGGGCGGCAGGTGCCAACGTTCCTCCAGAGGCGGAGGAAGAGGCCGAGGCGGCGGCAGCAGCAGAAGAGATAGCAGGGGGAGCCTGAGTGAGTTCCTTTTTTTTAAGGTGTTTACTCCACTGCAGTTCATGCTTTGCATGCAGGTGCCTGGTCATGCAGGTTGTGCTAAGGTTCAGAACGTTAATGCCTCGCTTCAGGCTCTGATGGCACAGCGTGCAAACCACTCGGGTCTTGTCGTCAGCACATTGTTTGAAGAACTGCCATGCCAGGGAACTCCTTGATGCTGCCTTTGGGGTGCTCGGTCCCAGATGGCGGTGGCCAGTAGCAGACGGACTCTCTTGGCGGCAGGTGTTCTGCTTTTGCCCACTGCTCCCTCTTTTGCTATGCTGTTGGCTCGGTCTCACCACTGCCTCTTCCTCCGAACTCTGAAAGTCAGTGGCATGACCTTCATTCCATGTGGGGTCTAGGACCCTTTATCGTCCCCTGCATCGTCTTCCACCCAGTCTTCCTCCTTGACCTCCTGTTCAGTCTGCACATTGCAGAAAGACGCAGCAGTTGGCACCTGTGTTTCGTCATCATCAGAGACGTGTTGAGGTGGTATTCCCATGTCCTCATCATCAGGAAACATAAGTGGTTGTGTGTCAGTGCATTCTATGTCTTCCACCGCTGGGGAAGGGCTAGGTGGATGCCCTTGGGAAACCCTGCCAGCAGAGTCTTCAAACAGCATAAGAGATTGCTGCATAACTTGAGGCTCAGACAGTTTCCCTGATATGCATGGGGGTGATGTGACAGACTGATGGGCTTGGTTTTCAGGCGCCATCTGTGCGCTTTCTGCAGAAGACTGGGTGGGAGATAATGTGAACGTGCTGGATCCACTGTCGGCCACCCAATTGACTAATGCCTGTACCTGCTCAGGCCTTACCATCCTTAGAACGGCATTGGGCCCCACCAAATATCACTGTAAATTCTGGCGGCTACTGGGACCTGAGGTAGTTGGTTCACTAGGACGTGTGGCTGTGGCAGAAAGGCCACGTCCTCTCCCAGCACCAGAGGGTCCACTAACACCACCACGACCATGTCCGCGTCCGTGTCCCTTACTAGATGTTTTCCTCATTGTTACCGTTCACCACAATAAGAAAAAAAAATTTGGGCCCAATGTATTGAATTCAAATTCAGGCCTTTTTAAACTTGGCCTGATACAGCAGAAAATAATTATTTATGGAATTGCTAAGTTGGGAATTGTATTCAACCCAGAACAAAAACTGTGCTTGGGCAGACACTAAATAACTTTGCCAGGCACAGCAGTAACCACAGATTTAGCTGAATATGAATTGTAGGCCTATTATTTAGGCGGTGGATGACAGGTATACGTTTACGGACAGAATTAGACTTGGAGATGCACGGTAGCGTTTGAAGTTATTGAGAATGACCCTATCCGCACCTTCAATCAAATATACCCCTTTATGGATAGATTTAAACTTGGCCTGATACAGCAGAAAATAATTATGGAATTGCTAAGTTGGGAATTGTATTCAACCCAGAACAAAAACTGTGCTTTGGCAGACACTAAATAACTTTGCCAGGCACAGCAGTAACCACAGATTTAGCTGAGTATAAATTGTAGGCCTATTATTTTGGCGGTGGATGACAGATATACGTTTACGGACAGAATTAGACTTGGTAAAGCATGGAAGCGTTTGAAGTTATTGAGAATGACCCTATCCGCACCTTCAATGTAATATACCCTTTTATGGATAGATTTAAACTTGGCCTGATACAGCAGAAAACAATTATTTAGGGAATTGCTAAGTTGGGAATTGTATTCAACCCAGAACAAAAACTGTGCTTTGACAGACAGCAGACAGTATTACAATTGGCTAGCCACAGCTGAAACACCAGATTTAGGGTACTGCTATTTTGGCAATTGTATTTTACCCCTCAATAAAATTGCAAGCACAGCCAAGCCCCTGCTGTAGGATATAGCAAAAAAAAAAAACACACTATTGATGGACTTGGTGGCAGCTTGTGCTGGCGCATCACAAGAAACAAAATGGCCGCCGATCACCCCAGAAAAAAGTGACTGAAAAACGCTCTGGGCAGCCTTAAAACAGTGAGCAATTGAATTGCAGAGGTTGTATGATACTCAGCTGTACATCGATCACTTCAGTAAGTAAATCCCTGCCTAATCTGGCCCTAACAGCAGCAGCTGCATCCTATCCCTACACTGATCAGAGCAGAGTGACGTGCGGCGCTACGTGACTCCAGCTTAAATAGAGGCTGGGTCACATGCTGCACTGGCCAATCACAGCCATGCCAATAGTAGGCATGGCTGTGATGTCCTCTTGGGGCAAGTAGTATGATGCTTGTTGATTGGCTGCTTTGCAGCCTTTCAAAAAGCGCCAAGAAAGCACCGAACCCGAACCCGGACTTTTACGAAAATGTTCGGGTTCGGGTCCATGTCCTATACAGTTCGGGTTCGCTCATCTCTATTCGGGACCTGAACTTGACCCCGAACCCGAACCCCGTTGAAGTCAATGGGGACCCGAACTTTTGGCAACTAAAATGGCTCTAAAATAGTCCTAGAAAGGGCTAGAGGGCTGCAAAAGGCATCAAAATGTGCTTAAGAGCATGGCAATTGTTTTGCAAACAAATGTGGATAGGGAAATGACTTAAAATAACATAAAATACAGAAAAATAAAAAATAAAAATCTGGATCTAGGAGTAGGAGGTTGAGGAGGCGGTGGATGGGTGGATGTGGCGGTGTAGGTTGACGTGGCGGTGTAGGTGGAAGCGGCGGTGAAGGAGGAATAGGTAGCCAACACTGATTTGTGTTATTTTTTATTTTTAAATTGGGGTATCCCCCAAAATATTGGGACATATAACAAAATAAAACAAAGAATAAGTGCACTTGCGTACAAGAATGAATGGTTGAGGCTGGTATAAATGTCTATTCTGCACAAGGTATGGCAAGTCCTGTGGGATCCATGCCTGGTTCATTTTAATAAACGTAAGCTTGTCCACATTGGCTGCGGTCTGTGATAATGCTCTCTGCCGTGCTAAACACACGTTCACACTATACACTGGCTGCAGGGCAGGTCAGCACCTCCAAGGCTGACAAAGCTTTTCCACATTTGGGCCATGCTAACCCTGCCTTCTCAGGTGCTGGCGGTGCCCCAGCTGCGTTGGCGACCTCTTTCTCCTCCTCTGCCTTCGCCTTGTGCTTCTACTGTGCCCCCACTGTCAGGTGGGAATGCCATCAGCAGCGTGCGCTTGTAGTCGCGCATCTTCCGATCAGTAACAGATGTTTTCACAAAATTTAGTTCCCTGTCAGCAATGCAGAGCAGGGGTTCATTCACGGCAAAAGGGGGTTCATGTCACCCAGCAATAGAACAGACGATTTTGAGAGATTTAGCCCCTGTCACCCAGGCACAGCAGGGGTTCATTCACTGCAAAAGGGGGTTCATGTCACCCAGCAATAGAACAGACGATTTTGATAGATTTAGGCCCATGTCAACCAGGCACAGCAGGGGTTCATTCATTGCAAAAGGGGGTTCATGTCACCCAGCAATAGAACAGACGATTTTGAGAGATTTAGGCCCATGTCACCCAGGCACAGCAGGAGTTCATTCATGGCAAAAGGGGGTTTATGTCACCCAGCAATAGAACAGACGATTTTGAGAGATTTAGGCCCCTGTCACCCAGGCACAGCAGGGGTTTGTAAAATGGTAAAATGTCACCCGACAATTGAAAATAAGAATTTTTTCAATTTAGGGCACTAAAATTGGCACTTTTTTGCATTAAAATGCCTCTAAAATAGTCCTTGAAAAGGCTAGAGGGATGTAAAAGGCAGTAAAATGTGCTTAAGAGCATGTCAACTGCTCTGCAAACAAATGTGGATAGGGAAATAACTTAAAATGAAATAAAATAACTAAAAATTATAAATTATTAACCTGCAACTCAGAGAAGGAGGTGGATATGGAGTCGGAGGTTGAGGAGGCGGTGAATGTGGTGTTGTAGGTGGAGGCAGCAATGGAGGAGGAACAGGTAGCCAACAATGTTTTTTTATTTTTTTTTATTGGGGTAGGTAGCCCCCAAAATATTGGGACAAATAAACAAAAAAGAAAACAAAGAATCATTGCACTTGACTTGAGTACAAAAATGTATGTTTGATGGTGGTATAAATGTCTATTCTCCACAAGGTACAGACAAGTCTTGTGGGATCCAAGCCTGGTTCATTTTAATGAACGTGAGCTTGTCCACGTTGGCTATGGACAGGCTGCTGCGTCTGTCTGTAATAACGCCTCCTGCTAAATACACGTTCAGAGAGTACACTGGCTGCAGGGCAGGCCAGCCCCTCCAAGGCATACAGGGCAAGCTCTGGGCATGTGGACAATTTGGAGACCCAGAAGTTGAATGGGGCAGAACCATCATTCAGTACGTGTAGTCGTGTGCACAGGTACTGTTCCACCATGTTGTTCAAATGCTGCCTCCTGCTAACACGCTCCATATCAGCAGTTGGGGACGGTTGTTGCGGCGAGGTGACAAAGGTTTTCTACATGTCGGCCATGCTAACCCTGCCTTCTGAGGTGCTGGCGCTGACACAGCTGCTTTGGCGAACTCTTCCTCCTCCCCTGCCTTCGCCTTGTGCTTCCACTTGTCCCCCGGCGTCAGTCGGGAATGCTTTCAGGAGTGCGTCTACCAGCGTGCGCCTGTAGTCGCGCATCTTCCGATCACGCTCCAGTGAGGGAATTAAGGACGGCACATTGTCTTTTTAACGAGGATCCAGCAGGGTGGCCACCCAGTAGTCAGCACACGTTAAAATGTGGGCAACTCTGCAGTCGTTGCGCAGGAACTGCAGCATGTAGTCGCTCATGTGTGCCAGGCTGCCCAGAGGTAAGGACAAGCTGTCCTCTGTGGGAGGCGTATCGTCTGCGTCCTCCGTATCCCCCCAGCCACGCACCAGTGATGGGCCCGAGCTGCGTTGGATACCACCCCGCTGTGAAGATGCTTTATCCCCATCCTCCTCCTCCTCATCCTCCAGTAGTGGGCCCTGGCTGGCCAAGTTTGTACCTGGCCTCTGCTTTTGCAAAAATCCTCTTTCTGAGCCACTTCTAAAAGACTGGCCTGAAAGTGTTAGAGATGACCCCTCTTCCTCCTCCTCGTCCTGGGCCACATCCTCTTCCATCATCGCCCTAAGTGTTTTCTCAATGAGACATAGAAGTGGTATTGTAACGCTGATAACGGCGTCATCGCCACTGGCCATGTTGGTGGAGTACTCGAAACAGCGCAACAGGGCACACAGGTCTCGCAGGCCCAGTCATTGGTGGTGAAGTGGTGCTGTTCCGCAGTGCGGCTCACCCGTGCGTGCTGCAGCTGAAACTCCACTATGGCCTGCTGCTGCTCGCACAGTCTCTCCAGCATGTGCAAGGTGGAGTTCCACCTGGTGGGCACGTCGCATATGAGGCGGTGAGCGGGAAGGCCGAAGTTACGCTGTAGAGCAGACAGCCGAGCGGCGGCAGGATGAGAATGCCGGAAGCGCGCACAGACGGCCCGCACTTTATACAGCAGCTCAGACATGTCGGGGTAGTTGTGAATGAATTTCTGCACCACCAAATTCAGCACATGCGCCAGGCAAGGGATGTGTGTCAAACCTGCTAGTCCCAGAGCTGCAACGAGATTTTGCCCATTATCGCACACCACCAGTCCGGGCTTGAGGCCCACTGGCAGCAACCACTTGTCGGTCTGTTGTTCTATACCCCGCCACAACTCCTGCGCGGTGTGGGGCCCGTCCCCCAAACACATCAGTTTCAGAATGGCCTGCTGACGTTTACCCCGGGCTGTGCTGAAGTTGGTGGTGAAGGTCTGTCGCTGACCGGATAAGGAGGTGGTAGAAAAGGAGAAGGAAGCCGAGTAGGAAGAGGAGGCAACAGGAGGCAAAGAATGATGCCCTGCGATCCTTGGCGGCGGAAGGACGTGCGCCAAACAGCTCTCCGCCTGGGGCCCAGCCGCCACTACATTTACCCAGTGTGCAGTTAGGGAGATATAGCGTCCCTGGCCGTGCTTACTGGTCCACGTATCTGTGGTTAGGTGGACCTTGCCACAGATGGCGTTGCGCAGTGCACACTTGATTTTATCTGATACTTGGTTGTGCAGGGAAAGCACGGCTCTCCTGGAGAAGTAGTGGCGGCTGGGAACGACGTACTGTGGGACAGCAAGCGACATGAGCTGTTTGAAGCTGTCCGTCTCCACCAGCCTGAATGACAGCATTTCAAAGGCCAGTAGTTTAGAAATGCTGGCATTCAGGGCCAGGGATCGAGGGTGGCTAGGGGGGAATTATGCTTTCTCTCAAAGGTTTGTGAGATGGAGAGCTGAACGCTTCTGTTTCACATGGTGGAGATGCTTGGTGACGGAGGTGGTGTTGTTGGTGGCACATCCTCTGTTTGCTGGGCGGCAGGTGCCAACTTTTCTCCAGAGGCGGAGGAAGAGGCCGAGGCAGCAGCAGAAGAGGGAGCAGGAGGGGCCTGAGCCCTTTCTTGGTTTTGAAAGAGCTTACTCCACTGTAGCCCGTGTCTCGCATGTAGATGCCTGGTCATGCAGGTTGTGCTAAGGTTCAGAACGTTAATGCCTCGCTTCAGGCTCTGATGGCACAGCGTGAAAACCACTCGGGTCTTGTCATCAGCACATTGTGTGAAGAAGTGCCATGCCGGGGAACTCCTTGATGCTGCCTTTGGTGTGCTCGGTCCCTGGCGGCGGTGGCCAGTAGCAGCCGAACTGTTTCTGCGACGGCTGCTCTGCTTTTGCACCCTGCTCCCGCTTTCGCTACGCTGTTGGCTCGGTCTCACCACTGCCTCTTCCTCCGAACTCTGAAAGCCAGTGGCACGACCTTCATTCCATGTGGGGTCTAGGACCTCATCGTCCCCTACATCGTCTTCCACCCAGTCTTCCTCCCTGACCTCCTTTTCGGTCTGCACACTGCAGAAAGACGACGCAGTTGGCACCTGTGTTTCGTCATCATCAGAGACGTGCTGAGGTGGTATTCCCATGTCCTCATCAGGAAATATAAGTGGTTGTGCGTCAGTGCATTCTATGTCTTCCACCACTGGGGAAGGTCTAGGTGGATGCCCTTAGGAAACCCTGCCAGCAGAGTCTTCAAACAGCATAAGAGACTGCTGCATGACTTGAGGCTCAGACAGGTTCCCCGATATGCACGGGGGTGATGTGACAGACTGATGGGCATGGGTTTTAGGCGCCACCTGTGCGCTTTCTGCAGAAGACTGGGTGGGAGATAATCTGAACGTGCTGGATCCACTGTCGGACACACAATTGACTAACACCTGTACTTGCTCAGGCCTTACCATCCTTAGAACGGCATTAGGCCCGACCAAATATCGCTGTAGATTCTGGCGGCTACTGGGACCTGAGGTAGTAGGTTCAGTAGGACGTGTAGCTGTGGCAGAACGGCCACATCCTCTCCCTGCACCAGAGGCTCCACAAACACTACCACCGCGACCATGACCGCGTCCCTTATTAAATGTTTTCCTCATAGTTAGCGTTCACAAAGCAAAGTAAAAATTGGTTAAGTATGTTAAAAATAATTAACAGCCAATATAAACCCTAATGTAGGGTAATGCACTCTTTTTTTTTTTAACTCTATATGACATCGGTATTTGTGGCCTAAATGTGATAGTCACCGATGCACGTGTAATCAAAGATGACCGGTATATCAACAAAAGTTTTTTTTTTAACCGCAGTAACCTAATGGCCGTATTTGTGGCCTAAATGTGACTGTAATCAATGTACGTTTAATCAAAGATGACCAGTATATGAACAAACGTTTTTTTAAAACCGCAGTAACCAAATGGCCGTATTTCTGGCCTAAATGTGACTGTAATCAATGCACGTTTAATCAAAAATGACCAGTATATGAACAAAGTTTTTTTTTAAGCCGCAGTAACCTAATGGCCGTATTTGTGGCCTAAATGTGACTGTCACCTATGCACGTGTAATCAAAGATGACCAATGTATGAAAAAAAGTTTTTTTTTAACTGCAGTAACCTAATGGCCGTATTTGTGGCCTAAATGTGACTGTCACCTATGCACGTGTAAGCAAAGATGACCAGTATATGAACAAACGTTTTTTTTAAACCGCAGAAACCAAATGGCCGTATTTGTGGCCTAAATGTGACTGTAATCAATGTACGTTTAATCAAAGATGACCAGTATATGAACAAATGTTTTTTTAAAACCGCAGTAACCAAATGGCCGTATTTGTGGCCTAAATGTGACTGTCACCTATGCACGTGTAATCAAAGATGACCAGTATATAAACAAATGTTTTTTTTTAAACCGCAGTAACCAAATGGGCGTATTTGTGGCCTAAATGTGACTGTAATCAATGCACGTTTAATCAAAAATGACCAGTATATGAACAGACATTTTTTTAAACCGCAGTAACCAAATGGCCGTATTTGTGGCCTAAATGTGACTGTCACCTATGCACGTGTAATCAAAGATGACCAGTATATGAACAAATGTTTTTTATAAACCGCAGTAACCAAATGGCCATATTTGTGGCCTAAATGTGACTGTAATCAATGCACGTTTAATCAAAAATGACCAGTATATGAACAAAGTTTTTTTTTAAACCGCAGTAACCTAATGGCCGTATTTGTGGCCTAAATGTGACTGTCACCTATGCACGTGTAATCAAAGATGACCAGTGTATGAAAAAACGTTTTTTTTTAACCGCAGTAACCTAATGGCCGTATTTGTGGCCTAAATGTGACTGTAATCAATGCACGTTTAATCAAAAATGACCAGTATATGAACAAACGGTCTTTTTTAACCGCAGTAACCTAAAGGCCGTATTTGTGGCCTAAATGTGACTGTCACCTATGCACATTTAATCAAAGATGACCAGTATATAAACAAACGTTTTTTTTTTACCGCAGTAACCTAATGGCCGTATTTGTGGCCTAAATGTGACTGTAATCAATGCACGTTTAATCAAAAATGACCAGTATATGAACAAACGGTCTTTTTTAACCGCAGTAACCTAAAGGCCGTATTTGTGGCCTAAATGTGACTGTCACCTATACACGTGTAATCAAAGATGACCAGTATATTTAAAAAAAACCTTTTTTTTAACAGCAGTAACCTAATGGCCGTATTTGTGGCCTAAATGTGACTGTCACCTATGCACGTGTAATCAAAGATGACCAGTATATGAACAAAAAGTTTTTTTAAGCACAGTCAGCAAAAAAGCTGTATTTCTGGACTAGCAGACATGTAGATAGATAGTGCTGGTGCACTATCGTTGCATAAAATGGCTGCCGATTAGGTATTGATAGTGACAAACTGAAGTAAAGCAAAGTTCGTTTTCAGCAGAAGTTGGCTTAGTGCAGGCTTAAAAAAATTGTGCACTGCACCCACAAAACACATTGGATTTAGATCGCTGAGTAAAAAGGCAGTTCTTCTTAATATTTCTCCCTGATCTCTCCCTGACAGCAGCTGCAGCCTCTCCCTACACTAATCAGAGCAGAGTGACGGGCGGTGCTACGTGACTCCAGCTTAAATAGAGGCTGGGTCACATGCTGCAGTTGGCCAATCACAGCCATGCCAATAGTAGGTATGGCGGTGATGGCTTCTAAGGGCACACAGTTAAACGCTTGTTGATTGGCTGCTGTGCAGCCTTTCAAAAAGTGCCAAGAAAGCGCCGAACACCGAACCCGAACTTTTACGTAAATGTTCGGGTCCGGATCCCGAAAAAGCTAAAGTTCGGTACGAACCCGAACTTTACAGTTCAGGTTCACTCAACTCTACTTACAAGCAATCAATGTGACTTTTCCAAGACAATGGCCAAAAGTGTTATCTTGTGTATTTTAATTAAGAAGATCGGTCTTGTGGTTAGAGGCAGACTCAATGTCTTGGAAGTGTGTGTACACATGTCCTTGATACACATAGATGTCTACGTCCATTGTTAGAAGTAGGTATCCACGGGGATTAAGTAGCAGGGAGGTAAAATAACTGAACGGTTACTGGGGAGTTCTTCACAATGGCCCCCCCTATCACTCCCTGTTCCGGCAGACACAGTTGGACCTTTCCGGGTCCAGTGTGGCTGGCGGGATGTCCAACGACTATTCGCATAACAAGTCTGTTTGTCGAGACAGTCCATCTGCGTTCCCATTTAACTTGCCTGGGCGATAGTGAATAGTGAAGTCGTAGGGCTGTACGACGAGACTCCACTGCAACAGACGTCCGTTGTCTCCGGAGACTCTGTTGAGCCAAATCAGTGGGTTATGGTCGGTGGGCACCGTGAAAGATCGTTGATACAAATACGGCTGTAGTTTCTTCAGAGCCCATACCAGCGCTAGGCACTCCTTTTCAATAGCTGCGTACCCCACCTCCCGGGGTAGTCTTGCGGCTGAGGTAGGCTACATTGTGCTCACCGCTGTCGGCGCCCACCTGGCTCAGCACTGCTTCCAACCCGAAATTAGAGGCATCTGGGTCCCTCCATCGAACTTAGAGCTTGTCTGGCTGAACTGCTGCCGAGTGGTCACCGGGTATGCCTCTGATGAGGACTCCGCTACGAAAGATGGAGCCAAATTCCCCAGATCTTTTCCGAGCAGGACGTCTGCAGGCAGATTCTTCATCACCCCAACCTCCAGTTCACGGTTATCAGCTCCCCAGTCCAGGTATACTCAGGCAGTCGGAATTCGGACGATATTTCCCCCTGCCACTCGAACTGCAACGGCCCGTCCTGTATGGTCATCAGATCTCACCATCTGCGGCTGTACTAGTGTGATGGTGGCTCCACTGTCCCGGAGCCCTTGAGTGGGGAGTCCATTCACTTTCACCGGATGCCTATGGTGTTGGCGGTTATCTAGAGCGACTGCCTGCAGTCCACTTCATGGAGAACCTCAAACTCCTCCTCGTCCCATCTTCCTACCATCATTACCAGGGACTCCTCTACAAAATGGGCTGCTGCTCTCTGGGGTCCCGCTGTAGCTCGGTTCCACTGCGGAGACCGTGTGCGATTTTGGGGGCAGTTGCTCCGCATGTGTCCCACCTGATTGCATGTATAGCACCTTCTCCCATCCGATCAGAGAAGGGGTGCAGGCGCTGCCAGAGGAGGAGGGTACAAAGGCGGTGAACAGTTTGTTGTTACTGGGGGAGGGGGTATCACCACCTGAAAGGGTCTCCTGACTGGTCGAGCTTCAGGTCGAGTAGGCCTCCTCTGGGGTCCCGCTGTAGCTCAGTTCCAATGCTGAGATCGCAGGAGATTTTGGGGGCAGTTGCATTGCATGTGTCCCACCTGATTGCATTGAAAACAGCGGGGCTCATTGCCAGCTGGGCGTCGTGGGTTGGAGAGTATCGGTATGCTGGGGGATTGGTACCTGGTTGCTGCCGCCGGTGGTGGTGGTGTCTCGGCCCGAAGGGGTTGTATCCGAGGCGTTGTACATGCCGCCTTGCGGGTATCGGCATACTCGTCCGCGAGTTTGGCTGCTTCAGGTAAGGAGAGGGGTCTGCGGTCCCTTACTCAATCCCTGACGTCGGTCTGGACGTGGTCGTAAAATTGTTCCAGTAAAATGAGCTGCAGGAAGTCATCCACTGTGGTGGCCTGGCAGCTTATGACCCAATTGGAAGCGGAGAGCTGCAAGTGGCAGGCCCACTCTGCATAGGAGTCTCTGTCCACTTCGCGGGCATCTCAGAATTTTCTGCGGTACGCTTCTGGGGTTACTGTGAACCGAGCTAGGAGCGCCTCCTTCACTCGTGCATAGCTGTGGATCTCCTGCTCTGGTACAGCCCTGAAGGCATCAGCTGCTTTGCCCAACAGTTTTCCTGATAACATCGAGACCCATTTGTCAGCAGCCACTCTGTGTAGGGCACACTGGCGCTCAAAATCTGCCAGATAGCCATCAATCTCTCTTTCATTTTCGTTAAAGCTTTTAAATGCGCTGAAGGGAATCTTCTGCGAATCAACTGTGCTGTTCCCTCTATTAGCTAGAATTGCTGCCGTTTGCTGGTTTTCAGCCAGCCTTAGTTGTACCTCTCGCTGTTCCCTTTGGTTCGCATGCTCTGTCACACCATTGATCATCTGTAGGATGATTTCGGTAGTTGGGTTTGTTCCGAACAGTGCCAGTCGTTCCCTGATTTCCCTGTTGATCGGTAGTCCTGTCTCCCGACCGGTCGGTGTTGCCGCAGCCATATTCTCCAGGTTTAGCTCCATTAATTCAGCAATTATGACCTGCTTGACTTTGTTGCTGGCAATCACTCCATGATCAAAAGGGGCATAAATGCATGTGATGAGAACATAGTCCAAATCACTAATCAGACCACACATGGAGTATTGTGAATAGTTTTGGTCTCCTGTAAACAAGACAGACATAGCAGAGCTGGAGAGGGTTCAGAGGAGGGCAACTAAAGTAATAACTGGAATGGGTGGACTACAATACCCAGAAAGGGTCAAATTAGGGTTTTTCAGTTTGGAAAAAAGATACCTGAGGGGAGATCTCATAAATATGTTTAAATATATCAGGGGTCAGTACAGAGATCTCTCCCATCATCTATTTATCCTTGTGACTGTGACGAGGGGACATCCTCTGCGTCTGGAGGAAAGAAGGTTTATACACAAACATAGAAGAAGATTATTTACAGTAAGAGCAGTGAGACTATGGAACTTTGCCTGAGGAGGTGGTGATGGTGGACTTAATAAAAGAGGGGCCTGGGTGCATTTCTAGAGTGTAATAATATTACAGGTAATAGTTACTTGATTTCTGGAGGGTCGTTGATCCAGAGAGTTATTCTGTTTGCCAAATTGGAGTTGGGAAGGAATAAAATGAGGAAAATTGATGTGACGGTCTGAATATGATTTACCGTCTGTCATTCCTTTACTCCCATGAAATAATTTTGCCAAGAATCCACAGAGTAAAATATTGCTTGTGTTGCATAATAGTCCACGCAGGAGCCAAAGCTTCATGCTGGATCAAAACATGTTTAATGGAAAGCAAGGGCATTCAATTTAAACAGCATCAAACTCCTCCTCTGAGCCAGCGAGACAATGGAGTTTTGGAAACTCAATTTACAAAACAGGGCTTGGTCTCATGGCTTACAAGCAATCACTGTGACTTTTTCAAGACAATGGCCAAAAGTGTTATCTTGTGTATTTTAACCACCTCAGCCCCCAGTGCTTAAACACCCTGAAAGACCAGGCCACTTTTTACACTTCTGACCTACACTACTTTCACCGTTTATTGCTCGGTCATGCAACTTACCACCCAAATGAATTTTACCTCCTTTTCTTCTCACTAATAGAGCTTTCATTTGGTGGTATTTCATTGCTGCTGACATTTTTACTTTTTTTGTTATTAATTGAAATTTAACGATTTTTTTGCAAAAAAATGACATTTTTCACTTTCAGTTGTAAAATTTTGCAAAAAAAACTACATCCATATATAAATTTTGCTCTAAATTTATTGTTCTACATGTCTTTGATAAAAAAAAAATGTTTGGGTAAAAAAAAAATGCTTTGGGTAAAAGTTATAGCGTTTACAAACTATGGTACAAAAATGTGAATTTCCGCTTTTTGAAGCAGCTCTGACTTTCGGTCATGTTTCCTGAGGTTCTACAATGGCCAGACAGTACAAACACCCCACAAATGACCCCATTTCGGAAAGTACACACCCTAAGGTATTCGCTGATGGGCATAGTGAGTTCATAGAACTTTTTATTTTTTGTCACAAGTTAGCGGAAAATGATGATTTTTTTTTTTTTTTTTTTTTTCTTACAAAGTCTCATATTCCACTAACTTGTGACAAAAAATAAAAACTTCTATGAACTCACTATGCCCATCACGAAATACCTTGGGGTCTCTTCTTTCCAAAATGGGGTCACTTGTGGGGTAGTTATACTGCCCTGGCATTCTAGGGGCCCAAATGTGTGGTAAGGAGTTTGAAATCAAATTCTGTAAAAAATGACGAGTGAAATCCGAAAGGTGCTCTTTGGAATATGGGCCCCTTTGCCCACCTAGGCTGCAAAAAAGTGTCACACATCTGGTATCTCTGTATCCAGGAGAAGTTGAGGAATGTGTTTTGGGGTGTCATTTTACATATACCGATGCTGGGTGAGATAAATATCTTGGTCAAATGCCAACTTTGTATAAAAAAATGGGAAAAGTTGTCTTTTGCCAAGATATTTCTCTCACCCAGCATGGGTATATGTAAAATGACACCCCAAAACACATTCCTCAACTTCTCCTGAATACAGAGATACCAGATGTGTGACACTTTTTTGCAGCCTAGGTGGGCAAAGGGGCCCATATTCCAAAGAGCACCTTTCGGATTTCACAGGTCATTTTTTACAGAATTTGATTTCAAACTCCTTACCACACATTTGGGCCCCTAGAACGCCAGGGCAGTATAACTACCCCACAAGTGACCCCATTTTGGAAAGAAGACACCCCAAGGTATTCCGTGAGGGGCATGGCAAGTTCCTAGAATTTTTTATTTTTTGTCACAAATTAGTGGAAAATGATGATTTTTATTTTTTATTTTTTTTTCATACAAAGTCTCATATTCCACTAACTTGTGACAAAAAATAAAAACTTCCATGAACTAACTATGCCCATCAGCGAATACCTTGGGGTCTCTTCTTTCCAAAATGGGGTCACTTGTGGGGTAGTTATACTGCCCTGGCATTCTAGGGGCCCAAATGTGTGGTAAGGAGTTTAAAATCAAATTCTGTAAAAAATGACCTGTGAAATCCGAAAGGTGCTCTTTGGAATATGGGCCCCTTTGCCCATCTAGGCTGCAAAAAAGTGTCACACATCTGTGAAATCCTAAAGGTGCTCTTTGGAATATGGGCCCCTTTGCCCACCTAGGCTGCAAAAAAGTGTCACACATGTGGTATCGCCGTATTCAGGAGAAGTTGGGGAATGTGTTTTGGGGTGTCATTTTACATATACCCATGCTGGGTGAGAGAAATATCTTGGCAAAAGACAACTTTTCCCATTTTTTTATACAAAGTTGGCATTTGACCAAGATATTTCTCTCACCCAGCATGGGTATATGTAAAATGACACCCCAAAACACATTCCTCAACTTCTCCTGAGTACGGCGATACCAGATGTGTGACACTTTTTTGCAGCCTAGATGCGCAAAGGTGCCCAAAGTCCTTTTAGGAGGGCATTTTTAGACATTTGGATACCAGACTTCTTCTCACGCTTTGGGGCCCCTAGAATGCCAGGGCAGTATAAATACCCCACATGTGACCCCATTTTGGAAAGAAGACACCCCAAGGTATTCAATGAGGGGCATGGCGAGTTCATAGAAATTTTTTTTTTTTGGCACAAGTTAGCGGAAATTGATATTTTTAATTTTTTTCTCACAAAGTCTCCCGTTCCGCTAACTTGGGACAAAAATTTCAATCTTTCATGGACTCAATATGCCCCTCATGGAATACCTGGGGGTGTCTTCTTTCCGAAATGGGGTCACATGTGGGGTATTTATACTGCCCTGGCATTCTAGGGGCCCTAAAGCGTGAGAAGAAGTCTGGAATATAAATGTCTAAAAAAATTACGCATTTGGATTCCGTGAGGGGTATGGTGAGTTCATGTGAGATTTTATTTTTTGACACAAGTTAGTGGAATATGAGACTTTGTAAGAAAAAAAAAAATTATTCCGCTAACTTGGGCCAAAAAAATGTCTGAATGGAGCCTTACAGGGGGGTGATCAATGACAGGGGGGGTGATCAATGACAGGGGGGGTGATCAATGACAGGGGGGTGATCAATGACAGGGGGGGTGATCAATGACAGGGGTGGTGATCAATGACAGGGGGGGTGATCAGGGAGTCTATATGGAGTGATCACCACAGTCATTGATCACCCCCCCTGGAAGGCTCCAGGGAGACGCCTGTATGTGTTTTGCAGATCCGATCCATCTATCAGTGGATCCGTAAAAATCATGCGGACGTCTGAATGGAGCTTTACAGGGGGTTGATCAATGACAGGGGTGTAATCAATGACAGGGGGGTGATCAGGGAGTCTATATGGGGTGATAACCACAGTCATTGATCATGCCCCTGTAAGGCTTCATTCAGACGTCCGTATGCGTTTTGCGGATCCGATCCATCTATCAGTGCATCCGTAAAAATCATGCGGACATCTGAATGGAGCTTTACAGGGGGGTAATCAATGACAGGGGGGTGATCAGGGAGTCTATATGGGGTGATAACCACAGTCATTGATCATGCCCCTGTAAGGCTTCATTCAGACGTCCGGATGCGTTTTGCGGATCCGATCCATCTATCAGTGGATCCGTAAAAATCATGCGGACGTCTGAATGGAGCTTTACAGGGGGGTAATCAATGACAGGGGTGTAATCAATGACAGGGGGGTGATCAGGGAGTCTATATGGGGTGATAACCACAGTCATTGATCATGCCCCTGTAAGGTTTCATTCAGACGTCCGGATGCGTTTTGCGGATCCGATCCATCTATCAGTGCATCCGTAAAAATCATGCGGACATCTGAATGGAGCTTTACAGGGGGGTAATCAATGACAGGGAGGTGATCAGGGAGTCTATATGGGGTGATAACCACAGTCATTGATCATGCCCCTGTAAGGCTTCATTCAGACGTCCGGATGCGTTTTGCGGATCCGATCCATCTATCAGTGGATCCGTAAAAATCATGCGGACATCTGAATGGAGCTTTACAGGGGGTTGATCAATGACAGGGGTGTAATCAATGACAGGGGGGTGATCAGGGAGTCTATATGGGGTGATAACCACAGTCATTGATCATGCCCCTGTAAGGCTTCATTCAGACGTCCGGATGCGTTTTGCGGATCCGATCCATCTATCAGTGCATCCGTAAAAATCATGCGGACATCTGAATGGAGCTTTACAGGGGGGTAATCAATGACAGGGGGGTGATCAGGGAGTCTATATGGGGTAATAACCACAGTCATTGATCATGCCCCTGTAAGGCTTCATTCAGACGTCCGGATGCGTTTTGCGGATCCGATCCATCTATCAGTGGATCCGTAAAAATCATGCGGACGTCTGAATGGAGCTTTACAGGGGGGTAATCTATGACAGGGGTGTAATCAATGACAGGGCGGTGATCAGGGAGTCTATATGGGGTGATAACCACAGTCATTGATCATGCCCCTGTAAGGTTTCATTCAGAAGTCCGGATGCGTTTTGCGGATCCGATCCATCTATCAGTGGATCCGTAAAAATCATGCGGACATCTGAATGGAGCTTTACAGGGGGTTGATCAATGACAGGGGTGTAATCAATGACAGGGCGGTGATCAGGGAGTCTATATGGGGTGATAACCACAGTCATTGATCATGCCCCTGTAAGGCTTCATTCAGACGTCCGGATGCGTTTTGCGGATCCGATCCATCTATCAGTGCATCCGTAAAAATCATGCGGACATCTGAATGGAGCTTTACAGGGGGTTATCAATGACAGGGGGGTGATCAGGGAGTCTATATGGGGTGATAACCACAGTCATTGATCATGCCCCTGTAAGGTTTCATTCAGACGTCCGGATGCGTTTTGCGGATCCGATCCATCTATCAGTGCATCCGTAAAAATCATGCGGACGTCTTATGGAGCTTTACAGGGGGTTGATCAATGACAGGGGGGTAATCAATGACAGGGGGGTGATCAGGGAGTCTATATGGGGTGATCAGGGGCTAATAAGGGGTTAATAAGTGACGGGGGGGGGGTGTAGTGTAGTGGTGCTTGGTGGGACTTTACTGAGCTACCTGTGTCCTCTGGTGGTCGATCCAAACAAAGGGGACCACCAGAGGACCAGGTAGCAGGTATATTAGACGCTGTTATCAAAACAGCGTCTAATATACCTGTTAGGGGTTAAAAAAAACACATCTCCAGCCTGCCAGCGAACGATCGCCGCTGGCAGGCTGGAGATCCACTCTCTTACCTTCCGTTCCTGTGAGCGCGCGCGCCTGTGTGCGCGCGTTCACAGGAAATCTCGCGTCTCGCGAGATGACGCATATATGCGTGACTGTGCGCAGGGCTGCCACCTCCGGAACGCGATCCTGCGTAAGGCGGTCCGGAGGTGGTTAATTAAGTAGATCAGTCTTGTGGTTAGAGGCAGACTGAATGTCTCGGAAGTGTGTGTACACATGTCCTTGATACATATAGATGTCTACATCCATTGTTAGGAGTAGGTATCCACAAGGATTAAGTAGCAGGGAGGTAAAATACCCGAACGGTTACTGGGGAGTTCTTCACTATTGGCCTGTACTTTGGGGAAGGGGAAGGGGGGGTTGCCTTCCTCACGATCAACTTGCAGGATAACATGCTAAACTAATTGAATGTCTTTTTTTTAAGCCTTACAAACTATGTTACTATGTTTAAATGATTAGAAACACATATCTGGTCTATTACACAGAGGCTTTTCAGCTCCCTGGATGAGTTATAGTATGGTTAAAAGGGTCAGATATATTTATTATTGTCCAGCAATCTGAATAAGAACAAGGAGATAATACTTCGTGCAGCGAATAGAGCTCCAGTATAGCCTACTGCCTACCCTACAGCACTATGGCCTGGGAAGGCTGATAGGGAGCCTGTGACTTTGAACTAAGTGAACTACAGGAACTACTGAACTAATATGCTGTGAGAACCAATGCTGACAGTTCAGTGAGATAAAAAAAACTGAGCGCAACAGCGCCATCTATAGCCAGAGGGACGGACTCATGGTGAATGTTTGAGCTGAAAAGCAGTGTAGCAGCACCTATAGCATATTCAGCACAGACTGGGGAAGGGATAGGAGCCAGCAGCAAAACGACTTCTGGACTAACAATATGGGGATTTTATCACAAACACATTTGAGTTATATGAACCTACACACTCAAACTGTACACACACTCCATTTCTCACACACAGGTTGTGTTTAAGCAGTGTAATTTCAGGTTTTCTTTGTTTTATTTCCTGGTCTGAATTGTTTTTCTACTTTTCTTGTAGTAGGAACTATAAAACAAGTAGTGACAGTGAGTGATCCTGCTGGAGCTGCTGAATCATTACTGTCTAGTGTCACTCCTCCCTCTTGCTTTAGTTCCTGGTGAACTAATCTTTGGCAGAAATACAAACTAAGGCCTCATGCACACGACCGTTGTGTGCACCCGTGGCCGTTGTGCCGTTTTCCGTTTTTTTTCGCGGACCCATTGACTTTCAATGGGTCCATGGAAAAATCGGAAAATGCACCGTTTTGCAGCCGCATCCGTGATCCGTGTTTCCTGGCCGTGAAAAAAATATGACCTGTCCTATTTTTTTCACGGCCAACGGTTCACGGACCCATTCAAGTCAATGGGTCCGTGAAAGAACACGGATGCACACAAGATTGGCATCCGTGTCCGTGATCCGTGGCCGTAGTTTAGTTTTTATACAGACGGATCCGAAGATCCGTCTGCATAAAGCTTTTTCAAAGCTGAGTTTTCACTTCGTGAAAACTCAGAACCGACAGTATATTCTAACACAGAAGCGTTCCCATGGTGATGGGGACGCTTCTAGTTAGAATACACTACAAACTGTGTACAAGACTGCCCCCTGCTGCCTGGCAGCACCCGATCTCTTACAGGGGGCCGTGATCAGCACAATTAACCCCTTCAGGTGCGGCACCTGAAAGGGTTAATTGTACTATCATATCCCCCTGTAAGAGATCAGGGCTGCCAGGCAGCAGGGGGCAGACCCTCCCCCCCTCCCCAGTTTGAATATCATTGGTGGCCAGTGCGGCCCCCCCCCCCCCCTCCCTCTATTGTAATAATTCGTTGGTGGCACAGTGTGCGCCCCCTCCCTCCCTCTATTGTAATAATTCGTTGGTGGCACAGTGTGCGCCCCCCCCCCTTCCTCCCTCTATTGTAATAAATCGTTGGTGGCACAGTGTGCGCCCCCCATTGCCCCCTCCCCTCTATAGCATTAACAACGTTGGTGGCCAGTGTGCAGCCTCCCATCCCCCCCCCCCCCCCCTGCCCCCCATCATCATTGGTGGCAGCGGAGTTCCGATCGGAGTCCCAGTTTAATCGCTGGGGCTCCGATCGGTAACCATGGCAACCAGGACGCTACTACAGTCCTCGTTGCCATGGTTACTTAGCAATAGTACAATAGTAGAAGATTAATACTTACCTGCTGCTGCGATGTTCGTGTCCGGCCGGGAGCTCCACCTACTGGTAAGTGACAGTGACAGGTCTGTGCGGCGCATTGCTAAATGAACCGTCACTTACCAGTAGGAGGAGCTCCGGCCGGACACGAACATCACAGCTCCCAGGTAAGTATGAATCTTGTACTATTGCTAGTAACCCGCTGCCACCAATGATCGGGGGGGGGGGGGCGCAAGATGGGAGGCCGCACACTGGCCACCAATGTTGTTAATGCTATAGAGGGAGGGGGGCCAATGATTGCCACCAACGATTTATTACAATAGAGGGAGGAAGGGGGGGGGGGCGCACACTGTGCCACCAACGAATTATTACAATGGAGGAAGGGGGGGGGGGGCCGCACTGGCCACCAATGATATTCAAACTGGGGAGGGGGGGGGGGGGGTCTGCCCCCTGCTGCCTGGCAGCCCTGATCTCTTACAGGGGGATATGATAGTACAATTAACCCCTTCAGGTGCGGTACCTGAGGGGTTAATTGTGCTGATCACGGCCCCCTGTAAGAGATCGGATGCTGCTAGGCAGCAGGGGGCAGTCATGTACACAGTTTGTAGTATATTCTAACTAGAAGCGTCCCCATCACCATGGGAACGCCTCTGTGTTAGAATATACTGTCGGAAATGAGGTTTCACGATCTAACTCATATCCGACAGTATATTCTAACATAGAGGCGTTCCCAAGTTAAAATATACCATCGGATTGGAGAAAACTCCGATCTGATGGTATAAAAGGGACTCCGGACTTTACATTGAAAGTCAATGGGGACGGATCCGTTTGAAATGGCACCATATTGTGTCAACGTCAAACGGATCCGTCCCCATTGACTTGCATTGTAATTCAGGACGGATCCGTTTGGCTCCGCACGGCCAGGCGGACACCAAAATGACATTTTTTTCATGTCCGTGGATCCGCCAAAAATCAAGGAAGACCCACGGACGAAAAAACGGTCACGGATCACGGACCTACGGACCCTGTTTTTGCGGACCGTGAAAAAAAACATTCGTGTGCATGAGGCCTAAATGGGGGATATTTACTAAGCATGTTGCGCCAAATTTATGGTGTAAAATGCACCAAAAAGAATGGAGTTTTGATTTGCGCCAAATATATCAACTGTATTCTACAGAATTTTCACCATAAGAAATGCATTACGCCAGAAATGAGTTATAAATGTCAAAGTGGGCGGGACTATCATCCTCAGCAGAAATTGCTCAAATTGTTGCAGACAACCCAACCAACTTATGTGGTGGTTTGTGTAAAAAAAAAAAAATCACATAGCATAAAGATATGTTTCAAAAGTCGCAAGTGCATTCTGGCAGCAATGGCTAAAATGGCAAATTTCGGTTTAAAATAAAGTCGTATTTTAGTGCTTTTGGCGTTAAAATGTCGCAAATCAAGAGAAATAGGCTGATAATCAAGTTTATATTTAAAAGCGTCACATTTTAAAAGTGGTGTGCACCTTTTCATATGAGGTGAAACAAATCACCACTTTGCATTTGTAATGTTAATATTTTTTTGGAGCAAATTACACCATTATTGATAAATGTCCCCCACTGAGTTAGTTCACTACCCATCACTAATTCCAATATTGTCAATGAATGCCTGAGATAGAAATGTTCGTTTTAGATACCCAATTGTTGCAGTGCTGTTCATCAAATGCTCAAATTAGGTATACAGTATAGGAAACTATAGAGCAGGGGTACTCAAGTTCTTTTTGTAAAGGTCCACATACCTGAGTCTGCTGTAGGATAAAGGTCCGAGCTGCAAAACAAAAAAGTATATAAGGAGGGACAACACCATTGGTGTGTAGTTCTGCATTATTTATTTATTTTTTTACAATAATCCACACCTCCAAGCCCACCTAATCTCCTTTCTGCCAACCAAACAGTAAGAATGTCCTTTCAGTGCCCCCTAACAATAATGATGCCCCTTTAATGCCCCATAGACAGTATGATATCACTTTAGTGCTCCACAGAGTATGATACCCCTAAGTGCACCCTCACAACAGGGTGATCCCTTGGTGCCCCGACATATATTATGATGCTCCTTAGTGTCCCTGACACATTGCGATGCCTCCTTAGTTCCTCCCCGCACAGTATGAATACCCTAAGTTCCCCCTCACAGTAGGATTATCCCTTAGCTGCCCCTCACACAGAATGAGCCCCACTTAACCCCTTACCACAAAACGCAGTGCATGTACGGCGGGGGATGCATTGCCAGAATGCATTCCGCCATACATGCTCGGCGGGCTGATCGGGCAGGCACCAGAGCAGTGCACGCCCGATTACTGAAGGGATCTAGCAGTCCCTGGTAGCCGGGCACCTGCTGTATCTGCCGAAATCGCTGTTTACATCGATGCCAGCGAATGAACCCCTTCAATGCCGCGGTCCGCGCTGACCGCGACATAGAAGTTGTTTCTCGCGGGTGAAGCAGCACATCGAGTCCCGTCGCTGCTGTGGCGGGGACTCGATGTGTCAGAAGGCAGCCCAGTGCCTTGCATGGCATAGGGACCTGCCTTCTATGGGTACCGAGGAGATCCAGCTTTAGGCTGGGTCTCCTAGGCAACCTGTTTGTGTATGACTCAGTGGCATACACTAACAGGCAATGTATTACAATACAGATGTATTGTAATGCATTGCAGAGGGGATCAGACTCCCAAAAGTTCAAGACCCAGAGTGGGACAGAAATAAAGTTTTTAAAAAAACGCTGCTTTCCCCTGATTTTATAATAAAAATTTGAAAAAAACGACCGGCTCTATAAATATATCACATGATCTACCCCGTCCGATAGACACCATAAAAAATGTGTAAAAAAAAAGCCATTTTTGTCACCTTACATCACTAAAAGTGCAACACTAAGCGATCAAAAAGGCGTATGCCCCCAAAAATAGTACCAATCTAACTGTCACCTCATCCCGCCAAAAATTAGCCCCTACATAGGACGATCGCCTAAAAAATAAAAACACTATGGCTCAGAATATGGAGACACTAAAACATGATTTTTTTTGTTTCAAAAATGCTTTTATTGTGTTAAATGTATAAAAAAAGTATACATATTAGGTATCACCGTGTCCGTAACAACCTGCTCTATAAAAATACCACATGACCTAACCCCTCATATGCACCCCAAAATTGTACCAATCAAACCGTCATATCATCCCGCAAAAATGATACCCTACCTAAGAGAATTGCCCAAAAAATAAAAAAACTATGGCTCTCAGACTATGGTTACCCTAAAACATGATATTTTTTTTTTTGTTTCAAGATATTAGTGTATAAAACTTAATTATAAAAAGTATACATATTAGGTATCGCCGTGTCCGTAACAACATTCTCTATAAAAATATCACATGATTTAAACCCTCAGGTGAACACCGTAAAAAAAATATATATAAACGGTGTCAAAAAGCCATTTTGTCACCTTACATCACAAAAAGTGTAATAGCAAGCGATCAAAAAGTCATTTGCACCCCAAAATTGTACCAATCAAACCATCATCTCATACTGAAAAAAACTAGCCCCTACATAAGACAGTTACCCAAAAAAATAAATAAATATGGCTTTCAGAATATGGAGACACCAAATATTTTTTTTTTCAAAAATGCTTTATTATGTAAAACTGAAACAAACAACCAACAAACATAACAACCTGCTCTATAAAATAGCTCATGATCTAACCTGTCAGATGAACTCTGTAAATAACAAAACATAAAAAAAATGCCAAAACAGCTATTTTTTGTTAGATTGCCTCATAAAAAGTGTAATATAGAGCAACCAAAAATCATCTGTACCCTAAAATAGTACCAATAAAACTGCCAACTTATCCTGTTGTTTTACAAAATAGGGTAACTTTTTTGTAGTTTCTACTCTTGGGGTGCATTAGGGGGTCTTCAAATGTGACATGGCAAGTTAAAATTATCCCAGTGAAATCTGCCCTTCAAAAACCATATGGCGTTCCTTTCCTTCTGCACCCTGCTGTGTGCCTGTACAGCAGTTTATGACCACATATGGAGTGTTTCTGTAAACTACAGAATCAGGGCAATAAGTATTAAGTTTAGTTTGGCTGTTAATCCTTGCTTTGTTAGCGGAAAAAAATGATTAAAATGGAAAATCTGCCCAAAAAGTGAAATTCAGAAATTTCATTTCCATTTTCCATTAATTCTTGTGGAACACCTAAAGGGTTAACAACGTTTTTAAAATCAGTTTTGAATACCTTGAGGGATGTATTTTCTAAAATGGGGTCACTTTTTTAGATTTTCTACGCTAGGGGTGCATCAGGGTGGGTTCAAATGGGACATGGTGTCAAAAAACCAGTCCATCAAAATCTGCCTTCCAAAAACCATATGGCATTACTTTCCTTCTGCGCCCTGCCATGTGGCCATACAGCAGTTTACAACCACATATGGGGTGTTTCTGTAAACTACACAATCAGGGCAATAAATATTGAGTTTTGTTTGGCTTTTAACCTTTGATTTGTTAGCGGGAAAAAAATTATTAAAATGGGAAATCTGCCAAAAACTTCAAATTCTGAAATTTCATTTCCATTTTCCATTAATTCTTGTGGAACACCTAAGGCGTTAAAAACGTTTGTAAAATCAGTTTTTAATATCTTGAGCGGTGTAGTTTCTAAAATGGGGTAATTTTTGTGTGGTTTCTATTATGTAAGCCTCACAGAGTGACTTCAGACCTGAACTGATCCTTAAAAAGTGGGTTTTGGAAATTTTCGTAAAAATTTCAAGATTTGCTTCTAAACTTATAAGCCTTCTAACGTCCCCAAAAAATAAAATGACATTCAGAAAATGATCTAAACATGAAGTGGACATATGGCAAATGTAAAGTAATAACTATTATATGAGTTATCACTATCTGTTTTAAAAGCAGAGAAATTGAAATTTGGAAAGTTGGGAATTTTTCCAAAATTTTGTTACATTTGGGATTTTTTAAAAAAATCTAAATGAAATATTTTGATTCAAATTTACCACTGTCATGAAGTAAAATATGTGACAAGAAAACAATCTCAGACTGGCTTGGATAAGTAAAAGCGTTTTAAAGTTATCACCACATAAAGTGACACTTCAGATTTGCAAAAATCAGTCTGGTCCTTAAGGTAAAAAATGGCCCGGTATTTAAGGGGTTAAAAGCCCCTAGAACAAAGTGATGTTCTATACATGCCCCCTCACACACACAGTATGATGTACCGTTAAATGCTCCCCTCACAAAGTGATGCCCCTTAAATGTAACCCACACAGTATGATGTACCCTTAAGTATACTTCACACAGTATGATGCCCCGTTAAGTGGCCCCCACACAGTGCTGCCCCTTAAGTTCTCCCCGCATAGTATTATGCCCCTTTAAGTAGCCCCATACACAGTGATGCCCCCTCATAAATTATGCCCCTTTAGATGGCTCCAACATTGATGCCTGCCTAATAATTATGCACCCTTTGGTGGACCTCCTCACAGAGCTATGCCCAGCTCCCCACCCAGTTATGCCCCCTAGATTGCCCCCCACTAGGGTGTTTCATTTTTCCAAAGATGTAATTTTCATATGACTTTGCTTACGCCCCGAGTCTCAGTGATGTAAAATATATATATGCCAATTTCAAGAAGATTGGATAATTTTTAGGCTTTGCACACATTGATCAATTTTATTACTACTCTCACTCCTGTACCTAGGAGGTTGGTCTAAAAACAACTACAGTTTCAGGATCCCAGGGGCTCTGCATCAAGCAAGGTAGATGGCAAAGGCAATATATGCACTTAAATTTGTCCTCTTCACTAAATAGTTGAATATTCCTCAACGAGAATTGAAAAGAATGAAACGGGTTGCACATTTTGTCAGCCTCATATATGTTCGCTTTTTGCACGAGGCAATTGTAAGTCGATGGGCTCCAAAGAATGATTTGGATATGCTACAGCTTCTGAGCACTTACCCGGATGCAGACGTAAAAAAAAGTGCTCTAACAGTTGCTAAGAGACACCTTTGGTATCTGTCAGAAACAAACGTAGGATTGGCTTTTTTGTACGAACGTATTACTCAGGCTAAGGAAAATATGACTAAAAATTTTGAAACCAAACCTGCAAAGAAAAAAGAAATGAAACGATTAGAGGGAAAAAAGGTAGTTTTGGAAGGAAAAGACCTGAGCCATTTCGTTACTAATAAAACAAAGACGTTCTTTAAATTGTTTGGGATCCTCGACGTGACAGAATACTGCATTGATTCTCTAAGAAGCCATGTGAATGCTCTTAATGTGGTCAATGATACCGCAGAAAAAATAATTGCTCAGATAAAAAAGTTTAACAAATCGGTCAGGGACGAACAACAAAAACAATTCTTGTTGAGGGTAGTCGAGCATCACAGAAAAGCTAACAAAAGAAGGGATTGCATCGTTCAAAGTTGATTAATATAACACGTTTTGCCTATCATACTACCTAATCTTAGTGTCTAGTGTTAATATTATTTTAAGTTTGTGATTTCCAGTTTTCCCAATAAAAGTAATTAACATTGAAAAATCCTATTTTTTGTCTACTTTTACAAAACTGATCAAAGGGTGCAACCTCTAAATATTATCCAATCTTTTTGAAATTTGGCATATATATCTTTTACATCACTGAGACTCGGGGCGTAAGCAAAGTCTGCAAAAATTACATTTTATTTTTTTCCATTACAAAATGAAACACCCTACCCCCACACACAGTTATGCCCCCTTTAGTGGACCCCCACAGAGTTATACACCTTTAGACACCTTCCCACAAAGTTATGCCCCAACAGTGCTGCCCTCTCCAGTGCCTCCACACATAGTGATGTCCATTTAGATGCCCCCCCCAAACACAGTGATGCTTCACAGGATAGAGTTGAAAGTGGGACATGCAGACAGTGGTGTGACAAGGTTGTTTGGCACCCGTGGCAGGTCATTTCTCAAGCACCCCCCCCCCCCACAATACTTTAAAAAAAAATCGTACCCCCTCACAGTAGTATTGATCTTATTGTACAACCTAGTTATGCCCACATAGGCCGGCAGAGCGATCTGTGCCTGCAGGCTGAATGCTGGAGCAGGTAGAAGTCTCCCTGCTTCACCAGGGGAGGAGCGCAGGAGCTAAGCGGTGAGTGACAGGACTGCAGCTCCATGCGCTCCAGCAAATGGAAATCTTCTCAGGTCCAGTGTGAGGACACAGATATCTTAATTTTCCAAGACCTGGCAGCCTCCACACTGGCAAAGCGAAGGATGATGCACCCTCTACTAGAGGCCCTAAAAGCCTTAGCGACCCCTTTTCAGTGGCTGTATCCATTTGGACTGGCGATCATGAAGAATGGTAAGCAGATCACCTGGGGACTTAAGAGCGGCATGGGAACCGTTAGGCATCTCACCCATAGATCTTCCATCCTGTATGCCTGAAGAGGGTTTCCTCTTCCATCTCCTCCCAAGCCTAAAACATGGCATCTAGTCTCTCCAGGAAAAGGAGAAACAACTGGGCGCAAACATACCTCCGAAGCCAAGACTTGAACAAGTCCAGAGGATCCATGTTTGTGTACAAGACCATGTTCTTCCTAGAATGCTTGAGTCAGTGAGTTGCAGCCTCAGGCCTATCACCTGACCTGACAGGCCGAATATACTCTCTTGTCAGCAACACTTCTTATGTCTCACTCACTTTTCAACATCTTTATACTGAAGTTTGATGTATATGTTACTCTGCCTCTGCTAACATATGTGCCCATTAACCCAAGTTATCCCTCTCTGAAGGGTACTGTTAATTATAAGCGAGAGTTATTGGGTAATACATAGTTAGAGAGCCACGATGCTTCCTGTTGGAGCACTCACTATGTTCTTCATTAGTCCTAACTACATTAAGACACTTGCGCTATTGCTTTGCACAGCCTTATCCAGGTTCCTATTTGAGAGACCAATATATCTCACAAAGTCTCCTTTACTATATAATGCCTTTTAAGTTATTTCCTTCTTCTCTGGTTTCTATTATTATTAATAATGTTAATCGCTACTGTAACACCCCCATATTTTGCTGGGGTTATGGCCAGTTCGAGACCCCAATTTGGTTTCCCCCTCCTCAATGGCTCTTCTTTGGCCCTCGGTCACTCTACAGGACCCCTCACCTGAGAGAACGCCTAGTACAGACACTGCTGAGGTTATTACTGTTACCATTCAGGTGCTTGGTAGAGTACCCCTCCTTCTCAGTTTCTTGGCTTTTAGCCTTATGCATTTTATTTCCCTCCTCATCTCATTCTCTTCCTCTCCATCCTATTCCAACGGCACTATCATCCTACTGATCTCTCCTTACCCTACCTTGTTTTGGTGAGCCCATGTATTGATGACCATTACTTGTCTATTTTAACATGGTATCTGTGGTAGTTGCATCACTGAACGCTAGAGGTCTGAACGAGCCATGCAAGCGATCGCAAGTTATCTCTCCCTTGCGCAGAAACAAAGCTGCAATTGTATTCCTTCAAGAATCGCACTTCAAGACCGGCAAGGTACCCAATATTCCCTCTGCATATTTTACACACTGGTTCCACAGCACTTACTCCTCTGCTAGCAGAGGAGTCAGTATTGCGATACACCAACAAATACCTTTCAAACCCATGGCTGTTATAATAGACCCAGAAGGGAGGTACCTCTTTGTCAAAGGAATTGCAGGCTCCCCGGTCACACTAGCCAATTTATACGCCCCCAACACCCGTCAAGTGCAGTGGCTCGTTCAGACACTCAGCTTACTTGCTTCTATAAATGATGGAACTGTGATTTTAGGTGGGGACTTCAACCTCTCCTTAGAGCCCTCAGTGGATTGCTCCACTAAAAGGTATTTATTATAAGCTGCTTGGCCGACTCCAGAAGGCTCTAAAAGACCTACAGGTCATAGATGTATGGAGAAATTTAAACCCCACGGAAATAGAGTACACTTTTTTCTCACACACTGGTAACAGTTTTCACAGATTAGACTATTCTTATTATCGGCTCAGCTAAACTCTGTAGAAACAGCGAAAATTGGGACTATCACCCTTTCGGACCTCCCCCCAGTCTTTCTCACCCTACACCTAAGAAACCTCCCCCAGAGGGAATGGAATTGGCGCCTTAATTAAACCCTGATAGTGGACCCTGCGCAAATTGCAATCGTTAACTCCTCATTATCAGAACTTCAAACATAAAACTAGAGAACAAGTGTCCCCTCCCATCCTGTGGGAAGCACACAAATCAGTGATTCGGGGAGGGCTGATAGCTCTAGGGTCTAGGATTAAAAAGACGCGTTCCGATGCGTTAGATTCCCTGTTGTCTCAAATCTTTAAATTAGAGGTGACATATAAGAGAACTTCTGCACCAAACTAAAAAACCTACTCAATGTAACCTTGGCAAAGACTCTACTCCAAACTAAATTTAGAGCTTATGCTCATGGAGACAGGGGAAATAGACTAATGACCGCTTGGGTAAAGAAAAACAGTCTGACTCCTTCATATCGGCTATAAAAGATGCCAATGGCTCTATCCACACCTCCACCCCAGATATAGCAAGAGTATTTCAAAAGTTTTATGCAGATCTTTATAACCTCCCCTCCCAAGACACATCTTCCCCAATCTCTGTAACCTCAGCTACAGAGAAATTCCTCTCCTCACTAAAGTTACCTAACCTCTCCCAAACAGACGCGTCCCAATTATTAGCACCTATTACCGAAGTAGAACTGCGTCAAGTACTGGCCTCTTTATCCTCGGGTAAAAGCCCAGGTCCAGATGGCCTCCCTATCCAGTACTACAAAACTTTCCGGGACATCCTAATCCCACACTTTAACAACCTAAGCAACTCACTTTTTCATGGAGCACACTTCCCACCCCAAGCCTTAGAAGCACATGTTACTATTATGCATAAAGAGAAAAAAGACCCTCTAGATTGTGGGCGTTATCGACCAATTTCACTGCTTGTTTCTGGCAGACAGGGAAAGGAAAATACAGTGCGTTTGATCCAACTGGTTTCCTGGGCTAAACGAACTACAACCCCTCTTGCTCTGCTTAGCACAAACGCAGAGAAAGCATTTGACAGGGTAAACTGGCACTTTATAGAAAGAGCCTTGTCAAGCTTTGGCAAACTATTTATCAACGCAATCCTCACGCTTTATACCAGCCCTTCTGTCAAAGTCAAAATCAACGGCACCCTGTCACCCTCTTTTCTCATATTTAACGGCACCTGACAAAGATGCCCTCTATCCCCTGCATTATTCGTAATAGTCATGGAGACGCTACTACAAAGTATAAGACAAGACCCAGACATTAAGGGAATTACTATCGGGAACTACACCCATCTCACTGCAGCCTTTGCAGATGACCTACTTATTATGACCCCCTAGTATCCTTTCCAAAATTACTAAACATTTTTAAAGAATTCGGCTTCGTATCCAACTTCAAAATTAACTATAACAAGTCAGAAGTGGTAAACATCACTTGTCCCTCTTCAATCATCTAACAACTAAAGAAATCAACCCCCTTTACCTGGGCACATAAGAGCATTCAATATCTAGGGATTCATATCTCCGCCTCATCAGATAAACTACTGGCCCTGAACTACACTCCCCTATTACACTCAGTGAAGACGCAGCTCAAATCCATAAGAATCCCGTTCATCTCCTGGATAGGGGAAAAAAAACTTTCTCAAGACATATGTAGTTCCCAAGTTCTTATACCTACTACAATCAATACCTATCAATACCTCTCTCTTATTTCTCAGAAATCCGCAAACTCTTTTCTTCTTTCCTCTGGGGGAAAAAATCACCTAGAATCGCATACACAATCCTCGCCAGGGAAAGGAGATTTGGGGGTTTTGGGCTACCTATACATTTACTACAAAGCAACACAAGTGGCCAGAGGTTTATCACTAATTACACCCCATTATCAGCATGACATAATAGTGTGCCATTTTGCAGAAAGTCACTTAAATAGCTTGTAAAATTAAAGAAAACTAATATCATGGCTTTAAATCCTTCTGATAGGCTCATTAACATGTGTGTTGATTGGAGGTATATCTGTAGCAGTATTTCAAGGCCTACTTGCCCCTGCTTTTATATTGTAGGAAAATCAAAAGAAATCTGCTGAGATGTCAGAAAAAAATTACAGCCCTACACAAACGAGGCTCTTGGATCAGAGTGCAAGTCGAAGCTAGTTTTGGGTGGAGTGAGTAGAAATGTACTGACTCCAGGTTAAAAAATATTGTCTAATTAATTTTCATATACATTTTTAAAAGTTTAGAAATGTTGATCATAAATGGATTGAACATAAAACATAAGGCCCTTATTTATAAAAAAAAAACCTGTTATAAGTAGGGTGTTCTTGTGGGATGATCAGTTCCTACTTCTGTGTTCTCTCCTGTCCTTATACCAGTGGTTCTTAACCTGGGTTCGATCGAACCCCAGGGGTTCGGTGAGTCAGTCTCGCGGGTTCGGCTGTTACTCAGACTCCTTTTGCGCCCACTGCGGCTCATGATCAGAAGAGCCGAGCGAGCGCAATGATTTTGCTTCCGCCAGCCGCCGGATGTGAGCGGCATATGACGACATGACGTCATATCCGGCGGCTGCGCGGCGGCGGATCTAGTGACTGCACAGCATGGTGGCGGCGGCAGCATCCTGTCCCTCCTGCACACAGACACCGGCATCACTGAGCTAAGCTGACCTGTTGTACTACAGGTAAGAGTAAAGGGGCTTGGAGGACCTATTGTGTATTGTATTTAAGGGGTCAGCATTGTATTGGAGGGGCCAGCAGTGTATTGGGGGGCTGGGACGGTGGGGGTCAGCAGTGTATTGGGGTGGCAAGGATGGGGGTCAGCAGTGTATTGGGGTGGCTAGGAGGGGGGTCAGAAGTGAATTAGGGGGGCTGGGAAGGGGGTCATCATTGTATTAGGGGGGCTGAGATTGTTTTGGGAGGGGGTCAGCGGTGTATTGAGGAACTGGGGGGTCAGCAGTGTATTGGGGTGGCTGGGAGGCTGGGGGTCAGTAGTGTATTAGGAGGTTGGGAGGGGGGTCAGCAGTTTATTAGGGGGTGGGAGGGGATAAGCAGTGTATTAGGGGGTGGGAGGGTGTTCAGCAGTGTATTGGGGGTGGTGGGGAGGGGGCAGCAGTGTATTAGATAGTGGAAAGGGGGGGGGCAGTAGTATATTAGGCGCAGTGACTTATGGGGCTGACATAGATTTTTTTTCCAGGGCTGCTTTGTATCCCCAGTCCGGCCCTGGAGGTCAAGACACACACCCGACTCGCCCCGCTTGTCCATCATTGGCTGCAGGTGATCACGCAACATCGCTTGGCCTATCCCTTCATACTAACTATGTCGAGCAAAAAAAGAAAGTGGTCGGATGAATATGTACAATATGGATTCACATGTATAACGGAACGTGATGGGAGTCAGCGTCCTAACGTTATGATTTGCAATGCCAAGTTCAGCAATTCTAGTCTAGCACCGGCAAAACTTCCTTAAGCTGCATGGAGATGGAAAATACAAGAACACAACGCTCGCTGAATTCATGGTGAGGAGAGCCAGATTCCAAGAAAAGGCTAGTCTGCCTGTTCTCGGCTTTGTACCCATCAACAAACCGATCCTCATAGCATCGTACGAAGTTGCTTACCTGATCGCAAAGGTTTTGTTCTTTGTTCTTAATGGTTTTGTTCTTTAATGGTTTTATTCACTTTGTGCACCTATGTATAAATATATACCTATGTTTTGAATTTGAAAAAATCATATTTAATTTTTCCAATTAAGAAGGGTTTGGTGAATGCGCATATGAAACTGGTGGGGTTCAGTACCTCCAACAAGGTTAAGAACCACTGCCTTATACTATAAACAGTGATAAGCAGGGTGTGGTAACAGATTCTCACCTCTCCTGTATTATCTCCTGTCCCTTACATTAGATTTCTTAATGTTGTCCCAAGTTCTTTAGTTTCAATGAAATTGTGCTGCACATTCTGAATAGTAAGTTCCTCGTCTAAAGATAAGAGGAGGTATGCCTGCGGTCATCTCAGAACTACTTGACAGAACAGAAGACAGCAGTAAAGGTGTTGTCTGGAAACAAGTAACTTTTCACAGGTGCCCGTGGCCTATCTCTGTCATGGAAAGAATCATACGTACCTTCCACTGCTCCGGTCTGGCACATCGGCTCTGGTGTGTCCATCTTCCAGTCCGTGGCTTTTTTAATTCGTCCCTGGTATGGGCATGATTATCTGCTCTGCTGCAGCCAATAATTGATCATTGCCCATGCTGGAGGAGGAAGTAAATAAGTCACAGACCAGAAAACAGATACACAGGAGCCAATGTTCATAACCAGAGCTTCTAATGTCAGGTAATTATGTATCTTCCCATAGTGGAGACAGGCTGTAGACACCTGTTACATAGTTAATACGGTTGAAAAAATACATAAGTCCATCAAGTTCAACCAGGGGATAGGTGGGGATGCGAATCCCAGAAGGAATTGAGACTCAGATTTCTACAAGTTTTCATAAGCATTAATGTTGTTTACTTTTAAGAATTCATCTAAACCCTTTTTTTTTTTTTAATTAAATTTTTTATTGAAATCAGTGGTACAGTGCAAATGGAGGATGCAACCTCCCAAGTATAGAAAGAAAGAGAAGAACAGTAACGTCACAAAGTATGCGATGGCATATATAAGGTGTAACATTATTACCATTTTTTTTTTTTTTTTTTTTTTTTTTTTTATCTTTGTCAAGTATAACCTTATAAGTAGATCCAGATGTTATAGTATATCTGAATGGATTGGTATGGGTGCATAGGGCGAATTGCTTTTGATAATTGAGGGTATATAACTCTCTCCGATCTGGGAACCTTAGAATTGATAGTTTAGGACTTCAAATCTGTCGGAAAAAAGACCTTAAACCTGATGGGGGGATTTGGGGTAATTCGTTTAGATTCCTGAACGTCTTCCAATCCTTCCACACTCTCATGAAATTTTGATAATTTCTCAATTCCCAGGACGAGATTTCTTCGAATCTGTGGATTTGGTCCACTTTTAAGAGCCACTGATCAATAGAAGGGGTTTCTGTGGAAAGCCAAAGTCTCGGTATGAGAAATCTGGCTGCTGCTATCAAGTGTTTAAACAGCTGTAGATTAGAGATCTTATATCCAGATGGGAAAACGTTCAGGAGTGCAATTTCAGGGGAAGGGACTAGGTCTGTTCCACAAATGTGATTGGCTTTATGAAATATTTTCTCCCACCACCTAAAGAGCTTAGGGCATTCCCACCATACATGCATAAAGGATCCTCTATCGGATAAACATCTCCAGCATCTATCACATCCAGATAGTGAATATCTAGAGACGATATCCGGAGTTTTGTACCATCTAGTCATGATCTTGTATCCGTTCTCTTGGATACGGACACACCTAGACGATTTATGTGGGGAGTGTAGAATAATGGCAATTTCTTTAGCTGTAAAAGAATGCTTTAGGTCTCTCTCCCATAGACCAATGAAAGAGGGTAAAACATTTGTAGTATGGGATCTAAATCTGTTATATAGTTGTGAGATGACCTTTTTGGGAGTTCGTGAGCTGTCTATCAAGCTCTCAAACCATGTTAATGGTCTTAATAGGTCCCCCCAAGAGATATGTAGGGATAAGTATGTTTTAATAAAGTATATTGGATTATTAAGCGTGCAAGAGGAGGGAATATCCAGGCTTTCCCTTAATTTATTTAATGAAAGAGAGGTGTTGTCAGTGATCAAGTCCCTTACGCTAATAGCGGAATTTTTTAAGTGGGTGGGTAGACTATCTTGTAAAACTTTAGGAGCAGTTCGAAGGATATCACCAACTCGAAGGAGTGGTGAAGGGAATGGGACATGAAGGTGTGTAGATTGAAACCATTTCCATGCGTTGTAGGTGGCCCTAATCATTGGAGTTACATCTGGAGGGAAGGGAGGGAAGCATTTGTGTCCTAACAGAAGAGCTTTAAAGGATGATTTGATTAGTGTCTGTTCTATCTGGATCCAAGATTTATGGGATGGGACTCTCAACCAGTCCACAACTCTTGCTAGTAGGACTGCCTTTCCGTAAAGTTCCGGGTCTGGGAGAGCAATTCCTCCAAGGGACTTCGGTCTGTTTAGAGTTTTATATGAGAGACGGGCCTTTTTCCCATTCCAAATGAAGGAGCTAAATAGTGATCGAAGAGAAGCGTAGTATGCAGAAGGGATAGGAAGAACCTGAATTAGATAAGTCAGTTTGGGTAAAACTAGTGACATGAGGATGTTTTTCCTGCCAAACCAAGATAAAATTGGTAGGTCGAGATTTTTAAGAGAAGTGGAGATGTGGTTTAGGAGGGGTGAATAATTTAAAGCAAATAGTTGGGAAGGATCATTACTAATCTTTACACCTAAATATGTTAAATGAGGGCTTGACCAGTTGAAGGGAGATTTTTGTTCCAGACGTTTTGCCAATGAGTTTGAGAGGCCGGTGTGTATAATTAGAGATTTACTATGATTAACCTTAAAGTTGGAAAATTTGCCAAACATCTCTAAGTGGTGATAGATCTTGGGGAGAGCAACTGAAGGATTACCAACCATCATCAGCAAGTCATCCGCAAAGGCTGCAGTCTTGTGTTCCTGGTCCCCAAGATCTATTCCCTTAATGTCTCTGTCTGCTCTGATGGTTTGCAAGAGGGGTTCTAAAGATAAAACAAAAAGAAGAGGGGAAAGGGGGCAGCCCTGCCTAGTGCCATTACTAATCAGAAAGGGGGAGGAAATAGTGTTATTAACCGAAATCGAGGCGGAAGCTTTTGAGTACATGGCGTCTATGGCTGATAAGAAAGATAAGAAAGATGTCGGAAATTTTTGTGAGGATAGGACCTCTTTCATAAAGGACCATTTAACCCTGTCGAAAGCCTTCTCAGCATCTGTGCTGAGAAGGACTAGAGGCAAGGATTTCTTCTTGGCATGGTAAAGAATGTTGATAACTCTAGCAGTATTATCTTTGCCCTCTCTCCCCCCAACAAAGCCAGTCTGATCCCTGTGAATCAGAGAAGGCAGTATAGAAGCTAATCGATTAGCCAGCATTTTAGCTAGTAGTTTAAGGTCAATGTTAAGGAGAGAGATAGGCCTATAACTGGGGCATAGTGTTGGGTCCTTACCCTCTTTAGGGATTAAAATAATGTGTGCCTTGGTCATGTCGCTGGATAATGGGGTGTTGGACAGAGTCTGATTAAAAAGTGGAATTAAGTGAGGAATGAGGATGTCTTGAAAAGTAGAATAGTAAGAAATAGGTAGGCCATCTGGGCCAGGGCTTTTACCTTTGGGGGAGTTACGTATAACCTCAAGAAGTTCTGTAGAGGTGAATGGGGATGTCAACGATATCCTATTCTCCTCAGAAAGAGTGGGGAGGTGTAGCTTTTCTAAATATTCAGAAAGAGGAGATGAGGAATTAGAGGAGGAGAGAGGGGGAATGGGAGTATCTAGGTTGTAAAGGGATTCATAAAAACCTCTAAATTGTGATGCTATTAACTCTGAATCTAAGATGTGTGAGCCTGACGCCGTTGTAAGTTTGTGAACAAAGTTGTTAGACTTCCTCATCTTTACCCTATTCATCACGAATCTGGTTGCTTTATTCCCGTGAGCATATATTTTGTGTTGTGAGTTAAGGTAGTATTTCGCTGAAAGAGTATTAAGGAGATCTTTAAGGGAACGCCTGTAACCATTTAATTCTTCTAGATGAGTCCTGAGTAAGGAGACTTTATGTGTTTGTTCTAATCTGGTGATATTCTCATGTAGCTCGTCTATTTGTTTGTTCTTAGATTTTTTGAGAAAGGCTCCAATACTGATACATTGACCTCTGACAACCGCCTTATGGGCGTCCCATAAGGTCTGAAAGGATATATCTGTGGAGGCGTTCAGTTTAAAGTAGTCCTCTAGGACCTTTTTAATTTTCGATCTGGAGTCAGCGTCACCTAAAATTTGCTCATTAAGTCTCCAGGACCTAAGGGTTTTGTTCTTTTTTGGCAGAGTAAGGGTCAGGAATATAGGGGAGTGGTCGGATAAGACAATGTTGCCTATTCTTGAATCTTTGCAGTATTGTAAATGATTTTTGGAAACAAAGAGGTAGTCCAGACGCTGATATGAGTCATGGACTGCTGAATGAAAGGAGTAATCTTTAGTGTCTGGGTGGAAAGTGCGCCAGACATCAATCAGTTGGGCCCTCCAAATCTTGGAGGTCAGGGATCGAACAGCTGACTGAGAATGTGCTGATTTGCCAGAGGAAGAGTCTAAAATGGGATTTATTACCAGGTTAAAGTCTCCTCCCATCACCACGGTACCTTCTCTAAAGTTGCTTACTTTGTCCAAGATGCTTTTTATCCAGGAGATTTGTTTCCTATTAGGAACATATATGTTCACAAAGGTATAGATATGTTGAAGGATTTTCCCCTTCAGCATAATGAATCTACCTTCCGGGTCTAAACATTGTTCTATTAGCTGGAACTGGATCCCTCTTTGTAACCCTATACTAACTCCTTTAGAGTTTGAGGAATTGGAACCGCTGTGAAACCATTGGGAATAGTATGAGTGTGAAAGATTGGGGAAATGGCCCATCCTCAGGTGTGTTTCCTGAAGAAACACCACTTTTACCCCTTCTCTCCTTAGCATTCCAAATATTTGACCTCTTTTAGCTGGTGAGTTAAAACCTTTAACGTTATAGGAAGCTATCTTAAGGTCATCCATCTGGAAGGCGAGGAGAGAATTTTTTTTCCGCTGATTATGGAAAAATGCTGAAATGTATGCTCGTGGTAATAGATAATAATATCCATTGCTGGGGAAAGGTCTGACCTTATATTTGCAGCCCATACCAAAGCCATCTTTCTGGAATCTTCTGGTGACGTGGTAACAGTAAGAACAGTATAACTAAAATAACGAGAGAAAAACAATAAGCATAAACAATATGTCTTTAGAGACATTACTCGGTGTGAGGGGGGGAATTTGGCTAAACCCTTCAATCAGCAGAGCTTTACCGGAGAAGCGACCGACTTATATCAGAGGTAGGTAGTGAGACAAAGGAACACCACCCGCTCTGATATTACCGACCATCATTAGGATGCTTCAAGAGACTAGAGGAAGGGGACTAGTTGGGAGAGGTTGTCTCAGTTATCTTAATATACTGACTAAATGTAGCTCTCCTCCAGTACCCATTGTAATTTGTTTTAATGTAGTAGAGGGAAAAAAGGGGGGGAAGAAGGGGGAGGGGTGTAGTAGAGGGGTAGGGGAGGGAAAGGGGGGGAGGGGAGAAAGGAAGGAGGGGGGGAAGGATAAAGGGTAATGGAAAAAAGAAGGGGGGGTGGCAGGGAGGGAAGAGGGAAGAGATTAGGCAGAAGGGGGAACAATGGAACGAGAATCTGAGAATAACATGTCTGAACAGTTTCCCAATACTTATAAAAGGGAGAATGAGATCAATTCTTCAACCTCTTATAGGAAGAATAGATTGGTTTAACAATAACCGAAACAATATACTCATGATGACTCAGAAGGAGTCTGTGGAGAGGCGTCTAGGAGTAATTGAGTTGTTTTTCTTCCTCTGGCGTTGGGCTTTCGGGGTCCTCCTGGTTTCAAAAAGCTGCGGCTTAGGAACATCAGGTAAGGAGGCGACATCTTGGATTAAGTCCCAATTCTCAATCTCCATGCTTGGGATTTCTAGATGTTGAAACAGTTGGTCCAGGACGGCATAGGATCTGACCGTTATCCTGCTCCCATTATAAAGAAACGATATACCAAAGGGGAAAGTCCATCTGTAGGTAATTTTCCTTTGGATGAGCCATTCTGTCAGAGGCTTCAGTATCTTCCGTTTTTTTAGAGTAATCGGTGCCAGATCTTGGTAGATGTGGATGCGATAGTCCCTGAACAGAACTTCCGATTTTTTCCTGGCGCACTCTAGTATAGCTTCCTTGTCCTGGAAGTTTAAGAACCGGCAGATTATATCTCTAGGCGGCTCGGTAGGCTTCGGTTTAGGGCGGAGAGCCCTATGAGCCCTTTCAATGATCGGGCTAGGCAGGTCGGGGCCTAGTAGTTGCTCGCATAATGCTTTCATCGCCTCCGGAATTTCTGTGGTGATAATAGATTCGGGCAGGCCTCGGAACCTTAGGTTGTTCCTCCTGCCCCGATTCTCTTGATCTTCTAGGGCCGAATATACATAATTCAGGTGGTTTTGGACCGTTTGCAGGCTATTGGAGGCAGCTGCCTGAAAATCCAGCGCTGCGTTGTGAGTGGATTCCAAATCTTCTACTCTGCCCCCGATATGTTTAATATCCTGCCTCATAGAGGAAACTTCACTTACTAGTGGTTCCAGTGCTTTGGTAAGGACCGATTTAAGGTATTTCCTGGAGATCGGAAGGTTTTGACGTCCTCCGGTTTCCTCTGAGTCGCTGTCTTTACCCTCTGAGTTCACTGACTCGTCTTCAGGAGCAGCCGCGAGCACCATTTTGGTTTCTTTGGCGACATGGATTGCTGCCGCTTTTTTAATGAATTTGTCCATATCTCCTGATGTAACGGAAGACTTCTGGTGTTGCAGGGTGTCCCCTTGTCTCGGGTTGCCGATTTTCACCATGTTCTGGTCGGTTTAGCAAACGTAAGCTGCAGTAAAGCAATGCTAGTCAGACGGAGCTCAGACACACACCACCATCTTCATCCGGCACTAGCTCCGCCCCCCCATCTAAACCCTTTTTAAAACTGTCCACTGTTCCTGCTGTGACCATTTCCTGAGGAAGTCTATTCCACAGATTCACAGTTCTTACAGTAAAGAAGCTTTGACGCTTCTGGAGACTGAACTTTTTCTTCTCCAGTCGGAGGCAGTACCCCCTTTTCTTTTGAGGGCATTTTACATGGAACAGTTTTTCACCGTATTTTTTGTATGGCCCATTTATATATTTGTATAGGTTAATCATGTGCCCCCTTAGACATCTCTTCTCAAGACTAAATAAATTCAATTATTTTAATATTTCTTCATAACTAAGACCCTCCATGCCCCTTATCATTTTAGTCGCTCTCCTCTGTACTTTTTCCAGCTGTAGTGCGTTTCTATGGACTGGTGCCCAGAACTGAACTGCATATTCCAGATGAGGCCGTACCAACGCTTTGTAAAGTGGTAGTATTACATTCCAGCCCTCGAGTCCATGCCTCGTTTAATGCATGACAATATCCTGGTGGCCTTAGAAACAGCTGATTGACATTGTATGCTGTTATTTAATCTACCATCCACAAGGACAGCCAAATCTTTCTCTATAAGTGACTATCCCAATGTTACATCACCTAGGACATATGAAGCACAGAGATTATTACTACCAAGATGCATAACTTTACATTTGTCCACATTGAACCTCATTTGCCAAGTTGATGCCCAATCACTCAGAGTGTTCAAGTCAGCTTGTAGTATATGGACATCTTCTATAGACTGTACAGCTTAGTATGTGAAAAGTTATTTATTCTCACACATACCTTTTTATGGCAAACAAGATAGGTTCCTCTTTGGGCTCCATAGCAAATACTATGGCTGCTATAATTACATCCATGGCATCTGCAGTTTTTAAAAGTTTCTTTTTATTCCCATTTAGACTTGTTTCTACATTTCCAGGACATACAGTTGAATCTCAATAAGCGTTATTCTTTTCCGGCATTGAGTTCCATCCTAGGGGCTCAATACCGGAAAAGAACTGATCAGTTTTATCCTAATACATTCTGAATGGAGAGCAATCTGTTCAGTATGCATCAGGATGTCTTCAGTTCAGTCTTTTTGCCATTTCAGGACGGAGAAAATACTGCAGCATGCTGCAGTTTTCTCTGGGGCCAAAAAGACTGAACACTTGCCGGAATGCCGGTATTAATTTACATTGAAGTGTATTAGTGCCGGATCCGTCATTAAGTGTTCCGGCAAAACGGATCCGGCATTCCGGTCTGCGCATGCGCAGACTGAAAAAAATTCAAAAGTACCGGATCCGTTTTTTCGGAAGACACCGGGGAGACGGTGCCGGCATTTCAATGCATTTGTCAGACAGATCCGCATCCGGATCCGTCTGACAAATGCCATCAGTTTGCATACGTTTTGCTTGCCGGAATCCTCTGCCGCAAGTGTGAAAGTACCCTTAATCAGAATATCAAAGTTGATTTATTTCAGTAATTCAATGCAAACAGTGAAACTCACATATTATATAAATTCATTACACACAGAATTATCTATTTCATGCATTTATTTATTTTAATGTTGATTATGGCTTACAGCTCATGAAAACCCAAACGTCACTAAAATTCTCAGAAAAAAAGTCTCAAATTAGAATAATGTGAAAAAGTTGAACAGAAAAGTAGACGCATGGTGTCACACTGTATTTAGAAAATCAACACAAGGTATTCTAAGCCTTTAAATGGTCCCTTAGCATAGTTCAGCAGCCTACACAATCATGAGGAAGACTGCTGACTTGACAGTTGTCCAGAATATAGTCATTTACAACCTCCACAAAGAGGGTAAGCCACAAAAGGTCATCGCTAAAGAACCTGGCTGTTCAGAATGCTGTATCCAACTACATTAAATTTGAGTAGAAGGAAAAAGTGTGGTAGAAAAAGATGCACAGGCAACAGGGATATCCGCAGCCTTGAAATTGTCAAAAGGCAATTCAAAAATTTGTGGGAGATTCACAAGGAGTGGACTGTGACTGGTGTCAGAGCCACCACACACAGACATATCCAGAACATGGGCCACAACTGTTGCCACTTGAGTCCAGCCACTCATGACCCAGAGACCACATCAGAAGCTTCTTACTTGGGCTAAGGAGAAAAAGAACTGGACCATTGCTCAGTGGTCCAAAGCCCTCTTTTCATATGAAAGTACATTTTGCATTTCGTTTGCAAATCAAGGTCCCAGACTGTGTAGGAAGAATGGAGAGGCACATCATCCAAGTTGCTTGAGGTCCAATGTCAAGTTTCCACAGTCAGTGATGGTATCACTGTGCTTGATTGGTCCGCAAACTTGCCTGACTTAAACCGCATGGAAAAATCTATGGGGTATTATCAAGAGGAAGATGAGAGACGCCAGACCCAACAATGCAGACAAGCTAAAGCTATCAAAGCACCCTGGGCTTCCATAACACCTCAGCAGTTCCACAGACTGATTGCCTCCATGCCATGTGACATTGATGCAGTAATTCATGCAAAAGGAGCCCCAACCAAGTATTGAGGGCATACATACTTTTCAGTAGGTCAACATTTCAGCATTATATAATATTATATATTATATATCTTATATCTTGACAATTCTTGTAAAAATCTTGTTCTGTTCAGTGTCACAGATAGAAACATACAATTAAGTGTCTTGTAAGCGTTATTATTCCAGCATTATTGCAATGAATGTAAATTAAATAAAGTTATTTTTCTTCAAAATATAACAAAGTACCTTTTGGTCAGCATAGTAAATTATATTTACTACATAACATTGTAAAAGTAGAACATGTAAAGTAATCTTGTATTATATCCAATATAGGAAGATTCTGGTTCTAAATTTAAAAAAAAAGAGCAGTGGGGCGAAGAGACAATGGTAAAACGCAGAACGTTCTCCTCAACCTATTGTTGACAAAGTCTTTATTCCCTTACGTCCTACCAGCAGCACAGATGGGGTTAACCACCCCCCATGGACTGGTAGGAACGGCAGAATTTTAATGAGCCCAAGTAATAATTAAACACTTAAACCTCCCCTATAAAGGAGGGAATCACCTCCAGCCCATTGTGTTTTTTTCTGTCCTCCGGACAGGTGGACTAGGCAGTGATTCCCCCTCTCTTAGGGGGGAATCTTTTTTTCATGTTATCTGCGGGCTTTGCCTCCGCTTTTACTACTATGGCTTGTCCGGCAGCTTACCTGCTGCCGGCGCTGCGCAGCAGTGCTTCGCTGCGGTGCGTTTTTCGTCGTCCTCGGTCCTTTTCCTTGCGGTCGCTGGGCGCCGCCATCTTCTGAATCTGCCGTCACTTCCGGAATTTTTTTCTTGCGATGCGATTTCGCGTCATTATTGCGATTTTTTTATATATAATCTGCGATTTTCCCTCCGGTTGGAGGTTTTATTGTATTCCTTCCTGGGGGGGAAACCTTTTTATTTACTGTTATGTGTTTTCTCCTCTGGGGGCGGGGACTCGGCTCTGAGCCCACTCCCTCCCCTATTTAAGGAAACATTGTGAACCAGGTCGTTCTCTGGCTGCACATGCTTTTTAAGCTAGCTCCCAGAGTCCCATAAGCTGGTGTTCCTCCACTTGTTGGTGCCTTATTTCTGGTCCTCATTTTCAGCTATCCGCCAGTCTGCCTTTTCTTTTACCTTTCTCCTGAGAGAGGACAACCCCCTGGCAATAGATGTTCTGTCAATATCCTGGAGGTTCAGGCTGGCTTACATCTTCCCTCCCTTTTCCATGATACCGAGGGTATTGATGAAAATTCGTCAGGATCAGGCCTCGGTAATAGCCATCATACCGTTTTGGCCCAAGAGATCCTGGTTTACCCAGCTCATTCAGATGAGTCGGGGACATTATTGGAGGCTCCCCGCACGGCAGACCATGGTGTCATGGGACACTCACCTCTGCCCAGATCTGCACAGGTTCAACCTGACAGCCTGGAGGTTGATCAGTCCCTTCCCAGAATAGAAGGGCTTTGAGAGTCGGTCCTGAGAACGCAGTCTCATTCAAGAGCAGACTCTACTAAGAGAGCCTACTCACAGATTATGAGGATATTCTCTTCTTGGTGTTCCTCAAAGGAGGTGGCGTCTGCAGATCCGCCCCTCCCCATCATCCTTCAGTTTCTGCAAGATGGCCGTGACAAAGGCCTTGCTCCATCCACCTTGAGGGGTCAAGTTTCAGCCATTCCAGCTTGTTTCAACAAGTCTTTTTCGCAGGACCCGCTCATTAAACGGTTCCTTAAAGGAGCTGAAAGATTAAAGCCTACAGTACTGAAACCCATCCCTCAATGGGATTTATCAGTAGTTCTCAGGGGGTTAGCATCTCCCCCCTTTGAGCCTTTGGAGGAGGTAGATTTCAAGTTTGTCACATGAAAACTTGTTTTTTCTTCTTGCTGTGACTTCGGCCAAGAGGGTCTCTGAGCTTCAAGCTCTATCAGCGCACGAGCCCTATACCATTGCAAGACCGGGTCATTTTAAGATTTCTCCCGTACTTTAGGCCTAAGGTTCCTTCTTTCCAGAAGATCAACCAGGTGATATCCGTCCCGGTTCTTTCTAGACCTTCTACCTCCTCCGAGGAACCTGCTATACATCCTTGGATGTCTTGAGATGCCTCTGGATCTATGTGGATAGATCAAGGAGTTCAGGAAAGATGAAAATCTTCTAATCCTGTTTGTCGGTAAGTTTAAAGGCCGTAAGGCGTCTAAACCATCCATCAGTCGATGGATTAAGGAGGCTAATGGGGAATCCTTTTGTTTCCCAATCTCTAGACCCTCCTGGGTTTGTAAAAGCCCTTTCTACGAGGGCTGTAGCTACTTCTTTTGCCGAGAGGAGTCTTCTTCCGCTTGACATGATTTGTAAATCTGCCTCCTGGAGCTCTGAATCAACATTCATCTCCCATTATAGACTAGATGCCAGATTAGCTGAGTACTCGGCCTTTGGGTAGACTATTATTAGTTCTGCCAGGCATGATGGCCCTCCCTAGGGGTTCTTCTTGCTATCTCCCCATCTGTGCTGCTGGTAGGACGTAAGGGAATCGTTAATTTCTAACGATAATTTGTTTTCCCTTAGTCCTAACAGCAGCACACAAATTTCCCACCCTAGTAAGACTATTTTTTTCTTGCTATAACACAATGAGCTAGAGGTGATTCCCTCCTTTATAGGGGAGGTTTAAGTGTTTAATTATTACTCGGGCTCATTAAAATTCCGCTGGTCCTACCAGTCCATGGGGGGGTGGTTAACCCCATCTGTGCTGCTGTTAGGACTAAGGGAAAACAAATTATCGTTAGAAATTAACGATTTCTGGCTTCCCAGAGAGAGCGCTACACGCCTTTGTGTATGAGGTTGGCTTAGATCGATAGTTATTAGGTCATGGTTATCATAAGAGCAACTCTGCACCTCTGTTGTTTAAAACCCTTGGTGAGGTAGCATTATAATAGAATAGTAATGTTTATTCATCCATTAAAGCCTTACAAACAAAAAAAATAATTTGTAACTGTGTCAATGATATAAATAAGATAGTTCAGACTATATCTAGTTGAACAGAAAGAGTAAAAGAAAAAAAAAGAGGGAAAGAATAAGAAAATTAAGAACAGAACAAAAAAAAAGAAAAAACATTGTCACATTCATATCCATGTTATTTTCCCATAGATTAAGTGCATTGTCACTGCAATCTTGTTAGAAATGGCGTAATTGTTCCATCTATTCCAGACTTTAAGATATGAGTTATATTTTCCTTGTATGGTCCATTTTAACCTTTCGAATCTATTTATTTGACAACATCAACAAACCATTCCTGTATCGACCGAGTTTCTGTATGTAACCAGTATTTAGGGATGATTGCTTTGAGAGCACAGATAAGGAAAGGAAATAATTTGTCCTTCAAAACCAGACAGTTTTTATTGTGTAAACCAAACGGGATCAACTCTCGGTCTATCTTAAGAGTAGAATGGTACATCTGTAACAAGATCTGATTAAACTTGTGCCATAAACGAGCTATTCTGCTACAGTCTACCCATATGTGAGTTAGTGTACCTTCATCTCTTCCACATCTCCAATACTGCTTTCGATATCTTTGAGTTTATCCTGTTCAAAAAAACTGGTGTCCTGTACCATCTAGTTAGTAACTTAAAGTGGACTTCCTGTAGTCTGGTTGGAGTAACTTTAGGGATAGAAGATTGAATAATTGTTTTGCTTTCTTTTTCGTTAAAAGTTTTATTTAATTCAGCAGTCCATCTGCCAAGATAAGGCGGGGGAAGGATGTCATCATTAAGTGTGGAGTAGATTCTAGAGACCCCATGATCCAATGGCCTTCTACTTTGCGTGTATCTAATGAGATTAATTTTTATTAGTGAGGAAGAAGGCTGTACCTCTGGGGTATTAATGTGTTTCTGTAATTGGAGATACTCTTTACAAGAAAATTTTGGAGCTGTTGTTATGTTCCTATATTTTTCATATTCCGGTAGTGTGTTGTCTATCATAATGTCTTTCAAAGTAATCAAGTTAGATACCATATTAGTCCTAATTTTATTTCTAATGGTTTTTAATCTTTTAGGGATGACTATATAAAAGGGGAGATCCTTAACATCAGGTAACTGTAAATTTTTTCTTTTAAGTATTTTTGACCAAACCTTGAGGGTGTGATTTGAATAAGGATTGGAGATCTCTTTAAATAGGTAGCGGTTAAATCTGGTTTTCCAGGTGATGTAGCTGAGTGGAAAAGGACTACAACTTTCTTCCAAATCCACCGAGTTTTTGTGTCTGGGTAGAGTCTTCCACTCCACCACTCTGGTTATGAGAGATGCATTTCTATATTTCTGAAAATCAGGAAGTCCTAGTCCACCTTCTCCTTTAGGCCTTGTTAAAGTATTAAAAGCAACTCTGTTTTGGCCTTTGTTCCAAGTAAAGGAGAGGACTACTCTTTTTATTGCAATGAAGAAACTCCTAAGAATATCAATTGGTAAGCTCTGTAGAAGGTATAATATTTTGGGAAGGGTGCTCATTTTGATCAGGTTGATGCACCCATACCATGAAATAAAGAGATCATTCCACTCCACTCCAAGTGTCACAGCCACTATCTCTGGCTGTGACCTTCCGTCCTTGCTCGTTCGGCGCTCCTCGCTGAAGTTTCGTTTCTGTGTGTTATTTGTGGGACTTTATGGGTTAACTCCCCTGTGTTCATATTAGGAGTTAATCCTCTCTGTCTGCTCCATGGGTGTGGCCTCTCTGCTGCACCCATGGAACCTGTATATAAGGCTGAGGTTTCCTCAGTTCTGTGTCAGCTCTCCTGGTGTGTGTTGTCTTGTCCTGCTCCTGTTTGTACTCACTCTCCCATGCTGCTGACCCATGGGATGCGTGTCTGTCTGTCCTCTGTGGGTTTCCTACCTGTTCATTCCCGTCCTCTTTGATGTCCTCTTTCCTGTGTTTCTGTTATCTGTTCTGCCAGTTATGTTTTAGTTACCTTGTGTGTATTCATGTCTCTGTTCAGCAAGTCTTTGCTGCACCTTTCTTTGCAGCAGAGTGCCATGCGCAAGGCCATTCAGTTTACTACTGGTGGAGCAAGTCCTTCTCTGCTCATTGTCACTCCTGTTTCCTTGCTATGTACTCCTGCTTGTGTTATTAGTTGCCCTGTTTGTATTTTTGTTATGTATGCCTATGTGCCGTCGGTACCTTCTGGTACCTGTTGTCCATTCGTTCCTGCTGTCACTGTCTAGTTCACGCTCCAGAGTAGACCCTGGCAACTTCCTGCTGCAAAGCCTAACCCTATCATCTGGGGCCCTAGTGAATACCAGGAGTTGCTTAGTCACGCCCTTCTGGAGTATTACTAGACAGTGGCGCAGTGGGGGTTTTCTCCCACTGTACTGACGGTACATAGAGCTCATGTTTTGTCTGTGCTGCCTTCCCTGGTTTTTGTTTGTGCAATAATCTCTTGTGTGTCTGTACCTGATTTCCGTTTGTTTATTGCTTGACGACGCGGTGGTCTCTCCTGGGACCTCCAACTCGTGACACCAAGTCAGTTTTAGTTCTGTGTATTAATGGAAGGAAATTTTGTTTATAGAGTTCAGTGTAGGAAGCAGCGATATTGACTCCAAGATATTTGAAATGTGTATCAGATGGTTTTAGGTTGCTAAGTAACTTTATTTTGGACAATGTGTGACTATCTTTTCAATTCTGTTTTCATTAGTTTTTAAAATAAAATAAGAGACTGTTCACATTGTATCGATGTAGAAGAAATCAAGAACAATTATGACAAGTTGATATGCAACAGTGCTCGTTCTATAACATAATGAGTAACATGGAGTAATGAGTAGATGGGAAAGGGGAGTGAGGGAGGGGGTGAGGGAGAGGGAGGGGGGAGAGTTGAGGGTTGGGTACGAGGGGTGTGTTGTATCCAGGATCAAGGACGGACCGATTTTGTGAAGATCAGTTCGGTGTTTCAGATATGTTAGAAAGCATGTCAAGTGCTGGTGTAGTATTTCGGAAGGATAACCAATCTTCCCATATTTTTTGAAATGTCGTGTGGGATCAGTTCCTCCATGTGGTAAATATGGTTGACCTTATTTAGCCACTGTGAAACGGTCGCTGGTGTTTTTTGATTCAAATATTGTGGTATAAGGGATTTTGCAGCAGCCATGAGGTAAAGGAAAAGTCTGCGTTTCCTAAAGGGAATGTTTTCCAGTCTGACATGTAGTAGGACTGAGAGGGGAGATGGGGTCTCGGGTAAAGAACACATTTGTTTAGCCAGTTTAAGTATCTCAGTCCAGAAAGGCTAAATCACAGGGCAGTGCCACCACATGTGTAGGTATGTGCCTTTGGTTTGGGAGCACCTCCAACATATGTCTGTGCTGAGGCAGTGCATCTGTTTGAGTCGAACTGGGGTGAGATACCACCTGGTTATTAGTTTGAAGGAGTTCTCCTGGAGACGTGTGCATCTAGTGATCCCATGCGAGCTTAAGTAGATTTGTTTGGATTCTCTGTCTGTGAATGTAATTTCAAAGTCTCTGCTCCATTCTGTGATGTATGTCATATCATTAGGGTTTCTAATGGATTGGAGTATTTTGTAGACTTGTGACAAAATATGGCGAGGGAATGGTGTGAAGCAATGAGTTTCTCAAAAGGGGTCAGCTCTCTATATGTGTTAGATGTAGGGTTGATTAATGATTTGATGCGGGCCTTCTGTATCAGGTGTAACTGGGTATATGAAAGTGGGTCATCAGGGCTATCTTGGTCTAGAAAAGATTGTATCTTGATAGATTTCAGGTCTGAGGGGTTAATTCCTATATATAGAGTATAAATCTGTTATGTCTGCTATGGACATAAAGGGGGAGAGAATGGGACTAAGATCTTCCTTGTAGGACTGCCAAATTTTAAGTGTTTCTCGGGTAATGAGGTTGAGTGTGAGTTGGGCTGGGGTAATGTCTTCCTTAACCCATAGGAGTGACTTTAATGGACATTGTGCAAGACATTCTTCTAGAGGTACCCAGAGTTTCTCGGCCTTTCTTCTCGACCACTGTAATAATCTCAAGATATGTACCGCTTCATAATATAGTCTCCAATCAGGCAGCGCCATTCCCCCTCTTGTTTTGTGTTGCGTGAGTAATGCATAATTTAGGCGAGGTCTTTTACCTTGCCAGAGAAAGTGGTTAGTAGTTCTTTTGAGCTCAGTAAAGAAGGAGATTGGTAAGGGGACTGGCAGTGCCTGAAAGAGATACAATAGTTTTGGAAGAAGTATAGCCCATCCATGATAGGTTTGGGAGTGACCAAGAGTCAAAAGTCGATTGAAATGTCTGGGGTAAATGAGCATAATTCAGTTTGTAGAGGTCCTTCCAGGTTTTGCTAATTTTGAGGCCTAGGTATGTAATGTGTGATTGTGGCCACTGATATGGGAAGCGTTGTTTGAGGTCAGATATCAGGTCATTACTGATGTTGAGACCCAGGGCCTCAGACTTTGTTGCATTTATCTTAAAATTGGAGAGGGTACCGTATTCTTGGAGAAGTGTCTGCAATGCCGGAAATACGTCTAGTGGGTTTGTGATGAAAATTAAGATGTCATCCGCGTAGGCTGCAGTGCTGTGTGTGTGCTCATTTGTGTGAAAGCCAATAATCTCTGGATGTTCTCTAATAGTCTGTAAGAGTGGTTCGAGGGATAGGACGAAGAGAGATGGGGACAAGGGACAGCCCTGTCTAGTTCCGTTTTGAATTTCAAATGATTCTGATAGTGATTTATTGATCCGCAATTTTGCCGTAGGGTATGAGTACATTGCGAAAATTGCAATGGTGAAAGATGGTGGAATCCGAAATGTATAAGCACTTGTCTCATGTAGGTCCAGTCCAACCTATCAAACGCCTTCTCCGCGTCAGTCCCCAGCATGATTAGAGGCATCTTCTTGCGGTTGGCTAGTTGTAGCAAGGACAGAACTCTCATTGAGTTGTCTTTCCCTTCCCTCCCAGTTACAAAGCCTACTTGTTCTGCAGAGACCAGATGTGGGATTAGGGGTTTCATCCTGTTGGCCAACAGGCTAGCGTATAGCTTAAAATCTAAGTTCAGTAGCGAGATAGGTCTATAGCTACTCCATTGTTTTGGGTCTTTCCCTTCTTTGTGTATCAGTGTGATATATGCTTCTAATGCTTGCTTTGGGATATGAGATCCCCGTAGGTATGCATTACAAGTGTCTGTCAGCTGCGGAAGTAGGATAGTAGAGAAGGGAGTATAATAAGCGCAAGGTAGCCCGTCCGGGCCAGGGGCCTTGGATTTAGGACATCTTTTCAGGGTGGACTGGACCTCATTCAGAGTGAAAGGCTTGGTCAAATCAGTGTGAGCAGAGGGTGGAAGAGTAGGTAATGTAATACGGGAAAGGAACAGGTCTATATGTTTGGACTTATCCTGTGTCTCATTTTTTGCTGTGTGGGAATTAAGTTGGTATAATGAGGTATAAAAGGCTATAAATTCCCTTTCTATTTGTGAGCTATCAGATGATACTTCTCCAGATCTTGTTTTAATTTCTAGTATTTGGGTTCTGGGTTTCCTTCTTTTGATGAGAGACATCATAAGTTTGGACGCTTTGTCGCCATGAGCATAAAAGGAATGCTTGACAGACATGTAAATTTTTGCTGAATTTTTGTTGAGTATGTCTCTAAGTTGCAAGTGAGCAGATGCTAGTTGTTGGAGATAAGAGGATGCAAGGGATTGTTTATGGGTTCGTTCAAGTTCCTCGATCTCTTTTTGTAAGTTTGAGATCTTTTGATCTCTTTGTTTTTTGTAGTATGAGCCGAGGGATATAAATTCACCTCGTATGAGCCTCCCATGTCATGGGAACAGAGATGTCGTTGCTTCGATTTTGTCTGAAGAAAAGGTCTAGACGGTCATTTATTTTAGTGTTAACTTGAGGAATGGAGAGTAGTGTTTCATTGAGATGCCAGGGTGGTTTGGTAGTTGTGGGGGTCTGTAGTTTGAAAATCAGTTCTATCGGGGAGTGATCCGCGTGAATACTTGAGCGAATTGTTGATGATAGTACCTTATTAAGAGGAAACTTTTGAGTGAAATTTTTTTTTCTATTCTATGGTTGGAATTGTGAGGGGCTGAGTATAGTGTATAGTCTCTTCCTGTGGGGTTGAAGAAACGCCATGTGTCTGTTAGTGAGAGAAATTGTAATGACTTTTTAATATGTCTAAGGGCTTTGTATGAGAGTGGCGATTTCCCAGAGGTAGTGTCGATGAGGGGTTCTAGTGCTACGTTAAAGTCTCCTCCTACAATTAGATCACCCTGTTTGAGGCTGTCTAAGAGTGCCAGTGAGGTGCGGAGCCAGGGGGCCTGTTGGGTGTTTGGCGCATAAAGTTTTGCTAAAGTGACTAAAGATCCTTCTAGTTTCCCAATGAGGACCACTATTCTAGCCTCTGAGTCTATATATGAGTGTATAAGATCAAAGATGTGTTTTGCGAATGCTATAGAGACTCCTCTGGAGTTTTTGTTGGGGGTATGGGAATGGAACAATTTGTCGTAGTAGTGTTTATGGAAAGTTGGAGTTTTCTCTTTCAGGAAATGGGTTTCCTGAAGGAAGACGATGTCTGCTCTCTCTTTCTTAAGGTCATGTAGTATTTGTGAGCGTTTAATGGTGGAATTAAGACCCCTGGTGTTGAACGAGATCAGTTTTAGTGATGCCATGGTAATGTTAAGAGATCAATTAGCACTGTTGTGTATGGAGTTGATCTAATGGTGAAGATAACTACGTTACTGTCCGAGCGATCCTGGTGAACTATATAGGGGTGTATGTGGATGGGGTATGAGGGGAGGGGTCTGTGGTTTGTAACAGGCATAAAGTAACAACAAGGTATACAACCAGTTATACAATATAAAGGAAAAGGTGATAAAACAGCTTGGTGAAAAAGGTGAGTAAATTCCAAAGGAATGTGATATCAACAAGGTCATGTTGTGAGTCCCTGGGCCATTAATAGTCAGGGACAATAGTAAATGAGGAGAGAGTGGAGGAAAGTCTCTTGTCTTTTAAGGGTGGCTCTCATCCAAAGCTTCTCTGACTCTCACTGCAAAGGGATAGAGGTGGGAGTGTAGATGGCGGAGGAGGCCTGATGCTCCTAGCTGTCTGTAAGAGACAGGAAGGCGTAGTGATGTAGATCCAGCAAGTTCCACATCATAAAGGGTATTCCCCTGCCATCCCAGTCCCACCAATAATGCCCTCTAAGTGCTAAACAATTAACAACGCTATAAACATGAGTTAAACTGAGAGAAACTTGCTGTGTTAGACAGTATTATACGTTGTCTTGATTGAAGAAGATCATGTCGGGTCCACTGAGATGCGCCTTGGTGTCAGCTTGCCTTGTCGCTTACGGTTTCTTCCGCGCTTTTCCGTACTCACGATCTCCCACGGAGTAGACAGTAAGATGGATGGCTGAGAAGTTAGGTCCTGTATTGGAGACCAATCTGGGATGTTGATGTCGGTGATATCTAGTTGTTGCAGGACTTCTGGTAACTCTGCATGTTCTTTTAGGATCAGTCTTTTCACCCCCAGAGAGATGGAGAGGCCGAAGGGGAACTATAAGGGATGTTGCGGTGTCTGAGGATTTCTGTTAAAGGTCTTAGGATGTTCCTCTTTGAGAGAGTGGATCTGGCAAGATCTTGAAAGATGGAGATCGAGAACCCCTCAATTTCGTGAGGAGGGTTTGTCCTGGCTTGTTTGAGGATGTCATCCCTGACTTTGGAGTGGAAGAGGCGACAGATCACATCGCGTGGAGGCTCTGATGGTGGTGGTTTTGCCCTGAGGGCTCTATGAGCTCTTTCAATTGATATTTCCAGTGGGTAGGTGTCTCCTAGGACTGAGATGAATATTTGTTTAACTGTGGCTGGAATAGCCTCAGGAAGTATTGTTTCAGGGATTCCTTTCAGGCGTAAATTATTTAGTCTGGCCCTGTTTTCTTGGTCTTCCATCCAGTTTACAATTTTATTTAGATGAGATTGGCAGGAGCTGAAAGTTGTTGATGTATAAAAGATGAGTTGAGATTGTGTGGTTTCTAATTATTCAACCCTTGCTTGATGTCCTGCAACTCTTTTATCACAGGTTCTAAGGCTTTAGTAAGCGCCTTACCCAGAAATGCCCTTGAAATTGGGAGACTTTTGTCACCGTGTGTGTCTTCTCCGTCACTCTCCATCTCTTGTGATGCGGGGGTGGCTGTAGGGAGGTCTTGGCAGCTATCAGTGTAGGACAAGGCTGCGGTAGTAGGTTTATGAGCGGATGTGGTACGTTGTTTCTGTACAAAGAAGTCCAGTGGTCTGGTATTACGTTTGATAGATGCGTCTCTGGACTTTGGGGGCCCTATCTTGACCATATCTGGTTTGTGAGCTTTGTAGGATAGAGACTCTCCTGTTCTGAGGCCTGCTAGGGTTTTAGTGTTCTACATCTCTTTTTTTGGAGACTATGGTGCTTGCAGGTAAGATGAGGGAACCTGTGTGTATTAACCCGGATACTTTGCTAGTAATTAAGCGAAGAGTTGAGCAGTAGCTACCACTAGTAGGCGGATTTAGCAATGTTTATGTGGTACAAGCAGCTTACACTTAGTAAAAATATGATTGTTTGTGATGGCTCACCTGATTAATTCAAATGGAATGGGTGCCCCAACCAATATAGACACACACGGTCTACAGAAAGAAGATCAATATACTATATAGAGTGGTTGTGCACACCTCATTTGGAAGAATCCATGTGCCATTTATTTAAAACAAATTGCTGAGGCTGCTTCCACTCAGCTCTGCAGCTAGCTCCTCCCCCATGTGTGACTATCTATGTTGACATTAAAAATGATGGATTTGGTGAGATTTACTTTAAAATTGGAGATTTTCCCATATTCTTCCAATTCGTTTAATAATATAGGGATAGTCTGTGTAGGGTTGGTGACTATAAAAAGTATGTCATCTGCATAAGCTGCTGTTTTGTGTATAATTTTTTGTGTTTTTAGTCCTGAGATTTGCTCATTTTGCCTAATCTTAGCTAAGAAAGATTCAAGAGAGATTATAAGTAAGAGCTGTGACAGGGGACATCCCTGCCTAGTCCCATTTTGGATGTCAAAGGGTAGTGAGTTAATTCCGTTAACTATAAACTGAGGTAGTCGGGGTAGTGTACAAAGCTTTAATTTTTTTGGGAGAAGGCAGTAGGGAAGCCAAATCTGTCGAGGGAGGTGATAAAAAAATTCCAGTTTAGCCTATTAAAGGCTTTTTCGGCATCTGTTGATATCAGGGCTGTGGGTATACAATTCTTTTTACTATATTCAATAGCATTAAGCACTTTGATTATATTGATTTTAGCCTCATATTGACTTTAAACCTTACTTAGTCTGAATTAATTATTTGTGGCAATATTTTTTGTATCCTATTGGCTAGTATCTTCGCATATATCTTGATGTCGTTATCCAGCAGATAAATTGGGCGATAGGTGGAGCACTGTGTAGGGTCCTTATCCTCTTTTAATATTACTGTTATATTATCTTTTAGGGTTTCAGTTCTAAAATTTAGCGATGTGCCTATACTATTTAAATATTTGGTGAGATGAGGTATTACTTCTTGTAATAGAGAATGCTATACCCATCGGGGCCTGGGCATTTACCATATGGAAGCTTACCGATTGCCTCCTCTATCTCTTCCTGTGTAATTGGAAGTGACAGAGTTTCTTTTTGTGTGTTATTAAGACTGGGGAGATGGACCTTCCTTAGATATGTTTTCCTTTCTTGATCAGTGGGGTCTGATCCATTTGTTTTAGCTTTAAAATTATAACGTTTTTCATAGAAAGAATGGAGTGTATTCGCTTTTTTTTCTGAAAATTGTTCTGTCCCTCCCCTTTCGGTCCTTATTTTATGTATTACTGCTTTACTTCTTTGTTTATTAACTAGCCTAGCTAAATCCCTACCGCACTTGTTGGCTCCTATGAAGCTCCTATATTTGTGCATGTATAGGTATCTTTCGGAATCATGGTTGAGAGCTTCTTTCAGTTTTGTCCCAAGTAGCATCAGTTCCATTTCAACTACTCTGGCGCAGGAAAGTTTGTGAACTGTTCCAAGTTTATATATTTTAGCTATGAGATTTCCTATTTTTTGTTTCATTTCCCTCGTTTTCCTGGCCCTTAGTTGCATAAGGTGGCCTCTAATAACTGCCTTATGATCCTCCCACACTGTAGCCCAGTCTACCTCTTCTCTTTGATTCTCTAGGAAAAAGAGTTTAATCTGATTAGATATGTAATTTACATCTACATCCAATTTAAATAAAGAGTCATTTAATTTCCAGTTATAACTTTTAGGTTTACTGTCTGTGATAGCTAAATAAGGAAACAACGGGGCATGGTCTGAAAAGATGAAGAATTCATACTTGGCTTTCTGAAGAGTATTTAGTTTTTTTTGTTGGACATATACACTCACCTAAAGAATTATTAGGAACACCATACTAATACGGTGTTGGACCCCCTTTTGCCTTCAGAACTGCCTTAATTCTACGTGGCATTGATTCAACAAGGTGCTGATAGCATTCTTTAGAAATGTTGGCCCATATTGATAGGATAGCATCTTGCAGTTGATGGAGATTTGAGGGATGCACATCCAGGGCACGAAGCTCCCGTTCCACCACATCCCAAAGATGCTCTATTGGGTTGAGATCTGGTGACTGTGGGGGCCATTTTAGTACAGTGAACTCATTGTCATGTTCAAGAAACCAATTTGAAATGATTCGAGCTTTGTTACATGGTGCATTATCCTGCTGGAAGTAGCCAGTCTTGAACAGTCCAATTTTTGTGAGCTCGTGCAAATTGTAGCCTCTTTTTCCTATTTGTAGAGGAGATGAGTGATACCCGGTGGGGTCTTCTGCTGTTGTAGCCCATCCGCCTCAAGGTTGTGCGTGTTGTGGCTTCACAAATACTTTGCTGCATACCTCGGTTGTAACGAGTGGTTATTTCAGTCAACGTTGCTCTTCTATCAGCTTGAATCAGTCGGCCCATTTTCCTCTGACCTCTAGCATCCACAAGGCATTTTTGCCCACAGGACTGCTGCATACTGGATGTTTTTCCCTTTTCACACCATTATTTGTAAACCCTAGAAATGGCTGTGCGTGAAAATCTCAGTAACTGAGCAGAATGTGAAATACTCAGACCGGCCCGTCTGGCACCAACAGCCATGCCACGCTCAAAATTGCTTAAATCACCTTTCTTTCCCATTCTGACATTCAGTTTGGAGTTCAGGAGATTGTCTTGACCAGGACCACCCCCCTAAATGCATTGAAGCAACTGCCATGTGATTGGTTGACTAGATAATTGCATTAATGCGAAATAGAACAGGTGTTCCTAATAATTCTTTAGGTGAGTGTATATGGTCAATCCTAGAATATTGAATGTGTACAGTCGTGGCCAAAAGTTTTGAGAATGACACAAATATTAGTTTTCACAAAGTTTGCTGCTAAACTGCTTTTAGATCTTTGTTTCAGTTGTTTCTGTGATGTAGTGAAATATAATTACACGCACTTCATACGTTTCAAAGGCTTTTATCGACAATTACATGACATTTATGCAAAGTCAGTATTTGCAGTGTTGGCCCTTCTTTTTCAGGACCTCTGCAATTCAACTGGGCATGCTCTCAATCAACTTCTGGGGCAATTCCTGACTGATAGCAACCCATTATTTCATAATCACTTCTTGGAGTTTTTCAGAATTAGTGGGTTTTTGTTTGTCCACCCGCCTCTTGAGGATTGACCACAAGTTCTCAATAGGATTAAGATCTGGGGCCATGGCCATGGACCCAAAATGTCAACGTTTTGGTCCCGGAGCCACTTAGTTATCACTTTTGCCTTATGGCACGGTGCTCCATCGTGCTGGAAAATGCATTGTTCTTCACCAAACTGTTGTTGGATTGTTGGAAGAAGTTGCTGTTGGAGGGTGTTTTGGTACCATTCTTTATTCATGGCTGTGTTTTTGGGCAAAATTGTGAGTGAGCCCACTCCCTTGGATGAGAAGCAACCCCACACATAAATGGTCTCAGGGTGCTTTACTGTTGGCATGACACAGGACTGATGGTAGCGCTCACCTTTTCTTCTCTGGACAAGCCTTTTTCCAGATGCCCCAAACAATCGGAAAGAGGCTTCATCGGAGAATATGACTTTGCCCCAGTCCTCAGCAGTCCATTCACCAAACTTTCTGCAGCAGATCAATCTTTCCCTGGTGTTTTTTTGGAGAGAAGTGGCTTCTTTGCTGCCCTTCTTGACACCAGGCCATCTTCCAAAAGTCTTCGCCTCACTGTGTGTGCAGATGCGCTCACACCTGCCTGCTGCCATTCTTGAGCAAGCTCTGCACTGGTGGCACTCCGATCCGGCAGCTGAATCCTCGTTAGGAGACGATCCTGGTGCTTGCTGGACTTTCTTGGACGCCCTGAAGCCTTCTTAACAAGAATTGAACCTCTTTCCTTGAAGTTCTTGATGATCCTATAAATTGTTGATTGAGGTGCAATCTTAGTAGCCACAATATCCTTGCCTGTGAAGCCATTTTTATGCAACGCAATGATGGCTGCACGCGTTTCTTTGCAGGTCACCATGGTTAACAATGGAAGAACAATGATTTCAAGCATCACCCTCCTTTTAACATGTCAAGTCTGCCATTTTAACCCAATCAGCCTGACATAATGATCTCCAGCCTTGTGCTCGTCAACATTCTCACCTGAGTTAACAAGTCGATTACTGAAATGATCTCAGCAGGTCCTTTAATGACAGCAATGAAATGCAGTGGAAAGTTTTTTTTGGGATTAAGTTAATTTTCATGCCAAAGAAGGACTATGCAAATCATCTGATCACTCTTCATAACATTCTGGAGTATATGCAAATTTCTATTATAAAAACTTAAGCAGCAACTTTTCCAATTTCCAATATTTATGTAATTCTCAAAACTTTCGGCCACGACTGTACTGAAGAGAAGAAGGAGTAGTCCCTATCCCTTGGATTAATATATCTCCAGGCATCAATTAACTGTCTATTTTGGAATAGTTTCCTTATAATCCTCAGTCTGCTTTGGGGGAATGAGGATTTCCTTTTAGAGGTATCTATGTTTGGTTCAAGCGTTATATTGAAGTCACCTCCCAGTATTAGAGTACCCTCGTAAAATGTGTCGATTATATTAAACACGTGTTTTAAAAATCCTAATTGTTCAATGTTGGGCGCATAGATATTAGCTATAGTAATGAGTGTTTTGCCTAGTGTTTCACTTTGATCATAACAAACCGTCCTTCCACATCTATAAACTTATCTTTCTCCTTAAACCCTAGGGATCTATGTATTATTATTGAAACACCCTTTCTCCTCCTCAGGGGTGTATTAGCGTTATACCATTGTGTGTATGGTATAGCGTGGTATATGGTGTGTAGCGTTTACACACTATATGCAAGATGTCTTATTGTAAGTACAATAAATGATACCTTTTAAAGAAGATTCGGGTATTGCACTATGATCTGTTCCTCTTGAAGGAAGTCGCTTTGCTGGTTGATATCGAGACCATATACCGGGGATGCATCTGTGGAGCTGCGAAATCTCCATGAAGACTGCCTGTTTGTGAAAAAACTCCCCATTCCATATATATGTACTCTTTTGATTTTACTGGAGAAGGGACTTACTCCGAATTTTGGGACTGCTGCTCATTTTATATTCCTGGGATCACACAGAAATTTTATTTGTGTCATTGTGTGTATGGGTTGGTTTTTGTCAAGGGAGTGTATGATTTTTTGAAGTGCGTTTCTTAGAGGAGAGCTATTCCTACCTTTCTTTGTTTAAGATATTTTAAAATCTGTGATCTTTTCTTTGGAATGTTGATGCCATTCACATTGAATGAAACCATCGCTAAATCCTGCATAATGATGGAATCAAAAGGATTAGTTCTCTGCACGTGACAATTAACAATAACCTGTTCAGAAGTATATAACAAAACATTTTGAAACCGAATAACTTTGGGTTGTGCATCTCAGTTTTGAGCTTATTGTACAGCTAGAATAGAAAGAAAGCCACTGGCAGCCAATGGGCTAGCCCAGAGGCCCAAGGGGTTCCAGGTTGTAAATCAGCTGTGTTGGAGGGGGTCTTTAGGGGAGAAGAAAAAACCCCTCAAATGACTAATAGAGTGAGTTTAGTATATCAAACTATAAGAGTATTTGTATATAAAGAAATTTAAGTATCTGTCTATTGTAGTTAACATAGAGCATTTTCGGAGGAAATAGTGTGTTAAAGGGGTTATCCGAGTTAATTTAAAAAAAAACAAACACTTAAAATCCATCAGGATATACATATAATTTGGTTAAGCTAGATTTCATCAAGTTAAAACCCATATGTACACCTTTTCATGGTTCTGTCATTGCTTTGTTTACATGCTGAGGGGGCGTATAACAACAAAGCCTGAGCTCTGCCTCATGAATATTTCTGGGCGTGAACAACCTGACCTTTCCCTCACCCTGCTCTGCACTTTGCATAAAAATAAATAAATACACACACACAGGGCAGAAGATCTTCCTGTCACATTGCAGCTGTACAGTAGAGATGGGAAGTTCGGATCTTTTTCATGAATCGGATCTTCGGTTCACTTCCTGAGCCGGCAGAAGCAAGTGAACTGAAGATCAATGCGCATGCTCAGCTCATTGAATCTTTGGTTCACTTGCTGAGTCGGCTCTCAAGTGAACCGAAGGTCAGGAGGGACTTGCTCCTGGCAAACACAGCTCTGCTGCAGTGAATGCAGTGGAGCAGACTGTGATGTAGTGGCTATAGTTATTGCAGGGACTCAGAGAATTGTCTGAGAGTTTATTAGTCAAAAGAATCGTGTCACCGAGTCCCTACCAGACTTCCTGCTATGCTACACTGCTGCATGCACCCTGTACACACACAGCTCTGCTACATGCTATACTACACACCCTGTACACACACAGCTCTGCTACATGCTATATTACACACCCTGTACACACACAGCTCTGCTACATGCTATGCTACACACCCTGTACACACAGCTCTGCTACATGCTATACTACACACCCTGTACACACAGCTCTGCTACATGCTATACTACACACCCTGTACACACACACACACAGCTCTGCTACATGCTATACTACACACCCTGTACACACACAGCTCTGCTACATGCTATACTACACACCCTGTACACACAGCTCTGCTACATGCTATACTACACACCCTGTACACAAAGCTCTGCTACATGCTATACTACACACCCTGTACACACAGCTCTGCTACACTGCTGCATGCACCCTCTACACACACAGCTCTGCTACATGCTATACTACACACCCTGTACACACAGCTCTACTACATGCTATACTACACACCCTGTACACACACAGCTCTGCTACATGCTGTACTTATGACCCCAGCTCTTCCATGAATTTTTGATAATCAAGTGGATGTGCGCTTGCAAAATGCCGCACAAACCCTCATCCAGCTGATTTCTGTGTGGCCGCATCACTTGCGGTATAGAGCTCTGGCAAGGTATAGAAATTTTCCAGAACACCGGCAGTGTAAAATAACTAAAGGACGGATTCGTCCTTCCAGTCTGCGCATGCGCAGACCGGGAAAACTGAGAAAAAGACTGCCAGAGGGATCCGTCCATCCACATGGCAAGTGGATCGACGGATCCATCCTTTTGGTGAATTCGTAGACGGATCCGTTCTTGCAATGCATTTCTAGACGGATCCGCACACGGATTAGTCTACAAATGTTGTCAGTTGACAAACTGATCGGCAGATCCGGCAGGCAGCTCCGACTACGGAACTGCCTGCCGGATCACACTAAGGCTCCATTCACACGTACGTTGTGTGTTGCGGGTCCGCAACACACCCGCCCGCCACCCCTATAGAAATGCCTATTCTTGTCCGCAAGCTGCGGACAAGAATAGGACATGTTCTATCTTTTGCGGAGCTGCGCACCTGACGATCGGGGCCGCGCTCCGCAAATGCGGCTGCAGACAGCACACTGTGTGCTGTCCGCATCCATTCCGTCACCATAGAAAATTAATGGGTCCGCACCCGTTCCGCAAAATTGCGTGAATGGAGCCTAAGGGTACTTTCACACTAGAGGCAGGATCGATCCAACAGGCTGTTCACCCTGTCAGATCCGCCCTGCTGCTATTTGGCCGTGCCACTGGACTGCCACTCTGTCCCCATTGACTATAAAGGGGACGGTGGTGGAGCTATGGCGCAGCACGGCAGTGCACAGCGAGCTGCCGCTTGACTAAAAGTACTGGATTTCCGACTTTTTAGGGTACTTTCACACAGCATTAGTGTGATCCGGCAGGCAGTTCCATTGTCAGAGCTGCCTGCTGGATCCGCTGATCAGTGTGACAACTGACAGCATTTGTAGACGGATCCAGGTGCGGATCCGTCTAGAAATGCATTGCAATAACGGATCCGTCCAGCGGCACGGCCAAATAGCGGCAGGGCAGATCCGACAGGGTGAACAGCCTGTCGGATACGTCCTGCCGCTAGTGTGAAAATATCATTAGCATTATCTGTATCTAAGGGCTCTTTCACACCTGCGTTATTGTCTTCCGGCATAGAGTTCCGTCGTCGGGGCTCTATGCCGGAAGAATCCTGATCAGGATTATCCTAATGCATTCTGAATGGAGAGTAATCCGTTCAGGATGCATCAGGATGTCTTCAGTTCCGGTACGGAACGTTTGTTGGCCGGAGAAAATACCGCAGCATGCTGCGCTTTTTGCTCCGGCCAAAAATCCGGAACACTTGCCGCAAGGCCGGATCCGGAATTAATGCCCATTGGAAGGCATTGATCCGGATCCGGCCTTAAGCTAAACGTCGTTTCGGCGCATTGCCGGAGCCGACATTTAGCTTTTTCAGAGTGGTTACCATGGCTGCCGGGACGCTAAAGTCCTGACAGCCATGGTAAGTGTAGCGGGGAGCGGGGGAGCAGTGTACTTACCGTCCGTGCGGCTCCCCGGGCGCTCCAGAGTGACGTCAGGGCGCCCCAAGCGCATGGATCACGTGATCGCATGGATCACGTCATCCATGCGCATGGGGCGCTCTGACGTCATTCTGGAGCGCCCCGGGAGCCGCACGGACTGTAAGTATACCGCTCCCCCGCTCCCCGCTCCTACTATGGCAACCAGGACTTTAATAGCGTCCTGGGTGCCATAGTAACACTGAAAGCATTTGGAAGACGGTTCCGTCTTCAAATGCTTTCAGTACACTTGCGTTTTTCCGGATCCGGAGTGTAATTCCGGCAAGTGGAGTACACGCCGGATCCGGACAACGCAAGTGTGAAAGAGGCCTAAGCAATATCTATATTATTCAAATATATATTCAATATGGATATTGCTTAGATAAATACATATATTGGTGGCAGATAAGGATTTTATATAGCTGAATAATGATGATGATAATAATGATGGCCAATTATTTATTTATATTTCCCAAGGGGTGTTCAATGTGTACTAGTGTGGGGGGGGGGGGGATAGAGGGGCAGGGCTGTAATAACGATCCCCAGATGCAGAGGGGAACGTTTACAAACTGCCACCTCTAGCCCCAGTGAATGCAGGAGGGACAAACATACCCTGTGCTGCTGGAGAAGAGATCACCTCGGCTCTGGTATATACTGCGCATGAGCGATCGCATAGCAGTGCTGAGGCAGTGAGGAGAGCTGGAGGGGGAAGGGCACCAGAGGCTCTGACGTTTCGTTTACACAGCCTGGACACTCCCTCAAGCAGGGAGACGGCTGTAAACGAGACGTCATCAGCAGAGCAGAGCCGGGCAGTGTGAGGAGAGCTGGAGGGGGGAGGGGGAGGGCACCAGAGGCTCTGACGTTTCGTTTACAGAGCCTGGACACTCCCTCAAGCAGGGAGAAGCTTGTAAACAAAACGTCATCAGCAGAGCAGGCTTACTGACGTCAGGTGTAACATGACCCTGAACTGAACTGGCCAAACAGTGATAGATAGGTGATGAAAGTGATTTTAATAAACTTTCACTGGTCTACAATAAAAGCAATTAGAATAAATTTATTTAAGTCGGATAACCCCTTTAAAGTCTTCTTATAATGCAATATAATGTATATAAGCATGAAGACTAGTATAAACATCACAAGGAGAAAAACATACCCAAGCATATCAATAGAGAGAGCAGAATCAGAAAAAGGGTATACAGATGAAGAAGGATCACCTCTACTTATTTTCAATCTCCAGATTAAAGGGGTTATCCGAGTTATGAAAAAAAAATAATATAGCACTGAATATCTGATATATAACTGAGCTAAGCAAGTTTTATGCAAAAAAAAAATATATATTTCCTCATTTCCTGGTTCTTTTCTGGCCCTTTGTTTACATGCAATAAAAACAATCTCTGCCCCTCCCCCTGCACTACTAAGGGAGTGGATACAAGAGCTGCCCTGAGTGACATGTCTGCCCGCTGGGAGACTCTGCAGCATGTTGTATGTGTAAAACTATAAGTCCCAGCTGTATAATGACACTGCTAAGGGAGTGGATACAAGAGCTGCCCTGAGTGACATGTCTGCCTGCTGGGAGAGTGCAGCATGTTGTATGTGTAGAACTACAAATCCCAGCTGTATAATGACACTGCTAAGGGAGTGGATACAAGAGCTGCCCTGAGTGACATGTCTGCCTGCTGGGAGACTTCAGCATGTTGTATGTGCAGAACTACAAGTCCCAGCTGTATAATGACACTGCTAAGGGAGTGGATACAAGAGCTGTCCTGAGTGACATGTCTGCCTGCTGGGAGACTGCAGCATGTTGTATGTGTAGAACTACAAGTCCCAGCTGTATAATGACACTGCTAAGGGAGTGGATACAAGAGCTGCCCTGAGTGACATGTCTACCTGCTGGGAGACTCTGCAGCATGTTGTATGTGTAGAACTACAAGTCCCAGCTGTATAATGACACTGCTAAGGGAGTGGATACAAGAGCTGCCCTGAGTGACATGTCTACCTGCTGGGAGACTCTGCAGCATGTTGTATGTGTAGAACTACAAGTCCCAGCTGTATAATGACACTGCTAAGGGAGTGGATACAAGAGCTGCCCTGAGTGACATGTCTGCCTGCTGGGAGACTTTGCAGCTTGTTGTATGTGTAGAACTACAAGTCCCAGCTGTATAATGACACTGCTAAGGGATTGAATACAAGTACTGCCCTGAGTGACATGTCTGCCTGCTGGGAGACTCTGCAGCATGTTGTATGTGTAGGACTACAAGTCCCAGCTGTATAATGACACCGCTAAGGGAGTGAATACAAGAGCTGCCCTGAGTGACATGTCTGCCTGCTGGGAGACTCTGCAGCATGTTGTATGTGTAGAACTACAAGTCCCAGCTGTATAATGACACTGCTAAGAGAGTGGATACAAGAGCTGCCCTGAGTGACATGTCTGCCTGCTGGGAGACTCTGCAGCATGTTGTATGTGTAGAACTACAAGTCCTAGCTGTATAATGACACTACTAAGGGAGTGAATACAAGAGCTGCCCTGAGTGACATGTCTGCCTACTAGGAGACTCTGCAGCTTGTTGTATGTGTAGGACTACAAGTCCCAGCTGTATAATGACACTGCTAAGGGAGTGGATACAAGAGCTGCCCTGAGTGCTGGGAGAAAACAGTAACTTGTAAGTGTAGAACTACAAGTTCCACTTATATAATGACACTGCTAATACACACAGGATCTTCCCCCTACCTGTAAAGCTTTGCAGAACTTCTCTGTCAGCTCCTGTGCCCAGCATTTGTCTCCTCAATGCCTGTAGCTACACAGTAAACACTTCAGCCCTGAGTCTGTAAAACTGAAGGGGTTAACAATCCTAGCAGAGAGCAGAGTGAAGGAGGCGTGGCCAGCACAGTGACGTTTCGTTTACAGGCTTGTAAACGACCTTTATCAGAGCAGGGAGAGAAGCTGACATCACAGGTCATGTGACCCTCAGTGAAATCTGAGAAACCAGCCACTGGAGATAAAGTGAGTGAATTGGAAAGCTGTTACATTTGCCCAGTTAGGAACATAGAAAGAACAAAAAAATAACTTGGATAACCCCTTTAAGTTCTTTGACTTTTGTAGGGAGTCTTCAGAGGGACTCTCTCAAACACCTTCTGCTTCCTGGTTTGTGTAGGTGTTACCACTTGCCATGATTCCCGGGTGGGAAGCTTTTGAAAAGAAGTTTCAGCTTCGTCTGGTAGTGTCCAATCCTTTATTTGAATGTAATTTAGTTCCAGGTTTTCCAGTATTGGAGTAAGATCCTCAGATGTCTTTATTGTGAAGCTTTTGTTCTGAAAGGTAAAGAGCAAACCAAAAGGAAATAGCTAACGGTACTTTATGTTTCTGCTCCTAAGTTCCCTGGTGATTGGCTGAAATAGACTTCTAAGTTCTAACGTATAATGTAAGACGTGAGTTCGCTGCCTTTCTACTCAATTCTTTTTGCCATCCTAGCTTTTTTTAGAATGTCTTCTTTGGTCCTCAAGCTCTAGAGACAACATAAAATGTATCTAGGATAATATGATTGTATGTGTTTGGGTCTATAGACACGATGAGCTCTTTCAATATATAAGTCCGTAGCTTACTCCTGTTCTAGAATCTCGTTAAATAGCTGGTTCAGTACAGAGTGGATATCTTTGTCCTGTACAGTTTCTGATAGGCCCTTTATTCTTATATTGTTTCTTCGCGATCTGTTCTCTAAGTCGTCAATCTGTGTTTAAAGTCTGTAAATCTCTCTGTGTTGACTCAGAATAGTCTTTTCCATGTGTTCTGAGTGATCTTTTAATAAAGTTGAAGATTCCTCAATTGCATTTATTCCTTAGAAAGCCCCTCCTTCATTGTTAGTGAGAAGTCCTTGAATAAACCTTTTATGCACTCCGTTGTCGGTAATGCTTTGATATAATTTTTAACATTAGCAAGACTACTCGGACTAGTGTCTTCCTCATTATCAGATCCACTGGAAGTGGCCCCAGATGTTTTAACCCCTTCAGGACACAGCCTTATTTCACCTTAAGGACCAGGCCATTTTTTGCAAATCTGACCAGTGTCACTTTATGTGGTGATAACTTTAAAACGCTTTTACTTAGCCAGGCCATTCTGAGATTGGTTTTTCGTCACATATTGTACTTCATGACACTGGTAAAACGGAGTAAAAAAAAATTCATTTTTATTTATAAAAAAGTACCAAATTTACCAAAATTTGGGAAAAATTAGCAAATTTCTAACTTTCAATTTCTCTACTTCTACAATACATAGTAATAACTCCAAAAGTTATTAATTTACATACCCCATATGTCTACTTCATGTTTGGATCATTTGGGGAATGCTATTTTATTTTTTGAGATCGTTACAAGGCTTAGTTTAGAAGCAAATCTTGGAAATTTTCTGAAATTTTCAAAAACCAATTTTGAAGTCACTTTGTGAGGCTTACATAATATAAACCACCCAAAAATGACCTCATGTTAGAAACTACTCCCCTCAAGGTATTCAAAACTGATCTCACAAACTATGTTAACCCTTTAGGTGCTCCACAAGAGTTTTTGGCAAATGGGGATGAAATTTCAGAATTTCATTTTTTTGCCAATTTTTCCATTTTAACCCATTTTTTCCACTAACAAATCAAGGGTTAACAGTCAAACAAGACTATCTTTATTGCACTGACTCTGCCGTTTACAGAAAAACCCCATATGTGGTCGTACACTACTGTACGGCCACACACTAGGGCGTAGAGGGAAAGGTGCGCCATATGGTTTTTGGAAGGCAGATTTTGCTGGACTGGTTTATTTACACCATGTCCCATTTGAAGCCCCCCTGATGCACCCCTAGAGTAGAAACTCCATAAAAGTGACCCCCATCTAAGAAACTACACCCCTCAAGGTATTCAAAACTGATTTTACGAACTTTGTTAACCCTTTAGGTGTTGCACAAGAGTTATTGGCAAATGGGGATGAAATTTGAGAATTTCATTTTTTTGCCAATTTTTCCATTTTAACCATTTTTTCTCCACTAACAAATCAAGGGTTAACAGTCAAACAAGACTGTATCTTTATTGCCCTGACTCTGCCGTTTACAGAAACATCCCATATGTGGTCGTACACTACTGTACGGCCACACGGCAGCGTGTAGAGGGAAAGGAGTGCCGTGTGGGTTTTGGGGGGCTGATTTTTATGGACCGGTTTATTTACACTGTGTCCTATTTCAAGACCCCCTGATGCACCCCTACAGTAGAAACTCCCTAAAAGTGACCCCATCTAAGAAACTACACCCCTCAAGGCATTCAAAACTGATCTCACAAACTATGTTAACCCTTTAGGTGCTCCACAAGAGTTATTGGCAAATGGGGATGAAATTTGAGAATTTAATTTTTTTGCCAATTTTTCCATTTTAACCCATTTTTTCCACTAACAAATCAAGGGTTAACAGTGAAACAAGACTGTATCTTTATTGCCCTGACTCTGCCGTTTACAGAAACACCCCATATGTGGTCGTAAACCGCTGTACGGGCACCCCTACAGTAGAAACTTCCTAAAAGTGACCCCATTATGGAAACTACAGGATAAGGTGGCGTTTTTTTTGGAACTATTTTTAGGGTACATATGTTTTTGGTTGCTCTATATTACATTTTTGTGAGGTAAGGTTACCAAAAATTGAAATTCTGAAATTTCATCTCCATTTGCCATAAACTGTTGAGGAACACCTAAAGGGTTAATAAAGTTTGTAAAATCAGTTTTAAATACCTTAAGGGGTGTAGTTTCTTAGATGGTGTCACTTTTAGGGAGTTTCTACTCTAAGGGGGCATCAGGGGGGCTTCTAAAGGGACATGGTGTCAATAAAAAAGGCAATCAAAATCTGCCTTCCAGAAACCATGTCAGTCCTTTCCTTTTGCGCCTCCCTTTTACTGATACAGCAGTTTACGACCACAAATGTGGCGTTTCTGTAAACTGCAGTATCAGGGTAATAAATATTAAGTTTTGTTTGGCTGTTAACCCTTGGTTTTTACCGGAAACGACGGATTGAAATAGCTGTTTTGACACCATTTAAAAAAACATTTTTGGACCGTGTTAATCTGGGGGGTTGGGTCATGAGGTATTTTTACAGAGGAGATTATTATGGACGCGGCGATTTCTAATAAGTCTATTTTTTACAATTATTTAGGTTTTAGACTATATTATCTTTTTGGATACAAAAAAAATATGGTTTTATTGGCACTATTTTGGGGGCTATATGACTTTTTGATCGCTTGCTATCGCTACCTAGTAAGTCTACTTTAAATTTTTTTTAGTTCTATAAAATATTTTTTTTTGGTGTCTCAAGTCTGAGAACCATAGTTTTTTTGAATAGTCAGTGGCTAAATTGGTGAAGGGGATTATAAATTTAGAACTCCATGAAAGTGTGGTACTCCCTGAAGCAACCAATAACACAGAGGCCCGGATGATCGGGGCACGTGTCACACTGAGTAGTGGTGTCCTTCCGTATCCCGCTCCTGTGACACGCTCTGCATTTTTTTTGGGTTCGTCCCTTCTTTCCAGTATGGGGGACCACACCTGGAAAGTGTTGGCCAGGGACGATCCGGGCGCCTCCAATTCCCGAGGTACTCCCACCTGCTCTTTCCCAGTCAGAAAAGATCAGGGTCTTAAAGGGTTTCTATCACTTCGTATGACATAATTAGCTGTCAGCCACTAGCGATCTGCTAGTGTCTGCTCTGGCCAACCATCCTACTATAATCACTTGTGGGGCAGCGGTTTTGCTAAAAAACTAACTTTTATAAATATGCTAATGAGCCTCTAGGTGCTATGTGGGCGTCATTAGCACCTAGAGGCTCCGTCTACCTTCATATACAGCCGCCGCCCAGCGCGTCCCTCCAGCCCGCCCATGTCCTCCTCCGTGTGACGCAGCGGCCGAATTCTCGCGCATGCGCCGTGCGCGGCTGTATTCGGCGCATTTGAGATGTCTGAGCTCGGAGCGGTCAGACATTCAATGCGCATGTGCGGATGTATTCGGCGCATGCGCCGTGCGTGGCTGTATTCGGCACATTTGAGATGTCTGAGCTCGGAGCGGTCAGACATTCAATGCGCATGTGCGGATGTATTCGGCGCATGCGCATTGAATGTCTGACCGCTCCGAGCTCAGACATCTCAAATGCGCCGAATACAGCCGCGCACGGCGCATGCGCGAGAATTCGGCCGCTGCGTCACACGGAGGAGGACATGGGCGGGCTGGAGGGACGCGCTGGGCGGCGGCTGTGTATGAAGGTAGACGGAGCCTCTAGGTGCTAATGACGCCCACATAGCACCTAGAGGCTCATTAGCATATTTATAAAAGTTAGTTTTTTTAGCAAAACCGCTGCCCCACAAGTGATTATATTAGGATGGTTGGCCAGAGCAGACACTAGCAGATCGCTAGTGTCTGACAGCTAATTATGTCATACGAAGTGATAGAAACCCTTTAAGGACTGCCTCATAGAACTGGAGGAATGTCCCTGTGTTGCCAGCGCTCTGGAACAGTACAAAAGAGTTGTACATGGCAACCTGCACCAAGTAGACCGCAACTTTTTTGTACCATGCCTTGGTTTTGCGCATGGCGTTATATGGCTTGAGGACTTGATCAGAGAGATCAACTCCTCCCATATACCGATTGTAGTCGACGATACAATCGGGCTTGAGGACCGTTGCTGCGGTACCTCGCACAGGGACAGGGGTGATGTCGTTACCGTGAATTGTGGACAGTACAAGGACATCCCTCTTGTCCTTATATCTGACCAGCAGCAGGTTTCCACTGGTAAGGGCACGGGTCTCACCCCTGGGGATAAGTACCTGGAGGGGGTAGGCAGGGAGGCCTCGCTGATTTTTCCGCACTGTCCCACAAGCGAACGTAGATCTGGCGGCGAGGGACTGGAACAAGGGGATACTAGTATAAAAGTTATCCACGTATAGGTGGTAACCCTTATCTAGCAGTGGGTGCATAAGGTCCCACACAAGTTTCCCGCTAACACCCAGAGTGGGGAGACATGTCTAGCCACCGGGCCTAGCCAAAAACGAGCCTGGGTGTTGAGCGACGAACTGTTGGGCGTACAGGTTCGTCTGCTCCACTATCAGATTTACCAGTTCCTCACTGAAAAAAATACTGAAAAAGTCGTATTTAGTGAAGCCCACTGTGTAAATCTGGATTCCTGATTCACCAACAAAATCAGGAATTGCGGGCTCAAAGTTCTGCAGGGGGCTCAGGTGGACTGACCTGGTGGGCTGGAAAACTAGTATGAGCCCCAGAGCTGCTCGTACTAGGCTGGGCCACAGGGTCCCTAGCATGGGGGTCCCCTCGATCCACCTGGCGGTGTCTCCGCCGCCTTGGGGGCTCATCATCGCTTGATGATGAGGAGGATGCGGATGACAACAGGAACGTGGGGTCATCCTCATCCTCACTGGGGCTCTCGGACTTGGAGGCAAGGAGGGCGTATACCTCCTCGGCTGAGAATGTCCGGCGGGCCATAGGGGAGTGTGTGTCTGCGTGTGTGTGTGCGTGTAAATCTTTATTAGGTGTGCATGTGTGTGGGGCACGGGTGGTCACGCACTTACCCTAACTAAAAAAAGTTAAATAAAAGTGTAAAAATGAAAAAAATATATACAAATACGCTGTGGGGCGGGGTGGGCGATGCGCTAACAGTGGCCAGACGCAAAGAGTGCCGGCCACAGATAGCTCATACAAAGAAAAAAAATTAATAAATAAACTTGCACCCCAAAAAAGTGTGTGTGTGGGGGGGGGGGGCAAGCTGAAGCACCCCTGGGGGGGGGGTCTAGGGTCACACAGCTAACTGCTGTGGACCCCAGACACCCGATCAGGGGCTCACAGACCAAAAACGTTTATTTTTTATTTTTACCTAATCTAACACTAAACTTACCCTAACTACCCCTGCCTACACCTCCCACTACCTGCCTGCCCCTGCCTCCTAAGGTGCCTGATGGCACCAAAAACTCACAAGTCGGTGGGCAGCGCGATCTCCTGCTGCTCTCCCCGCTCCACGGACCGGAATGAGGGAGGAGAGCAGCGGCGGAGATTCAAAATTGCCGCGCTCCGCCCACATGCCGCATGGGGACCAATCGTGATCGTCACCTCACAGGATCGCAGGACGGTGATTGGTGGTGTATAATCACACCACCGATCACCGTCCTTTCCGGGTTATCGGGTCATCAAAGACCCGAATAACCCGGAAACACAGAAAACCACAGGTCTGAATTGACCTGCGGTTTTCTGCGATCGCCAACATCGGGGGGTCACAAGACCCCCCTGGGCATTAGTACAGAGTATTTGGTTCCGATCACCGCAGGCGGCGCTGCGGTGATCGGAAATTCTCAGGATGTACCGGTACGCCCTGTGTCCTTAAGTACCAGGACATCAGGGCGTACCGGTACGCTCTGTGTCCTGCAGAGGTTAAAGGCTGTGAGTTTAGTATTCTCCGCAGGTTTCTTTGAAATTTTGGGTCCTCTGATAGTATCTGTCTCTGTCGTTTGCTTACTTTTTGCCCATGTTAGCCGTGTACCTGCGTCGGGTATTATACAGCTCCACTGATTTTACATGTAGTTGTTTATATTGTCATAAGTGATAAACTCTAAATGTGGAGCTGGACAGTTGTTGTTTTAAGAGAATAACTACATCATACAATACTAACTGCTCTTTTTCAATGTCCCATTGAATATATTGCTGTCTTTCTCTATAGCAACAAAATGAGCCTTAGGTTGGAGCCCTCGGGATGAAAATTCACTTATTATACAAAAGGTCATCCAGACCAAAAAATCCCTTTAGGGGTCCCAACAAAAAAGTTTAATGTATATAAAACGAATTCTTTAATTTGTACCTTTAAAATTAAACCTACAGACGACAGATTTTGAGGTTATTGGTGGAGAGTTCCAGGGCGGGGTCTGAATGACTATGTAAGAGGGCATCTAACAGTGCGCGATCACTATTACCCCTATTTCCCTGACGAAGTCGCAACAGCGGCGAAACATGTCGGGAGGGGCAGTAATTATGTATGTGTGATTTTAGACAGGGTTGAGCAATAGAAACAATACATCAGCTGAGGATAGATAGAGTGACTGAGTGGATACATGTATGGATGGGCTGGAATGCCGGCAGATAGTAATCTGAGTGTGGTGATACAAACTGCCACATTTCACAAACGCTGGCAGTGATTAATCGGCATGTGGTGATACAAAAAAGCCATATTGTGTGAACGCTGGCAGTGAATCTGCATGTGGTGATTTAAAAAGCCACATTGTGTGAACGCTGGCAGTGAATCTGCACATGGAGATACAAACAGCCACAATGTATGTACACTGGCAGTGATCAATCTGCATGCGGTGATAGATTCAACCACATTGGCCCAGATTCAGGTAGATTTGCCCATTACTTACACCTGAGCCGCTCAGCTGAATTTCTCTGCGCTGGAGCAATTTTGCCAAATTGCCACCTGATTCAGGAATCGTTTGTTCATTTAATTTGCTCCTGTTTAAGGCAAAGCTGAGGGCGCAAGGCCGTGCAAGTCAAAGTGGGTGTGCCCCTATGTAAATGAGGAATTTTCGGCTCAGCAGAGGTTTGCTAGCATAATTTCAGGGCAAATCCTGCTCAGCTGCTTGCACTGAGCAAATAAATAGGAGCAGACTTGCGCAGGTTCTTTGCTGAATTTCATCCTGCTTTTTCCTACCCCCCCTGAGCAAGGAAATTCAGCCCTTTTGCAAGACATGGCACCTCCCAAAGGGACCAAAAAAAGGAAGCCCAACTTTGTGGCTGCAGAGATGGACATCCTGATTGCTGCACTCCAGCAGCATAAGGAAGTCCTATATGGTGCCCAGCGGGCAAACACCACCATTGCCCAAAGGAGGGCTATATATGAAGCCATTGCCCTGGACATCAATGCCCTGGGTAATGAAGTGCGTACCTGGGATGACATCCAGAAGAAATTAAATGATATGAGGCGCAGGGTCCGTGAAAAACTGGCTCTTATCAGGAAGCATACCGGTGGCACGGGAGGTGGTCCGCGATGTATGATCCGGCTCAATCAGGAGGAGCAGCTTATTGCACAAACGTTCGTGCAGGAGCAGGTGGAGGGACTTGAAGGGTACGACTCCACTGTTGGGAACTTGGGGACTGGTAAGTTATTTTTCTTTCATATCTGCTGTGCATCATGGGAGGGGGTACAAGTGAACATATGAGAAGTGTGTTGCACCAGCAAAATATGTCGTTTTGGTGTCATCCACAGGTGGTGATGAGGAAGAAGAAGCTGGGCCGTCTTCGGCTGCGGCTCGACCCAGCCCATCCAGACCAGAGCCAGGGGTCCAGTCAGGCCCCATGGACATTCTGGCTATGCTGGTCCAGGAGGAGATCATACCGGGGCCAAGTATGGAGGAGCAAGTGGTATTGGAGGAGGATTCCTTTTTCCTCATCCAGGAGGACTCTGGCTCCCTCCAGGAGGATACCACCATCCCTGTGCAACCCACCACCCCCCCGCCCAGCACGTCATCCCCCTCCAGGGCAAGCCCCTCCAGGGCAAGCCCCTCCCTTGTGGACCCCTCCCCTTCTCCCTCTGTCCGTGGCCGAGCCTCTCCTCCCAGGAAGGCTCTGTCCAAAACGAGGCATATATCCTCCAGCCTCCGTGACGGTCTGCTGGAGGAGCAGGCCCTGCAGACCCGCCATATAAGGGCCATGGTGGGAGAGGTGCGTCGTCTGGCGGACAGCATGGCATCCACCTCCACCTCTATGCAGCATGCCCTCACCCTGCATGAGGACCGGGACAAACATGTGGCACAGAGCCTGGGGGAAATTAGTGGCAACTCTAAGGCCATAGTCACCTGCTTGGTGGCTCTGGAGACCACACCAGCTTTGTTAAGCAGGATGACAGCTGCGGTGCAGGCCAACACCGCTGCAGTGCAGGAGGAGGCGAGAGTTACCCGCCGGCATCAGCGGGATACCACCACCCGCCAAATGCGGATGTTGGCCCAGACCAACACCATCCTTGCCCGCCTGGCCAACGCCATGGAGGGCATGCAGCCACCACCTGCAAGGAGTGTGGAAGTAGGGGTTGATGCTCCTCCCCCCCTCCATCCCCACCCCATGCCTCCTCCGCACCACGGAGATTGAGGAGCCAGAGCCGGGGCACCCTTGGCCCAAAGAAAAAAACAAAAAAATAATTTTATGTCTACATTTTTTTGCTCAACACAATATGTTTTTTTTTTTATTTTTCTATATGCTCAGGGTATGAGATTTTATATTTATTTGTAGTCCCTACACACGGTGAGGAGTGTATACTACAGTGTGACTGGTGTGTGAATGGGGGGGGGGGGGGGGGTGGCACTCCTGCTGGAAAAGGGGTGTCACCCTCTGCCATGTGAAAGGTGTATGAATGGACAGCAACATAATTGGAGCCTTGACGCGGCGTTGCTGCTCCCTAATACCATGGGGTATTGTTGGGTCTAATCCAATTGGGGGTGCATGTGTCGGGTGTGTGCTAGGGACTACAGTGGTGTACATACATGCATTATACTTGTGACAAGATCAGGGTGTGTTTAATGTGCAAAGAGACGTTCCACAAGACCATTCCGGATTGCTCTTCCCTCAGAAGATCCGGTAGTGTTTCTTGGGGGGGGGGGGGGGGGGGTTGCGTGGTTCGGGGGTAAGGTCATTGCGTAGCTCAATGTGCATGCCCCTTCTTTGAGCTAAATTGTGGAGAATACTACATGCCCCTACGATTTGGCATACAAAGTTGGGTGAATACAATAGGGTCCCCCCTGATTTATCCAGACATCTGAATCGAGATTTAAGGATGCCAAATGTGCGCTCCACCACCGCACGGGTACGTGCATGGGCTTCGTTATATCTTTCCTCTCCTGGTGTTTGAGGGTTACGAAATGGGGTCATCATGTGAGGTCCCAGGGCATAGGCAGAGTCACCTGGAAGGGAAAAGACAGGAGGATGTTAGTCGTGCATGTGCCCCTTGTGATGTGTGCATCATGGGGGGGGGGCAGTCATACCTGACACCCATGTCACTCACCAATCAGCCAGCTGTCTCCATACATGTTCTGGTCAAACTCGGTTGGGATGGGGCTGTGTCGGTAAATAAAACTGTCATGGCTTAACCCTGGGTGTTTGGCACGGACATGCCATATGAGGCCATGTGCATCCACAATCATCTGCACATTTATCGAATGCCAATGTTTCCTGCTCATGCTGGATTGGGACATCCCTGCCACCACTCCACCTGTGCGCTGAAATGAGTCAGTTGCCAAAAAATGAAGGGTTGCCACTACCTTCACCAGTGGCTGCACTGCCTGTCCCCGATGGGTCGGGCTGCTGATGTCATCCTGCAGGATTGTTACCAACTCAAGGATGACTTCAGGGCTAAAGCGAAACATGCGATACACCTCAGTATCAGTCATCTGAAAAAGGTTGTAGCGCCCTCTGTAAATCCTCTCCCGTGCCCTCCTACGAGTCGGCTCAGTCAATAGAATATCAAGAACCATAGCTGCCCCTGGCATGTTGGTGCACAGATGTGAGGTCCCGAAAATGTGGGTGCTCTGCTTGTTCAGATCGTCTGTCTAGGTGCTGCTGAAGTTGCGCGCTCCTTCAGATGACATTTGGCCATCTTTTGCTAACTTGCCCCTGCTTTTAACAGGAGCAAGTTTGCCCAGGGAAAAAAGCTTGCACGCTTCCAGCGCAAGATGCGCATCACACGCGCATGTTTCTGAATCATCGGCAGTACCTAATTTGCATATTCGCTGAGGGAATTCCATGAAGGCGCAACTTACACCCCACGCAAAATTGCACGAAAATTGCGCAGGAACAGCTAGGCTGCGTGCGCGGGAAAATGGCCGCATTTCAGGCTTAACTGGTTTACAGAATCAGCCGCAAATTTGCATAGGAGCAAATCAGTACTTGCGCAGCGCAAATCACACTTGTTCCCGCGCAAGTGCTTCTTGAATCTGGGCCATTGTGTGAATGCTGGCAGTGAATCTGCACGTGGTGTTACAAATAGTCACATTGTATGAACACTGGCAGTGAACAATCCGCATGTGGTAATGCAAATAGCCACATTGTGTGAACACTGGCAGTGAATTTGTACGTGGTGAGACAAATAGCCACATTATATGAACACTGGCAGCGAATAATCTGCAGGTGGTGTTATATAGCCACATTGTATGTACGCTGGCAGTGAGTTATTTGAATGAGGCGATACAAATGGCCACAGTGTATAAATGCTGCAAGTGAGCAATTTGAATGTGGTAATACAAATAGCCACAGTGCATGAACGCTGGCAGGGAACAATTGATATGTGGTAATACAGACAGCCACATTGTGTGTGCACCTAGTGAATTGAGCAGAAAACTGCTAAGTAGTGTTGCGCAGACTTATAATAAACAGTGTGGCTGCCTGATCGCCAATTTGTGATAAGTCCTAATCGTCCCCAGTGGCTACTGTGGATGGTGACAGATGGACGTGAGTCTGTTCCATATAACACAATGTGGTAATAATATCCATAAACACACAGATAAATAAAGCACCCACTCAGTCCTCCCAGCAATTCCAAGACTACAAGTGACATATTGCCAGTCCCTGATAGTTTTAATTGTTCATGTTTAATTTTAAAGGTACAAATTAAAGAATTAATTTTATATACATTAAACTTTTTTGTTGGGACCCCTAAAGGGATTTTCGCTATAGCACTTTCTTTTGTATATTATTCAAAAATGCAAATAGCGTGGATTCTCCAAGGCGACTATTTTGGCCTAATAATAAAAAGAACTTTAATATGTCTGCTTTTCCCTTTTTTAGATAATCGGAGGTCTTTTGACATGTGGAAGAAACTTTGAAAGGAGTATTAGCAGAGTCCTCCGTCTGCAGGTCTTTCAATTGAGCCCGCGGCTTCAAAGTATGCTCAGGGCCGCACTTCCAGTCTGGCTGTAAAACCACTCATTTTGTCTGAAAATTTCTTAATCAGACTGTATTCTCCCTTACAGGTATTCGAGATCCCTTAGAGTCTTGTGAAGTCCCAGGTAAATTTATATAAGATGCCCTTCGTTTGTAGGATTATTAATTGAGGCCGCGGCTTCAGGGCACGGGCAAGGTCGTCAGTCCGGGATGAGTTTCAGGTCTTAAATAACAACTTAATATTACATTAATCAATCTAATTTTCTATTTTCAGGTGATCGGAGATCCTTTGGAATATAGATAAGTGTTTAGTAAGTGTGCAGAGGAGCTCAACGGTAACTGATCTGCAAATTGAGGCCGTGGCTTCAGACTTACTGCGCTTCAGAATAAAAGCTAATGGGCCGGTTCCGGATGATGATCCAAGTTGGATGGCGTGACTTGCAGGGCTATGCGTCCAGTATTTGTCCGGTTAGACCTTGTAGAAGCTCAGGGATGAAGAGAGCTCCTGCAGCGTGCGTCCTTCCTGTAGCACGGTAGCTCCGCCCCCTATATATCTTATATAATCAAATTTTCTGAGATACTGACTTTTGTTTTTTTATTAGCTGTAAGCCATAATCATTAACATTAAAAGAAATAAACCATTGAAATAGATCACTGTATAATGAATATATAGAGGTCACTTTTTCAATTGAATTACTAAAATTAATTAATTTGCCATGATATTCTAATCTATTGAGACACACCTGTACGTTTATCATTGTTCTAACTTTTTCTGAGGGCAAATTTATAGATTTCTTAACATTATAGATAAGTGTTTAGTAAGTGTGCAGAGGAGCTCAACGGTAACTGATCTGCAAATTGAGGCCGTGGCTTCGGACTAGGCCGCAATTTCGGACTTACTGCGATTCCGAATAAAAGCTAATGGGCTGCTTCCGGATGATGATCCAAGTCGGATAGCGGCCAGGGCTATTCATCCAGTATTTGTCCGGTTAGACCTTGTAGAAGCTCAGGGATGAAGAGATCTCCTGCAGCGTGCGCCCTTCCTGTAGCGCGGTAGCTCCGCCGCCCTATATATCTTATATAATCTAATTTTCTGAGATACTGACTTTTGGGTTATTATTAGCTGTAAGCCATAATCAGCAATATTAAAATAAATAAACCATTGAAATAGATCACTGTGTAATGAATATATAGGAGTCACTTTTTGAATTGAATTACTAAAATAAATTAAATTAATTTGCCATGATATTCTAATCTATTGAGACACACCTGTATGTTTATCACTGTTCTAACTTTTTCTAAAGACAAAATTTAGAGATTTCTTAGTGTATAATAATGTTTTCCAGTTATTAAATGCATAGTACAATTACTTACAGAAAATTTCAGGAATTGTATTCCAATAAATATGGTTTAACTTCTATCTAAGTAGCCTGATTGCTCACATGATAAGAAAAAGGCAGATGTTAGCGCTACAATAAATTTGTTATTACTAAATTTAGTTATGAAGGAGTCTAAGTCAGAAGTTTGGCTTACTAACACCATAGCCCTGTCTACGAGTTCAGTACATCTTTGAGAGCAAGTTTCAAATGCCTAAAGGTACCACCTTCATCTGTTCAAACAATATTATGCAAGTTTAACCCCTTCCTGACATGCACCGTACATGAACAGCACTACAGCATGTTGATCAAACAGGCCCTGAAGATGCGCTTGAAAACGCCAATGCAGGCAGGTCAATCCCTTAGATGTCGCAGTCAATGCTGACTGCCACATATAATGGGTTTGCAGACGGAGGGTGCTCCCTCTGTCATGCCATTGGCTCCCCGCTATACACTTGCAGAGCACTGATGGCTGCAATGGCAACCCCAGGCCTTGGGATGTGCCAGCTACGGAGACCTATGAGGCCCAGCCCCCAGACAGAGTTTTATTGGTGAATTGTCAGTGTAAAACTCACAGTTAAATGCAGTACAATACAGCATGTATTCTACTGAATTGAAACAGGTCAAACCCTGAAACGCTGAAGTCCCATAGTGGGACAGAAATGAAAAATAAAATAAAATAGTTTTATAAAAATGTTTAAAAAAAGAAAAAAAAGCCCTTTCCTCTCATCAAACCATGTACAATAAAAACAAAAAAACTAAAATAGACATATGAGGTATTGCCGCATCTGTAATGTGACACAGTAAAAGGTCTATTGTGGAGGGGAAGGTATTTTCCTTCCAGCATGTGCTGCTGGACTGATTGACGGCCAGGTTTCTGTCACCTGAAAAATGGGTATTAAGCTGGCTGACATTAGCGATGTGCTAATGTCAGCTGAACATAACTATATTAGCGGCCAGAGGAAGCGCGATCCCACGTGCGAAACGGCCGTAGCCGCTATTACCTGCTACAGCGTGTCTGCCCCAGGACCCGATATGCGCACTGTCTTCCCATGAAGTCTTAATAAAGCCGCAACATAATTACTACTTCGGTGAGTGCCGCGAATCTTTTCTTTTCTTCTCTTCTCTATACATCGTGAATAACTATATTAGTGCAATCTCACTGCGTAAAGCATTTTTAGAGAAAACCTAACTTTTATAATATGCTAATTAGCCTCTAGGAGCAGGGGGGGTCATTGCACCTGCTCCTAGAGGCTCCATTTGCCCACCTCTTTTCACGCCCTTCTTCTCTTGATTGACAGGGCCAGGGCAGCGCTTCTCTCCTCCCGCCGGCAGTGTCTGCAGTGTAAATCTCGCGCCGTTCAGTATTCGGTGCAGGCTCAGTTAGGGAAGGACGCTCAGCAGCTGCTGACTTCCTCACTGCACCTGCCAAGATTTACACTGCAGACACTGCCGTTGGGAGGAGAGCAGCGCTGCCCTGGCCCTGTCAATTAAGAGAAGAAGAGCGTGAAAAGTGGTGGGCAAACCACTTTTTATGCAGAAACTGCAGCATGGTGTGAATAAACACCAGGACTTTCAACTAAGGTGAAGTTGGTTACTGAGCTGTTAAACCTGCTTGTGTGAATAAAACACTGCAGTTTGATCAAGATCTGTTTTTGGTGCCTCTGTTCTGCGACCGCTCACCCTGCCTACCAGAGCAAATCCCCACAGTAATGTCTGACTTTATAAAATATCACCTGTCGGGTGAACTTTATAAAAACAGTGCCAAAACAGACATTTTTTTGGTCACTGTGCCTAACAAAAAGTGTAATAGCGAGCGTTTAAAAAGTACTATGTACCCTAAAATGGTACCAATGTCGATGACATACGAGACCATCAGCTGAAAAAATAAAATATGGCTCTTAGAAAATGGCAACATAAACAAAAAAAAAATCTATATATTGTACTGAAAAAAGGTATCGCTGAGTCCATGATGACCTGCTCTATAAAAATATTACATGATCAACCCTGTCAGGTAAATACTGTAATAAAAATAACAGAACAGCCATTTTTTGGTCATTTTGCCTCACAAAAAAACGTATGGTGTGTTATGTACCTCATAATGATAGCACTGAATACATTGCCTCATTCATCAAAAGCTCCTGCACTTTACTGCAATTATCACCAGAAAAACTTTAAAAACATGGCATTTAGAAGATGGCAATGTAAAAACATGAATTTATTTTAAAAATGTTTTGTGTAAAAGTGGTAAACTGTAAAAAAAATATATATAAAATTGGTATCTTTGTAATCGTACTGACCAGCAGAATAAAGAGAACATTTTTTTGCACAGTGTACACCGTAAAAATAAAACCCAAAAAGTTGATGCATTTTACTTATTCCACTTCCCAAAAAGTGAAATGTGAGAAAGTGATCAAGAAGTCATATGTACTCCAAAATAGAACTAATATAAATGACAAATGATCCCTCAAAAAATATGCCCTCACACAGCGCTGTCAAGAGAAAATTAATAAAAATGAATGGTTCTCAGAAAATGTCTGTACTGGAACCGCAGAGGCTGTTCAAAAGCAACATGGCATCTAGAGATGAGCGAATTTCATATTTTGAAATTCGTTCACACTTTGTTTGGTGGTAAAAGGAGAATTGCGTTAGGGATGCCTTTAGAGGCATTCCGTTATTCATTCCGTCACAACAGAAGTCTATGGGCTGCAAAACGGATCCTTCCCGTTTCTGTTATGCAGGAGAGGATTCCTCTGCATAACAGAAACGGGGAGGATCCGTTTTGCAGCCCATAGACTTCTGTTGTGACGGAAAGGCATTCCGTTATGCATTCCATCATAGAATTGCGTTATGGTCCGTGGTAATGGAATCCATAACGTAATTCTGCTTTTACCACCAAACGAATAGTGAACGAATTTCATAACATGAAATTCGCTCAACTCTAATGGCATCCATAAACCAATCCATCAAAATCTGCGCTGCAGAAGCTAAAAGTTGTTCTTTCCATTCTGAACCTTGCAGTATACCCAAACTGCAGTTTAAATCCACATTTATGGCATTTAAGTACACAGTAGAACCCCCCTAACAATTCAAAGGATGGGGGTGTATTTGATGGCACCTGGTGGACACAGCATACTGGGCACTGAAATGCCATAGCTATGGAAAACTTGTACTTTTCACTTTGCATGGTTCGCTGTGCATTAATTTTCGCAAAATATCTGTGGCATCAAAATATGGACTCCACTCCTTAGTAAATACCTTGAAGGGTGCGGTTTCCAAAATAGGTAAACTTCTCTGGGTTTCCATTTATTATTTCACCCTCTACATTTGCATACACTTACATAATAAATCATCACATTCGGCCTCAAAGTGCATATGGTACGGTTTCCAATATGAGGTCATTTCTTGGGGGTTTCTTTTATTTCACCTTGGAGCCTCTATAGTGGTCAGTCTGTGCTGTATAAATGAACAATCTAGGCCTCAAATGTACATCAATTATCATGAGGGGAAAATTTTAAATCAGTTTTGCTTAAGTCTGCATTGGAGTACTTTATGTCGCATTTATCAAATGTCTCATGTTTGATAAATTTGTCTTACTCTAAGACACAACACTTTTCCACATTACTCCATTTTTCTTTCTCCACCCTCCTCCTGGAGTCAGATTGTGACTTAAAAAAAATAAAATAAATGGCTCAATTCAAAATCTGGAGTGAAACTCATTAACATAGCTAACCATACCCACTTTTCCACCCACATTACAAAACTGGAGTAGGTGGTGTAAAAATGCAATAAGTCGCAAAATTTTGCACAATCACTTGCACTTTCTGTAACAAGTACAAAAAGTCGTAAAAGTCCTATTTTTGGGACTTTTTTTTATGCCAGAATTCTGGACTGAAGGTAGGATAAATCAGGGCCATAGTGTTTTTTTCTCTTCTGAGCACTGCAGTGTGTCCAAACAGCAGTGTTGCTGTATTTAAGAAGAAATGGGTAACACATTGTGCAGTACTTTTTCTCCTGTTTCTAAAGCAAGCAACCTTCGTGACACATTATCCAGGACTAGGGTTGAGCGAACCCGAACTTTAGGATTTTTGGACCCCGGACCCGAACATTTCAGTAAAAGTTCGGGTTCGGTGTTCAGCGCTTTCTTGGCGTTTTTGAAAGGCTGCAGAGCAGCCAATCAACAAGCGTTTAACTGTGTGCCCTTAGAAGCCATCACAGCCATGCCTACTAATGGCATAGCTGTGATTGGCCAGTGTAGCATGTGACCCAGCCTCTATATAAGCTGAAGTCACTTAGCGCTGCACGTCACTCTGCTGTTACTAGTGTAGGGAGAAATGATTTCAGGGAGAGAATAGGACTGAATCTTTGTTCAAAACGTGAATCTAACTCAGCGATCTACATACATTTTGTTGTGTGGGTGCAGGGCACAATCTTTTTATCCTGCCCTGAGCCCAGTGACATAAAAGTTATTTTTTTTCGAAGTCAGTTAGGTGGGCGGCGGCGGACATTTTATGCAAGCTCAGTGCACCAGCACTGCATCTGAGCTTTTGTGACATTGAAATCCAAGCTTGAAAAACAGCACTAATAATCTGGTTGTAAGAATTACCCTTTTTTGGCAATATACAACATCTGGTGCATTTGCAGGATTAGTCAGTGTGCAATTTAAGGTTTTTTGTTTTTGAAGCCCTTCAGTCTCAGATGCCGTCTGATGATTATGGGGCTGCTGTCAGCACCAGTAAGGGCCTTAATTTGGGTCGAGGATCGTCCAGTGTCTTGACAGACAGCTAATTGGATCCTCTGGCTCAGTGCTGATGAATTTTTTTTGGGTCTTCCACGACTTTTTTGCTCTATAACCGTCAGAATCATTTAAGAATTTAAGAAATTCCAAATGACTGTCTTACTGCATCCCACCTCAGCAGCGATGGTGCGCTGTGAGAGACCCTGCTTATGCAGTTCAACAACCCGACCACATTCAAAAAGGGAGAGGTTTTTTGCCTTTGCCATCACAACGTGTGACTACCTGACAGAAAATGACAATGAATCCACACCTTTGCACAGATTTGGCCTTTTAACCCCTTAGGGACGCATGACGTACCGATACGGCATGTTTCCCGAGTCCTTAAGGACCCATGACGTACCGGTACGTCATGGGTTTAAAACGCAATTGCGGCGCAGCGGGGGTTAATCGGAACAGGATGCCCGCTGAAATCATTCAGCGGGAATCCCTTCACAACGCCGGGGGGGGGTCATGTGACCGCCCAGTATCGGCGATCGCAGAAAACAGCGTTTCCGGTCCATTCGGGTCTCCGGTGACCCGATGAACCAGAAAAAGAGTGTGATCGGTGGTGTGATTACACACCACCAATCACAGTCCGAACTGTAACGTTCGCGTACACACACACACAGGGGGGAGGGAAGTGACCACTGCGCTCCACCCTTACCCTGGCCCTGCCTACTTGCCTCGCGAGTCCTAATGACAGGGGACAACTGGACGGCAATCCCTAACTTGGAGTAAGTGCAGGGATGACAGACAGACAAACAACAGGACGTGAACGGACCGAGTCAATACCAGGAAAGCTGCAAAGTACAAATGGAGCAAGCAGAGAAATGTCAGGAGAAGCCGGGGTCATAAATACCAGGAGAGCAGAGAAGTACAAGAGGAGTCCTAAGAGAGTAGTCAGGTGGGAGCCGAGGTCACAATACCAGGACGGATGCGCAGTACAGGAGGATCAGGCAAAAGGATGGTCAAGGAACAGGATCAGGTAAGTATTCAGCAGTCCAACAAATAGCCAGGAACCTAGAAATTAACAGGCAACCTGTAGCCAGCAGGCTGCCTGTATTTATAGTGGGGAGTGAGGGTCATGTGACGTGGCCAGCGTCACATGACCGACAGACCAACCAGTCGAGCACCGAGTGATCAGCTCGGCACTCAAGGCAGACTTAGGAGCAAGGAGCCACCCAGCTAGTAAAGCCGCCCTGGGAATGAGGTCAAACACAGATCCTCATTCCCAAAGCTAAGCAACAGGTCTGCGGGCGATGGGGGACCGAGTGCACCTTCGGAACCCCGTGACAGTACCCCCCCTTTTACGAGGGGCCACCGGACCCAAGACTTCAGGCGATGGCTTTTCAGGGTGTTCTAAATTAAATTTACGAACAAGTCTAGGAGCATGAACCTCCCTGGCAAGTACCCAAGATCTCTCTTCAGGTCCATACCCCTTCCAGTGAATCAGGTACTGCAAGGAATTACGCACCTTCCGGACATCCACTATTTTAGACACCACATACTCGACAGCATCATTAACAAGAACCGGCGGAGGCGAGGCTTTTGATGGTACTACCGGTTCAAAATATTTTTTAAGCAGAGATTTATGGAACACATTATGAATGTGGAATGACTCGGGCAGCTCCAACCTAAAAGATACCGGGTTAATCACTTCCGTGATCTTATATGGTCCAATAAAACGAGGAGCAAATTTTTTAGAAGTTACCTTGAGAGATAGATTCTTGGAGGACAACCATACTTTATCCCCAACCTGAAAGTTTACCCCCCTTGAACGTCTCCTATCAGCCTTGAGTTTCTGAGAACATTGAGCCTTTTCTAGGTTCGATTGAACCCGGGCCCAAACTGTGCACAGTTCGGAGGAGAGTTTATCCGCTTCAGGGTTAGAGGAGGAGACGGACGACCCAGAATGAAAACGGGGATGAAAACCATGGTTACAAAAGAAAGGGGAGACCCCAGCGGAAGAATTGACACGGTTATTCAAAGCAAATTCAGCCAATGGAAGAAATTTCACCCATAATTGCTGGTCATCAGCAACATACGACCTCAAGAATTGTTCGACAGACTGATTAAGGCGTTCAGTCTGCCCATTACTCTCAGGGTGGTAGGCAGAGGAAAAAGACAATGAAATTTTACATTTTTGACAGAAGGCCCTCCAGAATTTGGACACAAACTGCACACCCCTGTCAGAAACAATATTTTCCGGGATACCATGCAATCGAACAATTTCTTTCACAAAAATAGACGCCAGGGTTTTGGCATTCGGGAGTTTAGACAGGGGAATGAAATGGACCATCTTGCTAAACCTATCCACCACTACCCACACTACAGTCTTACCCTCCGCCGGCGGTAGGTCAGTTATAAAGTCCATCGAGATATGGGACCAGGGTCTACTGGGAATGGGTAGGGGTCGTAGGTTACCAGCAGGGCGAGTCCTAGGTGTCTTGGACCTGGCACAAACCTCACAGGCTGACACATACGACTTGACATCCCTAGTTAGAGTGGGCCACCAATAAGATCTAGAAACCAGATCCTTAGTGCCCTCAACACCCGTATGTCCACAAAAGGCAGAATCGTGACACTCACCCAACAGCTGGAGACGAAATTGGACGGGAACAAACAACTTATCTGTTGGGGTGGATACCGGTGCCAGATGTTGTTCCGACCTAATGCGAGCCGAGATATCCTGGGTAAGAGCTGCTAAGAAGATTTTTGCTGGTAGGATGGATTCAGGTGGTACCTCAGTAGGTTGAAAAGCCTGGAAGCTCCGAGATAATGCGTCCGCCTTCACATTTTTACTTCCCGGCCTGAACGTGATGGAAAAATCAAAACGAGTAAAAAACAGAGCCCATCTGGCTTGACGGGGATTCAACCTCTTAGCAGACTCGAGAAACATAAGGTTTTTATGGTCAGTGACAACAGTTACACAATGCCTTGCGCCCTCCAGAAAATGCCTCCACTCCTCAAATGCCCATTTAATGGCCAGCAGCTCCCTATTCCCTATGTCGTAGTTTCTCTCCGTGGGAGAGAATTTCCTGGAGAAGAAGGCACATGGTCTCAGATTAGTGAGGCTAGCAGGACCTTGTGAAAGGACTGCTCCTGCGCCGTCCTCGGACGCATCCACCTCCACAATAAAAGGTTTCTCCTGATCAGGCTGGATCAGAATGGGAGCGCTACTGAATGCCTTTTTTAATTTTTCAAATGAAGAAATGGCCTCAGTAGACCAATTCTCCAAATCCGCCCCTTTCTAAGTAAGGTCGGTCAACGGTTTAGCAATTACGGAAAAATTCATAATAAATTTACGATAGTAATTGGTGAAACCTAAGAACTCTTGTAAGGCCTTTAAGGATGAAGATCTTACCCATTCCTTAATTGCTAGTACCTTACCAGGATCCATCTTGAAGGCGTGAGGAGTCAGAACATGCCCTAGAAACAGAATCTCCTGCACACCAAAGACACATTTCTCTTGTTTAGCGGATAGCTGATTCTCCCTCAACACCTCTAATACTTGTCTAACATGAGACACATGAGATTCGAAGTCAGGAGAGAATATCAAAATGTCGTCAAGATAGACAATAACAAATTTACCTAAGAACTCCCTAAGAATGTCATTCATGAAGTTTTGGAACACAGCTGGGGCATTGCTGAGTCCAAAAGGCATCACCTGATATTCAAAGTGTCCTACCGGAGTATTGAACGCCGTCTTCCATTCGTCTCCCTCCTTGATTCGGATTAGATTGTATGCCCCTTTCAGGTCAATTTTTGAAAACCAGGTTGCCCCCAGGACCTGGTTAAATAAATCCGGAATCAATGGGAGGGAGTATCTATTCTGGACAGTGATTTTATTTAATCTCCGGTAATCGATACATGGCCTAAGACCACCATCTTTTTTCTTAACGAAGAAAAACCCTGCCCCCATAGGAGAGACAGAAGGTCTAATATGCCCTTTACCAAGGCTCTCCTTAATATAATCTTCCATGGCCTTGCGTTCGGGCATAGAAAGATTATAAATTCGTCCTTTAGGAAACTTGGCCCCCTCTACTAGCTCTATGGTACAATCATAAGGTCTATGGGGGGGTAGAACCTCCAGGGTTGGTGATGAGAATACATCAGAATATTCTCTAACAACAGAGGGTAAAGTATCAGACTTTACTGAGACCCCAGCCTGTACCACGGACAGGCACGAGTCACACTTAGGCCCCCATCTCACCAACTCCCCATTGGACCAATCTATAGTGGGGTTATGTAGTCGGAGCCAAGGCAACCCTAGTACCACCTCAGCAGGTAGGTTCTCCAGGACTAGAAGCGAACATCTCTCTGAGTGGCACACACCCACGGTTAGAGAAATCTCCGAGGTACATAAGCTCACCGTACCACCAATAAGAAGATTAGCATCAATAGCCATGACATGGATAGGAGTTGGTAAGGCAAACATAGGAATACCCAATCTAACAGCATACTCAGAGTCAATAAAGCTAGCCGCTGAGCCAGAATCAATAAAGGCCTTACCCGGCCATTTATCTACTCCCAGAGAAATCGTAATGGGTACCGAAAGCTTACATTTAGAAAATTCAGGGTGTACCTGGTCTTTAGGTTGCCTTGCCTTAGGAGACTTGACAGAGAGGACCTTCTTAGGACACTGGTTGATCCAATGGTCAGAATCTCCACAGTAAAAGCATTCTCCACGTCTGCGGCGAAGATTCCCTCGGGTCATGCCAACCTGCATGGGTTCCTCGGTGGAGACCTCAGCATTGTCTCTGGGATAGGCCTCTGGCTGGACCACCATCTGGGAAGAGAACTGTTGTTCCTGTCGTCTCTCTCTAACCCGTCGGTCAAGTCGGACAACAAGGGTCATCATCTCCTCTAAGGTCTCTGGAAGTTGATAACTGACCAGAAGATCCTTTAATTTATCAGACAGACCTGACCTGAACTGACTCTTCAGGGCTGGTTCGTTCCATCCTGAGGGGACACACCACCTTCTGAATTGGGTGCAATAATCCTCCGCTGGTAAATTGCCCTGAACCAGTGCCTTTAGAGCCGTCTCGGCTACTAGAGCCCTGTCTGGTTCATCATAGAGGGTACCTAGGGCCTGAAAGAACCCCTCCACAGAATATAAACAACTGGCGCCAGCAGGTAAAGAGAACGCCCAGTCCTGGGGATCACCCTGTAATCGGGAAATGATAATGCCCACGCGTTGACTTTCGGGGCCAGAGGACACGGGGCGCAAACGGAAGTAAAGTTTGCAACTCTCCTTAAAAGAGAGAAACTTCTTCCGGTCTCCAGAAAAGGTTTCTGGGAGCTTAATCTGGGGCTCAAAATGCGGACTGGAGGCCTGAGGAGTGGAAGAGCCTTGCCCTAACTCAAAAGAGCTGAGTTTTTCCCCTAACTCCTGCACCATCTGCGTCAGATTAGAGACATAGTCAGTCAGGGTCACCAGAGGACTCATAATACAGTGGTTATTGGGCCTGTTAATCTGTAACGGTCGCGTACACACACACACAGGGGGAGGGAAGTGACTACTGCGCTCCACCCTTACCCCTGGCCCTGCCTACTTGCCTCGCGAGTCCTAATGACAGGGGACAACTGGACGGCAATCCCTAACTTGGAGTAAGTGCAGGGATGACAGACAGACAAACAACAGGACGTGAACGGACCGAGTCAATACCAGGAAAGCTGCAAAGTACAAATGGAGCAAGCAGAGAATTGTCAGGAGAAGCCGGGGTCATAAATACCAGGAGAGCAGAGAAGTACAAGAGGAGTCCTAAGAGAGTAGTCAGGTGGGAGCCGAGGTCACAATACCAGGATGGATGCGCAGTACAGGAGGATCAGGCAAAAGGATGGTCAAGGAACAGGATCAGGTAAGTATTCAGCAGTCCAGCAAATAGCCAGGAACCTAGAAATTAACAGGCAACCTGTAGCCAGCAGGCTGCCTGTATTTATAGTGGGGAGTGAGGGTCATGTGACGTGGCCAGCGTCACATGACCGACAGACCAACCAGTCGAGCACCGAGTGATCAGCTCGGCGCTCAAGGCAGACTTAGGAGCAAGGAGCCACCCAGCTAGTAAAGCCGCCCTGGGAATGAGGTCAAACACAGATCCTCATTCCCAAAGCTAAGCAACAGGTCTGCGGGCGATGGGGGACCGAGTGCACCTTCGGAACCCCGTGACACGAACATTTGGGAGAGGCGGTGCTGGCCGTGGTGCTGAATGCGGCTGTCCAGGGTGCTGATTGGTGCGGGGAGAGAGGCGCGAGATTCAAACTTCCAGCGCTCCTCTCTCCCCTCCTCTTCCTGTTCAGCACCTGCACCTTCCAGCACCGTCCTCACCAGGCTCCTGCGATCCCCCCCATCAGCACCTCCTGCACCCATCACCCTCCAGGTAGGTTAGGGTCAGTGAGGGAGAGGCACCGTTAGGCAGGGATAGAAGGGAAAAGTTAGGAAAAAAAAAAGACTTTATCTAAACTTATTATTTTCTAGCTTTGAGACCCTAGACCCACCCGCCACTTGCCCCCTCCACCAGCCGATGAGGATGACCCCACGTTCCTCTTGTCATCCGCATCCTCCTCATCATCATCTGATGACGATGATCCCCCAAGGCGGCGGGGACACCGCCAGGCGGAGCCAGGGGCCCCACATGCTAGGGACCCTGTGGCCCACCCTAGTACGAGCCGGCCCACCAAATAAGCCCACCGGGGCCCCCAGCCCAACTTAGCTGGTGTCCCCCAGTGGATTTTGAGCCCGAGATTCCGGATTTTGTTGGCAATCCAGGAATCCAGATTCCCACAGTGGGGTTTACTGAAATGGACTTTTTTAGTTTTTTTTTCAGTGACCCATTTGTGAATCTGATGGTGGAGCAGACAAACCTGTACGCCCAACAGTTCGTTGCTCAGCACCCGGGCTCCTTTTTGGCTAGACCCGGTGGCTGGACGCCGGTCAGTGCAGCCGAGATGAGGACATTTTGGGGCCTCGTGCTGCACATGGGTCTAGTGCAAAAACCCAGTCTCAGGCAATACTGGAGTGGGGACTTTCTCTACCAGACCCCACTCTACATTCTGGTCATGACACGTTCCTGGTTTGAGGCCATCTGGAAATGTCTGCATTATTCAGATAATGCAGCAAATTTGCGCTGGCCTACGTACCTGGAAGGGAGGTCGCGGTTGACGAGTCTCTCGTTGCGTTCAAGGGGAGACTCAGTTTCCACCAATACATTCCCACTAAGCAGGCGAGGTATGGCGTGAAGCTGTACAAAATTTGTGAGAGTACCTCAGGGTACACTTACAAATTTTGTGTGTACGAGGGGCGAGATTCCCGTATTCAACCCCCAGAATGTCCCCCCACTCTGGGTGTTAGCGGGAAACTTGTGTGGGACCTTATGTACCCACTGCTAGATAAGGGTTACCACTTGTACGTGGATAACTTTTATACCAGCATTCCCTCGCCAGATCCACGTTTGCTTGTGGGACCGTGCGGAAAAATCAACGCGGCCTCCCTGCCCACCCCCTCCAGGTACCTATCCCCAGGGGTCAGACCCGTGCCCTTACCAGTGGAAACCTGTTGCTGGTCAGGTATAAGGACAAGAGGGATGTCCTTATACTGTACACAATCCACGGTAACAGCACCACCCCCGTCTCTGTGCGAGGTACCGCGGCAACGGTCCTCAAGCCCGATTGTATCGTCGACTACTATCGGTATATGGGAGGAGTTGATCTCTCTGATCAAGTCCTCAAGCCATATAATGCCATGCGCAAAACCCAAAAAGTTGCGGTCTACTTGGTACAGGTTGCCTTGTACAACGTTTTTGTACTATCCCGAAGCACTGGCAGCACAGCGACATTCCTCCAATTCTATGAGGCAGTCCTCAAGGACCTGATTTTTTCAGACCGGGAAAGAGCAGGATGGAGTACCTCGGGAATTGGAGATGCCCGGATCGTCCCTGGCCAACATTTTCCAGGTGTGGTCCCCCATACTGGAAAGAAGGGACGAACCCAAAAAAAAAAAGAGTGTTTCACAAGAGGGGATACGGAAGGACACCACCACTCAATATGACACTTGCCCCGATCATCCGGGCCTCTGCGTTATCGATTGCTTTAGGGAGTATCACACTTCCATGGAGTACTAAATTTTTATAATCTTCAACAGTCCCCTAGAGAACATAAAAAACTATGGCTGTCAGACTTTGGAGACACGGAACCATTTTTTCCCCCAAAAAATATTAGTTTTAGTGCTGGCATCCTCAAACTGCGGCCCTCCAGATGTTGTAAAACTATAACTCCCAGCATGCCCAGACAACCTACAGCCATCAGCAGGGCATGGTGGGAATTGTAGTTTTACAACATCTGGAGAGCCGCAGTTAGAGGATGCCTGCTTAGCGTCTCCAAAGTCTGAGAGCCATACATATTGGGCATCGCCGCGTCCGTAAAAAAATCTTCTCTATAAAAATAACATGTAACCCGAGCCCCCCACCCCTCGGATGAACAGCGTTAAAAAAAAAAAAAAAAAGTGTAAAAAAAAAAGCCATTTTTTGTCACCTAACATCACAAAAAGTGTAATAGTGAGCGATCAAAACGTCATATGCACCCCCAATTAGTGCCAATAAAACCGCCATCTCATCCTGCAAAAAATGAGCCCCTGCATTAGATAGTCGCCCAACAAAAAAAAAAAAACTGTAGCTCCCAGTCTATGGAGATACTAAAATAATTTTTTGGGGTTCCTAAAATGATAATATAGTGTAAAATCTAAATACATTTTAAAATGTAGACATATTAGGTATCGCCGTGTCCGTAATAATCTGCCCTATAAAAATAACATTTGACCAAACCCCTCGGCTGAACAGCGTTAAAAATATTAAATAAAAACGGTGCCAAAACACCCATTTTTTGGCAAAATTTTGATTTGAATCCTTTTTTACCGGTAATAAAACAAGGGTTAACAGCCAAACAAAATAAATATTTATTGCCCTGATTCTGTCGTTTGCAGAAACACCCCATATGTGGTCGTAAATGGCTATATAGCCACACGGCAGGGCATAGAACGAAGGGAACGCCATATGGTTTCTGGACGGCAGATTTTGATGGACTGGTTTATTTACACCATGTCCCATTAGAAGCCCCCCCCCTGATGTAGCCTAGACTAGAAACTCCAAAAAAGTTACCCCATCTAAGAAACTACACCCCTCAAGGTATTCAAAAGTTACTTTACAAACTTTGTTAACCTTTTAGGTGTTCCACAAAACTAAATAGCGAATGTAGAAACAAATTTAGAATTTAAATTTTTTGTTACCGTGCATCAAAAAAGTGTAATATAGAGCAACCAAAAATCATATTTCCCTAAAATAGTCCCAAAACAACAACCACCTTATCCCATAGTTTCCTAGATGGGGTCACTTTTATGGAGTTTCTACTCTAGGGGTGCATCAGGGGGCTTGAAAGGGTACATGGTGTAAATAAACCAGTCCAGCAAAATCTGCCTTCCAAAAACCATTTGGCGTTCCCCTTCTTCTATGTCCTGCTGTTTAGCCAAATAGTAGTTTACGACCACATATGGGGTGTTTCTGCAAACTAAAGAATCAGGGCAACCCATATTGAGTTTTGTTTGGCTGTTAACCTATTTTTCCAGTAATAAAGTAAGGGTTAAAATGGCAAATTTTCCAAAAAATAGAAATTCCAAAATTGTTTCTCCATCTGCCATTAACTCTTGTGGAACACCTAAAGGGTTAACAAAGTTGTAAACCCAGTTTTGAATACCTTGAGGGGTGTACTTTCTTAGATGGAGTCACTTTTTTGGAATTTCTATTCTAGGGGTGCAACGGGGGGCTTGAAATGGGACATGGTATAAACAAAACCAGTCCTGCAAAATCTGCCTTCCAAAACCCATATGGCGTTCCCCTCTTTCTATGTCCTCCCGTTTGGCCAAACAGTAGTTTAGGACCACATATGGGGTGTTTTTGCAAACTACAGAATCAGGGCAACCCATATTGAGTTTTGTTTGGCAGTTAACCTTTGCTTTGTTCCTGGAAAAAATAGATTATATTAGAAAATTTTCCCAAAAATCGAAATTCTTAAATTTTATGTCCATTTGCCATGAAGTCTTGTGGAAGACCTAAAGGGTTAACAAAGTTTATAAAATCAGTTTTTAATACCTTGAGGGGCGTAGTTTCTAAAATGGGGTCATTTTTGTATGGTTTCTATTACATAAGCCTCACAAAGTGACTTCATACCTGAACTGGTCCATAAAAAGTGGGATTTGGAAAATTTCTGAAAAATTTCAAAATTTGCTTTTAAACTTCTAAGCTACTGTATGTAACATCCCCAAAAAATAAAGTATCATTCCCAAAATGATACAAACATGAAGTAGACATATGGGGAATGTAAAGTCATCACAATTTTTGGGGGTATTACTATGTATTACAGAAGTAGAGAAACTGAAACTTTGAAATTTGCTAATTTTTCTAAATGTTTGGTAAATTTTGTATTTTTTTATGTAAAAAAATGTACTTCTTTGACCCAATTTTAGCAGTGTCATGAAATACAATATGTGACGAAAAAACAATCTCAGAACGGCCTGGGTAAGTAAAAGCGTTTTAAAGTTATCAGCACTTAAAGTGACAATGGTCAGATTTGCAAAAAATGGCCAAGTCCTTAAGGTGAAATAGGGCTGAGTCATTAAGGGGTTAAAGGCATGTGGTCCTAAAATTTGGATCAGCTGAAAAACAGCCTGTTTCAGTTTAATCGTTATTTTCAATTAATTGAATACTCAAAAAATGTTTTGTCTTACTCTCATTTCTTCTTGTTGCATGTTGAAGCTCTACTTGGAACCTTGTTAAGATCCAACAATTTAAAATATGATTTTTTGCCATTTTTCAAGTGGTCTTAAACTTTTGATCAGGACTGTATACTGCTGTCATATTCAGTTATTAAACAAAAACCCGTTTGGGCAAAAAAAAAAAATTTTGCAGCCTTTGCTGCAGATGTCATTGTGAGATACACCCTTTATACACTGCTCGAAAAAATAAAGGGAACACAAAAATAACACATCCTAGATCTGAGTTAATTAAATATTCTTCTGAAATACTTTGTTCTTTACATAGTTGAATGTGCTGACAACCAAATCACACAAAAATAAAAAAATGGAAATCAAATTTTTCAACCCATGGACGTCTGGATTTGGAGTCACACTCAAAATTAAAGTGGAAAAACACACTACAGGCTGATCCAACTTTGATGTAATGTCCTTAAAACAAGTCAAAATGAGGCTCAGTAGTGTGTGTAGCCTCCACGTGCCTGTATGACCTCCCTGTATGACCAAGCCTGTGCATGCTCCTGATGAGGTGGCGGACGGTCTCCTGAGGGATCTCCTCCCAGACCTGGACTAAAGCATCTGCCAACTCCTGGACAGTCTGTGGTGCAACGTGACGTTGGTGGATAGAGCGAGACATGATGTCCCAGATGTGCTCAATTGGATTAAGGTCTGGGGAACGGGCGGGCCAGTCCATAGCATCAATGCCTTCGTCTTGCAGGAACTGCTGACACACTCCAGCCACCTGAGGTCTAGCATTGTCATGCATTAGGAGAAACCCAGGGGCAACCGCACCAGCATATGGTCTCACAAGGGGTCTGAGGATCTTATCTCGGTACCTAATGGCAGTCAGGCTACCTCTGGCGAGCACATGGAGGCTGTGCGGCCCTCCAAAGAAATGCCACCCCACACCATTACTGACCCAATGCCAAATTGGTCATGCTGGAGGATGTTGCAGGCAGCAGAACGTTCTCCACGGCGTCTCCAGACTCTGTCACAGCGGTCACATGTGCTCAGTGTGAACCTGCTTTCATCTGTGAAGAGCACAGGGCGCCAGTGGCGAATTTGCCAATCTTGGTGTTCTCTGGCAAATGCCAAACGTCCTGCACGGTGTTGGGCTGTAAGCACAACCCCCACCTTTGGACGTCGGGCCCTCATATCACCCTCATAGAGTCTGTTTCTGACCGTTTGAGCAGACACATGCACATTTGTGGCATGCTGGAGGTCATTTTGCAGTGCTCTGGCAGTGCTCCTCCTGTTCCTCCTTGCACAAAGGTGGAGGTAGCGGTCCTGCTGCTGGGTTGTTGCCCTCCTACGGCCTCCTCCACGTCTCCTGATGTACTGGCCTGTCTCCTGGTAGCACCTCCATGCTCTGGACACTACGCTGACAGACACAGCAAACCTTCTTGCCACAGCTCGCATTGATGTGCCATCATGGATAAGCTGCACTACCTGAGCCACTTGTGTGGGTTGTAGACTCCGTCTCATGCTACCACTAGAGTGAAAGCACCGCCAGCATTCAAAAGTGACCAAAACATCAGCCAGGAAGCATAGGAACTGAGAAGTGGTCTGTGGTCACCACCTGCAGAACCACTCTTTTATTGGGGGTGTCTTGCTAATTGCCTATAATTTCCACCTGTTGTCTATCCCATTTGCAAAACAGCATGTGAAATTGATTGTCACTCAGTGCTGCTTCCTAAGTGGACAGTTTGATTTCACAGAAGTGTGATTGACTTGGAGTTACATTGTGTTGTTTAAGTGTTCACTTTTTTTTTTTTTGAGCAGTGTATATTTGGGTTATATTCAGATATTTGAAATACAGCCATTTTGCTCACAAATCTTTAATTGTGGCCTAGTGTGGGTCAGGGCGTGTGAGATACACCCTTTAAATACAGGGGTTCTATTCAGGTATTTGAAATACAGCCATTTTGGGCACAAATCTTTAATTGCGGCCTAGTGTGGGTCAGGGTGTGTGAGATACACCCTTTTTATACAGGGGCTATATTCTTCTATTAATAAAACACCCTTTTTTGGGCAAAATACACAATTTTTCAGGCCTTGCAGTATCAAGACGTTGGAAATTCCAGGGTTATATACTGCTGTCATATTCAGTTATTAAACAAACACCCATTTGGGCAAAAAAAAAAAATTTGTCAGCCTTTGCTGCAGATGTCATTTTGAGATACACCCTTTATATATTTGGGTTATATTCAGATATTTGAAATACAGCCATTTTGTGCACAAATCTTTAATTGCAGCGTAGTGTGGGTCAGGGCGTGTGAGATACACCCTTTATATACAGGGGTTCTATTTAGGTATTTGAAATACAGCCATTTTGGGCAAGCAAATTTAATTGAGGCCTAGTCTGGTTCAGGGCGTGTGAGATACACCCTGTACATACTGTTGTTCTATTCTACTATTAATTAAACACCCATTTAGGGCAAGATCCTAAATTCGAGAAATATGAGGAGAGCGTCAAAATAAGGACGTGGCCCAGGTCATGGTGCTGCTGGTGGAGCTCCTGTTCCAGGGAGAGGACGTAGTCGATCTGTGCCAGCTACACGCACAAGTGAAACCCCTTCCTCGGGTGCGAGTAGGCGACAGAACCTGCAGCGGTATTTGGTCGGGTCTAATGCGGATCTACGAATGGTGAGGCCTGAACAAGTACAGGCGATAGTAGATTGGGTTGCTGACAGTGGCTCCAGTTCCTTCACATTGTCTCCTACCCAGTCTCCTGATGAAAGATCAGACTTGGCACCTGCAGCCGATGTCCATCAGTTTTTCACCTCACCCCCTTGCGAATCAGCCAAGCAGTCTGAGCCCCAAGTCATGCAGCAGTCTCTTCTGCTTTTTGATGACTCTGTTAGCAGGTTTTCCCAGGGCCATCCACCTATCCCTTCCCCAGAAGCGGAAGAGATTGAGTGCACCGATGCCCAACCACTTATCTTTCAAGATGAGTACATGGGAGGACCATCGCAGCACGTCTCGGATGATGACGAAACACAGGTGCCAACTGCTGGGGCTTTCGAAAGTGTTCAGACCGACAAGGAGGGCAGGGGTGAAGACTGAATGGAAGATGATGTGGAGGACGATGAGGTCCTCGACCTCACATGGAATCAAGGTCATGCGAGTGACCTATGTAGTTCGGAGGAAGAGGCGGTGGTCGCACAGAGCCACCAGCACAGCAGAAGAGGGAGCAGGGTGCAAAAGCGGAGCAGCCATCCTCTAGACAGTATGCCTGCTACTGCCCACCGCACCATGGGACCGAGCACACCAAAGCCAGCTCCAAGGAGTTCCCTGGCATGGCAGTTCTTCAGACAATGTGCTGACGACAAGACATGAGTGATTTGCACGCTGTGCAATCAGAGCCTGAAGCGAGGCATAAATGTTCTCAACCTGAGCGCAACCTGCATGACCAGGCATTTAAGTGCTAAGCACAAGCTGCAGTGGAGTAGACACCTCAAAAACCAAGAAAGGTCTCTGGCTCCTCCTGCTTCCTCTTCTGCTGCAGTCTCGGCCTCTTCATCCACCTCTGGAGTGACAGTGCCACCTGCCACCCCGCAAACAGAGGATCTTCCAGCAACGCCACCACCTGGGTCACCAAGCATCTCCACAATGTCCCACGGAAGCATTCAGCTCTCCATCTCCCAAACACTGGAGAGGAAGTACCCCCCTACCCACCCACGATCCCTATGTCACGGCTGTATGTGAGCAACAATAGTATACACAGTAAAAGAGCTACTCACCGGACCCAAACTAGGGAGAATAAAGGGTGACCCCTGTCAGACCCTCAAAGCTCTCCCTATGCTGCTAAAGCACATGCCCGGATCCAAATGGCGGAACGAGGCATGCCCACGTGCCTAAGACTGATGACCACTGTAACCCCTACAATAGTGGAAGGGGCACGGCCACCGGTGCCCTACTCAGTATATGGAGGGAACCGTGGCCACCTCAGATCCAGTCAGAAAATAATCAGGTACAAAACAATGTCTGTACACTTAGCTGAAGGTGTTGCAGCCGCAGAACACAGGTCCAGTGAACTGATAACTACAAGTGAAGATACTAAAGCAAGAGCTACAACTGAAATGAGAACTATAATCCACGCCCTACAATAGGAGGAGGGGTGATATAAAGAGAGGGAAATCAAACGCATGAGGAACAGCTGGGAGGAAGGAAACCAAAAGTAAACAGAGCAGTGAGAACTCCTCCCAGCTCTAGTAGTGACATCATCACAGGGGTGGAGAAACAGAGCTGTGAGAACGTCCCAAAGCTCTGGTAGTGACAGTACCCCCCCCCTCTACGGGTGGACTCTGGACACCCAGGACCCACCTTCTCAGGATGAGCCCTATGAAATGCCCTGATGAGGCGAGTGGCTTTAATGTCCGACACCGGAACCCACATCCTCTCCTCAGGACCATAACCCTTCCAATGAACGAGGTACTGAAGAGAACCGCGGACAATGCGAGAGTCCACAATTCTGGAAACCTCAAACTCCAGATTGCCATCAACCAAAATCGGAGGAGGAGGCAAAGAGGAGGGTACCGTGGGCTGGACATATGGTTTTAAGAGAGATCTGTGAAATACATTATGTATCTTCCAAACCCGTGGAAGATCAAGACGGAAGGCAACAGGATTGATGACTGACAAGATTTTATAAGGCCCAATAAACTTGGGACCCAATTTCCAGGAGGGAACCTTCAGTTTAATATTTCTTGTAGACAACCACACCAGATCACCCACATTCAGGTCCGGACTAGGCACACGTCTCTTATCAGCCACACGCCTATACCTCTCACTCATCTTTTTAAGATTACTCTGAATCTTTTGCCAAATGGTAGACAAAGACGAGGAAAATCTCTCCTCCTCAGGTAAACCAGAAAGAGCCCCTCCCGAGAATGTCCCAAACTGCGGATGGAACCCATATGCACCAAAGAATGGTGACTTATCAGAAGATTCCTGACGACGGTTGTTCAGAGCAAACTCAGCAAGAGGGAGAAATGAACACCAATCCTCTTGGTTCTCTGCCACAAAACAGCGCAAATATGTCTCCAGATTCAGATTGAGGCGCTCAGTCTGACCATTCGACTGCGGGTGAAAAGCAGAAGAGAAGGACAGCCGAACCCCCAGGCGAGAACAGAAAGCCTTCCAGAACCTGGACACAAACTGCGTGCCTCTATCGGAAACAATATCAGAGGGAATGCCGTGCAATTTAACAATATGGTCGACAAAAGCTTGCGCCAACGTTTTAGCATTGGGTAAACCAGGGAAAGGTACGAAATGAGCCATCTTGCTAAAACGGTCCACCACCACCAGGATCACGACTTCCCCGAGGAACGAGGAAGATCCGTGATAAAGTCCATGGACAGGTGTGTCCAAGGACGGGAAGGTATGGGTAACGGGAGAAGGGAACCTGAAGGCCGTGAACGAGGGACCTTAGCGCGAGCGCACGTCTCACAAGCACCCACAAAACCCTCCACGACTTACGAAGAGCCGGCCACCAAAATCTCCGAGCACTGAGATCTACCGTGGCTCTACTCCCGGGGTGACCAGCAAGAACCGTATCATGATGCTCCTTAAAGAGTTTGTGACGTAGCTCAGGAGGCACGAACAACTTCCCAGAAGGACAACGGGCAGGTGCCTCAGTCTGGGCAGCCTGGACCTCGGCCTCCAAATCGGAATATAGAGCAGAAACAACTACCCCCTCCGCCAAAATGGGACCCGGGTCCTCAGAGTTTCCTCCTCCCGGAAAACAGCGAGAGAGAGCATCAGCCTTCACATTTTTTATCCCAGGTCGGAATGTAACAACAAAATTGAATCTGGAGAAGAACAGAGACCATCTGGCCTGTCTCGGATTCATACGCCTGGCCGACTCCAAGTATGCCAGATTCTTATGGTCGGTAAAAACGGTGATAGGGTGCCTGGCCCCCTCCAACCAATGGCGCCATTCCTCGAAAGCCAACTTGATGGCCAACAACTCCCTATCTCCCACATCATAGTTTCTCTCTGCCGGGGAGAGTTTTTTAGAGAAAAAGGCACAGGGTCGCCATTTGGCAGGAGAAGGGCCCTGGGACAAAACCGCACCCACACCCACCTCGGAAGCATCCACCTCAACAATAAAAGGTAAGGAAACATCGGGATGCACCAAGACGGGAGCAGACGCAAAACTCTCTTTAATCTTAGAAAAGGCTGCAAGCGCCTCCTCCGACCAAGAGGAAAAATCCGCCCCCTTTTTTGTCATGTCAGTAAGGGGTTTGACAACAGAGGAATAATTCAAAATGAACTTTCTGTAATAGTTCGCAAAACCCAGAAAGCGCTTCAATGCCTTCTGATTCTCAGGAAGCTCCCACTCAAGTACAGCACGGACCAGAAGCAGAGAGGAGAAAACCCAGAAATTGAATCTCCGATACCATAAAAAGACATTTCTCCAGCTTGGCGTACAATTTATTTTCCCGCAGAATCTGCAGAACCTGCAGAACCTGAAAAAGATGATCCTGATGGGTCTGAACATCAGGGGAAAAAATCAAAATATCATCAAGATACACCAATACAAATTTCCCCATTAAATGGTAGAAAATACTATTAACAAAATGCTGAAAGACGGCCGGAGCATTCATCAGGCCGAAAGGCATAACGAGATTCTCGAAATGCCCGTTAGGGGTATTAAAGGCCGTTTTCCATTCATCCCCCTCTCTGACCCTGACCAGGTTGTACGCGCCTCTCAAATCCAATTTGGAAAACACCTTGGCCCCAACAATTTGGTTGAAGAGGTCCGGGATCAGAGGAAGGGGATAGGGATCGCGAATCATGATACGGTTCAGCTCCCTAAAATCTAGGCAAGGTCTCAGAGAGCCATCTTTTGTTTTAACAAAAAAAAACCCCGCGGCCACAGGTGACTTTGAGGGACGAATATGCCCCTTCTCGAGACTCTCGGAGATATAAGTTCGCATTGCGATTCTTTCCGGTTGTGAGAGATTGTAGAGGCGTGCTTTTGGCAGCTTGGCGCCGGGAATGAGGTTAATGGGACAGTCAAACTCCCGGTGAGGAGGTAGCTCCTGAACACCGCTCTCGGAAAACACGTCCGAGAAATCAGAGAGAAATGATGGCACAGTTTTAGTAGACACCTCTGCAAAAGTCGCTGTGAGACAATTCTCTCTACAAAAGTCACTCCACTCATTTATTTGCCTTCCTTGCCAATCAATAGTGGGGTTATGTCTAGTGAGCCAGGGTAACCCCAAAACTAGAGGAGAAGGCAATCCGTTAAGGACAAAACAAGATATATCCTCCACATGAGTGTCACCTACAGCTAGCCGGATATTGTGAACAATGCCCTTCAGAGATCTCTGTGAGAGTGGAGCAGAGTCAATAGCAAAAACAGGTATATCCTTTTCTAATGTGCAAACCTGAAAACCATGCATGGCTACAAATTGGGTGTCAATAAGATTGACGGCCGCTCCACTATCGACAAAAATCTCACAAGAAATGACTTTGCTCTCTAGCGCCACCCTGGCAGACAGGAGAAAACGGGAACTGCAGGTCAGAGGAAAAGCATCAATTCCTACATCAACTTTGCCCAAAGTAGCAGATGAAGCAGAATTTGATGATTTACCTTTTGAGGTTTTTCTCTTATTATCGCTCTTAGTACAGTTCAAGAATCTCCTAGACGGACAAACATTTGCCAAATGACCTATGCCCCCACAACAAAAACACACCATACTCTGAGGACTAAATCCTCTTTTATCAGGGGCAAGTCGACCTAGCTGCATGGGCTCTTCCTCAGAGGGGAGCGAGACAGGATGAGGCCCCTGCACACTGAATGAGTCCGCACCACTGCCCCTAGACTGACAATGGCTGGACAGAGAGGTCTCGTTTCTTTCTCTTAGACGCCTGTCAAGGCGTACCGCTAATGACATGGCAGACTCTAAGGACGTTGGTCTCTCATGGAAAGCAAACGCATCTTTCAATCTCTCTGAGAGACCATGACAGAACTGACTCCGGAGTGCAGCATCATTCCAACCCGAATCAGCTGCCCATCTCCGAAATTCAGAACAATAAAGCTCCGCAGACAGTTTGTTCTGGCATAAAACACGTAAGTTAGATTCGGCCAGAGCAACACGATCCGGGTCATCATAAATCTGCCCCAGGGCCACAAAAAATCTTTCCACGGATCGAAGGGAGGGATCCCCTGATGGCAGCGAAAAAGCCCAAGTCTCAGCATTACCCCTGAGCAGGGAGATGACAATCCTCACCCTCTGCTCCTCCTTACCAGAGGAGTGGGGACACAAGCAAAAATGGAGTTTGCATGCCTCTCTGAAGCGAACAAAATTCTCACTGCCCCCGGAGAACGTTTCCGGAAGTGAGACCTTTGGCTCGCAACAGACTCCATGAGCCGGAGCAGAGCCCAATGCTTGAAGCTGAGTCATAGATTGACGGAGATCCGCTACTTCCAAAGAAAGACCCTGCATGCGGTCAACCAGGCCAGAAAGCGGATCCATGTCAAAAAAGGACGGTTTTGGTGGATTATAATGTCACGGCTGTATGTGAGCAACAATAGTATACACAGTAAAAGAGCTACTGACTGGACCCAAACTAGGGAGGATAAAGGGTGACCCCTGTCAGACCCTCAAAGCTCTCCCTATGCTGCTAAAGCACATGCCCGGATCCAAATGGCGGAACGAGGCATGCCCACGTGCCTAAGACTGATGACCACTGTAACCCCTACAATAGTGGAAGGGGCACGGCCACCGGTGCCCTACTCAGTATATGGAGGGAACCGTGGCCACCTCAGATCCAGTCAGAAAATAATCAGGTACACAACAATGTCTGTACACTTAGCTGAAGGTGTTGCAGCCGCAGAGAAGACGGATCCAAGGACAGCTGGCAATATCCGGAGTGCTTGCTGCAGCAGAACACAGGTCCAGTGAACTTATAGCTACAAGTGAAGATACTAAAGCAAGAGCTACAACTGAAATGAGAACTATAATCCACGCCCTACAATAGGAGGGGTGATATAAAGAGAGGGAAATCAAACGCATGAGGAACAGCTGGGAGGAAGGAAACCAAAAGTAAACAGAGCAGTGAGAACTCCTCCCAGCTCTAGTAGTGACATCATCACAGGGGTGGAGAAACAGAGCTGTGAGAACGTCCCAAAGCTCTGGTAGTGACACCCTAGCCCTGAATGCCAGCATTTCTAAATTACTGGCCTTTGAAATGCTCTCATTCCGTCTGGTGGAGACGGAGAGTTTGAATCTTTTGCCAAATGGTAGACAAAGACGAGGAAAATCTCTCCTCCTCAGGTAAACCAGAAAGAGCCCCTCCCGAGAATGTCCCAAACTGCGGATGGAACCCATATGCACCAAAGAATGGTGACTTATCAGAAGATTCCTGACGACGGTTGTTCAGAGCAAACTCAGCAAGAGGGAGAAATGAACACCAATCCTCCTGGTTCTCTGCCACAAAACAGCGCAAATATGTCTCCAGATTCTGATTGAGGCGCTCAGTCTGACCATTCGACTGCGGGTGAAAAGCAGAAGAGAAGGACAGCCGAACCCCCAGGCGAGAACAGAAAGCCTTCCAGAACCTGGACACAAACTGCGTGCCTCTATCGGAAACAATATCAGAGGGAATGCCGTGCAATTTAACAATATGGTCGACAAAAGCTTGCGCCAACGTTTTAGCATTGGGTAAACCAGGGAAAGGTACGAAATGAGCCATCTTGCTAAAACGGTCCACCACCACCAGGATCACGACTTCCCCGAGGAACGAGGAAGATCCGTGATAAAGTCCATGGACAGGTGTGTCCAAGGACGGGAAGGTATGGGTAACGGGAGAAGGGAACCTGAAGGCCGTGAACGAGGGACATTAGCGCGAGCGCACGTCTCACAAGCACCCACAAAACCCTCCACCGACTTACGAAGAGCCGGCCACCAAAATCTCCGAGCACTGAGATCTACCGTGGCTCTACTCCCGGGGTGACCAGCAAGAACCGTATCATGATGCTCCTTAAAGAGTTTGTGACGTAGCTCAGGAGGCACGAACAACTTCCCAGAAGGACAACGGGCAGGTGCCTCAGTCTGGGCAGCCTGGACCTCGGCCTCCAAATCGGAATATAGAGCAGAAACAACTACCCCCTCCGCCAAAATGGGACCCGGGTCCTCAGAGTTTCCTCCTCCCGGAAAACAGCGAGAGAGAGCATCAGCCTTCACATTTTTTATCCCAGGTCAGAATGTAACAACAAAATTGAATCTGGAGAAGAACAGAGACCATCTGGCCTGTCTCGGATTCATACGCCTGGCCGACTCCAAGTATGCCAGATTCTTATGGTCGGTAAAAACGGTGATAGGGTGCCTGGCCCCCTCCAACCAATGGCGCCATTCCTCGAAAGCCAACTTGATGGCCAACAACTCCCTATCTCCCACATCATAGTTTCTCTCTGCCGGGGAGAGTTTTTTAGAGAAAAAGGCACAGGGTCGCCATTTGGCAGGAGAAGGGCCCTGGGACAAAACCGCACCCACACCCACCTCGGAAGCATCCACCTCAACAATAAAAGGTAAGGAAACATCGGGATGCACCAAGACGGGAGCAGACGCAAAACTCTCTTTAATCTTAGAAAAGGCTGCAAGCGCCTCCTCCGACCAAGAGGAAAAATCCTCCCCCTTTTTTGTCATGTCAGTAAGGGGTTTGACAACAGAGGAATAATTCAAAATGAACTTTCTGTAATAGTTCGCAAAACCCAGAAAGCGCATCAATGCCTTCTGATTCTCAGGAAGCTCCCACTCAAGTACAGCACGGACCTTCTCCGGATCCATGCGAAAACCAGAAGCAGAGAGGAGAAAACCCAGAAATTGAATCTCCGATACCATAAAAAGACATTTCTCCAGCTTGGCGTACAATTTATTTTCCCGCAGAATCTGCAGAACCTGAAAAAGATGATCCTGATGGGTCTGAACATCAGGGGAAAAAATCTAAATATCATCAAGATACACCAATACAAATTTCCCCATTAAATGGTAGAAAATACTATTAACAAAATGCTGAAAGACGGCCGGAGCATTCATCAGGCCGAAAGGCATAACGAGATTCTCGAAATGCCCGTTAGGGGTATTAAAGGCCGTTTTCCATTCATCCCCCTCTCTGACCCTGACCAGGTTATACGCGCCTCTCAAATCCAATTTGGAAAACACCTTGGCCCCAACAATTTGGTTGAAGAGGTCCGGGATCAGAGGAAGGGGATAGGGATCGCGAATCGTGATACGGTTCAGCTCCCTAAAATCTAGGCAAGGTCTCAGACAGCCATCTTTTGTTTTAACAAAAAAAAAACCCGCGGCCACAGGTGACTTTGAGGGATGAATATGCCCCTTCTCGAGACTCTCGGAGATATAAGTTCGCATTGCGATTCTTTCCGGTTGTGAGAGATTGTAGAGGCGTGCTTTTGGCAGCTTGGCGCCGGGAATGAGGTTAATGGGACAGTCAAACTCCCGGTGAGGAGGTAGCTCCTGAACACCGCTCTCGGAAAACACGTCCGAGAAATCAGAGAGAAATGATGGCACAGTTTTAGTAGACACCTCTGCAAAAGTCGCTGTGAGACAATTCTCTCTACAAAAGTCACTCCACTCATTTATTTGCCTTCCTTGCCAATCAATAGTGGGGTTATGTCTAGTGAGCCAGGGTAACCCCAAAACTAGAGGAGAAGGCAATCCGTTAAGGACAAAACAAGATATATCCTCCACATGAGTGTCACCTACAGCTAGCCGGATATTGTGAACAATGCCCTTCAGAGATCTCTGTGAGAGTGGAGCAGAGTCAATAGCAAAAACAGGTATATCCTTTTCTAATGTGCAAACCTGAAAACCATGCATGGCTACAAATTGGGTGTCAATAAGATTGACGGCCGCTCCACTATCGACAAAAATCTCACAAGAAATGACTTTGCTCTCTAGCGCCACCCTGGCAGACAGGAGAAAACGGGAACTGCAGGTCAGAGGAAAAGCATCAATTCCTACATCAACTTTGCCCAAAGTAGCAGATGAAGCAGAATTTGATGATTTACCTTTTGAGGTTTTTCTCTTATTATCGCTCTTAGTACAGTTCAAGAATCTCCTAGACGGACAAACATTTGCCAAATGACCTATGCCCCCACAACAAAAACACACCATACTCTGAGGACTAAATCCTCTTTTATCAGGGGCAAGTCGACCTAGCTGCATGGGCTCCTCCTCAGAGGGGAGCGAGACAGGATGAGGCCCCTGCACACTGAATGAGTCCGCACCACTGCCCCTAGACTGACAATGGCTGGACAGAGAGGTCTCGTTTCTTTCTCTTAGACGCCTGTCAAGGCGTACCGCCAATGACATGGCAGACTCTAAGGACGTTGGTCTCTCATGGAAAGCAAACGCATCTTTCAATCTCTCTGAGAGACCATGACAGAACTGACTCCGGAGTGCAGCATCATTCCAACCCGAATCAGCTGCCCATCTCCGAAATTCAGAACAATAAAGCTCCGCAGACAGTTTGTTCTGGCATAAAACACGTAAGTTAGATTCGGCCAGAGCAACACGATCCGGGTCATCATAAATCTGCCCCAGGGCCACAAAAAATCTTTCCACGGATCGAAGGGAGGGATCCCCTGATGGCAGCGAAAAAGCCCAAGTCTCAGCATTACCCCTGAGCAGGGAGATGACAATCCTCACCCTCTGCTCCTCCTTACCAGAGGAGTGGGGACACAAGCAAAAATGGAGTTTGCATGCCTCTCTGAAGCGAACAAAATTCTCACTGCCCCCGGAGAACGTTTCCGGAAGTGAGACCTTTGGCTCGCAACAGACTCCATGAGCCGGAGCAGAGCCCAATGCTTGAAGCTGAGTCATAGATTGACGGAGATCCGCTACTTCCAAAGAAAGACCCTGCATGCGGTCAACCAGGCCAGAAAGCGGATCCATGTCAAAAAAGGACGGTTTTGGTGGATTATAATGTCACGGCTGTATGTGAGCAACAATAGTATACACAGTAAAAGAGCTACTGACCGGACCCAAACTAGGGAGGATAAAGGGTGACCCCTGTCAGACCCTCAAAGCTCTCCCTATGCTGCTTAAAGCACATGCCCGGATCCAAATGGCGGAACGAGGCATGCCCACGTGCCTAAGACTGATGACCACTGTAACCCCTACAATAGTGGAAGGGGCACGGCCACCGGTGCCCTACTCAGTATATGGAGGGAACCGTGGCCACCTCAGATCCAGTCAGAAAATAATCAGGTACACAACAATGTCTGTACACTTAGCTGAAGGTGTTGCAGCCGCAGAGAAGACGGATCCAAGGACAGCTGGCAATATCCGGAGTGCTTGCTGCAGCAGAACACAGGTCCAGTGAACTTATAGCTACAAGTGAAGATACTAAAGCAAGAGCTACAACTGAAATGAGAACTATAATCCACGCCCTACAATAGGAGGGGTGATATAAAGAGAGGGAAATCAAACGCATGAGGAACAGCTGGGAGGAAGGAAACCAAAAGTAAACAGAGCAGTGAGAACTCCTCCCAGCTCTAGTAGTGACATCATCACAGGGGTGGAGAAACAGAGCTGTGAGAACGTCCCAAAGCTCTGGTAGTGACACCCTAGCCCTGAATGCCAGCATTTCTAAATTACTGGCCTTTGAAATGCTCTCATTCCGTCTGGTGGAGACGGAGAGTTTTAAAAGCCTTATGGCGGTGGTTGTCCCACAGTACGTCGTGCCCAGCCGCCAATACTTTTCCAGGCGAGCCATCCCTTCCCTGCACAACCAAGTAGGGGACAAAATTAGGTGTGCACTGCGCAACGCCATCTGTGGCAAGGTGCACCTCACTACGGATACGTGGACCAGTAAGCACGGTCAGGGACGTTATATCAACATAACAGCACACTGGGTAAATGCAGTGGCGGCTGGGTCTGAGGCGGATAGCAGTTTGGCGCATGTCCTTCCACCACAGAGGATTGCAGGGCACCTCAGTTTGCCTCCTGTTGCTTCCTCCTCCTACTCCGCTTCCTCATCCTCTACCGGCTCCTCATCCGGTCAGCGTAACACCTTCACCACCAACTTCAGCACAACCAGGGGTAAACGACAGCAGGCAGTTTTAAAACTTATCTGTTTGGGGGACAAACCCCACACCCCGCAGGAGCTGTGGACGGGCCTTAAACAAAAGACCGATGAGTGGTTTGTGCCAGTCAGCCTCAAGCCCGGCCTGGTGGTGTGCGATAATGGGCAAAATCTCATAGCAGCTCTGGGACTAGCCGGTTTGACGCACATCCCTTGCCTGGCGAATGTGCTGAATTTGGTGGTGCAGAGATCCCTTAAAAATTACCCCAATATGTCAGAGCTGCTGCATAAAGTGCGGGCCGTCTGTGCGCGCTTTCAGCGTTCTCACCCTGCTGCTGCTCGCCTGTCAGCGCTGCAGCGTAACTTCGGCCTTCCAGGTCACCGGCTCATATGCAACGTGCCCGCTCTGCGGAACAGTACCACTTCACCACCAATGACTGGTTCTCCATGCGAGACTGTTTCAAGTACTCCACCAACATGGCCAGTGCCGATAACGCCGTTCTCAGCGTAACTATCCCACTTCTATGCCTCCTTGAAAAAACGCTGCTGGCGATGATGGAAGAGGATGTGGCACAGAAGGAGGAGGAGGAGGAGGAAGAGGGATCATTTCGTAGGGTTTCCAGCCAGTCATTCACAAGTGGCTCTGAGGGTGGGTTCCCACACACACAAACGCCAGGTACACAATTGTCCAGCCAGGGCACAGTTCTGGAGGATGACAAGGAGGAACCATGTTCACAGCAGGGTGGCACCCAGACCAGTTCATGGCCATCACTGGTGCGTGGCTGGGGGGATACAGAGGACATAGACGATACACCTCCCACAGAGGACAGCTTTTCGTTGCCTCTGGGCAGCCTGGCACACATGAGTGATTACATGCTGCAGTGTCTCCGCAACGACCGCCGAGTTGCCCACATTCTAACTTGTGCTGATTGCTGGATGACCACGCTGCTGGATCCCCATTACAAGGACAACGTACCGTCCTTAATTCCGTCACTGGAGCATGATCGTAAGATGCGTGAGTACAAGCGCACGCTGGTAGACGCGCTACTGGTGGCCTTCCCACCTGAGAGCGGGGGCACAGTGGAAGCACAAGGCGAAGGCAGAGGACGAGGAAGAGGTCGCCAATAGAGTTGAGCGGACACCTGGATGTTCGGGTTCGGCAGGTTCGGGACCCGAACTTGACCCCGAACCCCATTGAAGTCAATGGGGGACCCGAACTTTTGGCCACTAAAATGGCTCTAAAATAGTCCTGGAAAGGGCTAGAGGGCTGCAAAAGGCATCAAAATGTGCTTAAGAGCATGGCAATTGTTCTGCAAACAAATGTGGATAGGGAAATGACTTAAAATAACATAAAATACTGAAAAATAAAAATCTGGATCTAGGAGTAGGAGGTTGAGGAGCCGGTGGATGGGTGGATGTGGCGGTGTAGGTTGACGTGCTGGTGTAGGTGGAAGTGGCGGTGAAGGAGGAATAGGTAGCCAACACTGATTTGTGTTATTTTTTATTTTTAAATTGGGGTATCCCCCAAAATATTTGGACATATCACAAAATAAAACAAAGAATAAGTGCACTTGAGTACAAGAATGGATGGTTGAGGCTGGTATAAATGTCTATTCTGCACAAGGTATGGCAAGTCCTGTGGGATCCATGCCTGGTTCATTTTAATAAACATAAGCTTGTCCACATTGGCTGCGGCCTGTGATAATGCTCTTTGCTGTGCTAAACACACGTTCACACTATACACTGGCTGCAGGGCAGGTCAGCACCTCCAAGGCTGACAAAGCTTTTCCACATTTGGGCCATGCTAACCCTGCCTTCTCAGGTGCTGGCGGTGCCCCAGCTGCATTGGCGACCTCTTCCTCCTCCTCTGCCTTCTCCTTGTGCTTCCACTGTGCCCCCGCTGTCAGGTGGGAATGCCATCAGCAGCGTGCGCTTGTAGTCGCGCATCTTCCGATCAGTAACAGATGTTTTCACTAAATTTAGTTCCCTGTCAGCAATGCAGAGCAGGGGTTCATTCACAGCAAAAGGGGGTTTATGTCACCCAGCAATAGAACAGAGGATTTTGAGAGAGCGAGGCCCATGTCACCCAGGCACAGCAGGGGTTCATTCACGGCAAAAGGGGATTCATGTCACCCAGCAATAGAACAGACGATTTTGAGAGATTTAGGCCCCTGTCACCCAGGCACAGCAGGGGTTCACATTCCAGTAGCATTGTTTACATACACATGGTTAATAGGGATAAACGGACCGGTGGATGTTTAGGTTCGACGGGTTCAGACGAACTTTGTTTCAAAGTTCGGTTTGGGTTCCAAACTTGACCCGAACCTGACCCTGAATACTGAACCCTATTGAAGTAAATAGGGACCCGGACTTTGGGGCTAAAAAATGGCTGTAAAAAAAGTCATAGAGGGCTAGAGGGCTAAAGGGGATAGAGGGCTGCAAAAGGATCCAAAATAGTGGTAATAGCAGTACAATTGCCCTAGAAACAAACGCGGATAGAGATATTATTTAAAATAACGTACAATACATAAAAATAATAAATAATACTCTTGAACCAGGAGGCAGAGGTCCAAGTAGAGTAGGAAGTTGAGGAGGTTATGGATATATTTTTTTGATTGGTCTGTTAATTCTGTGTGTGATCTATAACCATTTTTTTGGGTGCAGCTGGTATATTGTGGAAGAGGCGGAGGAGATAGCCAACAATTTTTTTTTTTTTTTTTTCATTTTTTGGTTTGTGTAGGCCCCAAAACATTGGGAAATAGCAAAGAGAAAGCACAAAGTTCGCTGGAGTATAACTCTCTACTCTGCCAATATAAGACCTAATAACCTTGAGCCAAAAGGTGGAGGTCCTAATTGAGAAGGAGGCGGACGTGGCAGTGTAGGCGAAAGAGGCGGAAAAGGCGGAGGAGGTAGCCAACACATTTTTATTTTTATAATTTTTTTTTATTTTTCTTAAATTTTTTTTTTGTGGGTTTGTGGAGGCCCCAAAACATTGGGAAATAGCAAAGAGAACGCTCAAAGTGCACATAAATATAACAATGGCTGGGTGCGGTCGGTATACCTCTCTAATCTGCCCAAGGTACAGACAAATCCTGTGGGATCCATGCCTGGTTCATTTTAATGAATGTGAGCTTGTCCCGGTTGGCTGTGGACAGGCGAATGCGCATTTCCGTGATCATCCCCTGCTGTGCTAAACACTAGAGATGAGCGAATCGAAGTTGACGAAGTCGAATTTGTTCAGAATTTCAGGAAAAATTTGATTCGCACCGAATCCGAATTTCCTGCTGCTTTGTGGTAACGAATCGCATTTTCCCCTAAAATGGCTGCTGCACATGTTAGGACATGGAGCAAAGAACTCTGGGAACGAGAGATCACCGCAATGCCATGCTTGCAGCCAATCAGCAGTCAGCCAGCCCTGTGATGTCACAGCCCTATAAATAGCCTCAGCCATCTTGGATTCAGCCATTTTCCAGTGTACTTAGTGCAGGGAGAGACATTAGCAGGTGCTAGGGAAAGTGCTAGGAAAGACTTGAAAACATTTATTTTGCTGAACAGAAGTTTACGGAAAGATCATTAGAAGTGTAGGGAAAGGGTAGGTAGGGATTATTCCACACTATAAAAGGAGAACAGGGTCCAATAGGGGAGTGTACAGCCTGGGTAATAGGAACACTCCTATTACACCTTGCTGCACTGACAGGGGGATCCAAATTGCCATTATACTTTTGCTTTCCGGTTTGCAATAGAAGATACCTATGTAATTCCAGCAAACCTTTCTTGTTATTGGGGTGCAAGTGCTGTGGGATACAGCCATTAACAAGGTGTATTACTAGGAAATGTTTCTATATTTTTTTTTTTAGCCCTTGTGCGGTGCAGTTATATGTTCTAAAGCCTTTTTTGGGGGTATTCGTGGAAAAATATAAGGGCTTATTTGCTGTTCAGCAGTGTAGTTATATGTTCTAAAGCTTTTTTGGCCTTTCAGTGGTGCAGTTATATGTTCTAAATATTTTTGGTGTGCATTAGTGGCAAAAAAAATATTATTTGCCGTTGTGTGGTGAAGTGACAAAATTGCAGCCTTTTTTTGTGGTGTATTAATTTCCTTTTTATTTATTTATTTGATCTAACAGTATGTCAGACAAAGAAGTGACAGGCCCTGCACAGGGGAGAGGCAGAGGCATAAATGTTTCTGGCACAGGCACAGATCGCAGCAGAGTAAGGGGGCGTGGCAGCAGGGGTCATTTCGAGAGGCCTAAGCTCCCGGTGTCATCTAGCAGTCGTGTCTTGACCGGCAACCCAGCGGTTCTTGAATGGTTGACTCGGTCATCCACTTCGTCCCAAGTGACATCAGACACCCCCAGCCATCAGACACCCTTAGTTTTCATGGCCCGGGAGCAGGCCCTGTGCCCTCACCCGTCCTCAATTTGCCTCTGTCTTTTTCTGTTCCCTCAGCCAGACAAATATTCTATGCTGTGGGCTCAGCTCCACTATACAGCGATGACGAGCTACTAGAGGACAGTCAGCAGCTACTGCCCAGCCAAGATCTGGAGGAGACATCCGCTACTTCCTCCAGTAGGCGGGCAAGTAGTGATGAGGAGAGTGGTGTGGGAGCTGGTGTTGCAAGCGATCAGGCTCCTGGCTCAGAGACTGTTGAGGAGGACATCCGTGACGTGCAGACAGTACTCGAAGATGATGTAGCCAATCACAGTTGGGAGCCAGGTGACGATGGGTCTTCATCATCATTGGGAGAAGAGGGTGGCAGCTTGCGTGAGAGGCAGCGGCGGAGCCAGCAAGTCAGTAGCATGGCCGGGAGTCAGCAGGGTGGCAGCAGTGGGAGGTCGGAAGCCAAACGGCCCGGGGTAGACCACCTGCTTCGCAGGAGCCTACCTGCTTGGAAAGTAGTGGTGCAGGGGTTCACGGAGGCAGCGGCTGTAGCAGTCAGTCAGTGTGGATTGTTGGGGGTGCTGTGTGAAGAAGGTTAAGCGTGGCCAGGGTGCCAATGTTGGCACCATGACCCTGCTTCAACATATGCAGCGTCACCATAAAGTGGCCTGGGAGAACTGTGGCTCCAATGTGGTGTTCCAGTCTGCCGCAGTAACCGCTGTATCACCCAGTGGCGCGCAGCCTATTTCAGGCCGCCAAGGCTCCACCACCTCAGCCGAAGGGAGCTGTCTGTCCTTCCCATTATCTACCGGATCTGATGCTCCTGCTCCTCACCCTACTACTCCTCGTCAGTCATCCCATCAGCAATCGATCACCAAAGCGATTACCAAGAGACAACAGTATGCATGCACTCATCCAACGGCACAGAAGCTGAACGTGCTCCTGGCCAAGTTGCTGGTGCTGCAGTGCCTCCCTGTCCAAATAGTGGACTCTGCACCTTTCAGAGAACTGATGGCTTGTGTCGAGCTGAGGTGGAGAATCCCAAGCCGTCATTTCTTTTCCAAAAAGGCAGTACCAGCCCTGCACAAATATGTAGAACAGGAAGTGGGCCAGTCCTTGAGCCTGTCGGTGTCTGCCAAAGTGCACGGCAGTGCCGGCATGTGGAGCTGAAACTATGGTCAAGGACAATATAAATCCTCTATGGCCCACTGAGTAAATCTGATTCCTGCCCAGCCAAACCAGCAACTTGGCCAGGTGACGCCGCTTCCGGCTCCACGTTCTCACGCCATTGGTCCTGCGACAATGTTCGCCTCTGCCTCCTCATCCTCCACCGTGTCCTCAGCCTCCACTGCAGGGACAATTCACAGTGCCCCACCAGCATGCCACATGTGCAGGGCACGGCGGTGTCACGCTGTTCTGCACCTAGTTTGGCTGGGCGAAAGGAGTCACACAAGGGAGGAACTGCTCCGCGTCATTCATCAAGAAATCCAATCCTGGCTTTCTCCACGACAACTCAAAATCGGAACCATGGTGACGGACAACGGGAAGAACATGGTGTCGTTGCTGCGTCAAGGAGGGATGTTAAATCTGGTTGTCAAGCATTTCCTTAAGTCTTCCACCTATCTGCAAGACATCCTAAAAATGGCGAGGAAACTTTGCATGCACTTCAACCACTCGTACACTGCAAAGCACACTCTCCTTGAGCTTCAGCGGCAGAACAGCATCCCCCAACATAGGCTGATATGCAACGTTTCCACCCATTGGAATTCCAGCCTCCATATGTTGAACAGACTATACAAACAGAGAAAGGCCATAAACGGATTTCTTGATGATATACTCCCCTGTATAACTTCGACGTTAGCCAGTGGCAGCTCAGGCGTGACACCTGCCGTTTGCTCGTGCCCTTTGAGGAGGCCACTTTATTTGTATCACACTACCTAACACACTGCACTGCAACAGCTACACTATAACCTACACTGACTATCTCCCACTAACTATCTGTATTATATATATAAGCTATCTAACTATCTATCTAATGTAATGAGTGGATAGCACAGAACACAGCAATGACACTGCTGTCTCTCAGAACTTAAAAAAACTGGCTGCTGTGACATGCGCAGCACTATGAAGTGCCGCTTGCACTGTGGCATTAGAAGAATTTTGATATCTATGACTTTCAGTCTAACCAGACTGTCTATTACTCTGTAATTCGTCTAGCGCCGTTTATGGAAACAGTAGGTTTAAAGAGCACACCAAATGCTTGAAATAACTTCTTTATTAACTTCCACTTTTCTTCATATAACACTGCCGCCTCCGCAGCAGATAGTCTATGTACAAAACACGTGTTGAAAAGGTATGGTGGTTCAACTGTTCAATCTTGTCATTCAACATAAAATTCAATCTTGTGGTTCAACTGTTCAATCTTGTCATTCAACATAAAATGGTAGATATATTTCTCTCTTGAGTATCTGTACTCTCACTTTAAGTTATTTTAGCACTTTATGAGAGGTATACCCAGCTGAGCTGCAGCTCTCTTAAGATGCTCCACATCTTGACTCAGAGTTTTGATCATTCAAATACATTTGAGCGCAGAGAGGACCCAAAATACAGAGAAATCCTATTCATCATCTCTCCAGCAACAACTACAGCCCATCAGAAATTGTGGATCACTTTGGATGGCTGAGATTTAAACTGGATTAAAATTGGACATGGACTAATCGTCCCTAGCCTGCTAGGAGCTGACCTCAGACCTTGAAATTCTTCAACTTTCTTCAACCTTCTGCTCCTGGTCGTTTCTGTAAGTAGCGGATACAGAAAAAACATCTTGTGTGCCTTTCGTGTTTCATGACTGTCTCTCTTTCTACATCTATTCTTAATTTTTTTTTATTTAAAAACAAGGAACTATTTTAAACAACTTTGGAGCATCTCCCTGTCCCTGAGAATTGCAGCTTGCAAAGACCCCTTTGATCTCAGCAGGACGCCTATCAGCTGTCCAAATGTCAGCACTCAAATACAAATCCGAAATGCTTATCAGTATTGGAACTTCTTTGACAAAGGAACTTTTACAAATTGACCCCACTTTAATTATCCCAATAAAATCCCTTGGGATTCTAATGAAAACAAGACGAGGAAAGAGAGGAAAACGAGCAGGCACTCATAATGCTGTTACAAAGGCTAAGCAATCTTCATATATCACCAAAACAACATCAATTACAGCTATATCAGTAAAGGACCTAGACCTCTCTAACACTCCAGAATTCAGGCCCCAGCCGGCTAGGAACACAGGCTTCAAAGTTAAGGCAAACTACATTAAAGCAGCACTCTGCAATGCCAGATCTATTAACAACAAAACAGTAGTTATTCACGACCTAATAGAAGCCTCAGATCTAACTTTAATTACGGACACGTGGCTGGATCAGAACTCGGGACCCACTCTGGAAGCTGCTGTGCCAGCCAACTACTCAGTGTTACACTGCGAAAGGCAAGACCGCAAGGAAGGAGGAGTAGCTCTGTGCTTCAAATCCAGTTTGAACATTAAACCCCTCGCAGTAACCCACACCCACTCTTTTGAATGTCTGGCAGCACAACTTTCAAAAATATAAACATAATGCTTGTCTACCGCCCCCCTGGTGATGGCTCAGCCTTTCTTAAGGAATTAGCAGAACTTGTATCTTGCATAACACTGAAACACCCTATGTGGATCATTCTAGGAGTCTTTAATGCATGGGTGGATACACATTCCTCTCAGTTAGGAAAAGAGCTACTTCTTTCTATAAATGAACTGGGCTTCTCTCAAGCCATCAACCTCCCCACCCACAAAAAAGGCCACACTTTGGACCTCATATTCCATTCAGAACTTTTAATATCCAATGTCGAAATTGATTCAGTAGTTTGGTCAGACCACCAAACAAATCAACTTCTCCCTTACAGCAACAGCCCCAAAAAAGTAAAAGAACTAATAAAATACCGTTCCTTGACAGGTCTGTCACCCCAACACCTTCAAAACACCCTCAATCTTGATGAACTGACAGATCACAACTTAGACCTCAAATATAACCACTATGTCTCGGCTGCTTTTGATTCCATAGATCCCCTACGCATTAAACGTTCCGCTCCATTACATCACGCTCGCTGGTTTGACAACTCTGTAAAGGAAACAACTTCTAAATGAATATAGGAGCACCACGCACCTCCACAGAACTTCTACATGCTGAGGTAGGGGGATACTACTTAATATCAGATCTGGGAGAAGGGTTTACCTTGTTCTCTTAGTAGGTCCTCCTCGCGACTGCTAGTGAGTCCACTTGTGGAGTAGTTTAGATTTTGTTTTTCTTCTTCAGAGGGCTTCAGGGATCTCCGCTGATAATAGGCAAAGTTCTTTTTAGGATCTTTTTCGAAGCTCGCCCCTGCCGGTGGCGCAGCTTTTACTTTTGTATTTCGCTCACGCTCACAGAATGGAGTGGGTGACGTCACCAGAGCTACGGTTCCTCTCAGACACCAAAAGCGATTCCTAAAACGCGTTTCTAGCACTGCGGTGCTCTTCGTCAGGGATTCACTTAGGTGCCTTCTTTGTCTATCTTTTATCAGCTGCGGTCCTTGTCTGTTTAACCCTTATCCTGCTGTAGTATGTTTCACCGCCTCCGGACCGCCTAACGCAGGATCGCGTTCCGGAGACGCACCTGCAGGCAGAGTCACGCATATACGCGTCATCTCGCGAGACGTGAGATTTCGCTCAAAGAGTTCAAGGAGTATTTCGTCAGCAACCTGCCAGCCAATGATCGTAGCTGGCAGGTTGCTGATTTTTTAAAAATCGAATCACAAGCCATCTAACACCTTATATTTATAAATATAAGGTGTTAAATGGCTTCTCTGCTCCTCTGCTGGTCCTTTTGGTCGGTTGGCTCCAGCAGAGGAGCAGACATCACAGTGAGTACCCACCAACACCAAACTTAGCCCCAGATCACCCCCATCACCCCAATTAACCCCTTGATCACCCCTTGATCGCACCTGTCAATCACCAGTGAAAGGGAAAAAAGTGATCAGTGTAAACTGTCACTTTTTTTTTCCCACTAGTATGACTGTTAGGTTTTAGGATAGTTTAGGCCCCTTGGTTAGGTAGTTAGCGTCAGTTAGCGCCCAGCCCACCGCACCGCACCGCACCGCACCGCAGTCACTTATTCGCTGGTTAGCGTATCGCTAATCAGCATTTGTACTTTTATAGTATCTGTAAGTGATCAAAACTGATCACAGTCAGATCTATAATTGTATTAGTGTCACCTTAGTTCACCCTCCACCCAAAATGCCGTGTTTGCCCGATCAGGCCTGATCGGTTGCCCACACGTGCGTTCACCCACGCCTGCCCTGCCGCAGAGACAAAAATATTATTTTTTTTTGATCACTGCACAATCACTTTACAAGCGCTGCGGCGATAAAAAAAATCAGTTTTGATATTTTTTATCAATCGCAGCGGCCTCTGGTACTTTGCTAGCCTCCCATTTGTAAGACAGGCTTGCTTTTTTTCTTGGGTAGTCTCAGGGAATACCCCTAAATTTAGTAGTCCAAATGTCAAACAGGGGGTATTCTTCTGAAGAGACCTACAGGCTTCTGACCCAGTCGGATGAGGAATGGGAACCCTCATCTGACGAATCTAGTGGGTCAGAATATGAACCTGTAGAAAGCAGTGGCAGTCTGACCCAAAGTTCGGACGAGGAGGTTGAGGTCCCTGATAGCACCAGGCGTACCCGGCCCCTTGTTGCTAGACCACAGGTTGCGCAGGATCCGCTTCAAGAGCAGCAGAGTGGGGCTGGGGCTGGCGCTGTCGGATCACGTAGTGAGGCATACACCAGCAGCGCAGCCCTCCCTGGACCTAGTATCAGCACTGCCATACAACATGGTGAAGTGGCGAACACCAGAAGGGCAGTTGAAGCAGGTACGGTGGCACGTGCAATAGTTACCCCATCGCAGCCACCGCACAGACAGGCCCGTAGAGCCCCTAGAGTCCCTGAGGTGCTGGCAAACCCTGATTGGCAGTCCCCAACTTCAGCCGCACCTGTAGTTCCCCCTTTCACCGCCCAGTCTGGAGTTCGGGTTGAGAGAGCTCAGATCGGTTCGGCACTGGGATTTTTTGAGCTGTTCTTGACTGCGGAGCTCTTGGACTTAGTCGTGGCAGAAACGAATCGGTATGCCACTCAATTTATAGCCGCCAACCCGGGAAGCTATTATGCCCAGCCTTTCCGGTGGAAACCAGTCCAAGTTTCCGAATTAAATTTTTTTCTGGGCCTTCTCCTCAACATGGGTTTAACCAAAAAGCATGAATTGCGGTCATATTGGTCCACGAACCCAATTCATCACATGTCCATGTTCTCTGCTGCTATGTCCAGGGCACGATTTGAGGCCATCCTGCGTTTCCTGCACTTTAGCGACAACACCACCTCCCATCCCAGATGCCACCCAGCTTTTGACCGGCTCCATAAAATTCGGCCCCTCATAGACCACTTCAACAACAAATTTGCAGATTTGTATACCCCTGAGCAAAACATCTGCGTAGACGAGTCCCTTATACATTTTACCGGACGCCTTGGCTTCAAACAATACATCCCAAGCAAGCGCGCCCGGTATGGGGTCAAATTGTATAAGCTCTGTGAAAGGGCCACAGGCTATACCCACAAATTTCGGATCTATGTGGGAAAAGATCAGACCCTGGAGCCGGTCGGTTGCCCTGACTACCTGGGGAGCAGTGGGAAGACAGTCTGGGACTTGGTGTCACCCTTATTCGGCAAGGGGTACCATCTTTATGTGGACAATTTTTACACAAGTGTGGCCCTCTTTAGGCATTTGTTTCTAGAACGGATTTGCGCCTGTGGCACCGCGCGAACTAGTCGCGTGGGCTTCCCCCAACGGCTTGTAACCACCCGTCTTGCAAGGGGGGAGAGGGCTGCCTTGTGTAACGAAGAACTGCTCGCGGTGAAATGGAGAGACAAGCGTGACGTTTACATGCTCTCCTCCATTCACGCAGACACGACAATCCAAATTGAGCGAGCAACCCATGTCATTGAAAAGCCCCTCTGTGTCCACGACTATAATGCGCTCATGGGAGGGGTGGACTTCAATGACCAGATGTTGTCTCCGTATTTAGTTTCCCGCAGAACCAGACGCTGGTATAAGAAGGTGTCTGTATATTTAATTCAATTGGCGCTGTATAATAGTTTTGTTCTCTACAGTAAGGCTGGGAGAACAGGATCCTTCCTCAAATTCCAGGAAGAGATCATCGAGAACCTCCTTTACCAAGGAGGTTCCGTGGCCCCATCCACCAGTGTAGTTAGCCGTCTACACGAGCGACATTTCCCCAGTGTCGTTCCTGGTACCTCAACCCAACCGTCACCCCGAAAAAGATGTTGTGTCTGTAGCAGGAGTGGAATAAGGCGTGACACCCGCTATTTCTGTCCTGACTGCCCTGACCACCCTGCCCTATGCTTTGGTGAGTGTTTCCGGAAGTACCACACAAAGGTACACCTAGCATAGGGATTGCATCTCACAGGACAGGCACACAGGGCTATTAGGGCCCTTACACTCACAGCTGCTGCAAACCTCTCCTTTCACCTGGGATAAAGTGCATAATGTACTTCGCCACATCTTTGGGCGATTTGCGCTTTGCACATTGTCCCATGGGGAAGAAGAGGTTTGCCCTATAAAGGTAAAAAAAAAAAAAAAACACCGGTAAGCAAAAAAGTTTATGTTCAGTTCAAAAAGTTAAATAAAGTTTATATGTTCCGTTCAAATGTTATTATAAAGTTAATAAACTTATTGCGTTGCGGCCTGGTTTTTTCTTTTTTGTCTAGTTTTTTTTACCTTCCAGGTAGACCAGCCGATCGACTAGCTGCAGCACTGATGTGCATTCTGACAGAAGCATTGCGCTGCTGTCAAATTACACAAAAGTCAGTGTATGCGGCGCTGCAAGACGAGATTTCTCCTCTGCAGTAAAAGATACGTTTGCCGAGGCATATGAGCTGAGGAGGCGGCGGTGTTCATATACTTTGGCAAACACTTTGTATATAAAAAAAATAAAAAATCCCGGCAATGATTTATTCATCCACATCGATTGATGTGAATGGAGAAATCGGGTTTGCCAGGGCATACGAGCTAAGTGGGTATGGATGTTGGGCGGAGCTCCTATGTCCTGGCAGACGCCTTTCCCCTCCTATTTTTTTTGGGCAGAGATTTTTTCATCCACATTGATCGATGCGAATGAAGAAATCTGTGCCGTTCATTTTTTCTTTCAGCCCAGAGGCTGAACGAAAAAAATAATATCTCATTACCCGTATGCTCAATATTAAGGAGAATAGCAGAAACTCCTAATGCTGGCCATACATGTAATGATTGCGGAGACCCTCAAATGCCAGGGCAGTACAAACACCCCACAAATGACCCCATTTTGGAAAGAAGACACCCCAAGGTATTCACTGAGGGGCATATTGAGTCCATGAAAGATTGAAATTTTTGTCCCAAGTTAGCGGAAAGGGAGACTTTGTGAGAAAAAACAAAAAAAAAACAATTTCCGCTAACTTGTTGCAAAAAAAAATAATTCTTTGAACTCGCCATGCCCCTCATTGAATACCTTGGGGTGTCTTATTTCCAAAATGGGGTCACATGTGGGGTATTTATACTGCCCTGGCATTTTAGGGGCCCTAAAGCGTGAGAAGAAGCCTGGGATCCAAATGTCTAAAAATGCCCTCCTAAAAGGAATGTGGGCCCCTTTGCGCATCTAGGCAGCAAAAAAGTGTCACACATCTGGTATCGCCGTACTCAGGAGAAGTTGGGGAATGTGTTTTGGGGTGTCATTTTACATATACCCATGCTGGGTGAGAGAAATATCTTGGCAAAAGACAACTTTTCCCATTTTTTTTATACAAAGTTGGCATTTGACCAAGATATTTCTCTCACCCAGCATGGGTATGTGTAAAAAGACACCCCAAAACACATTGCCCTACTTCTTCTGAGTACGGCGATACCAGATATGTGACACTTTTTTGCAGCCTAGGTGGGCAAAGGGGCCCACATTCCAAAGAGCACCTTTAGGATTTACAGGTCATTTTTTACACATTTTGATTTCAAACTACTTACCACACATTAGGGCCTCTAAATTGCCAGGGCAGTATAACTACCCCACAAGTGACCCCATTTTGGAAAGAAGACACCCCAAGGTATTCCGTGAGGGGCATGGCGAGTTCCTAGAATTTTTTATTTTTTGTCACAAGTTAGCGGAAAATGATGATTTTTTTTTTTTCTTACAAAGTCTCATATTCCACTAACTTGTGACAAAAAATAAAAACTTCCATGAACTCACTATGCCCATCACGAAATACCTTGGGGTGTCTTCTTTCCAAAATGGGGTCACTTGTGGCGTAGTTATACTGCCCTGGCATTCTAGGGGCCCTAATGTGTGGTAAGTAGTTTGAAATCAAAATGTGTAAAAAATTACCTGTGAAATCCTAAAGGTGCTCTTTGGAATGTGGGCCCCTTTGCCCACCTAGGCTGCAAAAAAGTGTCACACATGTGGTATCACCGTACTCAGGAGAAGTTGGGCAATGTGTTTTGGGGTGTCATTTTACATATACCCATGCTGGGTGAGATAAATATCTTGGTCAAATGCCAACTTTGTATAAAAAAATGGGAAAAGTTGTCTTTTGCCGAGATATTTCTCTCACCCAGCATGAGTATATGTAAAATGACACCCCAAAACACATTTCCCAACTTCTCCTGAGTGCGGCAATACCACATTTTGATTTCAAACTACTTACCACACATTAGGGCCCCTAGAATGCCAGGGCAGTATAACTACCCCACAAGTGACCCCATTTTGGAAAGAAGACACCCCAAGGTATTTCGTGATGGGCATAGTGAGTTCATGGAAGTTTTTATTTTTTGTCACAAGTTAGTGGAATATGAGACTTTGTAAGAAAAAAAAAGAAAATCATCATTTTCCGCTAACTTGTGACAAAAAATAAAAAGTTCTATGAACTCACTATGCCCATCAGCGAATACCTTAGGGTGTCTACTTTCCGAAATGGGGTCATTTGTGGGGTTTTTCTACTGTCTGGGCATTGTAGAACCTCAGGAAACATGACAGGTGCTCAGAAAGTCAGAGCTGCTTCAAAAAGCGGAAATTCACATTTTTGTACCATAGTTTGTAAACGCTATAACTTTTACCCAAATCATTTTTTTTTACCCAAACATTTTTTTTTTATCAAAGACATGTAGAACAATAAATTTTGCGAAAAATTTATATATGGATGCCGTTTTTAAAAAACAATTTTACAACTGAAAGTGAAAAATGTCATTTGTTTGCAAAAATTTCGTTAAATTTCGATTAATAACAAAAAAAGTAAAAATGTCAGCAGCAATGAAATACCACCAAATGAAAGTTCTATTAGTGAGAAGAAAAGGAGGTAAAATTCATTTGGGTGGTAAGTTGCATGACCGAGCAATAAACGGTGAAAGTAGTGTAGTGCAGAAGTGTAAAAAGTGGCCTGGTCATTAACCCTTTCATGACCAAGGGTCATTGATGCCCCAGTGTCCAGGTCTAAATTTACAAATCTGACATGCGTCACTTTATGTGGTAATAGCTTTGGAACACTTTTACTTATCCACGCCATTCTGAGATTGTTTTCTCGTGACACATTGTACTTCATGATAGTCATATATTTGAGTCAATATATTTCACCTTTATTTATGAAAAAATCCCAAATTTACAAAAAATTTTGAAAAATTCACAATTTTCCAAATTTCTATTTCTCTGCTTCTAAAACAGAAAGTCATACCTAATAAAATATTTATTACTTAACATTCCCCGTATGTCTACTTTACGTTGGCATCATTTTGGAAATGTAATTTTATTTTTTTAGGACGTTATAAGGCTTAGAAGTTTAGAAGCAATTGTTACAATTTTTAAGAAAATTTCCAAAACCCACTTTTTAAGGACCAGTTCAGGTCTGAAGTCACTTTGTGGGGCCTACATAGGGGAAACCCCCATAACTGACCCCATTGTAGAAACTACACCCCTCAAGTTACTCAAAACTGATTTTACAAACTTTGTTAACCCTTTAGATCAGGGGTACTCAACTAGTTTTATTAAAGGTCCACATACCTGGGTCTGCAGTCAGGTGAAGGTCCGAGCTGAACGCCAACAGTAAAGATGCCATGCGATCATGTGATACATGCGCGTGGGGCGCTCTGACGTTATAGTGGAGCGCCCCGGGTAAGTCCCAGAATTAGTAATGGCCACATTAGTGCCCCAGTAAGAATAATGTCCCCAATTAGTGCCCCCAGTAAGAGTAATGCCCCCATTAGTGCCCCCCTTCTCTGCTTTTGCAAAAAAATAAAAATAATTTGCATTCACCTGGCTGCGGTGAACATTCGCTGCTGACTGCAAGCTCAGGACCGGTGCTCTAACATGATGGCGTCTTGTAGGTCCTGTCCTGAGCTTCTAGTCAGCAGGGAGTGTTCTCCACAGCGTGAGCAAATGGAGGTGGAGGTACCGTAATATATATTTTTTTTTACTAGCACAAGTAGCGATGGAGGTAACGGCTGTACTAATGGGCGTTCCATGATGGAAGCGCTCATTAGTAAGGGTACTTTCACACTTGCAGCAGGGCGGATCCGACAGGCTGCTCACCCCGTCAGATCCATCTTGCCACTACTTCGCCGTGCCGCTGCTCTGTGCCCATCGACTATAATGGGGATGGGGGCAGAGCTACGGCGCAGCACGGTGAGAGGCCGCCAGACTAAAAGTACTACATGTCCGACTTTTCCGTCTGGCGGCCTCACGCCGTGCACTGCCATGCTGCGCCGTAGCTCCACTCCCGCTATAGTCAATGGGGAATGGCAGTCTGGCGAAATAGCGGCAGGACGGATCTGACAGGGTGAACAGCCATCCTGCCGCAAGTGTGAAAGGAGCCTAACAGTCCTTACAGGAAAATTCTGGCACCGGCAAGGGAACTAAAATACCAGCCTTGCTGGTGAACTACTGGCCGGGTGGCAACCCAAGCCACAGAACAGACATATGATAGTTTTGTTCAGCATCCAATTCCCATTATTGGGGGATTGGATGCAGCCCCTTAATTACAATGGGGCCACAAGAGATGCAGACAGCACACTGTGTGCTGTCTGCATCTTTTTCCGCTCCATTGAAACTAAAGGGTCCGCATCCAATGCCCCAATAATGGGAATTGGATGCGGAACAAAACTATCAGTGTTTGATTGGGCTTAATCACTTTATTTAATCAAGTTACCTAAAGAAGATGGCCCAGGAGAGATGGGAACACGACACTGACTGGAGTCCTTTCCTGCAGTCAGTGACGTGTTCCCGCCTCTCTTCCTTTCCTGCAGTCAGTGACGTGTTCCCGCCTCTCTGTAGCCCTCTCCACCCCCCCCTTCCTTCCCAAATATGACATTTATTTCATTGGTGGCAGTGGTGATGTCCCTCCCCTCTCCAGCAGCTTGAAGCTCCCTTACGTGCTGCCGCTGCTGCAGGGGAGGAGGGACCTGCAGTGCTCCAGCCTAAAAAAAATACCTAGTAGCCATTGGCTCCTGAACTGAAATTTTTAGTCGCCAAATCAAATTTTTAGTCGCCAAATCAAAACTGAATCAAAATTTTGGTATCGTGACAACGCTACGCCGATCAGATCGGCGTAGGGTTGTTTTGAAACCAAAATTTTGATTCGCTTTCGTCACCATAAAAAAGTATTACGATACTCAATACCGCGCAAAAACAAAAAAAAAAAAACACCAAAAAAAGCTGCCTGCATTTTATGAAACATTCGGCCCATAATAGAACAGTCCTATGCTATTTTTTGGGGTGAGAAGGTGACTAAAAAATGGCGAATGCTCACCGCATAGGAAATATTTTTGAATAATTTAATAGTTTGGACAGCGCTATGTAATATGTTTATTTATTTATTGTTTATATATTTTATATGTAAAATTGGGAAAGGGGGGATTTAAAATGAATATTTTAGGGTACTTTCACACTAGCGTTTTTCTTTTCCGGCACTGAGTTCCGTCACAGGGGCTGTATACCAGAAAAGAACTGATCAGGCATATCCCCATGTATTCTGAATGGAGAGTAATCCGTTCAGGATGCATCAGGACGTCTTCAGTTCAGTCATTTTGACTGATCAGGCAAAAGATAAAACCGCAGCATGCAACGGTTTTATCTCTGGCGAAAAATAAATGAAGATTTGCCTGAATGCCGGATCCAGCATTTTTCCCCATAGGAATGTATTAGTGCCAGATCCGGCATTCAAAATACCGGAATGCACCCGCACTGAATCCGGACCCATTCACTTCTATGGGGCTGTGCACATGAGCGGTGATTTTCACGCATCACTTGTGCGTTGCGTGAAAATCGCAGCATGCTCTGTTGTGCGTTTTTCACGCAACGCAGGCCCCATAGAAGTTAATGGGGCTGCGTGAAAATCGGAAGCAAGTGCGGATGCGGTGCGATTTTCACGCATGGTTCCTAGGATGAAAGTCTATTCACTGTATTATTTTCCCTTATAACAACATGGTTATAAGGGGAAATAATAGCATTCTGAATACAGAATGCATAGTAGAAGGTCAATATAATAAACATTGGTGGCGCAGTGATCACCCCAATATAATAAACATTGGTGGCGCAGTGCACCCCCCCATCACCCCAGTATAATAAACATTGGTGGCGCAGTGCGCCCCCCTCAATATAATAAACATTGGTGGCGCAGTGTGCCCCCCCAATATAATAAACATTGGTGGCGCAGTGCGCCCCCCCTCAATATAATAAACATTGGTGGCGCAGTGCGCCCCCCTCAAAATAATAAACATTGGTGGCGCAGTGCGCCCCCCCATCACCCCAGTATAATAAACATTGGTGGCGCAGTGCGCCCCCCTCAATATAATAAACATTGGTGGCGCAGTGTGCCCCCCCAATATAATAAACATTGGTGGCGCAGTGCGCCCCCCCTCAAAATAATAAACATTGGTGGCGCAGTGCGCCCCCCATCACCCCAGTTTAATTAACATTGGTGGCGCAGTGCGCCCCCCTCAATATAATAAACATTGGTGGCGCAGTGCGCCCCCCTCAAAATAATAAACATTGGTGGCGCAGTGCGCCCCCCCATCACCCCAGTATAATAAACATTGGTGGCGCAGTGCGCCCCCCCTCAATATAATAAACATTGGTGGCGCAGTGTGCCCCCCCCAATATAATAAACATTGGTGGCGCAGTGGGCAGTGCCAATGAGGGTTAAAAAATAAAAAAATAATTTACTCACCTCCTCCAGTTGATCGCGTAGCTGCCGGTCTCCTGTTCTTACTTCTTTCTTCAGGACCTGTGGTGACATCACTGTGCTCATCACATGATCCATCACCATGGTAATGGGCCATGTGATGAGCTCAGTGACATCACCACAGGTCCTGAAGAAAGAAGTAAGAACAGGAGACCGGCAGCTACGCGATCAACTGGAGGAGGTGAGTTAATTTTCTTTTATTATTTTTAACCCTCATTGGCACTTCCCACTGTGCCACCAATGTTTATTATACTTGGCGGGGGGGGGGGGGGGGGGGGCGCACTGTGCCACCAACGTTTCTTATACAAATACAGGAGGCGGGTGCCGGAATCAAATAGCCGGCACCCGACCTTTGTGACAGGGAGCTGCGATCAGCTACAATTAACCCCTCAGGTACCGCACCTGAAGGGTTAACTCAACTGCAGCTGATCGCAGCTCCCTGTCACAGAGGTCGGGTGCCGACTATTTGATTCCGGCACCCGCCTCCTGTATTTGTATTACAGGTCAGTTTTCTTCATTGGTGGCGCAGTGGCCACAGCCCCTCCCCTCCTCCTCCCGTCTCTTCTTATTGGCAGCGGCGGGGGCAGCAGCACAGGGGGGAGGGAGAGACTCCTCCTGCGCTGCTGAGAACTATCATCTCCTGTGCCCGCCGCTGTATTGAGCAGAGCTGCCAGAGTGTGCAGGAGGAGGAGCGCTACATGTGGAGAAAGCCCTGTCTCACTGCGCTGTGGGACAGGCGGAAGTGCGCCGGTAAGCTCCTCCTCCTGCACGGTACAGTGTGCAGGAGAGGAGGAGCGCTCTGAAGAATGGCCGGGGTCAGGACAACTGGCGGCCGCGGTCCGTATTTGGACCGCGGTCCGCCAGTTGAGTACCCCTGCTTTAGATGTTCCACAAGAATTAAAGGAAAATGGAGATGAAATTTCTAAATTTCACTTTTTTGGCAGATTTTCCATTTTATAATTTTTTTTTCTTTAACACATTGAGGGTTAACAGCCAAACAAAACTCAATATTTATTACCCGGATTCCGCGGTTTACATAAACACCCCACATGTGGTCGTAAACTGCTGTACGGGCACACGGCAGGGCGCAGAAGGAAAGGAATGCCATACGGTTTTTGGAATGCAGATTGTGCTGAATTGGTTTTCTGAACGCCATATGTTTTTTATTTTTCTTCTATCGACTTGTGCAGGGGCTCGTTTTTTGCAGAAAGTGTTGAGGTTTTTATTGGTACCATTTTTGGGTACATAGGATTTTTTTTGATCATTCATTATTACACTTTATGGGGCAAGGTGACCCAAAAATTGGCTGTTTTGGAACAGTTTTCATTTATTTATTTTTACAGCGTTCATCTGAGGAGTTAGGTCATGTGATAGTTTTATAGAGAAGATCGTTACGGACGTGGCAATACCTAATATGTATACTTTTTCTTATTTATTTAAGTTTTACACAATAATAGCATTTCTGAAACCAAAAAAATGATGTTTTAGTGTCTCTATAGTCTGAGAGCCATAGATTTTTTATTTTTTGGGCGATTGTCTTAAATAGGGTATCATTTTTTGCGGGACGAGGTGACGGTTTGATTGATACTATTTTGGGGGTCATAAGCCTTTTTGATCGCTTGCTGTTGCACTTTTTGTGATGTAAGGTGACAAAAATAGCTTTTTTTCACACTGTTTTTTTTAATTTAATTTTTATGGTGTTTATCGGACGTGGTCTATCATGTGATATATTTATAGAGACGGTCGTTACGGACGCGGTGACATCTAATATGTGTATTTTATTTTATTTTTTCATTTTTTTTATAGGAAAAGACAATTTCTTTTTTTAATTTACATTTTTATTTATTTATTTATTTTTACTTTTATTATTTTCACTTTTTTTTTATCAGTTCCCTCTTGGATCTTGAAGATCCAGTGGGGCTGATAGTTGTACTATACTTTGCAATGCTCTTGCATTCCAAAGTATTATACTTCCAGATGTCCTGTAGGTGGCAGCACTGGACGCCTTTGCCATGGCAACCATCGGGTGCTGCAATCACAGTGCTGCAGCCCCGATGGTTGAGAGAGGGAGCTCCCTCCCTCTATTAACCCTATGGATGCCGCAACCGCGGCATCTATGGGGTTACAGGAGAGTGTCAGCATAGAGCTGACACTCTCTGCTGATGGCGGCGGCTCAGTAATGGAGCCGCCGCCATCACACACAGCAGGGGGATCGGGGCAGCGGGAATCGGGGGCAGCGCTGGAAAGGGGGGGGATCGGGGGGTACGGCCGCCAATATTGAGGGAGGCTGGGGCAGAAGGGGCGGGTGAGACTGAATGTATGGGGCGGGGAGGGGGCGGACCGCATCAGGGCAGCTGCCTCTAGGAGATGAGCTGCAGGCGGACACAAGGGGGGGCACAGCCACAGATTGGGGGCACAGATCGGGGGGGGGGGGGGGTATTACGAGGACCCTACCTGATTTCATGCTCTGATCTGCAGAGCGCAGATCAGAGCAAGAAAACGGCATTTTTTTCACTGCCGTGATCCGATTGGTTAGTCTGCACAGACTAACCAATCGGATCGATTGTCGGCAAGGGGCCACTCTGATTGGTCCCTTGCCGGCATTACTGCACTGTATGCAAGCTGCTTTGCAGCGCTTGGATTAAAGAGCTGCCAGAACGTTTATATACGTGGTAGCTGCACGGGGTATGTGCAGCTATCACGTATATATACAGATTGCGGTCGGGAAGGGGTTAAGGGTGTTTAAGCTAGGGGGGCTGAGGTGGTTAATCAAACCCAAATAATTCAATTTCTTTGTTTAACCCCCTCGGTTCCATTGTGTCTATATTGAAGATCCACTGTGTCTCCTTTTTTGACATGTATTTGATATAATCTCCTCTACGTATGTCCACCTTAACTATTTCCACCCCACAAAATGAAGAGCCTTCAAACCTACCTCTATGCTGTTCTCTATAATGCCTGGATAGCGGGTGGTCATCTACTTTCTTTTTTATGTTATATAAATGCTCACTTATTCTCTTCTTCAATGATCTCTTGGTACGACCTATGTCAATCTTTTGGCATGGGCATTCAATAGCATAAATGACCCCTTTTGTGTTACAAGATATATGGTCTTTTATTTGGAATTTATATGTGCCACTTTTATTTTCTATATGTATCCGCTTTTTATTTTGTGTCTGCCTACATCCAGCACATTTTTTGCAAGGATAAAAGCCTGTCAGTGGATTCTTTAGTTGTTTCTTATTTGTTATTGCTGCACATTTTTTTGTAGGTGCAATTATGTTTCCAATATTAGCCGCTTTCCTATACACAAATGCTGGTGCTGCTGGTATCAATTCCCCAATCCATTTATCTTCCCTCAGTATATCCCAGTGCCTACCCACTATTTTCCTAAACATGTGTGTTTGAGAATTAAATGGAATTATAATCGGTGGTATTTCTTTATTCCCATACTTATATCCTTCTGCTCCCTTTTTGTCCTTATCACTATCCCCTAATAGCTGTTCTCTTTCTATAGCGCCGATGAGTTGTGGTGTTGCCACACAGTAAACTCTGTAAAGGAACTGAAGAAAGAGGGGAGCAGACTGGAATGAAAATGGCGCAAATATCAGTCCTCCGAAGATTAACATTCCCTAATTGCGCACCTGAAAAAATATCAAACACTGATCAACAAGAATTGCAAATGCAGCCAACAGACCTGCCCAGCTTTTCTGCACAGTCAGCAACCTCTGCAACCCATCGTACCAGAAATCCAGCATCAAACCTTCACAAGACCTGTGTGAGGAAATTTGCCCACTTCTTCTCAGACAAAGTCTCCTCCATACGATCTGCTATTCAATTCACAGCCCCGGAAACCAAAGCAGAGCCATATAATGGATGCAAAAATAGCCTACCATCATGGTCTGATTTCAAGGTAATTATTGAAGAAGATATCCTAGATATCCTATTAAACCTTAGCCAAACTACCTGCGAACTAGACCCTGGCCCAACTAAGTTCATGTTGAAAATAATCAACTGTTCCTTACAAGAAGGCAGGTTTCCCACCTGTCTGAAAGAAGCAATCATCAGACTGCTACTCAAGAAACCATCCTTAGACCCAGATGCTCTAAACAGCTACAGACCTGTCTCCAACCTACCTTTTCTGGGGAAAATTATTGAAAAAGCTGTCTATCTCCAACTTGAAGCCAGGCTCTCAAGGAACAGCATCCTTGACCCTCTTCAATCTGGCTTCAGAACACACCACAGCTGTGAAACAGCCCTCACCCAGATCTGCAATGATCTGCTCATGGCAAAAGACAGAGGTCAATGTTCCATCCTGACATCCTGATTTTGCTCGACCTCTCAGCGGCTTTTGACACAGTTGATCACAAAATCTTACTTAACAGGCTACAAGAGTACTGTGGCATAGATGGCTTAGTTCTCCAGTGGTTCAACTCCTTCCTGGCTGGCAGAACTCAAAGGGTATCCTTGAGGCCCTTCCTCTCCAACCCTATACCACTAAAATACGGTATACCCCAGGGCGTGATACTATCCCCTTTACTGTTCACCATACACATGCTGCCACTTAGAAAAATCATACAAAAACATGGCCTGACCTATCACTGCTATGCGGATGACACCCAGCTATATTTAACTTTCAAACCTGGAGTCACAGACCCTACCCCACTAATGCCTGCTTAGCTGAGCTTCAGGAGTGGATGAATGATAACTGTCTAAAACTAAATGCTGACAAAACTGAGATTCTTATTATTGGAGGTCAGCGCTCGACAACAAAGCAGCTCCAGTCTTAGCCAGGACCACTAAGGATACGGAGCTCAGACCTGAACAAATCAGACTTTGTGCGCAGCTTGGGCGTCTTGATTGATGGGGAATTAAGCTTTAGGAAACAAATCTCAGCTGTTGTGAAACTTTCCTTTTTTCACCTAAAGAAACATTGCAAAAATTAAACACCTCATACCTCCAGCAGATCTCCCAAACCTTATGCATGCCTTCATCACATCACGGTTGGACTACTGCAATGTTCTCTATACAGGCCTTCCAAACAAAGACCAGCATCGCCTGCAATTAGTACAGAATGCCGCTGCAAGACTGTTAACAATCCAACCCCTCCATTACCACATAACACCAACCCTTCGCTCACTACACTGGCTACCGATAAAATGGAGAATTCTGTTTAAGATTGGCTTATTGACATTCAAATCCTTGCACAATCAAGGCCTTGGATACCTGAAGGATGTGTTGCAACTGCATCACACCCCTGACAATCTTAGATCAAAAGGATCTAATAACTTGATCACCCTTAAAAATGCCTGATCAGTCAGAAAAATGCTGGATTCGTCTTTCCGGTGTCATCCGGCAAAACGTATCCGGCATTTATTTTTTTCACGCAGACCGGAAGGACGGATCCGGCACTAATACATTCTTATGGAAAAAAATGCGGATCCGGCATTCAGGCAAGTCTTCAGTTTTTTTGGCCGGAGATAAAACTGTAGCATGCTGCGGTTTTATCTTTTGCCTGATCAGTCAAAGTGACTGAACTGAAGACATCCTGATGCATCCTGAATGGATTATTCTCCATGCAGAATGCATGGGGATATACCTGATCAGTTCTTTTCCAGCATTGAGCCCTTTTGACGGAACTCAGTACCGGAAAAGAAAAACGCTAGTGTGAAAGTACCCTAAGTCCAAACTGAAAAGCCACCTGTTTAGTCTGGCATTATTTATGAACACCTGACTATTTCCTCTGTAACACAGTCCAGCCTGAAACCCTGTATTGATCTGAGACATATCTATGCGCCTTGAGTCCTATGGGAGAACAACACTTTACAAATGTTATTGTTAAATCTGAGGTCTAACTAATAGTTCTACTCGATGAATTTGGTCGCAATTTACAGTATGCAGTTAGCAGTAACTATTTTCAGATTGGTTGAGTATGATCTGGTATGGCTGTATGCAATTTGGATTGCAATATGGAATTAGAATTTGGATTGTGAACTTTGTAGTTTGCAATTGAATTTGTGGTTTGCAATTGCTGGAACTGTAAGTAAACACAGATATAACTGGTTCAGTATACAGTTCTAATCACTATATTAACAGTAGGAACATTATATAACTTTTAAATACCTATTTTGGCCTCTTTGCTTCCATAAAACACAGCTCTTTGTGGAGTGAATGTCTGTTCAGCTTCTCTGGTGAATAATGATTCCAGCATCTCCTGCTAGGGGAATTTCCCACACAAGCTGTGTGAGGCTGGCTGTAATTGGTCAAAACTGTCCTGCTGTGTGTGAGGCTGGCTGTGATTGGTCTAGACTCCTGCCCAGCAACAACAGTTTAACTCTATGCTTTCTGTTGTTTCTGCTGTGTCATTGAGCTTACCTCACATCCATATAATGAATCATAAAGGCATACTATCTTTTCTGCTTCTGTGAACACAATATACAGTCGTGGCCAAAAGTTTTGAGAATTACATAAATATTGGAAATTGGAAAAGTTGCTGCTTAAGTTTTTATAATAGCAATTTGCATATACTCCAGAATGTTATGAAGAGTGATCAGATGAATTGCATAGTCCTTCTTTGCCATGAAAATTAACTTATACCAAAAAAAACTTTCCGCTGCATTTCATTGCTGTCATTAAAGGACCTGCTGAGATCATTTCAGTAATCGTCTTGTTAACTCAGGTGAGAATGTTGACGAGCACAAGGCTGGAGATCATTATGTCAGGCTGATTGGGTTAAAATGGCAGACTTGACATGTTAAAAGGAGGATAATGCTTGAAATCATTGTTCTTGAAACGCGTGCAACCATCATTGCTTTGCATAAAAATGGCTTCACAGGCAAGGATATTGTGGCTACTAAGATTGCACCTCAATCAACAAATTATAGGATCATCAAGAACTTCAAGGAAAGAGGTTCAATTCTTGTTAAGAAGGCTTCAGGGCGTCCAAGAAAGTCCATCAAGCGCCAGGATCGTCTCCTAAAGAGGATTCAGCTGCGGGATCGGAGTGCCACCAGTGCAGAGCTTGCTCAGGAATGGCAGCAGGCAGGTGTGAGCGCATCTGCACGCACAGTGAGGCGAAGACTTTTGGAAGATGGCCTGGTGTCAAGAAGGGCAGCAAAGAAGCCACTTCTCTCCAAAAAAAACATCAGGGACAGATTGATCTTCTGCAGAAAGTATGGTGAATGGACTGCTGAGGACTGGTGCAAAGTCATATTCTCCAATGAAACCTCTTTCCGATTGTTTGGGGCATCTGGAAAAAGGCTTGTCCAGAGAAGAAAAGGTGAGCGCTACCATCAGTCCTGTGTCATGCCAACAGTAAAGCATCCTGAGACCATTCATGTGTGGGGTTGCTTCTCATCCAAGGGAGTGGGCTCACTCACAATTTTGCCCAAAAACACAGCCATGAATAAAGAATGGTACCAAAACACCCTCCAACAGCAACTTCTTCCAACAATCCAACAACAGTTTGGTGAAGAACAATGCATTTTCCAGCACGATGGAGCACCGTGCCATAAGGCAAAAGTGATAACTAAGTGGCTCGGGGACCAAAACGTTGACATTTTGGGTTCATGGCCTGGAAACTTCCCAGATCTTAATCCCATTGAGAACTTGTGGTCAATCCTCAAGAGGCGGGTGGACAAACAAAAACCCACTAATTCTGACAAACTCCAAGTGATTATGAAAGAATTGGTTGCTATCAGTCAGGAATTGGCCCAGAAGTTGATTGAGAGCATGCCCAGTCGAATTGCAGAGGTCCTGAAAAAGAAGGGCCAACACTGCAAATACTGACTCTTTGCATTAATGTCATGTAATTGTCGATAAAAGCCTTTGAAACGTATGAAGTGCGTGTAATTATACACTGCTCAAAAAAATAAAGGGAACACAAAAATAACACATCCTAGATCTGAATTAATTAAATATTCTTCTGAAATACTTTGTTCTTTACATAGTTGAGTGTGCTGACAACAAAATCACACAAAAATTTAAAAATGGAAATCAAATTTTTAAACCCATGGAGGTCTGGATTTGGAGTCACACTCAAAATTAAAGTGGAAAAACACACTACAGACTGATCCAACTTTGATGTAATGTCCTTAAAACAAGTCAAAATGAGGCTCAGTAGTGTGTGTGGCCTCCACGTGCCTGTATGACCTCCCTACAACGCCTGTGCATGCTCCTGAGGAGGTGGCGGACGGTCTCCTGAGGGATCTCCTCCCAGACCTGGACTAAAGCATCTGCCAACTCCTGGAAAGTCTGTGGTGCAACGTGACTTGGTGGATAGAGCGAGACATGATGTCCCAGATGTGCTCAATTGGATTCAGGTCTGGGGAACGGGCGGGCCAGTCCATAGCATCAATGCCTTCGTCTTGCAGGAACTGCTTACACACTCCAGCCACTTGAGGTCTAGCATTGTCTTGCATTAGGAGGAACCCAGGGCCAACCGCACCAGCATATGGTCTCACAAGGGGTCTGAGGATCTCATCTCGGTACCTAATGGCAGTCAGGCTACCTCTGACGAAGCCGCAGGGCGAAACGCGCGTCGAGGTTGTGCGCTCAGGGTCCTCACACCCACTCACCACCATGTCTTCAGGTACGGTCTGCATTGATTTCTTCCTGTTCTAACCCTGCTGGTGATTCTGCACGTATCCATAGCGAGCCTCTTTACATACTTATGTCGATTATTGTTTATATACTGCTCTTTATGAGAGGAATTCATTTGTTACTCTCTGGCCTCTATGCTATGTGTGGATTCGCTTTGTCTTTCCCCTGCTACTAACAGGGCACTCTGCATCAATTGTTGGAAGGAATCGTACAGCAACTGCACATTGGTTTATTTTTATGCACATTTGCACTTTACTCTGGTACCTGTAATAGATGTCATTATTCATTGACATCTTGGTGTATTGTGTTGTCTGTGACCCTGTGCTTCTCCGCATTCTTGTAATTCTGTAGTAGCTCCATCCTTTGAATTTTTATCAATAAAATTATATTTTTATACCATCCCCCATTTGTTAGTTTTTGGTTTACCTCTGGCGAGCACATGGAGGGCTGTGCGGCCCTCCAAAGAAATGCCACCCCACACCATTACTGACCCAATGCCAAACTGGTCATGCTGGAGGATGTTGCAGGCAGCAGAACGTTCTCCACGGCGTCTCCAGACTCTGTCACGTCTGTCACATGTGCTCAGTGTGAACCTGCTTTCATCTGTGAAGAGCACAGGGCGCCAGTGGCGAATTTGCCAATCTTGGTGTTCTCTGGCAAATGCCAAACGTCCTGCACGGTGTTGGGCTGTAAGCACAACCCCCACCTGTGGACGTCGGGCCCTCATATCACCCTCATGGAGTCTGTTTCTGACCGGTTGAGCAGACACATGCACATTTGTGGCCTGCTAGAGGTAATTTTGCAGGGCTCTGGCAGTGCTCCTCCTGTTCCTCCTTGCACAAAGGCGGAGGTAGCGGTCTTGCTGCTGGGTTGTTGCCCTCCTATGGCCTCCTCCACGTCTCCTGATGTACTGGCCTGTCTCCTGGTAGCGCCTCCATGCTCTGGACACTACGCTGTCAGACACAGCAAACCTTCTTGCCACAGCTCGCATTGATGTGCCATCCTGGATAAGCTGCACTACCTGAGCCACTTGTGTGGGTTGTAGACTCCGTCTCATGCTACCACTAGAGTGAAAGCACCGGCAGCATTCAAAAGTGACCAAAACATCAGCCAGGAAGCATAGGAACTGAGAAGTGATCTGTGGTCACCACCTGCAGAACCACTCCTTTATTGGGGGTTGTCTTGCTAATTGCCTATAATTTCCACCTGTTGTCTATCCCATTTGCACAACAGCATGTGAAATTGATTGTCACTCAGTGTTGCTTCCTAAGTGGACAGTTTGATTTCACAGAAGTGTGATTGACTTGGAGTTACATTGTGTTGTTTAAGTGTTCCCTTTATTTTTTTGAGCAGTGTATTTCACTACATCACAGAAACAACTGAAACAAAGATCTAAAAGCAGTTTAGCAGCAAACTTTGTGAAAATTAATATTTGTGTCATTCTCAAAACTTTTGGCCACGACTGTAGTTATATGACATCCAAACATGAAGTCACTGTAAATAACTCTGCTTTTGTCTTTAACACACAAACATAGGAACTGTATTAAGGTTATTGGTAGGTTTAGCCATATAAACATATAAGCTATATTAGCAACCTAGGAGGTTCTTATATAGTAATGGGTAAGCAACTTTCCTATTGGTTGCTAGGGATGTTGCTAAGCTCAGACAAAGATATTTCAGCCTTCTCATTGGCCCACAAGCAAGAAGCAGGGAGGGATCATGGGTTCAGATGAAAAAAAATCTAGAATATTCAAAAATACGAATATATATAATTATATTCTAAATATTTGCGAATTCTCGAAGTGCCGATATTTGCAATTAATATTTGCGATTCGAATAGTCGCCAGGACTATGGGATGAACAACGTCATTCCACTGATTCATGTCCTGGAAAAGATGCTGGTAAATCTGGCTGGTCAGGGAACTGGATACATGGCGCCTATATCTCACGGCCACATGGGCCCTGTGGTAGCTGAACTGGAGGAGGAGGACATTGGAGCACAAGCAATGTGTAGCGAAATGGGTGGTTTTTCTACACAGGTGACAGGAGAGGAGGAGCAGCGGCAAGAGGGAGATGAGGAAGAGGAGGCAGAGGACCCAGACACACCGTGGCAGTATGCAGTGGAGATGGAGGCAGGGAGTCCCTCTGAGTCACTTGAGCAAATGGCCTGATGCATGCTCAGTTGCTTGCATAGTGACAGTCCAATTGTCACCATTCGGCAGAGGGATGAGTACTGGCTCTCCACTATGTTAGACCCTCGCTACAGGTCCAAAATCGGGGGCCTTTTTTACACCCGCTGAGAGGGAGGAAAAACTGAACTACTATCGAGACATCCTATTGTAGTCACTTGGCCGCTGCCTATCTGTGCCATCATCCATCCTCTCGCAGGTCTAACCAGGGGGGCCCTCTGCGCTCACGTTACACTGCGATGGCTGCATCAGACTAGATCATCCATGGTGCGACACCAACACTTTGACAAAAGTTTTCTTCTGGCTACCTTCCTCAGCTACTATTCTGATGCTGCCACCCGCCTGATGCCACACATCTGATGCCAAGTGCTCCTTCTTAAACCCACCATCGTCAGTGGGTACTGTTATTGCCATCCACCTCCCCACTCTTTCACCGGGTCTCTCTTTGGTCTCCTGATGCTGCTGCCACCTCACCACTCAGGTCTCCTCATGCTGCAGCTGCCACCTCCACACTATGTCACCTTGCCACTCTGTGGTCTACTCATGCTGCTGCTAAATAAACACTATGTCACTGGGCCACTCTGTGGCCTCCTCATGCTGCTGCTGCTGCTGTCATCTCCACACTATGTCACCTTGCCACTCTGTGGTCTCCTCATGCTGCTGCTAACTCAACACTATGTCACTGGACCACTCTGTGGCCTCCTCATGCTGCTGATAACTTAACACTATGTCACCTTGACAGTCTGTGACCTCCTCATGCTGATGCCACCTCCACACTATGTCACCTTGCCAGTCTGTGGCCTCCTCATGCTGCAGTTGCCACCTTCACACTCTGTCATTGTGCCACTCTGTGGCCTCCTCATGCTGCTGCCACCTCCACACTGTGTCACCTTGCCAGTCTGTGGCCTCCTCATGCTGCTGCTAACTCAACACTATGTCACTGGGCCACTCTGTGGCCTCCTCATGCTACTGCTAAATCAACACTATATCACTCGGCCACTCTGTGGCCTCCTCATGCTGCTGCTAAATCAACACTATGTCACTGGGCCACTCTGTGGCCTCCTCATGCTGCTGCCACCTCTACACCATGTCACCTTGCCACTCTGTGGTCTCCTCATGCTACTGCTAAATCAACACTATGTCACTTTGCCACTATGTGGCCTCCTAATGCTGCTGCTAAATCAACACTATGTCACTGGGCCACTCTGTGGCCTCCTTATGCTGCTGCCACCTCTACATTATGTCACCTTGCCACTCTGTGGTCTCCTCATGCTGCTGCTAACTGAACACTATGTCACTGGGCCACTCTGTGGCTTCCTAATGCTGCTGCCACCTCAACACTATGTAAATTAGCCACTCTGTGGTCTCCTCATGCTGCTGCTGCTGGCATCTCTCCACTATGTCACTGGGCCACTCTGTGGTCTCCTCATGCTGCTGCCACCTCAACACTATGTCATTGAGCCACTCTGTGGACTTCTCAAGCTGTTCTTCTACCCTCCCCACTTCATAACTGGGCCACTATTTTGCCTGGTTGACATCATCATTAATTTGACCCCTCTTCTGATCTGTCAGAAGGAAGGAAAAATGAGACAATGGATTCTGTCTGTGTAGCAGCTGTAAGGCCTTTATGGTGAATTATTCTCATAGTGAATAAACCCCCTGATATGAGCTGATAAGGAGCATAGAAAATCACTGACTCCATTTTTTAGCTATACAGGGAGTGCAGAATTATTAGGCAAATGAGTATTTTGACCACATCATCCTCTTTATGCATGTTGTCTTTCTCCAAGCTGTATAGGCTCGAAAGCCTACTACCAATTAAGCATATTAGGTGATGTGCATCTCTGTAATGAGAAGCGGTGTGGTCTAATGACATCAACACCCTATATTAGGTGTGCATAATTATTAGGCAACTTCCTTTCCTTTGGCAAAATGGGTCAAAAGAAGGACTTGACAGGCTCAGAAAAGTCAAAAATAGTGAGATATCTTGCAGAGGGATGCAGCACTCTTAAAATTGCAAAGCTTCTGAAGCGTGATCATCGAACAATCAAGCGTTTCATTCAAAATAGTCAAAAGGGTCGCAAGAAGCGTGTGGAAAAACCAAGACGCAAAATAACTGCCCATGAACTGAGAAAAGTCAAGCGTGCAGCTGCCAAGATGCCACTTGCCACCAGTTTGGCCATATTTCAGAGCTGCAACATCACTGGAGTGCCCAAAAGCACAAGGTGTGCAATACTCAGAGACATGGCCAAGGTAAGAAAGGCTGAAAGACGACCACCACTGAACAAGACACACAAGCTGAAACGTCAAGACTGGGCCAAGAAATATCTCAAGACTGATTTTTCTAAGGTTTTATGGACTGATGAAATGAGAGTGAGTCTTGATGGGCCAGATGGATGGGCTCCAGTCCGACTCAGACGCCAGCAAGGTGGAGGTGGAGTACTGGTTTGGGCTGGTATCATCAAAGATGAGCTTGTGGGGCCTTTTCGGGTTCCAAGCTCAACTCCCAGTCCTACTGCCAGTTTCTGGAAGACACCTTTTTCAAGCAGTGGTACAGGAAGAAGTCTGCATCCTTCAAGAAAAAAATGATTTTCATGCAGGACCATGCTCCATCACACGCGTCCAAGTACTCCACAGCTTGGCTGGCAAGAAAGGGTATAAAAGAAGAAAATCTAATGACATGGCCTCCTTGTTCACCTGATCTGAACCCCATTGAGAACCTGTGGTCCATCATCAAATGTGAGATTTACAAGGAGGGAAAACAGTACACCTCTCTGAACAGTGTCTGGGAGGCTGTGGTTGATGCTGCACGCAATGTTGATGGTGAACAGATCAAAACACTGACAGAATCCATGGATGGCAGGCTTTTGAGTGTCCTTGCAAAGAAAGGTGGCTATATTGGTCAGTGATTTGTTTTTGTTTTGTTTTTGAATGTCAGAAATGTATATTTGTGAATGTTGAGATGTTATATTGGTTTCACTGGTAAAAATAAATAATTGAAATGGGTATATATTTGTTTTTTGTTAAGTTGCCTAATAATTATGCACAGTAATAGTCACCTGCACACACAGATATCCCCCTAAAATAGCTAAAACTAAAAACAAACTAAAAACTACTTCCAAAAATATTCAGCTTTGATATTAATGAGTTTTTTGGGTTCATTGAGAACATGGTTGTTGTTCAATAATAAAATTAATCCTCAAAAATACAACTTGCCTAATAATTCTGCACTCCCTGTACTGCATTTTTATGTTTGCCACCTAACAGCTTCAACTTTGATTTCACCTTTATCTTATCTGGTACTCACTAATCATTAAGCTCAGTGGCTTCTGAGTCTCCATCTAGCCTCCCAAATCACTGCAGAAAATTCACCAAAATGATACGCAACTGGCAATACTAGCTAATTCCTCAAGCCGATGTTAAAAGCTGAGAACTTTGCCAATATCTTCCAGTCAGGAACATATCGGAGCCCCTCATGCACCACGTCACGGTGTCTCAACACGCATGGGGTCCTACTACTAAAACGCCTACGGTGTGTGAACAGGGTCTGAACAATGCTAGAAATTAACTCACAGCCAGGCTTTCACATGCCTCCATAGTGGTATCACCAATGCATTATGAGGTAAAATAAAGCTGTGAGCTGCACCCACAACAGACCATGTGACACAGAAGCTGCCAGGTGCAAAAGAATGTTACCAACAAAATGAAGTGGCACATTCCATACACATAAAGACAAACAACTCACAGAAAAAAGTGGCCTAAACGGGTGGAAATGCTCCAAACCCAGACACTGTAGTGCGTCTATAACCGGGTGAGCCATTCCTCCGCATGCGGTCTGCAGACAACAGCTATCGCCAGCAAAAAATGCGTACAATGGAGGATGCAGGTGCGGACCATCTAGCCTCCATCACAGTTTCTTAGAATTATGAGCTCTTTCTGTGATAATATGCATGTCTTTTGTCTGCTGGGTGACAGATGCAGATCAGGGGTTTATCCACTGAACGGTGGCTTCAAGTGAACCGGCAAGGGGATTGCAAAATCCATTCCATGGTAGCCAATTTTGAAAATATTTCTAATTTGGCTGTTTTGGACTAGCCTTTTAAAATCCACCAATTGCCAATTCACAAGAAGGACAGAAAGCTGCTACATTTGCAGACAAGAGTAAGTGGGGAGGTGAAAGAGAGTAAGGCCTCTTTCACACTGGCGTGTGCGGCCCGTTGCCGTATTGCGGGCCACAATACACGAGCACAGTCCGTGGGGCAGCCGCAGCGGATCGCGGACCCATTCACTTGAATGGGTCCGCGATTCGGCCGTTCCGTAAAAAGATAGAACATGTTCTATCTTTTTGCGGAACGGAAGTACGGGACGAAACCCTACGGAAGCACTCCGTAGTGCCTCCGTAGGGTTCCGTTTTGTGGTTCCGTTCCGCACCATTCCGCATCTCCGGATTTGCAGACCCATTCAAGTGAATGGGTCCGCATCCGTGATGCGGAATGCCCACGGAACAGCACCCGTGTATTGCGGATCCGCAAATGCGGTCCGCAATACTGCAACGGGGCGCACACGCCAGTGTGAAAGAGGCTTAAAGCTGGCCATACACCTATAGATTATCTGCAAACTTTTTATGGTCAGATGGACAAAGTGCAACGGGTTCCTCCATCTACGCTAAACTGTGGGGATGGAAAAATCTCCCACTGGGCCAAGCTTCAGTATCTTGCTATCTCAAAATACCTGAACAATCTGGTTGGATGCAGGCATTGCTCAGGTATTTTGACAGCCAACGGGGCCGGCTAGCAGTATACTGAAGCTTGGCCCAGTGGGAGATTCCTCCATCCGCATAGTTTAGTGTAGATGGAGGAATTTGTTGCACTTTTTCCATCTGACCATACACTGCGTGCAGAATTATTAGGCAAATGAGTATTTTGACCACATCATCCTCTTTATGCATGTTGTCTTACTCCAAGCTGTATAGGCTCGAAAGCCTACTACCAATTAAGCATATTAGGTGATGTGCATCTCTGTAATGAGAAGGGGTGTGGTCTAATGACATCAACACCCTATATTAGGTGTGCATAATTATTAGGCAACTTCCTTTCCTTTGGCAAAATGGGTCAAAAGAAGGACTTGACAGGCTCAGAAAAGTCAAAAATAGTGAGATATCTTGCAGAGGGATGCAGCACTCTTAAAATTGCAAAGCTTCTGAAGCGTGATCATCGAACAATCAAGCGTTTCATTCAAATAATCAACAGAGTCGCAAGAAGCGTGTGGAAAAACCAAGGCGCAAAATAACTGCCCATGAACTGAGAAAAGTCAAGCGTGCAGCTGCCAAGATGCCACTTGCCACCAGTTTGGCCATATTTCAGAGCTGCAACATCACTGGAGTGCCCAAAAGCACAAGGTGTGCAATACTCAGAGACATGGCCAAGGTAAGAAAGGCTGAAAGACGACCACCACTGAACAAGACACACAAGCTGAAACGTCAAGACTGGGCCAAGAAATATCTCAAGACTGATTTTTCTAAGGTTTTATGGACTGATGAAATGAGAGTGAGTCTTGATGGGCCAGATGGATGGGCCCGTGGCTGGATTGGTAAAGGGCAGAGAGCTCCAGTCCGACTCAGACGCCAGCAAGGTGGAGGTGGAGTACTGAATTGGGCTGGTATCATCAAAGATGAGCTTGTGGGGCCTTTTCGGGTTGAGGATGGAGTCAAGCTCAACTCCCAGTCCTACTGCCAGTTTCTGGAAGACACCTTCTTCAAGCAGTGGTACAGGAAGAAGTCTGCATCCTTCAAGAAAAACATGATTTTCATGCAGGACAATGCTCCATCACACGCGTCCAAGTACTCCACAGCGTGGCTGGCAAGAAAGGGTATAAAAGAAGAAAATCTAATGACATGGCCTCCTTGTTCACCTGATCTGAACCCCATTGAGAACCTGTGGTCCATCATCTAATGTGAGATTTACAAGGAGGGAAAACAGTACACCTCTCTGAACAGTGTCTGGGAGGCTGTGGTTGCTGCTGCACGCAATGTTGATGGTGAACAGATCAAAACACTGACAGAATCCATGGATGGCAGGCTTTTGAGTGTCCTTGCAAAGAAAGGTGGCTATATTGGTCACTGATTTGTTTTTGTTTTGTTTTTGAATGTCAGAAATGTATATTTGTGAATGTTGAGATGTTATATTGGTTTCACTGGTAAAAATAAATAATTGAAATGGGTATATATTTGTTTTTTGTTAAGTTTCCTAATAATTATGCACAGTAATAGTCCCCTGCACACACAGATATCCCCCTAAAATAGCTAAAACTAAAAACAAACTAAAAACTACTTCCAAAAATATTCAGCTTTGATATTAATGAGTTTTTTGGGTTCATTGAGAACATGGTTGTTGTTCAATAATAAAATTAATCCTCAAAAATACAACTTGCCTAATAATTCTGCACTCCCTGTAGAAAATCTGCAGATAATCTATAGGTGTATGGACAGGTCATGTAACCTGTGAATGAATGTGCCTGTCTTTGCAACGCACTGGAATCAGAAGTCTGTAACGCACTGGATGCAGGAGTATATAATGCACTGGACACAGGAGTCTGTAACGCAATGGACTCAGGTCTTTGTAATGCACTGGATGCAGGGGTCTGTAATGCACTGGACGCGAGACTTTGTAACGCACTGGACGCAGGACTTTGTAACGCACTGGACGCAGGACTTTATAACGCACTGGATGCAGGACTTTGTAACGCACTACTGGATGCAGGACTTTGTAACGCACTACTGGATGCAGGACTTTGTAACGCACTACTGGATGCAGGACTTTGTTACACACTTTTGGACGCAGGACTTTGTAACACATTAGACGCAGGACTTAATTTAAAAAAAGAACACTCACAAGAGAGAGAATACAAGCCTTTTTCCTGGCCCTGCTTGCCCATTCTGTCTCCTCAGTAGGTGCTGCTTGCTCATCCCGTGCACTTATGAAACAGTCTGCCTCCTGCAGAGTCCGCACTGTATGAGAGGCAGGAACAGGGAGATAGCAGTGTCTGTGAAGGGAAAAGTTCCAGAGCACACGATGACAGCCTCAGAGCCTTTCTGCTGCCTGACCAACCGTATGCTGCCACAGCGCCAGCCCAGCCTGCAGGACATCAGAGAGGCCTGGGGTCCACATTATAGCACCACTACATAAAAAAAAAAATATTATCAAAAAGCATCATACATAACAAAAAAATTTTTTTTTACTGTCTCTTTAACCACTTCAGCCCCCCTAGCTTAAACACCCTTAATGACCAGACCACTTTTTACAATTCTGCACTACACTACTTTCACGGTTTATTGCTCGGTCATACAACTTACCACCCAAATGAATTTTACCTCCTTTTCTTCTCACTAATAGAGTTTTCATTTGGTGGTATTTCATTGCTGCTGACATTTTGACTTTTTTTTATATTAATCAGAATTTACCTAAATTTTTGCAAAAAAATGACATTTTTCACTTTCGGTTGTAAATTTTTTCAAATAAAACTACATTTCTATATAAATTTTTCTCTAAATTTATTGTTCTACATGTCTTTGATAAAAAAAAAATGCAATAAGTGTATATTTATTGGTTTGGGTAAAAGTTATAGCGTTTACAAACTATGGTACAAAAATGTGAATTTCCGCATTTTGAAGCAGATCTGACTTTCTGAGCACCTGTCATGTTTCCTGAGGTTCTACAATGCCCAGACAGTAGGAACACCCCACAGCCCCCCTAGCTTAAACACCCTTAATGACCAGACCACTTTTTACAATTCTGCACTACACTACTTTCACGGTTTATTGCTCGTTCATACAACTTACCACCCAAATTAATTTTACCTCCTTTTCTTCTCACTAATAGAGCTTTCATTTGGCGGTATTTCATTGCTGCTGACATTTTGACTTTTTTTAATATTAATTTTCTACAAGGTTCTACAATGCCCAGACAGTAGGAACACCCCACAAATGACCCCATTTCGGAAAGTAGACACCCTAAGGTATTCGCTGATGGGCATAGTGAGTTCATAGAAGTTTTTATTTTTTGTCACAAGTTAGCGGAAAATGATGATTTTTTATATATTTTTTCTTACAAAGTCTCATATTCCACTAACTTGCGACAAAAAATAAAAACTTCCATGAACTCACTATGCCCATCACGAAATACCTTGGGGTGTCTTCTTTCCAAAATGGGGTCACTTGTGGGGTAGTTATACTGCCCTGGCATTTTAGGGGACCTAAAGCGTGAGAAGTAATTTGGAATCCAAATGCGTAAAAAATGCCCTGTGAAATCCTAAAGGTGCTCTTTAGAATTTGGGCTCCTTTGGGCACCTAGGCTGCAAAAAAGTGTCACACATGTGGTATCGCCGTACTCAGAAGAAGTAGGGAAATGTGTTTTGGGGTATTTTTACATATACCCATGCTGGGTGAGAGAAATATTTCTCTAAAAGTCAACTTTTCCCATTTTTTTATGCAAAGTTGTCATTTGAGAGAGATATTTCTCTCACCCAGCATGGGTATATGTAAAAATACACCACAAAACACATTGCCCAAGTTCTCCTGAGTACGGCGATACCACATGTGTGACACTTTTTTGCAGCCTAGGTGCGCAAAAGGGCCCAAATTCCTTTTAGGAGGGCATTTTTAGACATTTGGATTCCAGACTTCTTCTCACGCTTTAGGGCCCCTAAAATGCCAGGGCAGTATAAATACCCCACATGTGACCCCATTTTGGAAAGAAGACACCCCAAGGTATTCTGTGAGGGGCATGGCGAGTTCATAGAAGTTTTTTTTTTTGGCACAAGTTAGCAGAAATTGATTTTCTTTTGTTTTTTCTCACAAAGTCTCCCTTTACGCTAACTTGTGACAAAAAGTTCAATCTTTAATGGACTCAATATGCCCCTCAGCGAATACCTTGGGGTGTCTTCTTTCCGAAATGGGGTCACATGTGGGGTATTTATACTGCCCTGGCATTTTAGGGGCCCTAAAGCGTGAGAAGAAGTCTGGAATATAAATGTCTAAAAAATTTTACGCATTTGGATTCCGTGAGGGGTATGGTGAGTTCATGTGAGATTTTATTTTTTGTCACAAGTTAGTGGAATATGAGACTTTGTAAGAAAAAACAAAAAAACAAAAACAAAAAAACTATTTCCGCTAGCTTGTGCCAAAAAAATAAAAATCTTCTATGAACTCGCCATGCCCCTCAAAAGTGATCTTTTCGCGCCACAGCGATTTTACGGTGTTTTTGCAGTGATCAGAAAAAAAAATAATTCTGTCACTGCGGTGGGGCGGACTGAACGCAAGTGTGCACACAAGATCAGGCCTGATCGGGCGAACACTGCGTTTTTTGTAGAGCCTATAGAACATGTACTTTTCTTGTCCGCAATTGCGGACAATAAAAGGCATTTTCTATATAGTTCTGGCAATGTGCGGATCCGCAAAATGCGGAAAGCACATTGCCGGTGTCCGTGTTTTGCGGATCCGCTGTGTCCGTGTTTTGCGGATCCATGGATCCGCGGATCCGCAAAACACATACGGACGTCTGAATGTAGCCTTACAGGGGGGTGATCAATGACAGGGGGGTGATCAGGGAGTCTATATGGGGTGATCACCCCCCTTTAAGGCTTCATTCAGACATCCGTATGTGTTTTGCGGATCCGTGGATCCATGGATCCGCGGATCCGCAAAACAGATACGGACGTCTGAATGGAGCCTTACAGGGGGGTGATCAATGACAGGGGGGTAATCAGGGAGTCTATATGGGGTGATCACCCCCCTGTCATTGATCACCCCCTTGTAAGACTCCATTCAGACGTCCGTATGTGTTTTGCGGATCCGTGGAATGGAGCCTTACAGGGGGGTGATCAATGACAGGGGGTGATCAGGGAGTTTATATGGGGTGATCAGGGGTTAATAAGTGACAGGGGGGGGTGTAGTGTAGTGGTGTTTGGTGCTACTTTACAGAGCTGCCTTTGTCCTCTGGTGGTCGATCCAAGCAAAATGGACCACCAGAGGACCAGGTAGCAGGTATATTAGACGCTGTTATCAAAACAGCGTCTAATATACGCTTCAGGGGTTAATAAAATCACATCTACAGCCTGCCAGCGAACGATCGCCGCTGGCAGGCTGCAGATCCACTCGTTTACCTTCGGTTCCTGTGAACGCGCGCTCCTGTTTGCCGGCGCATCCAGGAGGAATAACAGGACCACCGCCAGGACGCAATCCTGCGTACGGCGGTCCTGGGGTGGTTAAGCAAAAGCCAGTATATAATAAAAGACAAAGACAGACATTAAACGTAACTAAATTTATAATAAAACTATTTACTTACAGCTATTCAGTCGTCTGCTGTGCTGTCCTCTGCTTGCTTCCGCGGATTCTTTCCCCTCCTTTCTGTCTCTCCTCAGTGCGCAGGCGCACTGTTATGGGGGATCTGTGGATGACACACTGTTATGGGGGATCTGTGGATGACAGACTGTATCTGTGGATGACAATGTTATGGGCATCTGTGGATGACACTATTAGGGTCCATTCACACGTCCGTAGAATGTGTCCGCACCCGTTCCGCAATTATCTGGAACGGGTGCAGACCCATTCATTCTCTACGGGGCTAGGAATGGATCCGGACAGCGCACAGTGTGCTGTGCGCATCCGCTTTTCCGGATCGTGTCCCTGAACTTCCGGTCCGCGGCATGTCCATGTCCAATTTGCGGATCCGCAATGCACTACGGACGTGTGAATGGAACCTTATTGGCATCTGTGGATGACACTGTTATGGGGGATCTGTGGATGACACACTGTTATGGGGAACCTGTGGATGACACACTGTTATGGAGGATCTGTGGATGACACACTGTTATGGGGGGATCTGTGGATGACACACTGTTATGGGGGATCTGTGGATGACGTACTGTAATGGGGATCTGTGGATGATGCATCGTTATGGGGGATCTGTGGATGACACACTGTTATGGGTGATCTGTGGATGACACACTGTTATGGGGGCATCTGTGGATGACACTGTCATGGGGGGATCTGTGGATGACACTGTTATGGGGGGATCTGTAGATGACACTGTTATGGGGGGATCTGTGGATGACACTGTTATGGGGCATCTTATGCTATATATGTGTCATCCACAGATCCCCCAATAACAGTGTCCCTCTGTAAATAGTGACCCCCAATACACAACCGTCTGTATATGTAAAGTGTAGGCATAATCTGTGCTTTGTTAAAGTAGGGCAGTGGTCTGTACTAGACTGGGGGTATAGGGCCTCGTGTGACAAGGGCTGTGTCATGATCTGATCATCGTAATGGTGAAACATAAAGCTGTAGACAGACAGTGAGGGGAAGAGGTGTCACAGCAGTGCGGAGTATTTCCGCAGAATGTTATCTGTCCACTCATATGGTTAAATGCATGAGGAAGGGAATGGAGGCAGGTGGGGGGGGGGGGGGAGATTTGAATGGAAGGGGCAAGGGCTTCACAGCATTACAGCATTGAGTGTTTCAGTGTAGTGGTCTAGCGAGATGGAGGGATCTGTCCACTCATCTGATTTGCAAGGAGGAGGATGGAGTGGAGACAACATGGAGATCACAGAAAGTGAATGGAAGAGGCTTCACAGCAAGCAGCACAGAGTATTTAACCACCTCCGGACCGCCTAACGCAGATTCGCGTTCCGGAGGTGGCAGCGCTGCGCACAATCACGCATATACGCGTCTTCTCGCGAGACGCGAGATTTCGCTCAAAGCCGGCATGCGCATCGCGGGCCGGCAAAATTAAAAGAACAAGTTCGTCACCAGCCTGCCAGCAACGATCATTGGCTGGCAGGCTGGCGATTTTCAAAAAATCCAATCACAAGTCATATAACAGATCATATTAGTAAATATGATCTGTTATATGGCTTGTCTGCTCCTCTGCTGGTCCTTTTCGTCGGTTGGATCCAGCAGAGGAGCAGACTGAACTGTGAGTACACCAAACACTACACCTTAGCCCCAGATCACCCCCCTGCACCCCAATTAACCCTTTGATCACCCCTTTGATCGCCCCTGTCAATCACTAGTGAAAGGAAAAAAAGTGATCAGTGTAAACTGTCACTTTTTTTTTTTCACTGGTATTGACTGATAGGTTTTAGGGATAGTTTAGGCCCCTTGGTTAGGTAGTTTAGCGTGAGTTAGCGCCCAGCCCACCGCACCGCAGTCACTTATTCGCTGTTTAGCGTATCGCTAATCAGCATTTGTACTTTTATAGTATCTGTAAGTGATCAAAACTGATCACGGTCAGATCTATAATAGTATTAGTGTCACCTTAGCTCGCCCTCCACCCAAAACGCAGTGTTTGCCCGATCAGGCCTGATCGGTCGCCCACACGTGCGTTCACCCACGCCCGCCCCACCGCAGTGACAAAAAATATATATTTTTTTGATCACTGCACATTCATTTTACACGCACTGCGGCGATAAAAAAATCAGTTTTGATATTTTTTATCAACCGCAGCGGCCTCCGGTACTTCGCTAGCCTCCCCTTTGTAAGACAGGCTTGCTTTTTTTCTTGGGTAGTCTCAGGGAATACCCCTAAATTTAGTAGTCCAAAATGTCAAACAGGGGGTATTCTTCTGAAGAGGCCTACAGGATTCTGACCCAGTCGGATGAGGAGTGGGAACCCTCATCTGACGAATCTAGCGGGTCAGAATATGAACCTGCAGAAAGCAGTGGCTCTCTGACCCAAAGTTCGGACGAGGAGGTTGAGGTCCCTGGCAGCACCAGGCGTACCCGGCCCCGTGTCGCTAGACCACAGGTTATGCAGGATCCGCTTCAAGAGCAGCAGAGTGGGGCTGTCGCTGTCGGATCACGTGGTGAGGCATACACCAGCAGCGCAGCCCTCCCTGGACCTAGTACCAGCACTGCCGTACAACATGGTGACGTGGCGAGCACCAGAAGGGCAGTTGAAGCTGGTACGGTGGCACGTGCAGTAGTTACCCTGTCGCAGCCACCGCACAGACAGGCCCGTAGAGCCCCTAGAATCCCTGAGGTGCTGGCAAACCCTGATTGGCAGTCACCAACTTCAGCCGCACCATTAGTTCCCCCTTTCACCGCCCAGTCTGGAGTTCGGGTTGAGACGGCTCAAATCGGTTCGGCACTGGGATTTTTTGAGCTGTTCTTGACTGCGGAGCTCTTGGACTTAGTCGTGGCAGAGACAAACCGGTATGCCACACAATTTATATCCGCCAACCCGGGAAGCTTTTATGCCCAGCCTTTCCGGTGGAAACCAGTCCAAGTTTCCGAACTTAAAATTTTTTTGGGCCTGACAAAAAAGCATGAATTGCGGTCATATTGGTCCACGAACCCGATTCATCACATGCCCATGTTCTCTGCTGCTATGTCCAGGGCACGATTTGAGGCCATCCTCCGTTTCCTGCATTTTAGCGACAACACCACCTCCCATCCCAGAGGCCACCCAGCTTTTGACCGGCTCCACAAAATTCGGCCCCTCATAGACCATTTCAACCAGAAATTTGCAGATTTGTATACCCCCGAGCAAAACATCTGCGTAGACGAGTCCCTCATACATTTTACCGGGCGCCTTGGCTTCAAACAATACATCCCAAGCAAGGGTGCCCGGTATGGGGTCAAATTGTATAAGCTCTGTGAAAGGGCCACAGGCTATACCCACAAATTTCGGATCTATGAGGGAAAAGATCAGACCCTGGAGCCGGTCGGTTGCCCTGACTACCTGGGGAGCAGTGGGAAGACAGTCTGGGACTTGGTGTCACCCTTATTCGGCAAGGGGTACCATCTTTATGTGGACAATTTTTACACAAGTGTGGCCCTCTTTAGGCATTTGTTTCTAGAACGGATTTGCGCCTGTGGCACCGCGCAAACTAGTCGCGTGGGCTTCCCCCAACGGCTTGTAACCACCCGTCTTGCAAGGGGGGAGAGGGCTGCCTTGTGTAACGAAGAACTGCTCGCGGTGAAATGGAGAGACAAGCGTGACGTTTACATGCTCTCCTCCATTCACGCAGACACGACAATCCAAATTGAGCGAGCAACCCGTGTCATTGAAAAGCCCCTCTGTGTCCACGACTATAATGCGCTCATGGGAGGGGTGGACTTCAATGACCAGATGTTGTCTCCGTATTTAGTTTCCCGCAGAACCAGACGCTGGTATAAGAAGGTGTCTGTATATTTAATTCAATTGGCGCTGTATAATAGTTTTGTTCTCTACAGTAAGGCTGGGAGAACAGGATCCTTCCTCAAATTCCAGGAAGAGATCATCGAGAACCTCATTTACCAAGGAGGTTCCGTGGCCCCATCCACCAGTGTAGTTAGCCGTCTACACGAGCGACATTTCCCCAGTGTCGTTCCTGGTACCTCAACCCAACCGTCACCCCGAAAAAGATGTTGTGTCTGTAGCAGGAGTGGAATAAGGCGTGACACCCGCTATTTCTGTCCTGACTGCCCTGACCACCCTGCCCTATGCTTTGGTGAGTGTTTCCGGAAGTACCACACACAGGTACACCTAGCATACGGATTGCATCTCACAGGACAGGCACACAGGGCTATTAGGGCCCTTTTACTCACAGCTGCTGCAAACCTCTCCTTTCACCTGGGATAAAGTGCATAACGTACTTTGCCACATCTTTGGGCGATTTGCGCTTTGCACATTGTCCCATGGGGAAGGAGAGGTTTGTTCTATAAAGGTAAAAAAAACTAAACAAAAAAAAAATTACCGGTAAGTAAAAAAGTTAAAAAAGTAAAAAAAAAGTTAATATGTTCTGTTCTAAAGTTAATAAAGTTATTGCTTTGCGGCCTGGTTTTTTCTTTTTTGTTTTGTTTTTTTTACCTTCCAGGTGGACCAACCGATCGACTAGCTGCAGCACTGATGTGCATTCGGACAGAAGCATTGCGCTGCTGTCAGATTACACGCAAGTCGGTGTATGCGGCGCTGCAAGACGAGATTTCTCCTCTGCAGTAAAAGATACGTTTGCCGAGGCATATGAGCTGAGGAGGTGGCGGTGTTCATATACTTTGGCAAACACTTTGTATATATAAAAAAAAAAATCCCGGCAATGATTTATTCATCCACATCGATTGATGTGAATGGAGAAATCGGGTTTGCCAGGGCATACGAGCTAAGTGGGTATGGATGTTGGGCGGAGCTCCTATGTCCTGGCAGACGCCTTTCCCCTCCTTTTTCTTTTTTTGGCAGAGATTTTTTCATCCACATTGATCGATGCGAATGAAGAAATCTGTGCCGTTCATTTTTTTCTTTCAGCCCAGAGGCTGAACGGAAAAAAAAAATCTCATTACCTGTATGCTCAATATAAGGAGAATAGCAGAAACTCCTAATGCTGGGCATACATGTAATGATTGCGGAGACCCTCAAATGCCAGGGCAGTACAAACACCCCACAAATAACACCATTTTGGAAAGAAGACACCCCAAGGTATTCGCTGAGGGGCATATTGAGTCCATGAAAGATTGAAATTTTTGTCCCAAGTTAGCGGAAAGGGAGCCTTTGTGAGAACAAAATCAAAAAAATCAATTTCCGCTAACTTGTGCCCAAATTTTTTTTTTTCTATGAACTCGCCATGCCCCTCATTGAATACCTTGGGGTGTCTTATTTCCAAAATGGGGTCACATGTGGGGTATTTATACTGCCCTGGCATTTTAGGGGCCCCAAAGCGTGAGAAGAAGTCTGGTATCCAAATGTCTAAAAATGCCCTCCTAAAAGGAATTTGGGCACCTTTGCCCACCTAGGCTGCAAAAAAGTGTCACACATGTGGTATCTCCGTAGTCAGGAGATGTTGGGGAATGTGTTTTGGGGTGTCATTTTACATATACCCATGCTGGGTGAGATAAATATCTTGGTCAAATGCCAACTTTGTATAAAAAAATGGGAAAAGTTGTCTTTTGCCAAGATATTTCTCTCACCCAGCATGGGTATATGTAAAATGACACCACAAAACACATTCCCCAACTTCTCCTGAATACGGTGATACCACATGTGTGACACTTTTTTGCAGCCTAGGTGGGCAAAGGGGCCCACATTCCAAAGAGCACCTTTCGGATTTCACAGGTCTATTACCTACTTACCACACATTAGGGCCCCTGGAAAATGCCAGGGCAGTATAACTACCCCACAAGTGACCCCATTTTGGAAAGAAGACACCCCAAGGTATTCCGTGAGGGGCATGGCAAGTTCCTAAAAATTTTTATTTTTTGTCACAAGTTAGTGGAAAATGCTGATTTTTTTTAATTTTTTTTTATACAAAGTCTCATATTCCACTAACTTGTGACAAGAAATAAAAACTTCCATGAACAGATGGGGGTTCCCGTTTGCATTAATAGTCACGAAAAATGGCAGATCCTCCATCTTGCGTCAGCATTCAGACCTCCCTGATTTTTGTGCTGCTTTGGACATTGAGATTCCACCCATCACAGACTGGGAACTACCGGATCCACAACCTGCCCTGGGTCCAATTTGGCAACCTGCCAGACAGAAGAGAAGAAGATCTTCCCCCACTGGAGGGACCCCTCTACGTGAACCACAAGATGAACCCCCATGATTGCTGCATGGACTTCATTAGCTTAAATTGTATCTCCTACTGTTCTTATTCGCCAGGAGGCGACGGCCTTATGGTTCTCTGTTTAAGGTCCTATGTTAGTAGAATTGGTTTATTGTTCAATTCTCTGGTTACTTCATGCTCTAATAAGCTTTGAAACCTGGCCCATCCTGTGCCGGTCCAGTCATGCTTCCAATAAGCAGACCAGTAGTCTCGCCCTCCCCCCCCAGCTTCTATTGGTTGGGCTGGAGGGACGGCAGTTTGCTGATAGTAATATCACTAGTTGTTGCTCACTGATCTGTATCTGGGTGGCAACACCCAATGTTCGGATACTAAATGGTGTATTCTTTATGTTTGTATGGTCCTGTGTCTCCCCCCCTTCCCTTTTGTGTCTCTTCTTATTGTTTTTTATACTCAGGTCTCCAGATTCCAAATCACAATCGACTGAATGCCTTAAGGTGTTTTCATCTATGACAGTGTCCTTGAAAAGGATCCATTGCAACCACATAGCAAGTACATATATTCCATGCTTTGAAAATGATTAAGTATGTATCGCTTAATGTAAAAGGTCTTAACTCTAATGTGAAGAGACGCCTGGCACTTACTGAGTGCAAGTCTCAGAAAGCTGACATAGTCTTTCTTCAGGAGACCCACTTTGATCACCAGGGCTCTTTCAAGTTTGCGCAATATTTATTCCCTCGTATATATTCTGCTTCCTCTGGGAGAAAGAGAGCAGGTGTTGCCATTCTCATGTCTGCTGATTGCCCTTTACAGGTGGAAGATGCTATTATTGATCCAGCTGGCAGGTATATCATACTAAAAGCCACACTCAATGGTAGCCCACACGTACTGTGCAATTTATACGCTCCGAATACTGCCCAAATCCCTTTCCTTAATAAGGTGTTTTTAAAACTATCGAAGTTGCTCCCAGCTGCATTGCTAGTAGGAGGAGACTTTAATCTCTCCTTCTCCGAGCGTCTAGATAGATTAACCCTTCAGAATAGACCGCCTACTAAGGATCAGTGTCGAAACTCACGTCTTTTTAGACGTCTTATTAGAAAATTCGAATTATATGACCTCTGGAGAATTAACTATCCCACTGCAAAAACATTTTCTTTCTTCTCACATCCACATAATACACATTCCCGTATAGACTACTTTTTTGGTAATATCCCAATCTTAAGGATGCTTGCGGATGCCGACATAGGACCAATTTCCTGGTCGGACCATGCTCCGGTGTCAATTAACATTAAAACATCAGGTTACTACCCTAGAGTATGTCATTGGCGCCTTAATGAATCCTTCCTACACCAGTTGCCGCTTAGGCAGGAGTTACGTGAGGGCCTTACAGAATACTTCACCTTAAATCAGTCCTCAGGACCCCCTATATCTATGATATGGGAAGCCCACAAGGCAGTCTTTAGAGGCGCATGTATAGCGATGGGGTCTCGACTGAAAAAAGACCGTACTATGCAACAACACAATATCACCTCACAGCTGAAGGATTTAGAAAAGATGCTAGAGTCCCGTTGCTCGCGGCCTTTGCTTAGGCGCATTATAACCCTGCGTGCTAGATTGAAGGAATTATTGTTTTATAAAACTGAGAAAAAATTACTATATTCGCGTCAAAGATTTTATATGTGGGGAAACAAACCGCATACCCTCCTGGCTCGACAGCTTCGGGACTCTGGCACTATAAACACTCCGACTGCAATGAGGCGAGGGGATGGGGCAATAGTGTATGACCCAGAGGTCATTTCCAACTTATTTCAGGATTATTATAAGGCACTTTACTCTATCCCTCAGCAACTCCCATCTGACCCAGGGCGCAGTAGACTCCTCCTAGATTCCTTTCTTTCTAAGTGTGATCTTCCTCAGTTGTCAGGAGAAGCTCTTGCCTCATTAAACGCTCCCATTACTGTGAAGGAACTGCAGGAAGTACTGAAGCAGCTACCCAATAATAAAGCCCCTGGGCCAGATGGTCTACCATACATCTATTACGCAACATTTTCTGATATTCTTTTGCCACATATGACGCTGTTGTTTAATTCTTTCCTACAAGGATCACCAATACCCACTTCAATGTCGCACTCCTATATAACTTTAATACCTAAACCAGGTAAAGATCCCCTAGAATGTGGAAATTATAGGCCCATTGCACTTCTTAACTCAGATCTGAAAATTTTCACGAAAACTCTGGCTAACCGACTTTCAGACTGGCTACCCCAGCTGATCCATAAAGATCAAGTGGGCTTCGTTCGAAACCGACAGGGCGGAGATAATACAAGGCGCACTATTGACTTAATTGATATCACAAATAAACGCAGAGACTCGGCGTTGTTGCTAAGTCTTGACGCAGAGAAAGCGTTTGATCGCTTAGGGTGGCCTTTTATGTTCTCTACCATGGAGGCCTTCGGTCTGAAAGGCCCTTTCCTTACAGCCCTTCATGTTCTATATGCCCAACCTACAGCGATAGTGAAAATGAAACATGCTCATTCTTTGCCTTTCCCTATAAAAAATGGTACGCGACAGGGATGTCCACTGTCCCCTCTGCTCTTCGTTCTATGCATAGAACCCCTAGCGGCGGCCATTAGGTCTCATCCTGATATTCATGGGATTAAAGTGAATGCAGTAGAATTCAAACTTTCACTATTCGCAGATGATATCCTGCTAACATTAACTGACTTGCATATTTCGCTTCCCAACCTCTTTAAACTACTAGAGACTTATGGTAGATTATCCGGTTATAAAATTAATACCACAAAAACTGAGGCTCTCCCTCTTAACCTAGCCCCTGATATTTTGACCACCTTAAAATCTAACTTTAATTTTCAATGGACGGAAATGTCCTTGAGGTATTTGGGAGTCAACTTAACCCCTACTTATCCCTCGTTGTACGCTCAAAACTTTCCATCTATGTTCCGAGAACTCAAGGCCTTAATGATTAAATGGATGCCTTTTCCCATCTCCCTTTTGGGCCGTATAGCATCAGTCAAGATGAATGTTTTGCCTAAATTACTGTATTTGTTTGAGACTCTCCCAATTCCTGTCCCTGAGAAGGAGCTGCGGGATTTTCAATCATCCATATTCAGGTTCATCTGGAATGGAAAGAGACATCGCATAGCTTGCTCAATTTTAATGTCACCCAAAACTCAAGGTGGTTTAGCAGTTCCAAATATTAAAAAATATTACTGGGCTACACACCTTAGAAGACTGCCAGCCTGGTCCAATATGTACGCGTACTCCAGATGGATGGAAATAGAGAAGTTGTGGATAGCCCCTGTACATCCGAACTCACTTATTTGGTACTCCCTACAACCCTCACTTAGACCTGAACTATTGGGCCCTATGTCTTTTACATGTAACATATGGTCGAGGTGTAACAGACTGTTTTCACTTGCATCAGAAAAATCTTCTATGGTCTCCTTTCTGTATAACCCACTATTTAAGTTGGGAATGAGCACAGTTTTTCTTAAAGCATGGTTTCCCAAGAAGTTGTTCAGATTTGCGGATGTTGTAAACTATAGGACTCTGGGCTTGTTCTCATTTGACGAGGTACGTTCCTTGCATCAATTACCAGAGTCTTGTAGGTATCAATATGTGCAGATTAGCCATTTTTTTTCGGACCTCTTTCACTCAACGAAGGTGTCAACCCCCACGCCGTTTGAGAAACTTTGTAAATTGACTGTTACAACGAAAGGTCTCATCTCAGGCATCTATCTTATCCTATCATCCTCCTCTGTCACTCACTCCTACATGTCTAAATGGGAAGCAATTCTAGGCCAACCTATAACGTATGCAGAGTGGAAACAGATATGGGAACGGGCAGCGAAGTCGTCCTCATGTGTCACATATAGGGAAAACACATATAAAGTGCTTATGTTTTGGTATCATACCCCACAGCTATTAAAACACTTTAGCCAAGATATCTCTGATAGATGTTGGAGGTGTACGACAGGTGAGGGGACCCACCTTCACATTTTCTGGGAATGTCCTGTGATTGTGCCCTTCTGGAGAATGGTGGAGTCTGTCTTTTTTCAACTCCTCGCAATTCGTTTTCCTTTTACACCTTTTTTTTATTTACTGAATATGCCAAAAATGTCATTAAAAAAACAATTCCTCCTATTAGTCCTTCAGGTGTTAACGGCGGCCAGACGCCTAATTGCGAGGTTTTGGTTGAGGGCAGACGCACCTACCCGAATGGACCTCATGCATAGTGTAAGAGAAGTTAGAAAAATGGAATACTTAACTGCATGTATTACTAACTCAGTCGATAGATTTACAAAGATCTGGCAAACATGGGATGACGCTTTTGATCACTTACAATAAAAGACCTTTGATTACCAGTTAGACTGTTATTTTTCCCCCTTCCTTTAATTTCCCCTATGTGTCGTGTCATTGTGATTGTCTTATGTCCTTTTGTGGTTTCAGCCCTTGGTGCATTTATGGGCCTCAGATGCAAAATGTATGTTTTGTATACTAAAGTACATTTGTTGATACTGACGTTATGCAACATAGTATTGTACCTGTATTGCCTCTTACGATTGTGCTATGAGACAATGTACCTGTATTATTTTTTCATTGATAAAAAAATCAATAAAATAAACAATTTATAAAAAAAAAACTTCCATGAACTCACTATGCCCATCAGCGAATACCTTGGGGTCTCTTCTTTCCAAAATGGGGTCACTTGTGGGGTAGTTATACTGCCCTGCCATTCTAGGGGCCCAAATGTGTGGTAAGGAGTTTGAAATCAAATTCTGTTAAAAATGAAGAGTGAAATCCGAAAGGTGCTCTTTGGAATATGGGCCCCTTTGCCCACCTAGGCTGCAAAAAAGTGTCACACATCTGGTATCTCTGTATTCAGGAGAAGTTGAGGAATGTGTTTTGGGGTGTCTTTTTACATATACCCATGCTGGGTGAGATAAATATCTTGGTCAAATGCCAACTTTGTATAAAAAAATGGGAAAAGTTGTCTTTTGCCAAGATATTTCTCTCACCCAGCATGGGTATATGTAAAATGACACCCCAAAACACATTCCCCAACTTCTCCTGAGTATGGAGATACCAGATGTGTGACACTTTTTTGCAGTCTAGGTGGGTAAAGGGGCCCATATTCCAAAGAGCACCTTTCGGATTTCACTGGTCATTTTTTACAGAATTTGATTTCAAACTCCTTACCACACATTTGGGCCCCTAGAATACCAGGGCAGTATAACTACCCCACAAGTGACCCCATTTTGGAAAGAAGACACCCCAAGATATTCCGTGAGGGGCATGGCGAGTCCCTAGAATTTTTTATTTTTTGTCACAAGTTAGTGGAAAATGATGATTTTTTTTTAAATTTTTTTTATACAAAGTCTCATATTCCACTAACTTGTGACAAAAAATAAAAACTTCCATGAACTCACTATGCCCATCAGCGAATACCTTGGGGTCTCTTCTTTCCAAAATGTGGTCACTTGTGGGGTAGTTATACTGCCCTGGCATTCTAGGGGCCCAAATGTGTGGTAAGGAGTTTGAAATCAAATTCTGTTAAAAATGACCAGTGAAATCCGAAAGGTGCTCTTTGGAATATGGGCCCCTTTGCCCACCTAGGCTGCAAAAAAGTGTCACACATCTGGTATCTCCGTACTCAGGAGAAGTTGGGGAATGTGTTTTGGGGTGTCATTTTACATATACCCATGCTGGGTGAGAGAAATATCTTGGCAAAAGACAACTTTTCCCATTTTTTTTATACAAAGTTGGCATTTGACCAAGATATTTATCTCACCCAGCATGGGTATATGTAAAAAGACACCCCAAAACACATTCCTCAACTTCTCCTGAATACAGAGATACCAGATGTGTGACACTTTTTTGCAGCCTAGGTGGGCAAAGGGGCCCATATTCCAAAGAGCACCTTTCGGATTTCACTGGTCATTTTTTACAGAATTTGATCTCAAACTCCTTACCACACATTTGGGCCCCTAGAATGCCAGGACAGTATAACTACCCCACAAGTGACCCCATTTTGGAAAGAAGAGACCCCAAGGTATTCGCTGATGGGCATAGTGAGTTCATGGAAGTTTTTATTTTTTGTCACAAGTTAGTGGAATATGAGACTTTGTATGAAAAGAATAAATAAAAAAAAATCATCATTTTCCACTAACTTGTGACAAAAAATAAAAAATTCTAGGAACTTGCCATGCCCCTCACGGAATACCTTGGGGTGTCTTCTTTCCAAAATGGGGTCACTTGTGGGGTAGTTATACTGCCCTGGCATTCTAGGGGCCCAAATGTGTGGTAAGGAGTTTGAAATCAAATTCTGTTAAAAATGACCAGTGAAATCCGAAAGGTGCTCTTTGGAATATGGGCCCCTTTGCCCACCTAGGCTGCAAAAAAGTGTCACACATCTGGTATCTCCGTACTCAGGAGAAGTTGGGGAATGTGTTTTGGGGTGTCATTTTACATATACCCATGCTGGGTGAGAGAAATATCTTGGCAAAAGACAACTTTTCCCATTTTTTTTATACAAAGTTGGCATTTGACCAAGATATTTATCTCACCCAGCATGGGTATATGTAAAAAGACACCCCAAAACACATTCCTCAACTTCTCCTGAATACAGAGATACCAGATGTGTGACACTTTTTTGCAGCCTAGGTGGGCAAAGGGGCCCATATTCCAAAGAGCACCTTTCGGATTTCACTGGTCATTTTTTACAGAATTTGATTTCAAACTCCTTACCACACATTTGGGCCCCTAAAATGCCAGGGCAGTATAACTACCCCACAAGTGACCCCATTTTGGAAAGAAGAGACCCCAAGGTATTTCGTGATGGGCATAGTGAGTTCATAGAAGTTTTTATTTTTTGTCACAAGTTAGTGGAATATGAGACTTTGTAAGAAAAAAAAAAAAAATCATCATTTTCCGCTAACTTGTGACAAAAAATAAAAAGTTCTATGAACTCACTATGCCCATCAGCGAATACCTTAGGGTGTGTACTTTCCGAAATGGGGTCATTTGTGGGGTGTTTGTACTGTCTGGGCATTGTAGAACCTCAGGAAACATGACAGGTGCTCAGAAAGTCAGAGCTGCTTCAAAAAGCGGAAATTCACATTTTTGTACCATAGTTTGTAAACGCTATAACTTTTACCCAAACCATTTTTTTTTTTTACCCAAACATTTTTTTTTTATCAAAGACACGTAGAACAATAAATTTAGAGCAAAATTTATATATGGATCTAGTTTTTTTTGCAAAATTTTACAACTGAAAGTGAAAAATTTCATTTTTTAGCAAAAAAATCGGTAAATTTCGATTAATAACAAAAAAAGTAAAAATGTCAGCAACAAAGAAATACCACCAAATGAAAGCTCTATTAGTGAGAAGAAAAGGAGGTAAAATTCATTTGGGTGGTAAGTTGCATGACCGAGGAATAAACGGTGAAAGTAGTGTAGGTCAGAAGTGTAAAAAGTGGCCTGGTCTTTCAGGGTGTTTAAGCACTGGGGGCTGAGGTGGTTAAGTGCAGTGGCCTAGCGTGGTGCTGTAATCTGATCAAATGCATATTAGGCGGGGGATGGAAACAACATGAAGATCACAGACAATCTGTGAATGGAAGGGGCGTCACAGCAGCACATAGAATGTCAGGACTCCTGACTCCTACTAGTACTCACTCTCATAAATACAAAGTGAGGTATCGAAAATAGTAGAGGTGTCCTAACTAAATAATAATCACAACAAACAGAAAAAAAGGACCCTTAAAATCAAAAATTTATTTCTATTCATTTAAAATTGGACCCACAGATATAGGTCACCAGAAGGGCCCATAGATTAGGAAACCCTAGTAGTCAAGTAGGTACATAGTCACAGATACCAATCAATATCAGGAGATATATACAACATAACGGGACCCAGGGTAGTGAGGGGTGGTATGGTTAAAAGAGCTTGGGTTTGGGAGAACTTTCCCTATTGAAACCCTAGTCTACCCTCTGCCCGGAGATGACCCTTAGCGGTGGGGTCTCACCATCCTCGTACCTATCCTCATACACCCTGGAGAACCCTAAACAGTTAGACCTTGTATTGGCACATTTCCCCCAGGTGGGTTCATCAGGGGGTGGTATAAATTAGATAAGGCCCAAAAAAAACATATATAGAAACAACAGATATATGCTGATAGTCAAGAGATAATGATAAAAAGGCTGGTTATGCACATATCAAGGGACCACAAAAAATTGATACATCACATGTAGTTTCCGATGTACGTGGAAGATGCTAAATGTGAGTTGTCCCTGTGCAACCTATCGCCTAGTAAGTGCTTGACAGTACTGTACTATACCGTACCGTTCGGACAATACAGGGCCAGCACCTCCAAGGCGTAAAGGGCAAGATCAGGCCATGTACCCAGTTTGGAGACCCAGAAGTTACACAGGGCAGATCCATTAGTTAGTACATGCAGATGTGTGCACACGTACTGTTCCACCATGTTGCTGAAACGCTGCCTCTGGCCACATTTCGGCCATGCTAACCCTCCCTTCTGAGGTGCTGGCGGTGCCCCAGCTGCGTTGGCGACTTCCTTATCCGCCTCGTGCTTCCACTGAGCCCCTACTGTCAGGTGGGAACACCATCAGTAGTGTGTCTACCAACGTGCGCTTCTACTCGCACATCTTCCGTTCACGCTCCAGTGGTGGAAGTAAAGATGGCACGTTGTCCAGCAGGGTGGCCACCTAGTAATCAGCATTGGTAAGAATGAGGACAACTCAGTGGTCATTGCGCAGGCACTGCAGCATGTAGTCGCTCATGTGTGCCAGGCTGCCCAGAGGCAACGACAAGCTGTCCTTAGTGGGAGGTGTCTTGTCTGTGCCCTCTGTATCCCCCCAGCCACTCTCCAGTGATGCCCGTGAGCTGATTTGGGTACCACCTTACTGTTAACGCGGATCCTCCTCCTCATCATCATCCTCCTCATCCTCCAAAACTGTGCCCTGGCTGGACAGTTGTGTACCTGGCCACTTGTGGATGACTGGCCTGAAAACCATGAGAATGATCCCTGTTCCTCCTCCTCTTCCTCCTGTGCCATATCCTCATCCATCATCGCCCAAAGTATTTATTCAAGGAGACATAGAAGTGGGATAGTAACGCTGAGGACGGTGTCATCGGCGTTGGCCATGTTGGTGGAGTACTCGAAACAGCGCAACACGGCACACACGTTCCTCATGGAGGCCCACTTGCTGGTGGTGAAGTGGTGCTGTTCCACAGAGAAACTCACCTGTGCATGCTGCACTTGAAACACCACTATCACCTGCTGCTTGCCTAGTCTCTCCAGCATGTGCAAGGTGGAGTTCCACCTTGTGGGCACGTCGCATATGAGGTGGTGAGCGGGAAGGCAGAATTTACACTGCAGAGCAGACAGGCAAGCTTCAGCAGGGTGAGAACACTGAATGCATGCACAAACGGCCCGCACTTTCTGCAGCAGCTCTGACATATCGGGGTAATTTTTCAGGAACCTCTGCACTACCAAATTCAGCACATGTGCCAGGCAAGGGATGTGTATCAAACCAACTAAGCCCAGAGCTGCTACGAGATTTTGCTGGTTGTCGCACACCACCAGGCCAGGCTTGAGGCTCAGCGGCACCAACCACTCATCGGTCTGTTCTTCTATGCCCGCCCACAGCTCCTGCGCGGTGTGGGATTTTCCCCCCAAACATATGATTTTCAGAACAGCCTGCTGTCATTTCCCTCTGGCTGTACTGAAGTTGGTGCAGGTGTTGCGCTGACGTGATGAGGAAGTGGTAGATGAGGAACAGGAAGAGGAGGCAACCGGAGGCACCGAGTAACCTCAAGCAATCCTCGGTGGCGGTAGGACATGTGCCAAGCCGCTTTCCGCCTCGGGCCCAGCCGCCACTGCGTTTACTCAGTGGGCAGTTAGAGAGATATAACGTCCCAGCCCGTGCTTACTGGTCCATGTATTGCTGGTTATGTGGACCTTGCCACTGATGGCATTGTGCAGCGCACACCAGATTTTTTTCGCCACTTGTTCGTGCAGGGCAGGGACAGCCTGCCTGGAAAAGTAGCCGTGGGACAGCCGCCATCATTAAAATTTTAAAACTCTCCGTCATTCAGGGCCAGGGCTCGCGGTTGAGTAGGGGGGTACTTCCTTTTTCTCTCCAGTGTTTAGGGGGATGGACAGCTGAACGCTTCCTTGGGACAGTGTAGAAATGCTTGGTGACACTGGTGGTTGTGGTGTTGCTGTTGCATCCTCACTTTGAGAGGTGCCAGGTGGCCCTGTCACTCCAGAGGGGGAGGAAGAGGCAGAGACTGCAGCAGAAGAGGAAGCAGGAGGAGTCTCAGATTGTCACGGGGTTCCGAAGGTGCACTCGGTCCCCCATTGCCCGCAGAGCTGTTGCTTAGCTTTTGGAATGAGGTTCTGTGTTTGACCTCATTCCCAGGGCTGCTTTACTAGCTGGGTGGCTCCCTGCTCCTAGTCTGCCTGATCACTCGGTGCTCGACTGGTTGGTCTGTCGGTCATGTGACGCTGGCCACGTCACATGACCCTCACTCCCCACTATAAATACAGGCAGCCTGCTGGCTACAGGTTGCCTGTTAATTTCTAGGTTCCTGGCTATTTGTTGGACTACTGAATATTCACCTGATCCTGTTCCCTGACGATTCTCTGCCTGCTCCTCCTGTACTGCGCATACATCCTGGTATTGGGACCTCGGCTCCCACCTGACTACTCTCTTTGGACTCCTCTTGTACTTCGCTACTCTCCTGGTATTTGACCCCGGCTTCTCCTGACCATTCTTTGCCTAATCTGTTGTACTGCGTAGCTCTCTTGGTTCTGACCCGGGCCGTTCATGTTCCGTATTTTGTCTTGTCTGTCTTCCCTGCACATATCCTAAGTTATGGACTGCCGTCCAGTTGTCCCCTGTCATCAGGACTCGTGAGGCAAGTAGGCAGGGCCATGGGTGAGGGTGGAGCGCAGTGGTCACTACCCTTCCCCCTGTGTGTGTGTGGACGTGACCGTTACAGATTAACAGGCCCAATAACCACTGTATCATGAATCCTCTTACTACCCTGACTGACCATGTCTCTAATTTGACACAGAGAGTGCAGGAGCTAGGAGAGAAACTCCGTTCTTGTGAGTTAGGGCAAGGTTCTTCCACTCCTCTGTCCTCCAGTCCATATTTTGAACCCCAGATCAAGCTCCCAGAACCCTTTTCTGGAGACCAGAAGAGGTTTCTCTCCTTTAAGGAGAATTGCAAACTCTACTTCCGTTTGCGCCCCGTGTCCTCCGGTCCCGAGAGCCAACGCGTGGGGATTATCATTTCTCTACTACAGGGTGATCCCCAGGACTGGGCATTTTCGTTACCTCCTGGGGCCAGTTGTCAAACTTCTGTGGAGGTTTTTTTTCAGGCCCTGGGTACCCTCTATGACGAACCAGACAGGGCCCTGGTAGCCGAGACAGCTCTTAGGGCACTGGTTCAGGGCCATCTCCCTGCGGAGGAGTATTGCACCCAATTCAGACGGTGGTGTGTCCCCTCTGGATGGAATGAACCAGCCCTGAAGAGTCAGTTTAGGTCTGGTCTATCTGATAATTTAAAAGATCTATTGGTCAATTACCAAATTCCTGAGACCTTAGAGCAGATGATGACCCTAGTTGTCCGACTTGACAGACGAGTTAGAGAGAGACGACAAGAACGACAGTTCTGTTCTCAGATGGTGGTCCAGCCAGAGGCCTTTTCCAGGGACAACACTGAGGTCTCCACCGAGGAACCCATGCAGGTTGGCATGACCCGGGGTAATCTTCGTCGCAGACGCGGAGAGTGCTTCTACTGTGGAGATCCTGGCCATTGGATCAACAAGTGTCCTAAGAGGGTTCTCTCTGACAAGTCTTCTAAGGCAAGACAACCTAAAGACCAGGTACACTCTGATTTTTCTAAAGGTAAGCTTTTGGTACCCATAACAATTTCTCTGGGGGTTAATAAGTGGCCGGGTAAGGCCTTTATTGACTCCGGTTCAGCGGCCAGCTTTATTGACTTTGAGTTTGCTTGTAAATTGGGTATTCCAATGTTTGCTTTACCTACACCTATCCATGTCATGGCTATTGATGCTACTCCCCTGATTGGTGGTACGGTGAGGTCATGTACCTCTGAAATTTCTCTGTCCGTGGGTGTGTGCCACTCTGAGAGATGTTCTCTTCTAGTCCTGGAGAACCTACCGGTTGAGGTGGTACTAGGGTTGCCTTGGCTCCGTTTACATAACCCCACAATTGATTGGTCCAAAGGAGAGTTAGTGAAATGGGGACCTAAGTGTGACTCATGCTTGTCCGTGGTCCAGGCTGGGGTTTCAGTAAGGTCTAATACATTACCCTCTCTTATTAAGGAATATTCTGATGTGTTCTCATCCCTTACTCCAGAGCTTCTACCCCCCCATAGACCTTATGATTGCGCCATAGAGCTAATTGAGGGTGCCGAATTTCCTAAAGGTCGAATTTATAATCTTTCGGGGCCCGAACGCAAGGCTATGGAAGATTATATTAAGGAGAGCCTTGCTAAAGGGCATATTAGACCTTCAGTCTCTCCTATGGGAGCAGGATTTTTCTTTGTTAAAAAGAAGGATGGTGGTCTTAGGCCTTGTATTGATTACCGGAGATTAAATAAAATCACTGTCCAAAATAGATACTCTCTCCCATTGATTCCGGATTTATTTAACCAGGTTTTGGGGGCAACCTGGTTTTCCAAGATTGACCTGAAAGGGGCATACAATCTAATCCGAATCAAGGAGGGAGACGAATGGAAGACAGCGTTCAATACTCCGATAGGACACTTTGAATATCAGGTGATGCCTTTTGGACTCAGCAATGCCCCAGCTGTGTTCCAAAACTTAATGAACGATATTCTTAGGGAGTTCTTAGGTAAATTTATTATTGTCTATCTTGACGACATTTTGATATTCTCTCCTGATTTCGAATCTCATGTGTCCCATGTCAAACAAGTATTAGAGGTGTTGAGGGAGAACCAGCTATCCGCTAAGCAAGAGAAATGTGTCTTTGGTGTACAGGAGATACTGTTTCTAGGGCATGTTTTGACTCCTCACGCCTTTAAGATGGATCCTGGTAAGGTTTTAGCAATTAAGGAATGGGTAAGGCCTTCATCCTTAAAGGCTTTACAACGGTTTTTGGGTTTCGCTAATTACTACCGTAAATTTATCATGAATTTTTCTGTAATTGCTAAGCCATTGACCGACCCTACTAAGAAAGGGGCGGATTTGGAGAATTGGTCTACCAAGGCCATTTCTTCATTTGAAACATTAAAAAAGGCATTTAGTAGCGCTCCCATTCTGATCCAGCCTGATCAGGAGAGACCCTTTATTGTGGAGGTGGATGCGTCCGAGGACGGCGCAGGAACAGTCCTTTCACAAGGTCCTGCTAGCCTCACTAACCTGAGACCGTGTGCCTTCTTCTCTAGGAAATTCTCTCCCACGGAGAGAAACTACGACATAGGGAATAGGGAGCTGTTGGCCATTAAATGGGCATTTGAGGAGTGGAGAAATTTTTTGGAGGGGGCAAGGCATCGAGTAACTGTTGTCACTGACCATAAAAACCTAATGTTTCTCGAGTCCGCTAAGAGGTTGAATCCCCGACAAGCCCGATGAGCTCTGTTTTTTACCCGTTTTGATTTCTCCATTACGTTCAGGCCGGGAAGTAAAAATGTGAAGGCAGACGCATTATCGCGGAGCTTCCATGCTTTTCAACCCACTGAGACGCCGCCTGAATCCATCCTACCAGCAAACATCTTCTTAGCGGCTCTAACCCAGGATATCTCGGCTCGCATTAAGGCTGAACAACATCTGGCACCGGCATCCACCCCAACAGATAAGTTGTTTGTTCCCGTACAATTTCGTCTCCAGCTGTTGGGTGAGTGTCACGATTCTGCCTTTTGTGGACATCCGGGTATTGAGGGCACTAAGGATCTGGTTTCTAGATCTTATTGGTGGCCCACTCTGACCAGGGATGTCAAGTCCTACGTGTCAGCCTGTGAGGTTTGTGCCAGGTCTAAGACACCTAGGACTCGCCCTGCTGGTAACCTACGACCCCTACCCATTCCCAGTAGACCCTGGTCCCATATCTCGATGGACTTTATAACTGACCTACCGCTGGCGGAGGGTAAGACTGTGGTTTGGGTAGTGGTCGATAGGTTTAGCAAGATGGTTCATTTCATTCCCCTGTCTAAACTTCCGAATGCTAAAACCCTGGCGTCTATCTTTGTGAGAGAGATTGTTCGTTTACATGGCATCCCGGAAAATATTGTTTCGGACAGGGGTGTGCAGTTTGTGTCCAAATTCTGGAGGGCCTTCTGTCAAAGATGTAAAATTACGTTGTCTTTTTCTTCCGCCTACCATCCTGAGAGTAATGGGCAGACTGAACGCCTTAATCAGTCTGTGGAACAATTCCTGAGGTTGTATGTTGCTGATGACCAGCAATTATGGGTCAAATTCCTTCCGTTGGCTGAATTTGCTCTGAATAACCGTGTCAATTCTTCTGCTGGGGTCTCCCCTTTCTTTTGTAACCATGGTTTTCATCCTCGTTTTCATTCTGGGTCGTCCGTCTCCTCCTCTAACCCTGAAGCTGATAAACTCTCCTCCGAACTGTGCACAGTTTGGGCCCGGGTTCAATCGAACCTAGAAAAGGCTCAATGTTCTCAAAAACTCAAGGCCGATAGGAGATGTTCAAGGGGGGTAAACTTTCAGGTTGGGGATAAAGTATGGTTGTCCTCCAAGAATCTATCTCTCAAGATAACTTCTAAAAAATTTGCTCCTCGTTTTATTGGACTATATAAGATCACGGAAGTGATTAACCCGGTATCTTTTAGGTTGGAGCTGCCTGAGTCATTCCACATTCATAATGTGTTCCATAAATCTCTGCTTAAAAAATATTTTGAACCGGTAGTACCATCAAAAGCCTCGCCTTCGCCAGTTCTTGTTAATGATGCTGTCGAGTATGTGGTGTCTAAAATAGTGGATGTCAGGAAGGTGCGTAATTCCTTGCAGTACCTGATTCACTGGAAGGGGTATTGACCTGAAGAGAGATCTTGGGTACCTGCCAGGGAGGTTCATGCTCCTAGACTTGTTCGTAAATTTCATTTAGAACACCCTGAAAAGCCATCGCCTGAAGTCTTGGGTCCGGTGGCCCCTCGTAAAAGGGGGGGTATTGTCACGGGGTTCCGAAGGTGCACTCGGTCCCCCATTGCCCGCAGAACTGTTGCTTAGCTTTTGGAATGAGGTTCTGTGTTTGACCTCATTCCCAGGGCGGCTTTACTAGCTGGGTGGCTCCCTGCGTCACATGACCCTCACTCCCCACTATAAATACAGGCAGCCTGCTGGCTACAGGTTGCCTGTTAATTTCTAGGTTCCTGGCTATTTATTGGACTACTGAATATTCACCTGATCCTGTTCCCTGACGATCCTCTGCCTGCTCCTCCTGTACTGCGCATACATCCTGGTATTGGGACCTCGGCTCCCACCTGACTACTCTCTTTGGACTCCTCTTGTACTTCGCTACTCTCCTGGTATTTGACCCCGGCTTCTCCTGACCATTCTTTGCTTAATCTGTTGTACTGCGTAGCTCTCTTGGTTCTGACCCGGTCCGTTCATGTTCCGTATTTTGTCTTGTCTGTCTTCCCTGCACATATCCTAAGTTAGGGACTGCCGTCCAGTTGTCCCCTGTCATCAGGACTCGTGAGGCAAGTAGGCAGGGCCAGGGGTGAGGGTGGAGCGCAGTGGTCACTACCCTTCCCCCTGTGTGTGTGTGGACGTGACCGTTACACAGATCTTTCATGGTTTTTCAGGTGTCTACTACACTGCAGCTCGTGCTTTGCAGTTAGATGCCTGATTATGCTCAGGTTTAGAACATTTATGCCTCACTTCAGGCTCTGACTGCACAGTGTGCAAACCACCCGTGTCTTGTCATCAGCACATTGCCTGAAGAACTGCCACGCAAGGGAACTCTTTGAGCTGACTTTGGTGTGCTCTGTCCCTGGGTGCGTTGGGCAGTAGCAGGCGTAAAGGCTTGCACCCTGCTCCCTCTTTTGCTGTGAGGCTAGCGCTGCATGACCCCCACCTCTTCTTCGAACTGCACACGTCACTCTGATGACCTGGATGTCATGTGAGGTCTAGGACCTTATCATCCTCCTCATCATCTTCCACCCACTCCTCACGCCTGCCCTCCTGGCTGGTCTGCACAGTGCAGAAAGCCGCACCAGTTAACACCTGTGTTTCATCATCATCAGCAGAGTCGTGCTGCAGCGGTTTCACATGTCCTCAAACATAAGTGGTTGGGCATCAGTGCACTCAATCTATTCTACTTCGGGAGCAGGGCTAGGCGGAAAGCCTGCCAGCAGAGATATCAAAAAGCATAAATGATTGCTGTATGACTTGGGGCTCAGCAGGGGTTGAGGTGGAAGACAGATGACCCGTGTGTAAATCACTGGAAAATTAAACCTACTTTAAAACTTAACTTTTATATAAGATATTCATTAAAATAAATCCCACAGCGTCTAGCTAGGATAAGAGGATACATCCTGTGCATGGAACGCACCTGGTACGCACGTCCGGGCGGCAATCACAAGCGGAAGTACGCCCACAGGAAGTGGACGCACACCAGGAGAACATGGAACGCACGTGAACCGCAAATCTGATACCAAGACTAGCATGTCTTGCATTATACAGGCCAATTATGCCCGATTAAAAGGAATGACGCATTTAATATTAGTTCATAGTTGGTACCCTATTCTAATAAACGATTCATCTGTATATATAGTTTTATTCCAGATATATTACCTAGGGTTATTTTGGGATATTTAGAAATCATGGGATACCATAATCTAAATACATATAGATGTGGATTGGTGATCTTAAAGTGAAAGAATGATTGATTACAAGAGTTCATCAATCAGACCACTGATAACCTAGGTCACCACATAAATCATATTTATTAGACCTTTTACGGTCCGATATTACTAATTTTTCTGACGGATCAATTTATGTTACATACACAGGGGTCTCTAGGTGTGCCCCGTAAAAATATTGATGCGATGAAGAGTCAAATGAAGCATCCAAAAGAAAGCATCTCATTGAGGCCCACTGGGCTCACAGTTTTTAATCTGTGGGTCCACTCGGCCTCCTTTTGTAAAATCCTCCTATTCAGATCCCCACCTCTGGGTAAAGGACATACAAACTTTACCACGCAAAAATGTATTGCCTTTTCATTGCCATCATGGACGGATTGAACGTGTCTAGCGATTGTTGTATCTCTTTTGTTTCTTATATCTCCCAAATGATCCCCGATCCTTCTTCTAAACTCTCTTTTTGTTTTTCCTACGTATTGAAGTCCGCAGGTACAGTTGACCAGATATACCACCCCTGTAGTTTTACAGTTGGCAAAATCCCTACTAGTATACGTTTTGTTGGTTATATTACTTCTGAAGCTTTTAGCTTGACAGATGAAGGGACAGGCTATACAGGTTCCACATCTAAAAGTGCCAAGAGATCTTCTGTCTAACCACGTGCCTGGTTTTTTGATGGGTGTATAATGACTGTGGATAAATCTGTCTCCTAATGATCTTCCCTTTCTATATGTGATGGCTGGGTACGTAGGAAGCATATGTTTTACATCCGGATCTAGACGGAGCATTTCCCAGTATTTTTTTCAAATATCTCTGACCTCTTTGTTACAATTATCAAAGGTTCCTATTATGCGGAAAATAGGATCTATTTATTTTTCTTGTCTTCCCTGGGTTAAGCAGATCCACTCTCGAGGCATTTTCTGCTGATTTAAAGGCTCTATGTAATGGTTGATCGGGATAACCTCTCTGATTAAGTCCAGACACTTTCCTCGGTGAATACCACCGTGTCCTCCCACCAGCCCAGGAACAAGTTAGCATAAGTGGGGGCACAAGCGCTCCCCATTGCTGTGCCCCTGAGCTGGTGGAAGAACTTGGAATCAAACAAAAAATAATTGTGTCGTAGGACAAAATCCATAAGTCCCAAAACAAAACGATTATGCGCCGTGTATTGGGTGCCCCTACTTTTCAGGAAGTGATTCACGGCGCCTAAGCCCAGTTCATGGGGTATATTACTATAGAGTGCTTCTACGTCTATAGATGCAAGTAGAGTACCCTCCTCAAGGTGTAATCCATCAATTTTAGTCAACAGGTCAGATGTATCCCTTATATATGATGGGAGTGATGTAACAAAGGATCTTAGAATACGGTCGATATATATACCCACATTTTGTGTCAAAGAATTTATACCAGCCACTATTGGGCGACCCTTGAGTGGGACTAGGCCCTTGTGGATTTTAGGTATGGTATAAAAGGTTGGAATTTGTGGGTATGGTTTCAACATAAATCTCATCTCATCACTAGATATCAATTTCTCCTCAAAAGCCTCCAGAAGCAAGGTTTCTAGTTCCGCATAGAAGCTAGATGTAGGGTCTGATCTATATGTGCTATATCCCTTATCATCATTCAGGATGGCATAACACATACGTTCAGGGCCGCCATCAGGGGGGTAAAGCCGTTACCCCAATAAGGGGCCTGGACCCTGGGGGGGGCCCGGCCGGTCCCGAGCCATATATATTTTTTTTGTGTCAGTGTGTTAACTTTAAAATCAGCGCTCATCTCTTTACTATCTTACACTGACTCAGCTCCGGTAACAGCAGGCAGTGCGGGCGGCGCTCACTCAGTGACGTCACGCGCCTGCTCCTCCCACTAGGCGGCACAGGCGCGTGACGTCAGTGAGTGAGCGCTGCCGCCCGCACTGCCTGTTACTGGAGGGAGCTGAATGTAAGGTAGTAAAGACATGAGCGCTGATTTAAAGTTTAATTTACTGTCTGCAGCCTGCAGGATACCGATTACAGTTTATAAATGTATACTACTGTGAGCGGCGGGGAGGGGGATCTATGGATGATGGCACTGTTATAGGGAGGGGGATCCGTGGATGACACTGTTAGGGGGGGGTCTGTGGATGACACTTATGGGGGGGATTTGTGCACTGTTATGGGCAGGGGGATCTGTGGATGACACTGTTATGGAGGGGGATCTGTGAATGACACATAGCATAAGATGCTATATACGGTATGTGTCATCCACAGATCCCCCTCCATAACAGTGCCGTCCACAGATCCCCCCATAACAGTGCCATCCACAGATCTCCTCCATAACAGTGCCATCCACAGATCCCCTCCATAAGTGTCATCCACAGATTCCCCCCTGTGACAAACTCCCCTCTTTTGAGGTTGCCACGGGTACTTGGAGAGGACTACTTGCCAACCTCTTACCCTGTGATTACGGTCCCATGTTGTATGCACCGGTTTTATGCAATAGCTGCATAGTTATATAAGTTCATGTATTTTGCTGTCTTTTGCTACCATGTGGCTAATGGAGTCTTGCCCCTGTCCTTGGGAGATAAGTGGATCACTTCTCAATTGTCTTCAGGACAAAAGACTGTGTAGAACCGGTTTTGGACAGAAAAGCCATGAGTACAGCAAGGCCAAAGAGACGTTTATTAACTTTTGAACTCCTGGTCTAATTCGTGCCATTTTGGGATGTGTTACATGTCTATGTGTATTGTAAAGGGTGGGACATTGTATACGTTGAGTAGTGAGTAGGGATGAGCGAACCCGAACTGTATAGTTCGGTTTCGTACCGAATTTTGGGGTGTCCGTGACACGGACCCGAACCCGAACATTTTCATAAAAGTCCGGGTTCGAGTTCGGTGTTCAACGCTTTCTTGGCGCTTTTTGAAAGGCTGCAAAGCAGCCAATCAACAAGCATCATACTACTTGCCCCAAGAGGCCATCACAGCCTTGCCTACTATTGGCATGGCTGTGATTGGCCAGTGCAGCATGTGACCCAGCCTCTATATAAGCTTGGGTCACGTAGCGCTGCACGTCACTCTGCTGATACAAATGTAGGGAGAGGTTGCAGCTGCGACGTTAGGGCGAGATTAGGCAGTGATTAACTCCTCCAAAAGACTTCATTCAGTGATCGATCTACAGCTGTGGATCATTGAACTGCTGCTATTCAATTGCTCAGTGTTTTTAGGCTGCCCAGAGCGTTTTTCAGTGACTTTTTTCTGGGGTGATCGGCGGCCATTTTGTGGCTTGTAGTGTGCCAGCACAAGCTGCCACCAAGTACATTTAACCATCAATAGTGTGTTGTTTTTTTTGCTATATCCTACATCAGGGTCAAGCTTTCATCAAGTGCATTTAACCATCAATAGTGTGGTTATTTTTTGGCCATATACTACATCAGGGGCAAGTTGAGCCTGTCACCCAGCGCCTAAAAAATAGGCCTCACATTTATATTCATCCAAATCTGTCATTACTGTTTTAGCCGGTCACGTTATTTTTAGTGTCCGTCAAAGCACAGTTTTTGTTCTGGGTTGAAAAACAATTCCCAATTTTGCAATTCTCAAAATTAGTGGTTTCTGCTGTATCAGGTCTACTTTAAATCTATCCCTAAAAGGGTAGATTAGATTCAAGGTGCTGATAGGGTCATTCTCAAGAACTTCACACACACGCTACAGTGCAGATCCAAGTCTAATTCTGTGATTAAACGTATACCTGTCACCCAGCGCCTAAAAAATAGGCCTCACATTTATATTCATCCAAATCTGTCATTACTGTTTTAGCTGGTCAAGTTATTTAGTGTCCGTCAAAGCACAGTTTTTGTTCTGGGTTGAAAAACAATTCCCAATTTTGCAATTCTCAAAATTAGTGGTTTCTGCTGTATCAGGCCTACTTTAAATCTATCCCTAAAAGGGTAGATTAGATTCAAGGTGCTGATAGGGTCATTCTCAAGAACTTCACACACACGCTACAGTGCAGATCCAAGTCTAATTCTGTGATTAAACGTATACCTGTCACCCAGCGCCTAAAAAATAGGCCTCACATTTATATTCATCCAAATCTGTCATTACTGTTTTAGCTGGTCAAGTTATTTAGTGTCCGTCAAAGCACAGTTTTTGTTCTGGGTTGAAAAACAATTCCCAATTTTGCAATTCTCAAAATTAGTGGTTTCTGCTGTATCAGGCCTACTTTAAATCTATCCCGTCAAAGCACAGTTTTTGTTCTGGGTTGAAAAACAATTCCCAATTTTGCAATTCTCAAAATTAGTGGTTTCTGCTGTATCAGGCCTACTTTAAATCTATCCCTAAAAGGGTAGATTAGATTCAAGGTGCTGATAGGGTCATTCTCAAGAACTTCACACACACGCTACAGTGCAGATCCAAGTCTAATTCTGTGATTAAACGTATACCTGTCACCCAGCGCCTAAATAATAGGCCTCAAATTTGTATTCAGCTAAATCTGTCATTACTGGTGTGCCTGTATTAGTGTAATACGGTACATAAATAGATAGCCAGATAGTGTTAGGTGTCTGTAAAAAGAGGCCTGATTTTGAATTCAATACATTGGCCCGAATAATATTTTTCTTATTGTGGTGAACGGTAACAATGAGGAAAACATCTAGTAAGGGACGCGGACGCGGACATGGTCGTGGTGGTGTTAGTGGACCCTCTGGTGCTGGGAGAGGACATGGCCGTTCTGCCACAGCCACACGCCCTAGTGTACCAACTACCTCAGGTCCCAGTAGCCGCCAGAATTTACAGGGATATTTGGTGGGGCCCAATGCCGTTCTAAGGATGGTAAGGCCTGATCAGGTACAGGCATTAGTCAATTGGGTGGCCGACAGTGCATCCAGCACGTTCACATTATCTCCCACCCAGTCTTCTGCAGAAAGCGCACAGATGGCACATGAAAACCAAGCCCATCAGTCTGTCACATCACCCCCATGCATATCAGGGAAACTGTCTGAGCCTCAAGTTATGCAGCAGTCTCTTATGCTGTTTGAAGACTCTGCTGGCAGGGTTTCCCAAGGGCATCCACCTAGCCCTTCCCCAGGGGTGGAAGAGATAGAATGCACTAACGCACAACCACTTATGTTTCCTGATGATGAGGACATGGGAATACCACCTCAGCACGTCTCTGATGATGACGAAACACAGGTGCCAACTGCTGCGTCTTTCTGCAGTGTGCAGACTGAACAGGAGGTCAGGGATCAAGACTGGGTGGAAGACGATTCAGGGGACGATGAGGTCCTAGACCCCACATGGAATGAAGGTCGTGCCACTGACTTTCACAGTTCGGAGGAAGAGGCAGTGGTGAGACCGAGCCAACAGCGTAGCAAAAGACAAAGAGGGAGCAGTGGGCAAAAGCAGAACACCCGCCGCCAAGAGACTCCGCCTGCTACTGACCGCCGCCATCTGGGACCGAGCACCCCAAAGGCAGCTTCAAGGAGTTCCCTGGCATGGCACTTCTTCAAACAATGTGCTGACGACAAGACCCGAGTGGTTTGCACGCTGTGCCATCAGAGCCTGAAGCGAGGCATTAACGTTCTGAACCTTAGCACAACCTGCATGACCAGGCACCTGCATGCAAAGCATGAACTGCAGTGGAGTAAACACCTTAAAAACAAAGAAGTCACTCAGGCTCCCCCTGCAACCTCTTCTGCTGCTGCCGCCTCGGCCTCTTCTGCTGCTGCCGCCGCCTCGGCCTCTTCCTCCGCCTCTGGAGGAAAGTTGGCACCTGCCGCCCAGCAAACATGGGATGTACCACCAACACCACCACCTGCGTCACCAAGCATCTCAACCATGTCACACGGCAGCGTTCAGCTCTCCATCTCACAAACATTTGAGAGAAAGCGTAAATTCCCACCTAGCCACCCTCGATCCCTGGCCCTGAATGCCAGCATTTCTAAACTACTGGCCTATGAAATGCTGTCATTTAGGCTGGTGGACACAGACAGCTTAAAACAGCTCATGTCGCTTGCTGTCCCACAGTATGTTGTTCCCAGCCGGCACTACTTCTCCAAGAGAGCCGTGCCTTCCCTGCACAACCAAGTATCCGATAAAATCAAGTGTGCACTGCGCAACGCCATCTGTGGCAAGGTCCACCTAACCACAGATACGTGGACCAGTAAGCACGGCCAGGGACGCTATATCTCCCTAACTGCACACTGGGTAAATGTAGTGGCGGCTGGGCCCCAGGCGGAGAGCTGTTTGGCGCACGTCCTTCCACCGCCAAGGATCGCAGGGCAACATTCTTTGCCTCCTGTCTCCTCCTCCTCCTACTCAGCTTCCTCCTCCTCTTCTTCCACCTGCTCATCCAGTCAGCCACACACCTTCACCACCAACTTCAGCACAGCCCGGGGTAAACGTCAGCAGGCCGTTCTGAAACTCATATGTTTGGGGGACAGGCCCCACACCGCACAGGAGTTGTGGGGGGGTATAGAACAACAGACCGACGAGTGGTTGCTGCCGGTGAGCCTCAAGCCCTGCCTGGTGGTGTGCGATAATGGGCGAAATCTCGTTGCAGCTCTGGGACTAGCCGGTTTGACGCACATCCCTTGCCTGGCGCTTGTGCTGAATTTGGTGGTGCAGAAGTTCATTCACAACTACCCCGACATGTCAGAGCTGCTGCATAAAGTGCGGGCCATCTATTCGCGCTTCCGGCGTTCACATCCTGCCGCTGCTCGCCTGTCTACGCTACAGCGTAACTTCGGCCTTCCTGCTCACCGCCTCTTATGCGACGTGCCCACCAGGTGGAACTCCACCTTGCACATGCTGGACAGACTGTGCGAGCAGCAGCAGGCCATAGTGGAGTTTCAGCTGCAGCACGCACGGGTCAGTCGCACTGCAGAACAGCACCACTTCACCACCAATGACTGGGCCTCCATGCGAGACCTGTGTGCCCTGTTGCGCTGTTTCGAGTACTCCACCAACATGGCCAGTGGCGATGACGCCGTTATCAGCGTTACAATACCACTTCTATGTCTCCTTGAGAAAACACTTAGGGCGATGATGGAAGAGGAGGTGGCCCAGGAGGAGGAGGAGAAAGAGGGGTCATTTTTAGCACTTTCAGGCCAGTCTCTTCGAAGTGACTCAGAGGGAGGTTTTTTGCAACAGCAGAGGCCAGGTACAAATGTGGCCAGGCAGGGCCCACTACTGGAGGATGAGGAGGACGAGGATGAGAAGGAGGTGGAGGAGGATGAAGCAGGTTCACAGCGGGCTGGCACCCAACGCAGATCGGGCCCATCACTGGTGCGTGGCTGGGGGGAAACGCAGGACGATGACGATACGCCTCCCACAGAGGACAGCTTGTCCTTACCTCTGGGCAGCCTGGCACACATGAGCGACTACATGCTGCAGTGCCTGCGCAACGACAGCAGAGTTGCCCACATTTTAACGTGTGCGGACTACCGGGTTGCCACCCTGCTGGATCCACGGTACAAAGACAATGTGCCCACCTTACTTCATGCACTGGAGCGTGATAGTAAGATGCGCGAGTACAAGCGCACGTTGGTAGACGCGCTACTGAGAGCATTCCTAAATGTCACAGGGGAACAAGTGGAAGCCCAAGGCGAAGACAGAGGAGGAGCAAGAGGTCGCCAACGCAGCTGTGTCACGGCCAGCTCCTCTGAGGGCAGGGTTAGCATGGCAGAGATGTGGAAAAGTTTTGTCACCACGCCACAGCTAACTGCACCACCACCTGATACGGAACGTGTTAGCAGGAGGCAACATTTCAATAACATGGTGGAACAGTACCTGTGCACACCCCTCAATGTACTGACTGATGGTTCGGCCCCATTCAACTTCTGGGTCTCCAAATTGTCCACGTGGCAAGAGCTAGCCTTTTATGCCTTGGAGGTGCTGGCCTGCCCGACGGCCAGCGTTTTGTCTGAACGTGTATTCAGCACGGCAGGGGGCGTCATTACAGACAAACGCAGCCGCCTGTCTACAGCCAATGTGGACAAGCTGACGTTCATAAAAATGAACCAGGCATGGATCCCACAGGACCTGTCCATCCCTTGTGCAGATTAGACATTAACTACCTCCCCTTAACACTTCCTCATTCAATCGTATTTTTATTTTCATTTTACCATTATATTGCGGGGCAACCCAAAGTTGAATGAACCTCTCCTCTGTCTGGGTGCCGAGGCCTAAAAATATCTGACAGTGGCCTGTTCCAGTGGTGGGTGACATGAAGCCTGATTCTCTGCTATGACATGAAGCCTGAATCTCTGTTATGGGACCTCTCTCCTCTGCCTGGGTGCCTGGGCCTAAATCTGTGACAGTAGCCTGTTCCAGTGGTGGGTGACGTGAAGCCTGATTCTCTGCTATGACATTAAGACTGATTCTCTGCTGACATGAAGCCTGAATCTCTGTTATGGGACCTCTCTCCTCTGCCTGGGTGCCTGGGCCTAAATATGTGACAATGGACTGTTCCAGTGGTGGGTGACGTGAAGCCTGATTCTCTGCTATGACATGAAGACTGATTCTCTGCTGACATGAAGCCTGAATCTCTGTTATGGGACCTCTCTCCTCTGTCTGGGTGTCGGGGCCTAAAAATATCTGACAGTGGCCTGTTGCAGTGGTGGGTGACGTGAATCCTGATTCTCTGCTATGACATGAAGACTGATTCTCTGCTGACATGAAGCCAGATTCTCTGTTACGGGACCTCTCTCCTCTGCCTGGGTGCCTGGGCCTAAATATCTGACAATGGACTGTTCCAGTGTTGGGTGACGTAAAGCATGATTCTCTGCTATGACATGCAGACTGATTCTCTGCTGACATAAAGCCTGAATCTCTGTTATGGGACCTCTCTCCTTTGTCTGGGTGCCGGGGCCTAAAAATATCTGACAGTGGCCTGTTCCAGTGGTGGGTGACGTAAAGCCTGATTCTCTGCTATGACATGAAGACTGATTCTTTGCTGACATGAAGCCAGATTCTCTGTTACGGGACCTCTCTCCTCTGCCTGGGTGCCTGGGCCTAAATATCTGACAATGGACTGTTCCAGTGTTGGGTGACGTAAAGCATGATTCTCTGCTAGGACATGCAGACTGATTCTCTGCTGACATGAAGCCAGATTCTCTGTTACGGGACCTCTCTCCTCTGCCTGGGTGCCTGGGCGTAAATATCTGACAATGGACTGTTCCAGTGTTGGGTGACGTAAAGCCTGATTCTCTGCTATGACATGCAGACTGATTCTCTGCTGACATGAAGCCAGATTCTCTGTTACGGGACCTCTCTCCTCTGCCTGGGTGCCTGGGCCTAAATATCTGACAATGGACTGTTCCAGTGTTGGGTGACGTAAAGCATGATTCTCTGCTAGGACATGCAGACTGATTCTCTGCTGACATGAAGCCAGATTCTTTGTTACGGGACCTCTCTCCTCTGCCTGGGTGCCTGGGCCTAAATATCTGACAATGGACTGTTCCAGTGTTGGGTGACGTAAAGCCTGATTCTCTGCTATGACATGCAGAATGATTCTCTGCTGACATGAAGCCAGATTCTCTGTTACGGGACCTCTCTCCTCTGCCTGGGTGCCTGGGCCTAAATATCTGACAATGGACTGTTCCAGTGTTGGGTGACGTAAAGCATGATTCTCTGCTAGGACATGCAGACTGATTCTCTGCTGACATGAAGCCAGATTCTCTGTTACGGGACCTCTCTCCTCTGCCTGGGTGCCTGGGCCTAAATATCTGACAATGGACTGTTCCAGTGTTGGGTGACGTAAAGCATGATTCTCTGCTAGGACATGCAGACTGATTCTCTGCTGACATGAAGCCAGATTCTCTGTTACGGGACCTCTCTCCTCTGCCTGGGTGCCTGGGCGTAAATATCTGACAATGGACTGTTCCAGTGTTGGGTGACGTAAAGCCTGATTCTCTGCTATGACATGCAGACTGATTCTCTGCTGACATGAAGCCAGATTCTCTGTTACGGGACCTCTCTCCTCTGCCTGGGTGCCTGGGCCTAAATATCTGACAATGGACTGTTCCAGTGTTGGGTGACGTAAAGCATGATTCTCTGCTAGGACATGCAGACTGATTCTCTGCTGACATGAAGCCAGATTCTTTGTTACGGGACCTCTCTCCTCTGCCTGGGTGCCTGGGCCTAAATATCTGACAATGGACTGTTCCAGTGTTGGGTGACGTAAAGCCTGATTCTCTGCTATGACATGCAGAATGATTCTCTGCTGACATGAAGCCAGATTCTCTTTTACGGGACCTCTCTCCTCTGCCGGGGTCCTGGGCCTAAATATCTGACAATGGACTGTTCCAGTGTTGGGTGACGTAAAGCATGATTCTATGCTAGGACATGCAGACTGATTCTCTGCTGACATGAAGCCTGAATCTCTGTTATGGGACCTCTCTCCTCTGTCTGGGTGCCTGGGCCTAAATATCTGACAATGGACTGTTCCAGTGTTGGGTGACGTAAAGCATGATTCTCTGCTAGGACATGCAGACTGATTCTCTGCTGACATGCAGCCAGATTCTCTGTTACGGGACCTCTCTCCTCTGCCTGGGTGCCGGGGCCTAAATATATGACAATGGACTGTTACAGTGGTGGGTGACGTGAAGCCAGATTCTCTGCTATGGCATGAAGAGACTGATTCTCTGCTGACGTGAAGCCAGATTTTCTGCTATGGGACCTCTCTCCAATTGATATTGGTTAATTTTTATTTATTTTATTTTTATTTTAATTCATTTCCCTATCCACATTTGTTTGCAGGGGATTTACCTACATGTTGCTGCCTTTTGCAGCCCTCTAGCTCTTTCCTGGGCTGTTTTACATCCTTTTTAGTGCCGAAAAGTTTGGGTCCCCATTGACTTCAATGGGGTTCGGGTTCGGGACGAAGTTCGGGTCGGGTTCGGATCCCGAACCCGAACATTTCCGGGAAGTTCGGCCGAACTTCTCGAACCCGAACATCCAGGTGTTCGCTCAACTCTAGTAGTGAGGTCTGTTCCATTGTCTCTCTGTGTGTATTGGCGATTGCCCTCTGTCCTGAGAGATAATTGAATTACAACTCGGTTGTCTCCAGGACAGAGGACAATGTGTATTCTCCTGCCTGGGTTGATTATGTTAACAATGGTGTACCATGATTATATCACAGGCAGAGGGGAGGAGTCTATGTGGGTTGTAATGTTATGGGTTAATGTATGTTTGTTGTGGGTGTCTCCCTTGCATGGGAGCAGGGAATGAAAGCAATTGTATGTTTTGAATGTGGTTGCCTTCCAGTAAAGTATTTCTAGCATTCAGCTTTGGCTCATGTATAGACTTATTTGGCGATACCAGCGATACCAGCAAAACTAGCGATAATAGCGATTTATTGCTCTGTGGATTACTTGACGGTGCTATTTCAAGTGAAGAAGGGAATACTAGACGGTGACACGGATGATACCGTCACACCCCCCATAAGTGTCATCCACAGATCACCCCCATAATAGTGTCATCCACAGAACACTGTTATGGAGGGGGATCTGTGGATGACATTGTCATGGGGTGGATCTGTGGATGACACATATAGCATAGGATGCTACATACGGTATGTATCATCCACAGATCCCCCATAACAATTCCATCCACAGATCCCCCTCCATAACAGTGCCATCCACAGATCCCCCTCCATAACGGTGCCATCCACAGATCCCCCTCCCATAACGGTGCCATCCACAGATCCCGCTCCATAACAGTGCCATCCACAGATCCCCCTCCCCATAACAGTGCCATCCACAGATCCCCCTCCATAACAGTGCCATCCACAGATCCCCCTCCATAACAGTGCCATTCACAGATCCCCCTCCATAACAGTGCCATACACAGATCCCCCATAACAGTGTCATACACAGATCCCCCATAACAGTGTGTCATCCAAAGATCCCTCATAACAGTGTGTCATCCACAGATCACCCATAACAGTGTGTCATCCACAGATCCCCCATGACAGTGTGTCATCCACAGATCCCCCTCCATAACAGTGCCATCCACAGATCTCCCTCCATAATAGTGCCATCCACAGATCCCCCTCCATAACAGTGCCATCCACAGATCCCCCTCCATAACAGTGCCATCCATAGATCCCCCTCCATAACAGTGTCATCCACAGATCCCCCATAACAGTGTCATTCACAGATCCCCCATAACAGTGTCATCCACAGATCCCCATAACAGTGTCATCCACAGATCCCCCATAACAGTGTGTCATCCACAGATCCCCCATAACAGTGTGTCATCCACAGATCCCCCATAACAGTGTGTCATCCACAGATCCCCCATAACAGTGTGTCATCCACAGATCCCCCATAAAAGTGTGTCATCCACAGATCCCCCATAACAGTGTATCATCCACAGATCCCCCATAACAGTGTGTCATCCACAGATCCCCCATAACAGTGTGTCATCCACAGATCCCCCATAACAGTGTGTCATCCACAGATCCCCCATAACAGTGTGTCATCCACAGATCCCCATAACAGTGTGTCATTCACAGATCCCCCTTAAGAGTGTCTCATCCACAGATCCCCCATAACAGTGTGTCATCCACAGATCCCCCCATAACAGTGTGTCATCCACAGATCCCCCATAACAGTGTGTCATCCACAGATCCCCCATAACAGTGTGTCATCCACAGATCCCCATAACAGTGTTTCATCCACAGATCTCCCATAACAGTGTGTCATCCACAGATCCCCCATAACAGTGTGTCATCCACAGATCCCCATAACAGTGTGTCATCCACAGATCCCCCATAACAGTGTGTCATCCACAGATACCCCATAACAGTGTGTCATCCACAGATCTCCCATAACACTGTGTCATCCACAGATCCCCCCATAACAGTGACTGAAGCAGACCTGCTGATAAACACACGTAGGCCACCACCAGTCAAGGTAAAAACTTACAGTTGTCAATATTGTAATGTAGTGTAGGGGGCCATCTATTCTTTTGAGGCCAAAATGGCATAGATGACTACCAAGAATATCTAGAATATCAAAAATTAGCTAAAGTAAAATGTTGCATGAAACAATCATTAAATAGGTGGCCGACAAAAAGGGGCGGGTTAAAGGGTGTGGTCAATGGGCTGAGTCAAGGGGGGCGCCAAAATTAGATTTTCGCCTGGGGGGGAGGGGGGGGAGGGCCAGGCCTTGAGCTGTGTAAGGGCCCCTAAATTTCTGATGGCAGCCCTGCATACGTTTGTACTCATGGTGGTCCATAATAACTAAATTACCTCCAGATGCACGTGTGCCGCCGTTGCCAAATCACGCTTTCAATTATACGGATAAAAATGCAGTGTTATAAAAAAAAAAAAATAGCTTATTGCCACCGACACACTTAACAGACTGATTAAATCTCTAATTACAGTTAGATGGATGAAAATGCAGTGTTATGAAAAAAAAATTGCTTTGTGTCACCGACACAATTAACAGACTGATGAAATCTCTGATTACAGTTAGACAGATGAAAATGCGGTGTTATTTTAAAAAAAATTGCTTTGTGTCACCGACACAATTAACAGACTGATTTACTCTCCTATTACACTCATTCATTGGTGCAAAGGAGTAGCAGTCATGCTCTAAAATCTTGTAGAAAGACTTTTTAGCTGCAAGGGAGGGGGTACCTCCATATTAATACCTACTGATATAGAATGGAATGTCATCAAAGCTTCTGTAGGTGTCCTAATACGTTTATTCATTTACTGTATGTAGACATCTAACTTTATCACCAATGAGTTTGGTGGAACTCCTAATTTAAAACACTGGATGTCAATGAGTTTGCAACTAAAGTTGACTGCACTCTTAGGCGTCATGCACACGCCCGTGGTGTGTTTTGCGGTCCGCAAATTGCGGATCCGCAAAACACGGATGGCGTCTGTGTGCGTTCCACAATTTGCGGAACGTCACGGACAGCCATTGAAATAACTGCCTATTCTTGTCCGCAAAACGGACAAGAATAGGACAGGTTATATTTTTTTTGCGGACCACGGAACGGAGCAATGGATGCGGACAGCACACGGAGTGCTGTCCGCATCTTTTGCGGCCCCATTGAAGCGAATGGGTCCGCAACCAAGACGCAAAAACTGCGGCTCGGATGCAGACCAAAACAATGGTCGAGTGCATGAGGCCTTACCTGAAGGTTTTCCCCAAGATTTTAGCATACAGGAATTTATCCCTTGTGCTTCAGCCCTTTAGGTCCTTTCTATGTAAGTTACTGTGGTCTACTGCTTCCTGGCTGAGAAGTTAGTCCTGGATGCATCACTATACGAAAATAGCACTTGCAGTTTACTAGGTCAGAGCTAGCAGATCTGAAATTTCATGAGTTGACTGGAAAGGTGGCATCTTGTGAAAGTGCTATTTTAAAGCCACTGAGCCCTTCACATATTAATAATTTTCTGCACTCAGTGGCCAGAAAATTTGGAAGCCCCTCGTCTGCAACTTTTCTAATGGCATTGCACATAAATTTAGGTGCAAGTGGTTTTTCTATGCCACCCTTCCCACTTTCTGATTTTGGGATTGGTGTGGGTGGGCCAAGCAGATTCACTATCATTTACACCAGGCATCCTCAAACTGCGGTCCTCCAGCTGTTGTAAAACTACAACTCCCACAATGCCCTGCTGTAGGCTGATACCTGTAGGCTGTTTGGGCATGCTGGGAGTTGTAGTTTTGCAACAGCTGGAGGGCCGCTGTTTGAGGATGCCTGATTTACACCAATTGAGGCTACTTTCACACTCGCGTTTGGTGCGGATCCGTCATGGATCTGCACAGACGGATCCGTTCAGATAATACAACCGTCTGCATCCGTTCAGAACGGATTTGTTTGTATTATCTGTAACATAGCCAAGACGGATCCGTCTTGAACACCATTGAAAGTCAATAGAGGACGGATCCGTTTTCTATTGTGCCAGATTTTGTCATAGAAAACGGATCCGTCCTCATTGACTTACATTCTGTGCCGTTTGGCTCAGTTTCGTCAGACGCAAGCAGCGTTTTAGTGTACCCCTCAAAAGCGGAAATGTAGACAGAACGGAGGCAAACTGATGCATTCTGAGCGGATCCTTTTCTATTCAGAATGCATTAGGGCAAAACTGATCCGTTTTGGACCTCTTGTGAGAGCCCTGAACGGATCTCACAAACGGAAAGCCAAAATGCCAGTGTGAAAGTAGCCTTACAGGCATAAATCATGACTGAATTCTACTCTAGTTAGGAGCTGGTGAGATTTTAGTCTAGGCGCATGGATTGCCAGAGGATTAACCTCTGGTAGCGCTGGCATTTGATAAATGACCCCCAATGGGTGTAGCCGAAACACCCGAACTCAATAATTAGTGGGGTGTCCACATATTTTTGGCTGTATAGTGTAACTATGGTGTGAAAATCCATGTCCATTTTATGGTAGAGCTTTTATGATAAGTTCCAAAGAGGACCTGCCATATACAGGGAGTGCAGAATTATTAGGCAAGTTGTATTTTTGAGGATTAATTTTATTATTGAACAACAACTATGTTCTCAATGAACCCAAAAAACTCATTAATATCAAAGCTGAATATTTTTGGAAGTAGTTTTTAGTTTGTTTTTAGTTTTAGCTATTTTAGGGGGATATCTGTGTGTGCAGGTGACTATTACTGTGCATAATTATTAGGCAACTTAACAAAAAACAAATATATACCCATTTCAATTATTTATTTTTACCAGTGAAACCAATATAACATCTCAACATTCACAAATATACATTTCTGACATTCAAAAACAAAACAAAAACAAATCAGTGACCAATATAGCCACCTTTCTTTGCAAGGACACTCAAAAGCCTGCCATCCATGGATTCTGTCAGTGTTTTGATCTGTTCACCATCAACATTGCGTGCAGCAGCAACCACAGCCTCCCAGACACTGTTCAGAGAGGTGTACTGTTTTCCCTCCTTGTAAATCTCACATTTGATGATGGACCACAGGTTCTCAATGGGGTTCAGATCAGGTGAACAAGGAGGCCATGTCATTAGATTTTCTTCTTTTATACCCTTTCTTGCCAGCCACGCTGTGGAGTACTTGGATGCGTGTGATGGAGCATTGTCCTGCATGAAAATCATGTTTTTCTTGAAGGATGCAGACTTCTTCCTGTACCACTGCTTGAAGAAGGTGTCTTCCAGAAACTGGCAGTAGGACTGGGAGTTGAGCTTGACTCCATCCTCAACCCGAAAAGGCCCCACAAGCTCATCTTTGATGATACCAGCCCAAACCAGTACTCCACCTCCACCTTGCTGGCGTCTGAGTCGGACTGGAGCTCTCTGCCCTTTACCAATCCAGCCACGGGCCCATCCATCTGGCCCATCAAGACTCACTCTCATTTCACCAGTCCATAAAACCTTAGAAAAATCAGTCTTGAGATATTTCTTGGCCCAGTCTTGACGTTTCAGCTTGTGTGTCTTGTTCAGTGGTGGTCGTCTTTCAGCCTTTCTTACCTTGGCCATGTCTCTGAGTATTGCACACCTTGTGCTTTTGGGCACTCCAGTGATGTTGCAGCTCTGAAATATGGCCAAACTGGTGGCAAGTGGCATCTTGGCAGCTGCACGCTTGACTTTTCTCAGTTCATGGGCAGTTATTTTGCGCCTTGGTTTTTCCACACGCTTCTTGCGACCCTTTTGACTATTTTGAATGAAACGCTTGATTGTTCGATGATCACGCTTCAGAAGCTTTGCAATTTTAAGAGTGCTGCATCCCTCTGCAAGATATCTCACTATTTTTGACTTTTCTGAGCCTGTCAAGTCCTTCTTTTGACCCATTTTGCCAAAGGAAAGGAAGTTGCCTAATAATTATGCACACCTAATATAGGGTGTTGATGTCATTAGACCACACCCCTTCTCATTACAGAGATGCACATCACCTAATATGCTTAATTGGTAGTAGGCTTTCGAGCCTATACAGCTTGGAGTAAGACAACATGCATAAAGAGGATGATGTGGTCAAAATACTCATTTGCCTAATAATTCTGCACGCAGTGTATAGTGGCAGCTAGTTAAGCTGTAATAAAATATAATTCCATGATGCTTAGAAAAGGTAAAAGAGGAGTTGCCCATGGCAGCTGTTACAACCAATGGGTTGGACCCACTGGTCAAACCAGAGGGTATGGATTCTTTGTGTCAACCAAGGGATGGCAGCCACTAACCCCTAGGATTTTATTCAGCACCCTCACAGGAGACAGGACAGGATGCAGCAAGAGAGAAACTGAACCACTACCTACAGGATTAGCTATTATGATTGACAGCTGACTCACAGAGTCAGACAACGTTCCAGTAGCTCAAGTTGCAGTAAGATCCGCAGTTAGTGTGACCTGAGTCTAATAGAAGACATGGTGGTGAGAATTGGTATTGCAGAGAAGACTGGAGTAAAGCCAGCAGCTGATGATGATTGTCAGAGGATTGTCTCGTCGCTGCAGCAATTGCAATGATGAGCAGGTGAACAGAGCAGAAAAAAAAGCGGACAACCCCTTTAAAAACATACTTGGAAAACATTACATACAGCGCTACAGAACATACAGGGTAATACAGCGCCACATATGTACCCTCTTACATCCAGTGGTGTGTCCTCTCTGATGTAGATATTCTCTTTCCTCATCTTCTCCTCTCAGACCAGACCGCCATGGTGACTTCTTTCAGCCGCGTCTCGTCCCTGCAGAGTTTGATAAACAGACATCTTACTTTCCTAATTTTGCATCATCCTTCTCACCTTCGCAACACCCCATCCGGCCTGCCCCCCCCCCCAATACTATACTGCAGAAACAGTCCCCCTGAAAATACTGGTACCATACAGATAGTGTGTCAGTACAAAAAAATGCCCTCTTACTTTTCAGATCAGACCCCCATATCAAACCCCAGATGAGACACCCCCCATCTCAGACCAGACCCCCTTTAGACCTCTGTCAGACCCCATATCAGACTCGCCTTAGACCTCCATGTCAGACCCAGCCCCATTATCAGACCTCAGATAAGACCCCCATTAGACCTCTAGACCCCCAATAGAACTCAGACCAGACCTCCAGACCCCCATTAAATCTCCAAACCCCAATTTCTGACCCCCATTAAACCTCCAGACCCCCAATCATCTGATAAAACCTCCAGACCCCCCATCAGACCCCCATTAGACCTCCAGACCCCCATTAGACCTCTCCAGACCCCCATTAGACCTCTCTAGACCCCCAGTCAGACCCCTAATCAGACCTTTCAGACCCCGAATAAGACCCTTCAGACCCCCAACCACACCTTTCAGGTCCCCATATCAGACGTCCAGTCCCCCCAATAACCCTTCAGACCCCTATATCAGACATCCAGTCCCCCCATTAGACCCTTCAGACCCCCATATCATACATTTCAGTCTCCCCATTAAACCCTTCAGACCCCCATATCAGACCTCCAGTCCCTTCAATAGACCCTCCAGACCCCCATATCAGACCTCCAGTCCCCCCATTAGACCCTTCAGACCCTTCAGATCTCCCTGCCTTCTGCATACTAGTGAGCGCTCACTAGGATTCTCTTTATAAGATGCAGTGCATCTTATAAAGGAAAAATACTCTAGACCCCCCTGGCTTGGGGGCCCGGTCGCAACTGTGACCGCTGCGACCCCTATAGCTACGCCAGTGGGCAAACGCTCTTGGAACAAATAATTTCAACTGTGTGATATACCAGTTTCCTTCCAAAAAAGTGATTAAGGCAGGGGTGTGATATACCAATAATATACTTTCTATATAGTACATTTGGGTAGTGCAGCATTTTTTTGCGGTTATGCTGCGTTACTGCAGCTACACAGAGTAAAAAACGCTATTGGAACAAATAATTTCAACTGGTGTGATATACAAGTTGCCCCCTAAAAAAGCTGATTGAGGCAGGGGTGTGATATACCAATAATATACTTTCTATATAGTGCATTTGAGTAGTGCAGCATTTGTTTGTGGTTCTACTGCGATACTGCAGCTATACAGAGGGACAAACACTATTGGAACAAATAATTTCAACTGGTGTGATATACCAGTTGCCCCCCAAAAATACTTATTGAAGCAGGGGCGTGTTATATCAATAATATACTTTCTATATAGTGCATTTGGGTAGTGCAGCATTTGTTTGCGGTTCTGCTGCATTACCGCAGCTACACAGAGTGACAAACGCTATTGGAACAAATAATTTCAACTGGTGTGATATACCAGTTGCCCCCCCAAAAACTGATTGAGGCAGGGGTGTGATATACTAATAATATACTTTCTATATAGTTCATTTGGGTAGTGCAGCATTTGTTTGCTGTTCTGCTGCGATACTGCAACTATACAGAGTGACAATCGCTCTTGAAACAAATAATTTCAACTGGTGTGATATACCAGTTGCCCCCCAAAAAACTGATTAAAGCAGGGGTGTGATATACCAATAATATACTTTTTATATAGTGCATTTGGGTAGTGCAACATTTGTTTGCAGTTCTGCTGCGTTACCGCAGCTACACAGAGTGGCAAACGCTCTTTGAACACAGAATTTCAACTGGTGTGATATACCAGTTGCCCCCCAAAAAAACTGATTGAAGCAGGGGTGTGATATACCAATAATATACTGTCTATATAGTGCATTTGGATAGTGCAACATTTGTTTGCAGTTCTGCTGCGTTACCGCAGCTACACAGAGGGACAAACGCTCTTGGAACAAATCATTTCCACTGGTCTGATATATACCAGTTGCCCCCCCAAAAAACTGATTGTAGCAGGGGTGTGTTATACCAATAATATACTTTCTATATACTGCATTTGGGTAGTGCAGCATTTGTTTGCGGTTCTGCTGCGTTAACACAGCTACACAGAGTGACAAACACTATTGGAAGTAATAATTTCAACTGGTGTGATATACTAGTTGCCCCCCCAAAAAACTGATTGAGGCAGGGGTGTGATATACCAATAATATACTTTCTATATAGTGCATTTGGGTAGTGCAGCATTTGTTTGCTGTTCTGCTATGTTACCGCAGCTACACAGAGAGACAAACGCTCTTGGAACAAATAATTTCAACTGTTTTTTTGCCCCCCCAAAAAACTGATTGAAGCAGGGGTGTGATATACCAATAATATACTTTCTATATAGTGCATTTGGGTAGTGCAGCATTCGTTTGCGGTTTTGCTGTGTTACCGCAGCTACACAGAGTGACAAACGCTATTGGAACAAATAATTTCAACTGGTGTGATATACCAGTTGACCCCCCAAAAAATTGATTGAAGCAGGGGTGTAATATATACAAAAAAAAGGTGAGCATTGCATTGATACACACATGAAGAGACTGTGATTAGCGTCTTTGTCTGTCTCAGTGTGAAGTCAGGGATATTAACCTTAACAGGTGCCGGTCAGTAAGCACGCAGGATTCTAGTTGCAGTATATGGACACCGGGGCTGGATCTCTATGCCATAATATTACAGTGTGGAAGCGGCTATAGTGCCAATAGCATACAAACGGATCAACGTATAGTACCAACATAAGTCCGACTGGGACACATTGACATTGCTGCTACATCGCCAGAAGTGTTAATAGGAACAATAGTTGGCTGATATTTATGATATATGAGTTGCTGGTTATAGAGGCTCTGCTGAGTGGTTTTTGGTGGACATAGGTACCCCCATATATGAGCAGTATATAAGTGTGGTATCCAAAGGCCATTCATGCATTTATGTTTATCATGTATGTTTTTATATTATTTTTAGGGGTATGTTTTTAGATTATTAAAGTATATTACTACTATCATATATTGGTGTTTCCCTTCTGAGTGTGCCCCTTCCTATTTGCTTACACCTCATTTGTTCTTTGTGGTCCTGAGGGTGGGACCAGAGGGTGAGCACCTTATCCATACGGTGAGGGGGTGAGCCGCTGTATTCTTCTGTTTTAATATTTACATCACGCTAAACAGTTGATCTCTCCTCTCCCCGATATGGACATTTGGGAACACCTAGATAACAAATACAAAAAGATAGATTTGTTTACCTTCAATGTGGAAGGTGAAGTATTGGCAGGGGTGGAAAGATCAATAGATGATGTTTTTAAGACATTGGAGAAGACCTTGCAACGTCAGTTACAAAATAAGTGGGAAATAAGGTCACTGATGCAGTATTTGGATAAGGGCCTCATCCCCAAGGGTTTGACACTCACCAAGACACCCGCCTCGGATTTGGTGGATGACAAATTCAGAAAGGAATGGGATGCTTTACTGAAAACTCAATCAGGAACCCTTATACAAATGATTATCAGAAGAAGGATACAGATGACAGAGGAGATGACAGAACAGATAGATACCCTTAAAAAAGAGATGGAAGCATTCCCAGACACTGATGTAGTACGCAAATGGCATGAGAGGATTTGTAAAAATCTGGACTCATTGGAAAGAGAAATAATAGCAAAAAAGTCTAGGAAGCTGAACCATATGGAGAGGAAAGAGGTCACTGAGGTTCACGTACCGAGGGAGGTCGATAACACTAATACACAGGGAGTTAGGACAGAATTTGACAATGTCAAAATCTCTAATAGGTTTGAAACACTTGCGACACCGCATTTTTTAGACTACACTCCACCACATCACAAAGCACGAACGAGGACCACACGCACCCCCACCCCACCACGACAGAATATAAGGAAACACAATCACAGGACACAGGGATATGCACACGATTACAATTTGAGGGATCGTCTGATGGATTATGCGCACGACAGAGGGAACTACCAGACACAGAGACAGGATCACAGGTATCATCAGAACGGAGAACACTATCACACACCGATATTGACCAGGTCCAAAAGACAGGAACACAACGGAAAATTCGGAGAGAACTACATTCACATAAGAAGGAACCACACAAATTCACACAATCGACGTCCAACGTAGTGAACATCAGTGACATTGTACTCACAGATACCCAGGTTCAGTTATTGAACAAGGGTTTGAAATTTGCCCCTATAAACTCCCTGGATAAGTTCGCCACATACATTGGGGTGGAAAAATTCATTAGACGATTATGTCTCAAAAAATATTTTAAAAAAAACAACCATTAATAGAGAGATGGACATAGAAGGGAATTCAAGTAAATATTTACACACTAATTTGAAGGCCAAGTCTAAAAAATTCCCTAGGCAGGAGATCAGTAGTGAGATGGCCGCATTTAAGAACAATGTGGAACAAGATTTGAGGAGAACAAAAAGCCGGAGGGTAAATACGAATCTAAATAAAGAGGAAATTAAGGCAATTAAATCACTGCAAGAGAAAAATGAGATCACTATCAGGCCAGCAGACAAGGGAGGGGCGGTAGTGATATTGAATACGGTAGATTATTTGAAAGAGTGTCATAGACAACTAGGAGAGGAGAACACTTATCGAAAATTAAAAGGAGACCCGACAGAAGAGTACTATAAAACCTTAAAAGAGTACTGTGAGAAAGGACTAGAAGTAGGTTTTCTCTCCAATCAGGAAGCGAGGTTCATTTTGGACACCGAGAAGAGGATCCCAATGTTCTGTTGCATCCCCAAGATCCATAAAAGTATGAAGTCACCCCCAGGTCGTCCAATAGTGTCTGGGATTGAATCCATATCATGTAACTTGTCTAAGTACATTGATAAATGGCTTCAACCCTATGTGAAGAGAGTGCCATCGTACATTCGTGACACTACGGACATCATAAAAACACGGGAAACTATCAAATGGGAAGACGGATGGATCTTGGGGACGCTGGATGTTGGATCCTTATATACAGTGATTGACCATACCCAGGGCGTACAAGCACTGTATGAACAATTGTCGGGGGATGCCGGTCTGTCTATTGAACAGTTGGATTTCCTATTGGGCGGAGTGAGGTACATACTGGCCCACAACTATTTTGCATTTGAACATGAGTTCTATGTGCAGCAGACCAGCACCGCCATGGGTACCAGATTCGCCCCCAACTATGCAAATCTATTCTTGGCACAGTGGCAAAGTGAAATCATCCTACCCAGGCTGGGACGGATCTGGTACTATGGCGGCGCTATATTGACGACATTTTGTTCATATGGCAAGATACATCTGAATCCCTGGGTTTGTTCCTAAGGAATATTAATAGCAATGATAGGAATCTTGTATTTAGCCCCAGTGTTAGCAAATAAAAAGTAGAATTTCTAGATTTGGAGATATGGGTGAAGGGTGATCAATTGCACTGCAATACGTTTTTCAAACCAGTGGCCAAAAACAGTTTCATCAGGTTTGCTATTTGCCATCTTCCACGATGGCTGATAAATGTACCGACCAGTCAGTTCCGTAGATTGAGGCGCAACTGTACTGATGACAGCAAATTTGAGGAGGAAGCCACTGGTTTGAAACAGCAACTGCTAGAAAGGGACTACCCAGCCCAGATAATAGATAGATCGCTAGAAACGGTGAAAAAAATGGAAAGAAAGGATTTTTTCTCGGCTGGTCATCCCCAACCACAGGATGAGACGTTGAGAATTGTCCTTCCATTTTTTTTTTTTTTAAACTCGTTTTATTAAAGGAAAATAAGACAAGTATGGCACACAGGATATCATAGTGACCCACGCAGGGGCCATTCAGAAATGCAGATACAATGCTCATTAGAGGCTAAGATAACATGCAGCTGGAGTCACATATGTATGTTTTACATAATAGTTGTACAGGTGATGCATTTATAGAACATAACTATACAGGCACATGACATACTCAAATGAACATTTAATTGTAAGTAGTTCATGCAGGACTACCCAGCAAACCCCACCTCGTGTGTCAAGAGGGCTCCTAAGGGTCGCCAGCCATTGAGTGCAGGCGCAAATCATGCAAAGTAAGTGGAGATGAACACCAATCACCCCAGACCCTATCAAATTTTTGCGGGCATCCTCTATGTTTATAGACTATGTTCTCCATGGAAGCCACACTATTTACCAAAGAGAGCCACTGTCCCTTTGTGGGGGGAGTATCTCCCATCCATCGCAGGGCAATTGCCTTTCTAGCCATAAACAGTGTTCTTTCTAAGAAAATTCTGTGATAATGTGACCAAGACCTATGCCCAGGATGCACATCTTGGGGCACAGCTGCAATGTCGGAGGTACCAGGGCCTTTAGAATCTCCAGTACCGATACCCAATACTGATGAATGTTAGGGCAGTCCCATATGATATGCCAAAAGTTGGCGCCCTCCGCACTGCATCTGTGACACCTGGAGTGATCAATCCTGCCCATCTTGTGAAGTCTAGTGGGAGTTAGATAGCTATAGTGTAGAATAAAGAGCTGAATCATTCTGTTGTTAATAGAAGGGGACACTCTAGTTGGAGCTATCAGAGCCTACTCCCACTCCTCAGAAGTCAAGGAAGGTATGAGCATTTTCCACCTGCCCTCGACAGCCAACGGGGTTACCAGCATACGACAATCAAGCAAATGAGTGTAAAGAACTGATACTATCCCTCTAGGGCCCTGGGATCTCAGAATTCCAATGATAGGGTACTTAGATATGCTTCTATTTCCACCCCGAAATTGAGCTTGAAGTGCATGTCGCAGTTGAAGGTACCTATTAAAAAGGGTACGTGGTACCAGAAATTTGTCTTGGATTTGAGAGAATGTGATCAGCTGGCCTCCCTTATATATATCCCCCAATACTTGGATCCCGTATCTCCTCCACTCCGATACCCCTTCTAACCGTGATAAATGGGGGAACATGCAGTTATCCCAAATGGGGATCTCACTAGGTAAATCTTTATACGTATTTAACTTGGACGCCTGCCATATCTGGTGGGCTAGTTTGTGAATTGAAAGAGTGCACTTTTGTAAATGTCCCGAGCCTTCTAGTACGGGCCATAATGTAGAAACCTGCAGATGCTCATGCAAATAAGATTGCGCATTGGACCTTGGAGCCTCAGTAACCCAGCACCTCAAAAATCTCAACTGACTAGCTATGAAGTATAGAAAAAAGTCAGGAAGGGCGGCACCCCCTTGCAGTTTTGACCTTTGAAGAACTGGGAGTGAGAGCTTCCTTCTGGCCTTACCCCAGACAAAGGCAGTGGTCAGAGCATGAATGTGTTTAAAGAATCCTTGGGGAATCGGGGTGCAGGCATGAGACAACAGGTATAAACCCTTGGGTAACAGAACCATTTTCACCAGATTTAGTCTTCCCATAGCTGACAATGGAAGGGACTCCCACGTTTTCATTTTATCTTGAAACATTGTTTCTAGGGGCTCAATATTCAAGGTATAGGAGAGCTGCGGTACCTTAGTGATCACTACCCCAAGATATTTGAACCTATCAACTACAGGTAAATTGTGATGGCATTCCGGCCAGTCGTGTGCCCATAGAGGCATGATGGCAGACTTTCCCCAGTTTATGTGTAGGCCCGAGTATCGCCCGAAGGACGCAATGACCTCGATCACTCTTGGAAGGGACACTTCCGGGTCAGACATAAACAGGATCAGGTCATCCGCATACAGTCTTATTCTATCCTCTCTGCCTCCCACTGACACCCCTGTGTATATTGGATCCTGTCTAATTCTTATGGCCAGGTGTTCTATCGCTATTGCGAACAAAAGAGGTGAGAGCGGGCATCCCTGCCTAGTTCCCCTATGTAATGAAATCTTTTCAGAGTATGAGCCATTGAGTTGGATATTTGCAGAGGAATTATTATAGAGTATACCAATCCATCTAATAAAATTGGGACCGAAGCCAAAGCTCCTCAGCACAGCTAATAAGAAGGGCCACTCTAGGGAATCAAAAGCTTTAGCCGTGTCTAGAGAGGCTAATGCCCACCTTGCTTCCTCTGCAACACCCACCTGCGCAATCACTTGCGCTCTCCTGATGTTATCCGAGGTGGATCTCCCTGGCATAAAACCTGATTGGTCAGAGTGAATCACGGATGTTATCACCTTGTTCAATCTGTTAGCTAGAATCCTAGTCAGGATTTTATAATCCAAGTTCAGAAGCGAAATTGGACGATAAGATCCACAGTCCAGTGGATCCTTGCCGGGTTTTAATATCACAACAATGGAGTCATCGTACATCGATTCCGGCAGTGATCTGCCGGAGTGCGCAGCCCTATACAGCCTCAGCAACTGCGGGCTCAGATCCTCCTTGTACCTAGAATAAACCTTCACCGGGATGCCATCCGGACCAGGGGCCTTTCCTGAAGGCAAGTCCATGATAGCTCTTTCCACCTCCTCCAGAGTGATATCCTCCTCCATGATACCCTTATCCAGATCATTTAGTCTAGGGTAGGAAACTTCACTAAGGTATGATACTAGTTCCTGCTCAGTGTAGTTAGCCGCCGACCTGTATAGATCCGCATAGAAAGCATGGAGGCATTTTAATATATCTTGAATCGTCTCCACTATGCGTCCATCAGTCTCCCTTAGGCGAAGTACTGGTGGAGCCATAGTGTTGGCACGTTCTATATGGGCAAGTAATTTCCCTGCCTGGTTACCTGTCTCAAACGCCTGTTGCTTAAGGAAGAAAAGTTTTCTTTTGCTCTTTTCTTCTAAGTGCAGCATGTATTGTCTACCCTTAGACATCCACTCAACTCTATGCTCCTCCGTGGGGGACTCAGTGAACTCCCTCTCAGCGACCTTGCAACTAGCAAGTAGTTCTTCCTCCTTACGCTGCGCTTCTCTCTTGACATATGAAATGGAGGACTTGAGGCAACCTCTAAGATACGCCTTCAATGTCTCCCACAATAATAAGGGATCAGTGGAAGCATTCTGGACCCCTTCAACTGATCAGGGACTCTGTCTGTTGGGCCAAATAGGGTGAGCCAAAAAGGGTGGACACGCATTTTACTGCCCAGTCTAGGAGAGTTAGAGGATTCCAGCTCAGCTAACACCGGGGCATGGTTAGAGGGCCCCTGCGGTCCATGATGAATGTCCACCAGGTCTGTATACACTATGGAGTTGCCAAACAGGTAGTCTATTCTAGATAGAGCGCCTCTAGAGGGTGTGAAACAAGAATATTCTCTGGTATGTGGATTCCTAGCCCTCCACATGTCTATCCATCCCATCTCCTGAGAGATCCTAGCGAGGGACGTATTTTCACCACTCCTCCCCCTAAATCTATCCAAGTCCTCGCTCATCACCTGGTTAAAGTCTCCCATACACAAGAAGCGAGCAGTGGGGTAATGAATCACGAAACCCACGACTGACTGCAGCAGGGAGAGAGATGCAGGGGGTGAATTATACAGATTAACAATTACATAGGGGACACAGTCGATATGGGCAAATATGAAAATGTATTGACCTCCTGGATCAACCATGGAGTGATGAATCTCACACCTAAGAATTCTATGAAACAGGATTGCCACTCCTCTGGAGTGTGCACTGCCGCAAGCGCTAAATAGATGTTGGGCCCAGGGTTTTTTAAGCCTATTTCCCGTTTCCGGGGTGAGGTAGGTTTCTTGAAGTCCCAGTATGTGAGGGTTAAAAGACCGAATCTGAGAGAATACTGCAATCCTCTTTTTAGGGTCTCCCAAGCCTCTGACATTCCATGACATGACTCTCAAGGGGGCCATAATGATGCAATTGCTGAATCAAGGACATATAACCCCTTATACAATTCGTGCGTCATCAGTGCATACACCTGGACTCTCCAATACAACAATCTCCCTGCAAATAAGTTGAAGAAATTTGGCCATACTTGATACGAGTATACATAAGCGTGCAATAACATAACATATAACAATAACATGAATGACCTGAGTGTGTCAGGTACCGGACCAACTAACTGAATGGTCCTAAACTCGGGGACCTGTATGGTGTAGATGGTTGTTAATACCACACAGGTAATGCCCCTTCCTTCATTACATCTATATCATGAGAACTGCCATCATTAACTTAATAGAATGGAACATGTTGGTATATCGTCCCCGGATAAAATCGTAGAGATCCTTGTGGATAAGACTAGCCGTCTCCTGAGGCCTGCAAGATAATGTGGCCTTTTATAACATGGCGTAAAACCCTTAAAACTCGCAATAAAGTCAGAGAGTCTCTAAACATGTCCCACTCATAGGAGACATAAAGGAACAGATAATACGTGCTGTGTGAACGGTGGGAAAATCAGCGCGGAGGAGGGCGCGCGGCCAACCTCGAGGCCCAGTCCTCAGCCTTCCTGGGATCATTAAAGAAGACTGTCTTGTCGCCATCTATTACTCTAAGGCGAGCTGGATAAGCCATAGAGTACTGTAAATTTAGCTCCCGGAGACGGCGTTTGACCGCTACAAACGTGGCCCTTCTCTTCTGGAGATCAGCCGAAAAATCCGGAAAAAGGGAGATCCTCGTATTGTCGTGCCTTATATCTTCCTTGTGCCTGGCTTGACTAAGAAGACGGTCACGATCCCTCCAATTCAAAAGGCGCGCCAGAAGTGGTCTTGGGGGAGCCCCAGGTGGTGGTTGTCTGGCTGGAACACGATGAGCTCTCTCCACTGCATAAGCAGGAGTAAACAGTGCCTCAGGGAACTGCTCCTTGAACCAGGTCTCCAGGAACGCCGCCGGATCTCTGCCCTCAGCTTTCTCAGGTAGGCCCAAGCTCCTCACATTATTGCGACGCGATCTATTCTCCAGATCATCGCACTTCTGTTGCCACTGACCCACAGATCTCTCCAGGTCTTGCACTCTCCCTTCAATCGGTCTGGTCAGATCTTCCAGGGCTGATACACGGTCCTCGGTGGTCTTGACCCGATCCCGCAATTGTTGCATGTCATGGCGGAGCAAGCTGACATCAACTCTCACCTCCTCTAGCTTCCCAGTGAGCGAGGACTGGCATGATAAAATCACCACCAGCAGCTGGTCATATGCAGCCTTGAGGGTGAATTCAGGCTCGGTGGGTTCCTCGGCCTCTGCCTGCTGAGCGGCCTGTCCTCGGGTGACCGCCGCGTGCGATGGTGATGCGGTCGCGGCGCCATTTTGGGCCTCAGACCTGGCAAATTCTTTTAGCCTCTCCGCTGCAGTCTGTGTCTTGTTAGGCCCCATCGTCGGTGTGCGGGGTCTTCTCCTGTGTTTACACACCGTCCACTCTGTGCCTGGAGTCGGCAGTTTGTCAGGATGGAGCAGGATTACAGAGGGTAAGCGGAGCTGCTCTCAAACGCGTGCTCTCATGCCAGCAGTTGGCCACGCCCCCGAGAATTGTCCTTCCATTTAATTCCCAATATAGGATGATGGAAAGGAGTATCCGGAAACATTGGGGACATTTATTGAACGACAAAGTAATAGGTCCCCTTTTGAGTGAAGTACCAAAGATCTCGTATACAAGAGCTAGTAATCTAGCTGGGAAAGTTGCCCCGACGGTGAAAGTGAAGAAAGATAGCCGTAAAAAAGAAAATTGGTTGGCAGTAAATGGGTTCTTCAAGTGTGGGAGATGTGCTAACTGTAGGATTACTAGTTTCCCCAAGAAGACCACGAAAGTAGAATCCACAGTCAATTCCTTCAGTCTAGAGATACAGGAATGCTTGACCTGCGATTCCACAGATGTCATATATTTGCTAGAATGCAGTTGCAGGAAGCAATATATAGGCAGAACAAAAAGAACCCTTAAAAAGAGAGTAGCGGAACACGTGGCGAACATTAAGAAAGGTCTTGAGATGCATTCATTATCTAAACATTTTAAGATCAAACACAATTGTGACCCGACTGGTCTGAGATTTACGGCCATCGAGAAGGTCAAAAAGCTATGGAGAGGGGGGAACCATATCGCACACATGTCAAGACAGGAGTCCCGGAGGATTTTTTGAATATGATACGATCATTCCCAGGGGCCTAAATGCCGAAATGGGTTCCTGTAAGAGGGGGGGGGGTTGCCCGGTGGGGATGGGACATCGCAGTCTGGCCGTCTATCGACACTGTGATCTCCCCTCCCTGTCGGACGGCTCCCCCCGGCTACATATCTCCGTGACCAGGTCTTGATGAATAATACAGTACCCCTGGATGAACAATACATAAAGGGTCGTCAGGAGATCAGTATCCTTCTAGAAATAGTAGGTTAGATAGGGATAGGCCAAAATCGCACAGAAAACGCAATTCACACCTATGCGTTTTGCGGCATTTTTGATGCTTTTTTTTTGCTAGATAACCGTGGGACCTTGCGGTTTTCTCCATATTCTGTTTTTATCTTGCTTTTATGTATTTCACATGGATGAGATATCCAGTAAGTTGAGAAGGGGATTATTTATTATCTTAAATATATATGCATGAGAACTTATAACGCATAAGAATGGAAAAGGACTGGAAGCCCAATCCACCCCAGAAATTAGGAAATGCACAATGAAGTGTAGGATTGTGGGTATGGATATCCCATTTATAGGGAGTGAGGATCCGCTCACTCAGTTGGCCACTGAGGAAGGGGCGCAAGACCCCGAAACACGTCTGGCATTACAGAGTGAGCGTGGAATCAGCTAAAGAGAAAAAGAAGAAAGAGACAACTTGGAAGTAAAGGAAAAAGCAAAAGGAATCGCTCAAATCCAAAGGCTGAGGGAGCAGTCGCCCAGTAGTGACATCAGCAAACCTTCCATCCGGTCCCCTAGGCAACCAGGTCACATGGGACGCCACGCACAGGCCCAGCACACCACGTGGGACGCCGCTAGTGTACAGCCACCTGGGATCAACGCTGCGGTAAGGCAGAGAAGAGGGGTAAGACCGAGCTCTCAAGTGAGCATTGATACACACATGAAGAGACTGTGATTAGCGTCATTGTCTGTCTCAGCGTGAAGTCAGCGATATTAACTTTAACAGGTGCCGGTCAGAAAGCACGCAGGATTCTAGTTGCGGTATACGGACACCGGGGCTGGATCTCTATGCCATAATATTACTGTGTGGAAGTACAACTGCTGCTTAGTTGTGTCGCGGCTATAGTGCCAATAGCATACAAACGGATCAACGTATAGTACCAACATAAGTCCTACTGGGACACATTGACATTGCTGCTACATCGCCAAAAGTGTTAATAGGAACAATAGTTGGCTTATATTTATGATATATGAGTTGCTGGTTATAGAGGCTCTGCTGAGTGGTTTTTGGTGGACATAGGTACCCCCATATTTGAGCAGTATATAAGTGTGGTATCCAAAGGCCATTCATGCATTTATGTTTATCATGTATGTTTTTATATTATTTTTAGGGGTATGTTTTTAGATTATTAAAGTATATTACTACTATCATATATTGGTGTTTCCCTTCTGAGTGTGCCCCTTCATATTTGCTTACACCAAATACTTTCTATGTAGTGCATTTGGGTAGTGCAGCATTTGTTTGCGGTTCTGCTGCGTTAGCGCAGCTACACAGAGTGACAAACGCTATTGGAACAAATAATTTCAACTGGTGTGATATACCAGTTTCCCCCAAAAAAAGTGATTGAGGCAGGGGTGTGATATACCATTAATATACTTTCTATATAGTGCATTTGGGTAGTGCAGCATTTGTTTGCGGTTCTGCTACGATACCGCAGCTACACAGAGTGACAAACGCTATTGGAACAAATAATTTCAACTGGAGTTATATACCAGTTGCCCCCCCCCAAAAAAAACTGATTGATGCAGGGGTGTGATATACCAATAAAATACTTTCTATATAGTGCATTTGGGTAGTGCAGCATTTTTTTGCGGTTCTGCTGCGATACTGCAGTTATACAGAGGGGCAAAGGCTCTTGGAACAAATAATTTCAACTGGTGTGATATACAAGTTGCCCCCCAAAAAAAGTGATTGATGCAGTGGTGTGATATACCAATAATATACTTTCTATATAGTGCATTTGGGTAGTGCAGCATTTATTTGCAGTTCTGCTACGATACTGCAGCTATATAGAGGGGCAAATGCTCTTGGAACAAATAATTTTTTTTTTGAACAATAATTTTTATTGAAAAGTTTTATATCAATAGGTTACATATCAAGTGAAAGCATTCACATATACATCTTGGTATAGGTAATAATATGGCATATATGAAACTAATACAAAAATACAAAGAATACAATATTTTTTTTACAGCTTACGGTTGTAAATATTGAGGTTGAATAGGTAGAAAAGTTATATGGGTACAAATACAGGTAGAAGAGGAGAAAAGACAATATAACAGTAGGTAATAGATAAGGCTGTCATGAAAAACATCATAAGACCATAATAGCCTTACATTCTAATTGAGGCATTAGGCGGCAAATTACATTTTTTGTGATTCAACCAGACTTCCCATCTCTTCAAAAATGTAATTTTCGTATTGTTAGAAGATGCCCATAGACCTTCATATAAGCAGCTATTATCTAGAGATCTGAAAATCCTATTAGTATTGGTAAGGTCCCCAGATTTCCAACAAGCAGCTATTTTCAGTCGGGTTATAAATATTAAATGACTAGCTATGAATTTGAAATGGAAAGGTAGGTCTATCAGTCCTATAGACAACAAGGCCATCTTAGATGAAGGTTCAATAGGAAAGCAAGCTAATGATGATATAAAACTGAATATTGAGGTCCATAGGACTTTAACAATCGGGCATTCCCACCACATATGTAAAAAACTACCTATCGCTTGACCACATCTCCAACAATCTGGGGATGAATCAGGAAAGATTTTGTTAATATAAGTGGGTGTTCTATACCATCTGTAGAGAATTTTTCTCGCTCCTTCTAGATGATCAGAGCATTTAGATAACTTGGGTACAGAGGTAAAGGCTTCAGACCACTCTGTGTCCGATAGGGCCGAACCTAATTCAAGATTCCAAAGGTCTAAGATATGCTGTAAGGGATTAGCGCTTGACTCTTTCAGTAAGGTATAGCCTTTGGTAATTCCTTTATCTGATTTTTGGGTCATGTGTATCCATTGTAAGAAATCTTGATTGTTTGTAGCATGTGTAAAAAATTTTGAGGATTTCAGTAAGTGTCTTAACCTTAGGTATTTGTAGAAATCTGAGTTGGGGATATTAAACTTTTTATGAAGATGAGCAAACTCTACAAACACCTCATCCTTCCATAGTTGTTTGATTTCAGTAATGCCCATCCTTACCCAATTGTCTAGTCTAATGTCTGGGATAGCTAGTTCACAAACCTTCAAGGGCATTGCAAAAATTGAGGTATTAGTTAATTTGTCTATTCTAGCAACAGAATACCAGGTGTTTAAAATTGTTGTCAGGGTTACTAATGGGGAATTATGTTTGATACCAAAAGCCGCTACAGCAGAAAGGCGCAGGTTTATGTTGCAGGAACCCATAGTAGTTTTTTCTAGTGCTACCCATTTTTTTGTAGGGTCCTCCTTAAGTAAATATCTCAGTTGATCAAGTATAGCGGAGGCATGATAATGCTTAATAGAAGGTACATTAAGACCTCCTGTTTTAAGAGGCTTATTAAGTATAAGGGCTTTCACTCTGGGTCTGAGTTTACCCCAAATGTGGCGATTGATTAGTGATTGGAGCTTGTTTATGTAACCAGAGGGAATAGATATAGGAATATTACGAAACATATAGATAATTTTGGGTAGAATAGCCATTTTCAAAGCAGCTATTCTCCCTAACCAAGAAATGTGTTCCAACCTTAAGTTGTTCAAGGAGTTATTAATTTTATCATATGAGGGCCAAAAATTGACCTTGAATAGTTTATTAGTAGGAAAGGTAAGTTGAATACCCAGATATGTCAAGGACTCGTTTGCCCAGGAAAATTTATATAATCTGGAAATTAGACGTTTAGTAGATGGGGATAAACCCAAGTCCAAAATTTGAGATTTGTTTACATTTACCTTATAGAAAGAAGCTTTACCAAACTTAGAGATGATGTCATTAATAGCAGGCAAAGCTATATTTGGGTTTGATGTAATAATTAAGACATCGTCTGCAAAGAGACCGATGCGATGATCTACTTCCCCTACTTTTATCCCTTTAATAAGTGCCGAAGATCTAATGTGTTCTGCGAAAGGTTCCATTGCAAGCGCAAATATCAGGGGTGACATAGGGCATCCCTGCCTGGTTCCATTGTTAATATTAAATGGGGTGGATAGAAAACTGGACGAATATATAGAGGCACTTGGATTAGAGTATAAAGACATTACAGCAGATAAGTAAAAGTTCCCAAAACCAAACTTTTTTAATGTTGCGTAAATATAATCCCAGTGAATTCTGTCAAATGCCTTCTCTGCATCCAAGGATAGGAGCAGAGAAGGAGTTCGGGTATAATGTGCCACATCTAATAAGTCTATAAATCTTCTGGTGCCATCTGATGATTGCCTGTTAGAGACAAATCCTATCTGGTCATTGGAGATTAATGAGGGTAAGATATTGGACAGCCTTTTTGCCAGTATTTTCGCAAAAATCTTTATATCCGAATTTAAGAGTGATATGGGTCTGAAATTAGCTGGAGTGTCTGCTGGTTTACCAGGTTTTGGTAAGGTTATGATCAGTGCACTTAACATGTCCTTTGGAATTGACTTTTGTATTGCTATTGAATTAAAGGTTCTATTTAGGAAAGGGTTTAAGATATGCGAAAGAGTCTTGTAATACTCATTTGTGAGGCCGTCTGGTCCAGGGGATTTATTATTTTTGAGGGAGTGGATTGATTCTGAGATTTCTGAATGTGTAATTTCAGCATTTAGGGAATGATTTTGAGTTGGCGATAATGATGGGAGAGACACTCCCTCGAGGAACTCATTAATGTATTCAGAAGTGGGTTGGAGAGTGTCTGTTGAGCTACCTAAGTTGTATAAATTTGCATAGTATTTTGCAAATTCATCTGCTATTTGTTTGGGGTTGAATAATTTTTTTCCTTGAGAGTCATACAAAAAGGGGATTCTAGTTTTGATTTCTCTTTTTTTTATTCTATTTGCTAGGATTTTTGAAGCTTTGTTGCCTTGTGAGTAGTGATCTGCTTTGATCTTACGTAGGTGAAATTCATGCCTCTCATGTAAGTGGAGGTATAGGTGGTGTCTGGCCGTTTTTAACTTGCTAAGAATTTTTGGGTCTAGAGAGGATTTAAGTGAATCCTCTAGGGATTTAATATCAGTTAATAGTTTATCCAAGGTTTTCTTTCTATTTCTTTTTTGGATGGCCGCGTGTTTTAACAAAATCCCTCTTATGAACGCCTTGTGTGCACTCCAAAGTGTAGTATCTGATACCAGCTTATTATCGTTAGTCCTAAAGTATTCTTTAAGCGAATTTTCCACATCCACACGAATACTCGAATTCTGGAGTAATGAGTTATTGAGTCTCCAAGGGGAATAAACTCTATTGTTGTACATATCATCCAATATAAGGGTTATAAATGCATGATCTGACCATGTTATATTAGAAATGGATACATCCAATACTTTTTGGAGAAGCCACTTATCTGAGACAAACAGGTCAATTCTAGAGTATGTGTTATGTGGATGTGAAAAAAAAGAAAAATCTTTTTCATTTGCATGGTGAACTCTCCAAATATCATGAAGACCTTCTTGAAATAAAAAATCTTGTAGATAAGAGGATTTATTGGAAGGAGGATGAGCTGGGAGCCTGTCAATTGATGAGTCAGGACACATATTAAAGTCCCCACAAACTAGCAGAGACCCTTGTTTGGATTCTTGAGCCATTCTAATAGTGCGTTTGATGAAATTTATCTGATCAGAGTTTAGAGCATATAGATTTACTATCGTGTATCTGGAGTTGTTTATGTCACAAGTGATTATAATATATCTACCCTCCTTATCTAATAAGATATTGTGACACTGGAATGCGATAGTGTTTTTAAAACCTATAATCACACCTCTCTTTTTTTTTGTGGCTGGGGATATAAAGATGTGTGGGAAAGAGGGGTGACAGAATCTGTGGGAATCCTCCTCATTAAGGTGAGATTCCTGAATACAAATGATGTCAGCTCTCTGTCTTTTCACTTCGTTCCAGTATGTGGAGCGTTTAAAGGGGCTATTCAAACCTTTAACATTAGCTGATAGGATCTTTATGCCATTATTAGCCATCTTGAGTCTTCAAATGAAGTATCCCTGTAGACTTCAGTATACTGAGAAAATTGTAAAAAAAAACATAGAGAACAGGTAATATAAAGCAAAGTACCCCAATGTTACCATTTGGTGAGTGAGGGGACCGTGGAAATAAATCCTTGTTTTCAAATTCGTTATGATCTGAGGATAGACCCCCTGTACGTAACCTTAAAAAATAATAAGTTAAAATGTAAAACATAACATAAATAATAAATAACAATAACATATTAAGGGTCTAACAGTGACCGTAAAATTAGTGATGTCTATCACTTAGTATAAGGGGCGTAAAGTGAACAATGGATTAGGGAAAGTGAACACTTAGATGGAAAAAGTGTCCTGAGAAGTAGAGCAGCAGGGTGTGGATCCCCGCAAGGCTTGAAAAACATAGCAATTTAGTCAAAAGCAAAAGAAGCTATATTTACTGTCCCGGGATGAAGTCATGGTGGGATTCTTCCAACTCTTGTCCATTCTGGAGTTAAGTTGAGATGACTCTTATCAGCAGGAGGTTTATTAGTAGAGGCAGTCGTAGCTTTGTCTTTATCTTTGTCTTTGGTGCCCTCTTGTGGTAGAGTAATGTTCCATTTGGAAAAAGCTTCTGATGCTTCTTGAGGAGAAGCTAGGACATGTGATGAGTTTTGGTGCCTCACAATAAGTTTGACAGGAAAACCCCATTTGTAGGGGATATTGTTATCCCTTAGCGCTCTGGTGTAAATTTGAAATTCCCGTCTCCTGCTTAGTGTCGCTGGGGATAAGTCTGTGAATAGGAGTACATTACTGAATCTCTCAGGAATATCTTTCTTCTTTTTTTGAGCTTCCCTCATCAGGGAATCTTTCAAGTGGTAAAAATGGATCCTAGCAAGGACGTCCCTGGGAACAGAGGCAGGGAGAGCTTTGGGCTTAGGAACCCGGTGTACCCGGTCAATGATTAGTTCTGACTCAGGGGTATCTGGAAGATATGATATAATAAGATCAGAAATAAATTCTTGCAGCTGAGAATCTGAGACGTTTTCAGGAATATTTCTAAATCTTATGTTGTTTCTTCTGGAGCGGTCTTCCAGATCAGCAATTTTAAGCTTAATGGCTGCTATATCATCCTCAACCACGTTGTGATTGTCAACTTGTGAATTGTGTGCTGTGACAAATTCCTCCATTTTTTCTTCTAGATGCGCTGTTCTTTCTCCTATGGCTACTATATCAGCATGGATGACCGAGATTGTCTCTTTGAAATCTCCATGAATGGATCTTTTTAAATCTGCCAGCATGTCCTGCATTGCATTGACAGTGAGACCAGGATCTATGCCTGGTGAAGGAGGGTAAGTATCAAGGGGAGGAATAGATGTATGATGTTCACTCACCCTTTTTTGTTTTTTAGGCTCCTGTGAAGCTGAAGGACTGGAGCTTGCTGAAGAGGGAGTCCCTGAAGAGCGCTGGTCGGGTGTCGCTGCTGGAGAGACACGGAGCTCTCCCTCTGTGTGGCGGGAGCCGGCGCCATCTTGGATCGATCCTGGAGCAGGGTGGAAGAACGCAGTCATTTTCTGTGGCTGCGTTCCCTTCTTCTTCCCCCTCGTCATCATCAGCCGATCTATGGGGACAAGTACCGCCGCGAGACAGGTAAGTTTTTGAACCAATTGCTTGCTTTTATATTCGCTTTAGGCCGCTGTATGAGGATCCACGGACGGAGCTCAAGCTCTAAGCGTCCTCTCCTCCCGGCATCCGGCCACGCCCCCACAAATAATTTTAACTGGTGTGATATACAAGTTGCCCCCCAAAAAAACTGATTGAAGCAGGGGTGTGATATACCAATAATATACTTTCTAGATTGTGCATTTGAGTAGTGCAGCATTTGTTTGTGGTTCTGCTGCGATACTGCAGCTATACAGAGGGACAAACGCTCTTGGAACAAATAATTTCAATTGGTGTGATATACCAGTTGCCCCCCAAAAAAAACAGATTGAAGCAGGGGTGTGATATACCAATAATATACTTTCTATATAGTGCATTTGGGTAGTGCAGCATTAGTTTGCGGTTCTGCTGCGTTACCGCAGCTACACAGAGTGACAAACGCTATTGGAACAAATAATTTCAACTGGTGTGATATACAAGTTGCCCCCCAAAAAAACTGATTGAAGCAGGGGTGTGATATACCAATAATATACTTTCTAGATTGTGCATTTGAGTAGTGCAGCATTTGTTTGTGGTTCTGCTGCGATACTGCAGCTATACAGAGGGACAAACGCTCTTGGAACAAATAATTTCAATTGGTGTGATATACCAGTTGCCCCCCAAAAAAACAGATTGAAGCAGGGGTGTGATATACCAATAATATACTTTCTATATAGTGCATTTGGGTAGTGCAGCATTAGTTTGCGGTTCTGCTGCGTTACCGCAGCTACACAGAGTGACAAACGCTATTGGAACAAATAATTTCAACTGGTGTGATATAACAGTTGCCCCCCAAAAAAACTGATTGAGGCAGGGGTGTGATATACCAATAATATACTTTCTATATAGTGCATTTGGGTAGTGCAGCAATTGTTTGCTGTTTTGCTGCGATACTGCAGCTGTATAGAGAGGCAAACGCTCTTGGAATGAATAATTTTAACTGGTGTGATATAACAGTTGCCCCCCAAAAAAACTGATTGAAGCAGGGGTGTGATATAATAATAATATACTTTCTATATAGTGCATTTGGGTAGTGCAGCATTTGTTTGCTGTTCTGCTGTGTTACCGCAGCTAAACAGAGTGAAAAACTCTATTGGAACAAATAATTTCAACTGGTGTGATATACCAGTTGCCCCCCCAAAAAAGTGTTTGAAGCAGGGGTGTGATATACCAATAATATACTTTCCATATAGTGCGTTTGGGTAGTGCAGCATTTGTTTCCGGTTATGTTATGTTACCGCAGCTACACAGAGTGAAAAACGCTATTGGAACAAATAATTTCAACTGGTGTGATATACCAGTTTCCCCCCAAAAAAGTGATTGAGGCAGGGGTGTGATATACCAATAATATACTTCCTATATAGTGCATTTGGGTAGTGCAGCAATTGTTTGCGGTTCTGCTGTGTTACCGCAGCTACATAGAGTGACAAACGCTATTGGAACAAATAATTTCAACTGGTGTGATATACCAGTTGCCTCTCCAAAAAAAGTGATTGATGCAGTGGTGTGATATACCAATAATATACTTTCTATATAGTGCATTTGGGTAGTGCAGCATTTTTTTTGCAGTTCTGCTACGATACTGCAGCTATATAGAGGGGCAAATGCTCTTGGAACAAATAATTTTAACTGGTGTGATATACAAGTTGCCCCCCCAAAAAACTGATTGAAGCAGGGGTGTGATATACCAATAATATACTTTCTATATAGTGCATTTGAGTAGTGCAGCATTTGTTTGTGGTTCTGCTGCGATACTGCAGCTATACAGAGGGACAAACGCTCTTGGAACAAATAATTTCAACTGGTGTGATATACCAGTTGCCCCTCAAAAAAACTGATTGAAGCAGGGGTGTGATATACCAATAATATACTTTCTATATAGTGCATTTGGGTAGTGCAGCATTAGTTTGCGGTTCTGCTGCGTTACCGCAGCTACACAGAGTGACAAACGCTATTGGAACAAATAATTTCAACTGGTGTGACATAACAGTTGCCCCCCAAAAAAACTGATTGAGGCAGGGGTGTGATATACCAATAATATACTTTCTATATAGTGCATTTGGGTAGTGCAGCAATTGTTTGCTGTTTTGCTGCGATACTGCAGCTGTATAGAGAGGCAAACGCTCTTGGAATAAATAATTTTAACTGGTGTGATATACTAGTTGCCCCCCCAAAAAAAAACTGATTGAGTCAGGGGTGTGATATACCAATAATATACTTTCCATATAGTGCGTTTGGGTAGTGCAGCATTTGTTTCCGGTTATGTTATGTTACCGCAGCTACACAGAGTGATAAACGCTCTTGGAACAAATAATTTCAACTGGTGTGATATAACAGTTGCCCCCCAAAAAAACTGATTGAATCAGGGGTGTGATATAATAATAATATACTTTCTATATAGTGCATTTGGGTAGTGCAGCATTTGTTTGCTGTTCTGCTGTGTTACCGCAGCTAAACAGAGTGAAAAACTCTATTGGAACAAATAATTTCAACTGGTGGGATATACCAGTTGCCCCCCAAAAAAAGTGTTTGAAGCAGGGGTGTGATATAACAATAATATACTTTCTATATAGTGCATTTGGGTAGTGCAGTATTTTTTCGCGGTTCTGCTGCGATACTGCAGCTACACAGAGTGACAAACGCACTTTGAAAACAGAATTTCAACTGGTGTGATATACTAGTTGCCCCCCAAAAAAATTGATTGAGGCAGGGGTGTGATATACCAATAATATTCTTTCTATATAGTGCATTTGGGTACTACAGCATTTGTTTGTGGTTCTTCTGCAATACTGCAGCTATACAGAGGGACAAACGCTCTTGGAAAAAATAATTTCAACTTGTGTGAAATACAAGTTGCCCCCCAAAAATACTGATTGAGGCAGGGGTGTGTTATACCAATAATATACATTCTATATAGTGCATTTGGGTAGTGCAGCATTTGTTTGCGGTTCTGCTGCGTTACCGCAGCTACACAGAGTGACAAAGGCTATTGGAACAAATAATTTCAACTGGTGTGATATACTAGTTGCCCCCCAAAAAAACTGATTGAGGCATGGGTGTGATGTACCAATAATATACTTTCTATATAGTGCATATGGGTAGTGCAGCATTTATTTGCTGTTCTGCTGCAATACTGTAGCTATACAGAGGGGAAAATGCTCTTGGAACAAATAATTTCAACTGGTGTGATATATCAGTTTCCTCCCCAAAAAACAGATTGAAGCAGGGGTGTGATATACTAATAATATACTTTCTATATAGTGCATTTGGGTAGTGCAGCATTTGTTTGCAGTTCTGCTGCGATACTGCAGCTATACAGAGGGGCAAACGCTCTTGGAACAAATAATTTCAACTGGTGTGATATACAAGTTTCCCCCCAAAAAAACTGATTGAAACAGGGGTGTGATATACCAATAATATACATTCTATATAGTGCATTTGGGTAGTGCAGCATTTGTTTGCGGTTCTGCTGCGTTACCACTGCTACACAGAGTGACAAACGCTATTGGAACAAATAATTTCAACTGGTGTGATATCCTAGTTGCCCCCCAAAAAAACTGATTGAGGCATGGGTGTGATGTACCAATAATATACTTTCTATATAGTGCATATGGGTAGTGCAGCATTTATTTGCTGTTCTGCTGCGATACTGCAGCTTTACAGAGGGGCAAACGCTCTTGGAACAAATAATTTCAACTGGTGTGATATATCAGTTTCCCCCCAAAAAAACAGATTGAAGCAGGGGTGTGATATACTAATAATATACTTTCTATATAGTGCATTTGGGTAGTGCAGCATTTGTTTGCGATTCTGCTCTGTTACCGCAGCTACGCAGAGTGACAAACGCTATTGGAATAAATAATTTCAACTGGTGTAATATACCAGTTGCCCCCCAAAAAAGTGATTGAGGCAGGGGTGTGATATACCAATAATATACTTCCTATATAGTGCATTTGGGTAGTGCAGCAATTGTTTGCGGTTCTGCTGTGTTACCGCAGCTACATAGAGTGACAAACGCTATTGGAACAAATAATTTCAACTGGTGTGATATACCAGTTGCCTCTCCAAAAAAAGTGATTGATGCAGTGGTGTGATATACCAATAATATACTTTCTATATAGTGCATTTGGGTAGTGCAGCATTTTTTTTGCAGTTCTGCTACGATACTGCAGCTATATAGAGGGGCAAATGCTCTTGGAACAAATAATTTTAACTGGTGTGATATACAAGTTGCCCCCCCAAAAAACTGATTGAAGCAGGGGTGTGATATACCAATAATATACTTTCTATATAGTGCATTTGAGTAGTGCAGCATTTGTTTGTGGTTCTGCTGCGATACTGCAGCTATACAGAGGGACAAACGCTCTTGGAACAAATAATTTCAACTGGTGTGATATACCAGTTGCCCCCCAAAAAAACTGATTGAAGCAGGGGTGTGATATACCAATAATATACTTTCTATATAGTGCATTTGGGTAGTGCAGCATTAGTTTGCGGTTCTGCTGCGTTACCGCAGCTACACAGAGTGACAAACGCTATTGGAACAAATAATTTCAACTGGTGTGACATAACAGTTGCCCCCCAAAAAAACTGATTGAGGCAGGGGTGTGATATACCAATAATATACTTTCTATATAGTGCATTTGGGTAGTGCAGCAATTGTTTGCTGTTTTGCTGCGATACTGCAGCTGTATAGAGAGGCAAACGCTCTTGGAATGAATAATTTTAATTGGTGTGATATACTAGTTGCCCCCCCAAAAAAACTGATTGAGTCAGGGGTGTGATATACCAATAATATACTTTCCATATAGTGCGTTTGGGTAGTGCAGCATTTGTTTCCGGTTATGTTATGTTACCGCAGCTACACAGAGTGATAAACGCTCTTGGAACAAATAATTTCAACTGGTGTGATATAACAGTTGCCCCCCAAAAAAACTGATTGAAGCAGGGGTGTGATATAATAATAATATACTTTCTATATAGTGCATTTGGGTAGTGCAGCATTTGTTTGCTGTTCTGCTGTGTTACCGCAGCTAAACAGAGTGAAAAACTCTATTGGAACAAATAATTTCAACTGGTGTGATATACTAGTTGCTCCCCAAAAAAATTGATTGAGGCAGGGGTGTGATATACCAATAATATTCTTTCTATATAGTGCATTTGGGTACTACAGCATTTGTTTGTGGTTCTTCTGCAATACTGCAGCTATACAGAGGGACAAACGCTCTTGGAAAAAATAATTTCAACTTGTGTGAAATACAAGTTGCCCCCCAAAAATACTGATTGAGGCAGGGGTGTGTTATACCAATAATATACATTCTATATAGTGCATTTGGGTAGTGCAGCAATTGTTTGCTGTTTTGCTGCGATACTGCAGCTGTATAGAGAGGCAAACGCTCTTGGAATGAATAATTTTAATTGGTGTGATATACTAGTTGCCCCCCCAAAAAAACTGATTGAGTCAGGGGTGTGATATACCAATAATATACTTTCCATATAGTGCGTTTGGGTAGTGCAGCATTTGTTTCCGGTTATGTTATGTTACCGCAGCTACACAGAGTGATAAACGCTCTTGGAACAAATAATTTCAACTGGTGTGATATAACAGTTGCCCCCCAAAAAAACTGATTGAAGCAGGGGTGTGATATAATAATAATATACTTTCTATATAGTGCATTTGGGTAGTGCAGCATTTGTTTGCGGTTCTGCTGCGTTACCGCAGCTACACAGAGTGACAAACGCTATTGGAACAAATAATTTCAACTGGTGTGATATACTAGTTGCCCCCCAAAAAAACTGATTGAGGCATCGGTGTGATGTACCAATAATATACTTTCTATATAGTGCATATGGGTAGTGCAGCATTTATTTGCTGTTCTGCTGCAATACTGTAGCTATACAGAGGGGAAAATGCTCTTGGAACAAATAATTTCAACTGGTGTGATATATCAGTTTCCTCCCCAAAAAACAGATTGAAGCAGGGGTGTGATATACTAATAATATACTTTCTATATAGTGCATTTGGGTAGTGCAGCATTTGTTTGCAGTTCTGCTGCGATACTGCAGCTATACAGAGGGGCAAACGCTCTTGGAACAAATAATTTCAACTGGTGTGATATACAAGTTTCCCCCCAAAAAAACTGATTGAAACAGGGGTGTGATATACCAATAATATACTTTCTTTAAAGTGAATTTGGGTAGTGCAGCATTTGTTTGCTGTACTGCTGCGTTACCGCAGCTACACAGAGTGACAAACGCTATTGGAACAAATAATTTCAACTGGTGTGATATACCAGTTGCCCCCCAAAAAAGTGATTGAGGCAGGGGTGTGATATACCAATAATATACTTTCTATATAGTGCATTTCGGTAGTGCAGCATTTTTTGGCGGTTCTGCTGCAATACTGCAGCTATACAGAGGGGCAAACGCTCTTGGAACAAATAATTTCAACTGGTGTGATATACAAGTTTCCCCCCAAGAATACTGATTGAAGCAGGGGTGTGTTATACCAATAATATACATTCTATATAGTGCATTTGGGTAGTGCAGCATTTGTTTGCGGTTCTGCTGCGTTACCACTGCTACACAGAGTGACAAACGCTATTGGAACAAATAATTTCAACTGGTGTGATATCCTAGTTGCCCCCCAAAAAAACTGATTGAGGCATGGGTGTGATGTACCAATAATATACTTTCTATATAGTGCATATGGGTAGTGCAGCATTTATTTGCTGTTCTGCTGCGATACTGCAGCTTTACAGAGGGGCAAACGCTCTTGGAACAAATAATTTCAACTGGTGTGATATATCAGTTTCCCCCCAAAAAAACAGATTGAAGCAGGGGTGTGATATACTAATAATATACTTTCTATATAGTGCATTTGGGTAGTGCAGCATTTGTTTGCGATTCTGCTCTGTTACCGCAGCTACGCAGAGTGACAAACGCTATTGGAACAAATAATTTCAACTGGTGTTATATACCAGTTGCCCCCCAAAAAAGTGATTGAGGCAGGGGTGTGATATACCAATAATATACATTCTATATAGTGCATTTGGGTAGTGCAGCATTTGTTTGCGGTTCTGCTGTTTTTACCGCAGCTACACAGAGTGGCAAACGCTATTGGAACAAATAATTTCAACTAGTGTGATATACTAGTTGCCCCCCCAAAAAAACTGATTGAGGCATGGGTGTGATTTACCAATAATATACTTTCTATATAGTGCATATGGGTAGTGCAGCATTTATTTGCTGTTCTGCTGCGATACTGCAGCTATACAGAGGGGCAAACGCTCTTGGAACAAATAATTTTAACTGGTGTGATATACCAGTTGCCCCCCAAAAATACTGATTAAAGCAGGGGTGTGATATACCAATAATATACTGTCTATATACTGCATATGGGTAGTGCAGCATTTATTTGCTGTTCTGCTGCGATACTTCAGCTATAGAGAGGGGCAAACGCTCTTGGAACAAATAATTTCAACTGTGTGATATACCAGTTGCCCCCAAACAATACTGATTGAAGCAGGAGTGTGTTATACTAATAATATATGTAGTTTCTCTAGTATATAGTATTGGAATTCTCAGAAATTGATGTGCATGTTTGCTAGTCTGACATGTGCTATGCTCATTATGTATAATCAATGATTAAAATAATATTAGAAAAAAAAAGATTATTTATTTTAAGTGTTAATAATCAACATTAACCAAAAATTTGTTATTTTGAAAAAATTGTGTTTGGGTGAGCCTTGTTGTGGTTGTCACTGTTAAAGGTGGGGACTGCACCTGGCCTTCCATGGTCAGCAGTTGTGCAGTTAAAACTGTACAGGACTGATTGATAAACACAAAAAAAGTTTATTATTTTATTATTTATATATTTTTTTTGTATAAGGATCGAGGTTCGAACATGGTGTCGTCAGTCATCCTGGGAGGGATGGCTGACTTCCGTGTTGACCTCTCTCTACATGGTTTTGTGTGACTGGCGTCATACGTAGCCGTGTGGTAATCCGGTTTTGTGAATGTAGAATTATTGGCACATTTTGATGTAGCTATATACATTATTAATTTGTTAAAGAATATATGTAATGAAAATTATCACATGATTATTATAGAAGTCATGTCACCATTTTTTTAGATATTCCACTAAATTCTTCCCGGTTTTCTTTTGTTAATGAGGATGCAATGCTCCAACAAATAAATTTGCGTAATCGCCAAAATTATTTCTAATCCATGCTGTTTTTTTCTTCTAAATAAATGCACATACAGTTTTAGTAGTTATTAATCTCTACACTGTATGTATTCAATTTTCAAATACTAATTTTATTATTATACTTTTTTATATATTGAGAAATTAATACTCTAGCGTAATTTTGTTCACACACGTAGTAATATATATTTTTTTGCAAATAATCATAATTTTAAAATTTTATTTGTACTTGCCACTATTACGTTTTTACACTACTTGACTGCTGTGCCATAGTTTGGAAAAAAATGCTTACAGTTCAATAAAGAACCAAATTCAAAGTAAATTTTTCTTTTTTGGTTTATACAAAATATCTTTGGCCTGAAAAAGTATAGTTAAAAAAAAAGAGAATATCCCAGCTGCGCTTATGAAATGTGGTCATGAAATAGGAAAGCTGAAGAGGCTGACAGTTGAAACTTGCTATCTGGAGGACCGTTAAGAGTAGATAGATACTACTGTATAGTTACCCTGCTTGGAGTGAATTCAAATACTCCTAAATAAAATTAACAAACATGTGTAGTATAACAGAGAAATCAAAGTTAGGAATGCAACTGGTTTATTAGTCTTGGCTTGAGGAAAATCTGCCTGTGGTGAAGACTAAACTGACACCTCTGTGTGGACAGTGAATAAGTTAAGAAATCCACTGCAAATATTTTGGCTCCAGGATGGTGGTGGTAAAAACATCGTCGTCATCCTACTCCTCGACTTCCTCCAGTGACTATGAGGGTAATGAAGGTGGTTGGTGAGAGGGTACAGCTTCACCTTTTACCCACATCTGGTGGGCTAGAGTCTGAAATATGGCCCAATGGTACCGTCTGCTCTTGCTCCTCCACAGAGAAATTATCCTCCAACACCTTCTTTAATGGAGTCCTGAGGAGGAACTTATAAAGAAGAGATTACTACATAATAACAGATTAAAAAATATAAAAATGTTAAAGTATAACAAAGTTTTAGGTTCAAAAATTAGTATATGAACGGTTCTGGATAGGATAATTACAAAACAAGGGTTAAAGATGGTTTAAAATTGACTAACTTAATATCTCAAGTAAGGTAATAGGGGATTTTTTTGGAAGGTACTATTGCTGGTACTGGATGATTGAAATTTAGAAATAAAAAATAAAAAGAATATTTGATAAGAGGTTAAATCATATATCTTTAACTTGATGTGAGTGTATATATAGAAATAAATATAAATATAAATATATATATATATATATATATATATATAGGTATTGTGAGACAGTGACAGGTCTCACTCAGGTTAGAGGCAAGGAAGGGGTGGATAGTTCGGTCCACACCCCTATTCCACAACAGGCGAGACCAGCTGGAAGTAATCAGGCTGGCATAAGGCACCTCCCAGAGTGTCAGAAAGGGGGGAGTGTGTTACCTGTGGACAGAGGCCTGGAGGCTCTGTCTGTGTGGTCCAAGCCAGGAGGGCTGAGAGACCACTATTCCCCGTGTGCCGAGACACTGGACTGGAGGCAGTGGACATACTGTGCTCTGTACAGCCAGGAGGCTGTGGGACATTGGCTGAGAAAGCCGCTTGTGTTCACAGGGTGTGAACAAGGACTTAGGTGAGTCAGGAAACTCTGTGTTAGTTAGAGCCTAGCCGGGCAAGTGTTTATTATTTTATGTGGATGTCACATGTGTTAGGTGAAGCTGCGACTTCATGATAACCTCTATTGGTTGGAGTGTGCACAATAAATGCATGGTTTGGACCTGAAACCTGGTGTCTGGCAAAGATATTTGTGTGAATGACCCCTGGAGAAGAGCTAACCCCCCACAGTATATATAGATATATCTATATATATTTACTCTGGTAGAAGGACCATGATTCGCGCGGGTATATTTGATGTATTTTTTTTTCATGTTTCAATGGGTCATGAAATGAAATCAACAGTATCCTATTAATAGTGAATGGCGATCAGGCTAATTTTCTATAATTTGACAAAGATGGCCCATATCTTTGACTGTGCAATAGTTATGGAAAATCCTGCGCTTGTGCTGGGTCCCCCATGAATTTATGAACAATTACACGCCACCCCTCTGCCTTACAGGAGACCGTCACCCCATTTCTCGTGTGAGTGAGGCCCCAGCTTTGTCATGTCTAGGTTCTATCTTCTACCCTCGATACAGGCTTCATTTTGGGGTGGCTCTCATACCGGTACCATATTTCCGGCCTGAGTTCTTGAAAAAAGTATTTTCCTGGGTGGCTAAGAGACTGGCCCTACATGTCTCATTATGCTAATCCTCCCTCCCAGCTCTCTGCATGTCTGAGGTGTAAATTAACCAGGCATAAAGGTAGGGGCAATTAGCATGTGTTTAGCTTGGGTGCCTAACAATAGCACCAGAAGACCTACGGTCTGAGGTTTCCTTATGAAGCTGCATGAGGTGTGAGGTGATCTCAGCAGATGGTTATTATAGGGTCTGTTGTCTTCAGAGGCTACAGGTGCGGCCATATGGACGTCCTGCTTCCTGGCTTAATATTCTTAATATTCTTATTTTACACTTTACTCGGATTATACTCCTAAAGATTTTTATGAATAAGATCCGGATAGGGACGTGACATTGCGTAAGACCTACCTCATAGCATATCGCTGTGTAGTTGTGCCATCATCCGTCATATGACAGAATATTTCAGGAGCTGAAAAGTGGTCAAAACTTGTGATCAGTGCTTCTTGCAACCGGGGATAGGACCAGCGAGCTTGTATTAACTGATAAGACAACATGTGTATGGCTGTTAGGCTTGTATTGGCTATCATACTGTTATTTATTTGGGTATGTATCGGGATAGTACGTCCAAGAGAGCATAGAACACCGCAACAATTCTTTCCTGCTAGCAATGGATCTGTGTTGAAAGTTTAATTTAAATCAATGGTTGCTTTTTGGAGTTTTTGAGGGACATACATAGATACGGTACATTTGATATATATATATATATATATATATATATATATATATATATATGTAAAAGGAATGATTTGCTACGTTTCTAACCATGTACAAAGTAAACAATTTGAGACGAATATAAATAATGACTTTCATAAGAGAACATTTACATTACTGAGTGTTGGCAATGTTATGTCAGCATTGTACCGGGTAAAAAGCAGGAAGTGCTCAACCCCATAAGCAGTGGTGCATCTATACCGGGGGGGCAGATCCTGCACTTGTGGCCCGTTGCTAAAGGCAATCCCCAGCAAAAATGCATACAATGGAGGATGCCTGCAGCGGACCACAAGTACCACAATGGACATCCTACACAGGATAGCAATTGTGTGGATGTGATAAGCAGTCAAAATAACATAACAAAAACAAAGACAGGTGCACTCTGTGGTCTTACTAACCCTCGTACTGGTGTAAAATTGAGAATTAGCCAACATATCCTGCTTGGAGGACATGTCTGAGCCCGAGCACCGCGCCAAGGTTTCTCAAGTAGCTTGGGAACCTAACGCTAAACCTACCTGGGCCGTATGGGCAATACCAGGAGCCAGTGGGCGAATTACAGGTGCGCAAGGTCCGACTCAAAGCAATCTCCCAGTAACCTCTAGCATGTGACCATGCATACAATGGGAGGAGGCAGAGAGCTCTGAGCCCCACCCAAGACTGGCTGATATAGCCCAGGCCTCACATGTGCACCAGAATGCTGCCTGTGGATGGAAATGAAGGCACATTCAGACTAGGAGTTTCTACACCTCCAAAAATTCAAAATACAAACTACAAATTGGCGTGGTATTAAAAAGCAGGAAGTGCTCAACCCCATATGCAGTGGTGCATCTATACCGGGGGGGCAGATCCTGCACTTGTGGCCCGTTGCTAATGGCAATCCCCAGCAAAAATGCATACAATGGAGGATGCCTGCAGCGGACCACAAGTACCACAATGGACATCCTACACAGGATAGCAATTGTGTGGATGTGATAAGCAGTCAAAATAACATAACAGAAACAAAGACAGGTGCACTCTGCGGTCTTACTAACCCTCGTACTGGTGTAAAATTGAGAATTAGCCAACATATCCTGCTTGGAGGACATGTCTGAGCCCGAGCACCGCGCCAAGGTTTCTCAAGTAGCTCGGGAACCTAACGCTAAACCTACCTGGGCCGTATGGGCAATACCAGGAGCCAGTGGGCGAATTACAGGTGCGCAAGGTCCGACTCAAAGCAATCTCCCAGACATGTCCTCCAAGCAGGATATGTTGGCTAATTCTCACTTTTACACCAGTACGAGGGTCAGCATTGTATCGGGACATTTTTTTTGTCTCGGATCTACGTGATCCATTGACATGGTCCAGCATATGGTCGGACCAATTCTTCACTATGACTATTTTCTTGTGCTGGTGGTCATGTGTGTGCCACAATTCAAACCGAATACTGCGGACTGTGGCGCTCATAGCAGCACGCGTGACGGGACCAGGTCCAATCATAGACATTGTACAACATGTAAACATGTAATGCAAACATTTTTAAATACAAGTATTAGTAATTAATGTGATCATGTCACCAAAATAAACCAAAAATTAGTTCTATCAATGTTTGATTTTAGGTTACCGTTAGAACATTCCATTGAATTTAAATTGTATGTGTGTGGTGTATGAGGAAGGGTGTATTGGCCAACTGAGGAGAGGTGTACCTGTCTAGTGAATTGACGGTATGGTATGGGGTGTACAGCTGGTTCGCCTCCACGTGGTGCACCCTGGGTAACGCTAAATGAACCAGCAAATACTGAAATACTGGAGATCGATCATTACTTCTCCTAAACTGTGTGTGTGTGTATGTGTGTGTGAGTGAGGAGGTGGGGGGGGGGGGGGGGGGATGAGTTGAAGGAGGGGGGAGGGGGGGTTGGTGTGGGTTTTGTAGCGTGGGATATAGAGTGTGCAGCACGTAAATAGAGGTGCTATGTGCATATGAGAGATATTTGTCTGCTATCCATACATACATCTTACAGACATTGTAGTATGATGTAACCACTTTAATTTGTGCCATAATCAAACAGCTTCACACCCAATGACATAGCTATACTTCCGCGGCTGATGTCCATGACCGTCAGTAATACTGATGGTGGACATTTAACCCATAAGATGCAGTGGTAACTTGTTAACTGTAACAATACAAGCAATAGGAAACTTTAAGCAATAGTGTTGGAATCGCAATGCGACCAATATTCTATCATTGCCATTCCAGCTTTGGCGAATTTGGTATAGGAGGTATTGGTAGACTTAACCTCTTCAGGACACATGAAGAAACCAGTACGGTTTGCGACGGCGATCGGCGGTGCCATCGGGTCCCCATGCGGCTGTGGGGGGGACCAGATGGCATGGAAGGCAGCACGATGTCTAAGGAAGGCATTGTGCTGCCTTCCGGTGACGAGCCTGTGAGATCCAGCCCCCTGGATCTCACAGGCCCCGGAAGCTGTATGAGTAATACACACAGTATTACTCATACAGCCAATGCATTCCAATACAGAAGTATTGGAATGCATTGTAAAGGAGATTAGACCCCCAAAAGTTGAAGTTCCAAAGTGGTAAAAAAAAATAAAGTTAAAAATAAAGTTGAAAAAATAGGGGGGGGGGGAAAGTATACATATTAGGTGTAGAGCCAATTATAGTGCCAATAAAACCGTCATCTCATCCCGCAAAAATCATACCCTACCCAAGGTAATCGCCCAAAAAATTTACAAATTATGGCTCTCAGACTATGGAAACACTAAAACATGATTTTTTTTGTTTCTAAAAAGAAATCATTGTGTAAAACTTACATAAATAATAAAAAAGTATACATATTAGGTATCGCCGTATCCGTGACAACCTAGTCTATAAAAATATCACATGATCTAACCTATCAGATGAATGTTGTAAATAACCCAAAATATAAACTGTGCCAAAACAGCTATTTTTTGTTATGTTAACTTGCCTCACAAAAAGTGTAATATAGAGCAACCAAAAATCATATTTACCCTAAACTATTGCCAACAATACTGCCACCCTATCCCGTAGTTTGTAACATGGGGTCACTTTTTTGGAGTTTCTACTCTAGGGGTGCATCAGGGGGGCTTCAAATGGGATATGGTGTAAAAAAAAAAAACAGTCCAGCAAAATGTGCCTTCCAAAAACCGTATGGCATTCCTTTCCTTCTGCGCCCTGCCGTGTGCCCGTACAGCAGTTTACGACCACATATGGGGTGTTTATGTAAACTACAGAATCAGGGCCATAAATATTGAGTTTGGTTTGACTGTTAACCCTTGCTTTGTAAATGGAAATAAATGTATAAATTGGTAAATCTGCCAAAAAAGTGAAATTTAAATATTGTATCTCTATTTTCCATTAATTCTTGTGGAACACCTAAAGGGTTAACAAAGTTTGTAAAATCAGTTTCGAATACCTTGAGGGGTGTAGTTTCTAGAATGGGGTCATTTTTGGATGGTTTCTATTATGTAAGGCGCACAAAGTGACTTCAGACCTGAATTGGTCCCTAAAAATTTGTTTTGTGAAAATTTTTGAAAAATTTTAAGATTTGCTTCTAAACTTCTAAGCCTTGTAACATCCCGAAAAAATTATATATCATTCCCAAAATGTTCCAAAAATGAAGTAGACATATGGGGTATGTAAAGTAATAACTATTTTTTGAGGTATTAATATGTATTATAGAAGTAGAGAAATTAAAACTTGTAAAATCTTTTTTACAATTTTTGTTAAATTTGGAATTATTTTATAAATAAAAATAAATTTTTTATACTTCGTTTTAACAGTGTCATGAAGTACAATATGTGACGAAAAAACAATTTCAGAATGGCCTGGATAAATCAAAGCGTTTTAAAGTTATCACCACTTAAAGTGACACTGGTCAGATTTGCCAAAAATGGCCTGGTCCTTACGGTGAAAATCAGCCCGGTCCCTAAGGGGTTAACAAATATAACGGATATATGACTATATGTATGAATAGTGCATTATAGAAGTTGGATTAGCAATGCGAATAATGCTAGTAACTATTATTGCATTGCGATTAAAACTCACCCTATAGGTTGGATTGATATCTGTGTTAATCCTGGCAATTCTAAGTTGTTTTCGCAATGCGATTATTTGAACTTAAATTAATTGCATTGCTCTTTTAACTTACAGCTGCCCAGATTGAACCTAACCAACCAATAAAGAGAATCCTGCTCTATTTTCTTATTTGTTAAATCTAATAGTCAATTGTTCACATTAGTCAACTTTCCAATTAGTCCCCCATTATAAGTTATAATCGCGTTCGAATGGAACATTAGAGCTATTAGTCTGATTTACTATTGGTTGGCTCAATAGAATTAAGTTTCATTCGTACGCGAATACAACTTAGAGCAAGGTACCAATATGAAATTTGCCTGCCTATACAGTATATGTTTGGTTCGTTATCTCGATAATACGTAATTTAAATAATTGTGAGCGTGCGTCTGTACGTGCGTGCGTCTGTACGTGCGTGCCTGTCTTTGGATCGCAAGGAGTGTGGAGAGAGACAGATTCTACAGACGAAAATGTCAAAAAGCAATTTCGATCCAGAAGAGCTGGAATATTTGATCACTGTGTAATTCTACCTAACAAGTATGTCACTGTTAAAGGGGAGGCCACTGTTCAAGTCACTGTTAAAGGGGCGGCCACTGTTCTAGTCATTGTTAAAGGGGAGGCCGTTGTCAAAGTCACTCTTAAAGGGGCGGCCACTGTTCAAGTCACTCTTAAAGGGGCGGCCACTGTTCAAGTCACTCTTAAAGGGGCGGCCACTGTTCCAAGTCACTCTTAAAAGGGCGGCCACTGTTCAAGTCACTCTTAAAGGGACGGCCACTGTTCAAGTCACTCTTAAAGGGGCGGCCACTGTTCCAAGTCACTCTTAAAAGGGCGGCCACTGTTCAAGTCACTCTGAAAAGGGCGGCCACTGTTCAAGTCACTCTTAAAGGGGCGGCCACTGTTCCAAGTCACTCTTAAAAGGGCGGCCACTGTTCTAGTCACTGTTAAAGGGGAAGTCGTTGTCAAAGTCACTTTTAAAGGGGAGGCCGTTGTCAAAGTCACTCTTAACCACCTCAGCTCCCCTAGCTTAAACCCCCTTAATGACCAGACCACTTTTTACAATTCTGCACTACACTACTTTCACGGTTTATTGCTCGGTCATACAACTTACCACCCAAATGAATTTTACCTCCTTTTCTTCTCACTAATAGAGCTTTCATTTGGTGGTATTTCATTGCTGCTGACATTTTTACGTTTTCGATATTAATAAAAATTGACCGAAATTTTTGCAAAAAAATGTCATTTTTCACTTTCTGTTGTAAAAGTTTTCAAATAAAACTACATTTCTATATACATTTTTCTCTAAATTTATTGTTCTACATGTCTTTGATAAAAAAAAATGCAATAGGTGTATATTTATTGGTTTGGGTAAAAGTTATAGCGTTTACAAACTATGGTGCAAAAATTTGAATTTGAGGCTTCTGGTTCCGGCGCCGACATGGAGAGATGTAGCTAACCTCAGCTCCGTGTAGGTCGGTGTGCAAATTTACTAAAACCCCCATAGATACCGGTGGAAATCCGGGGAAATCGAGCTTACCGTGCTGGTAAGAGCATATGGATCGTTATATAACTAACATGGGGACGAGAAATAAGACAAAATCTCAGAAGCTGGGAAAATCTGCAGCGCGGGAATTTGAGATAGCAGAGGAGGAATCTCTCCCGCCCGCACTACCAGATGAAATGGATGACCAGCGTTCTCAAAAAGAATCTGAGTCTCAAGGGGAAGATCAGCAGGTGGACTACGTTCAACTGGCAATTGAGGTAGCAAATCGAATCCTACCCGACCGGCAAGAGTCCCTGGCAATCACAGTGGGGCTGACACTTCAGTCACTACAAGCAGCCACAGCCGAGCATGGCAAACGGCTAGACGGCGCCGAACATAGAATCCAGACGCTGGAGGAAACTTACTCTGACCTCCGATTGAAACTGGAGAAAGCGGCAAGTGATAATATGGCCCTTAAAATAAAAGTTGACGACTTGGAAAATCGGTCGTGTAGAAATAACCTGCTTATCTTGGGCCTACAAGAGTCAATTCCAACACATGATCTAGTTCGAATTTGTGAACATGAAATTCCGAAAGCCTTGGGACTGGATATCAATTGTAAAGTCGAGAGAGCTCATCGCATAGGTCCTGACCTGCGAGAAGGTACTGACGGAAATATTAAGGGGCCATCAGCGATATCGAGAAGACCGAGGCCGGTCATAGTTAAATATCTGGACTTTACAGATAAAACAGCCATTCTGAGAATGTTTAAGCGCCAAAAGTCACCTCTGGAGTTAAGAGGCCACAAGATCCTAATCTTCAGCGATTATTCTGCGGAGGTCCAGAAGAAGAGGAGGGAATTCTCGTCTATATGCTCGGAGCTATATGATCGGCGAATGAGATTTGCTTTATTATATCCTGCAATACTTGAAGTATTCCTCAGTGATGGGACTGTTACCACATATACATCGTCTGAAGAAGCGAGACGCAGTTTGGAATTGGACATTCCTGATCAAAGACCACTAGGTCGGAATTTACGCTCTGAGAGAAATGGGAGTGTAAGAGAATCAAGCACCGAAAATGGCGTCTCTTATGCGGATGCAGCCAAGAGAAGGCGGGATATGGTCCCTGGCGAAACCTGAAGGACTGATGACTGTCGCCATGTTTTTTCTTCTATAATATATTATAGATTGAGAGTTTTATCTAAAAATTGCCAACATTAATAGAATGTTCATTTAGTACATAGTTTACTGTTCAAATGCAGGTTATATACCATACCAGCGTTAATATAATGTAGTGTAATGTAATATACTATATTACAATATAATTTAGTATTGCTGATAGGTAGCAATGATCCTGTCACTGAGAATTGTATGTCTTAAATTCGCAGTATTTGCACTGACCGAACATGTCGGAAAAAAGTGGAGTCTGTTGAAATTATTAATGAGGTTTACAATAGAGAGCAGAGAAGATGCCTTATACAGTTTAGGTGATAGTTTGAAGTCACTGTTATGAGGGGAGGGGGAGTTGGGAATGGGGGGTGTGTAAGGTTATTTCCATCTGGTTATGTGCTATATCTTCGCATCCACATCTAGTTCATGCGACAATTAGATTATGCGATTAGTCTCCTGGAACGTAAAAGGGCTTCGTTCCCCTGAAAAACATAATATGGTCCTGAAGCATCTAAGACGTTGTAAAGTAGATATTGCTATGTTGCAAGAAACCCACCTTGAAGAAGTTGATTTTGTTCGCATGGAAAAGATGTGGGTCAGCCTCTGTAAATAAGAAGGCGGGTACGCTAATATTAATTCATAAATCCTTGAAGTGTAGGATTGTGCAGCATACGTCAGATGGAGGGGGGAGATGGCAAATAGCGATCGTAGAATCCTCAGGTGAGGAAACATGTCTGATTAATGTATATGCCCCAAATGGTGAAAACGCTCAGTTCTTTAACTCGCTTAGTTCTTCTATAGGAACGTCCCAGAAACACAATGTCATAATAGGGGGAGACATGAACACAGTCATGAATGAGGGTGAATATAGAAAAACTGTAAAAAGCCAAAAACAAGGGAGAACAAGAAGAGTAAAAGCATTGGAAAATTTAGCGCAGGATAATGGCCTTATTGACCCCTGGAGAATTCAAAACCCAGAAGGTCGGGAATATACGTTTTATTCTGCGCCTAATAGGTCATGGTCTAGAATTGATTATTTTCTGATTTCTGCTAGATTATTTGGAAGAGTCAGCAACTCAAAAATATTAGATCTAGTCATTTCTGACCATGCACCGATCCAACTAGATTTGAAGGACCAAATCTGCAAAGGTTCAGATTTCATATGGCGATTTCCATCATTCTTGGGGGAAAATGAGAATTTTATAGATATGTTAAAAGGGTGGCACATGGAATTCACAGCAGACAATGCACAGCATGTTGATAACCCCATACTATTATGGGACACGGAAAAAGCAGTGTTGAGAGGTAGAATTATTTCCTATGTTCACTCTCTAAAAGCGAAAACTTCCAAAAAATTAAGTGAGATCACAGACTCCCTGAGAGAGAAGTTTACGACCTTTCTCATTAACCCCTCTGAACAACACAAACTAGATTGGGTAATGGCTAAAAAAAATTATGAGCTGTGGTATAGTAGATGGGAAAATATGTATAGAACTAAAAAGGAATCTAAGTTATTTACATATAGGAATAAGTCTGGCAGTCTTCTAGCTAGATTATCTAGAGCCCCAAGGGGTCCCATTTATATTCCCACAGTTTCAGATGACCTAGGAATAAAACATAGTGACCCAGTTAAAGTCCTGGAGATCTTCAGGAAATATTATCAAAAATTATACGAGGAGGATTCCCAGACTCAGGTACCTTTGACAAACTTATTAAATCAAGTAAAAATCCCAAAACTCCTAGATAGTCAACTGGAGGAACTAAATAAAGCTATTTCCTTAGAGGAGATCTCTGAAACGATTAAATCCCTGCAGTCAGGAAAGTCACCTGGACCTGATGGGTACACAGGGGAATTTTACAAAGCATTAAGAGAAGAATTGATCCCAGTTTTAAGGGAGGGTTTCAATAAAGTTCTGGATGGCCAGGTGCCTACGTTGACCAATAACACGGCACACATTCGCCTTTTGCCCAAGCCTGAAAAAGATCCACTCCTGCCATCATATAGGCCAATTTCCTTAATTAATGTTGACCAAAATTTTTTTTATAAGATTTCGGCTAATAGAATGGCCACCATGTTACCGGATCTGATAGGATCTTCTCAGGTGGGCTTTGTAAAAGGAAGATCAGCAGTCTTTAATATAAGACGAGTGATCGCAGTATTGGATTATGTTAATAGGCAACAAACTAAGAAAGGCTCCATGGCTTTGTTGACGATTGACGCCGAAAAGGCATTCGATAATGTGTGTTGGGATTGGTTAATGAAGGTCTTGGATTCCATGAATATAAAGGGGGAGTTTAGAGCTTACCTATCGGCACTATATTCAGACCCAAGAGCGCAGATAGCCCTTCCAGGATTTTTGTCAAAGCCCTTCCCACTACAAAAAGGAACTAGGCAGGGGTGCCCTCTTTCCACACTCCTGTTTAATATTGCAATTGAACGCCTGGCAAGATTCCTAGAACAATCTAAAGTATTTGAAGGGATTCATATAGGAATGCAAGAGGTGAAAATATCTCTTTTTGCGGATGATATAATTCTCTTTTTGGCTAATCCACAGAAAGACATCGGCAAAATAATGGAAGCTATAGAAGACTTTGGGAAGACTTCAGGTTTCAAAGTTAGCACTAGTAAATGCGAATTGCTGTACATTGGCCAAGGAGACCGAAGGTTATACAAGGATATCCAATTTCAATTGCCAAACAATATATCACCTACTTAGGAATTAAAATTGGTCACTCAACTCACTCACTTTACAATCTAAATTATACTCCCCTTATAAAGCAAATTACTCAAGAATTAAATAGGTGGCAGAGTCTCTCTTTATCGCTTTTAGGCAAGTGCCATTTGATAAAAATGGTCAGTTTTCCAAAATTACTATACCCCATGCAGACTTTACCTATTTTGATTCGGCATAAGGACATAAAAGAACTAAATAGCGCTTTCTCTCGTTTTATGTGGTCAAAGAAAAGGGCAAGAGTAGCCTTAAAAACATTATTCTTGCCTGTAGATAAAGGTGGAGTGAGTTTTCCAGATATACGTAGATATAACTTAGCAAGTCTATTTAGGCATTGCAAAGATTGGTTGGCACAGACTTCCCATTACTCTAACACTAAATTGGAAGGGGAATTAGTCCAGGGTTGGGATCTAGGGGCGCTCTTGCACACTAAATTGGTATCCTTACCAGTAAGCATTAAATCGGCAGTGACAGTTAGAGACACAATAATTACTTGGAAGGAGGTGAGGAAGCCTTATCCTTTTTAGCGTCTAAGTTTATGCCACTCTGGAATCATCTTGATTTTGTAGTGGGCAGTCAAAATAAACTATTTAATATTTGGAAAGACAAGGGTGTGAGCGTGTTTAGACATACTCTTCACGATAAGGATGCAAGGTATCTGACTTTTCAGGAGTTTCAGGAGAAATTTGTGATTCCAAAGGGCCATGAACTTCAATATTATCAGCTCATTCACTTTTGTAAAAGCAGATTGAGAGACGTTAGCCGTGAATTTACAGCAAATAGATTTGATATTCTGCTTAGACAGATTGGTAGTAAGGTGACACTGTCAGAGATTTATAAGTATTTGAGAGATAGAGAAAACGATAAAACATTTGGTCAACTATGTAGGGGTTGGAAGGCGTTAATAGGTGAAGAAGAAGACCGAAATGATAAAATCATGCATGGGTTGAAGCGAACTAGGAAGGCAGTAGCGTGCGAGGGATGGAGGGAGTCGCAGTTAAAATTAATTCACAGAGCTATTTATGCCTTTAACATCCCTGGCTCAAGTGATAATAAGGACAGACTGACTGCGTGCCCTAAATGTGACGCTCCAAAAGCTATCCTTGATCATTGTATTTGGCTATGTCCAAAGGTCCAACTATTCTGGAAATGGGTCTTGTCGTGGGTTAAGGACACTTGGAAGTTGGTTCTGCCCTGTGATCCGGGAGTACTGCTATTCCATGTTTTCCCAGAAAATCTCAAGATCCCGGGGCTAGTAGATGGAGCGTTACTAGTGGCTCTAAGATGCTTGTTGCGCAATTGGTTGTCTCCCCAAATACCGTCCGAAGCAGAATTTCAAAATCAAATGAGACACTTTCTATTGATGGATCAACTTGAGGCAGAAGAACATAAAAACCACAAATCCTCCAGATTTTTAGAAAAGTGGAATATTTATATTTCCAAGTATCTGTCGGCAGAAGATGTCCATATGCTTATGAATAATTTCAAATTTACAGAATGGTACTTGGTTAGAGACTTAAAGGGAACTTTAGGAAATTTAAAGGTTGAGTAGGGATCTGAAGTGTTGAAAAGACGTCATTAAATACACCAGAATATGGAGAGCTAGCTGTAACCAGATGGAATAAGGGGTTTAAGGGTGGGGGGAGGGTAGAGGGTTGAGGGATTTAACGCAACTTACACTTGAATATGTAAAATTGATATCTTGTGTATTTTATTTTATTTTTTTGTATTTATGACAACTGTACTTGTCAAAAGTGTTATTCTGGAAACTGAATAAAAATTGTTTGGGAAAATTTGAATTTACGCACTTTGACTTTCTGAGCACCTATCATGTTTCCTGAGGTTCTACAATGCCCAGACAGTAGAAACACCCCACAAATGACTCAATTTCGGAAAGTAGACACCCTAAGGTATTCGCTGATGGGCATTGTGAGTTCATGGAAGTTTTTATTTTTTGTCACAAGTTAGCGGAAAATGATTATTTTTTTAAATATTTTTTCTTACAAAGTCTCATATTCCACTAACTTGTGACAAAAAATAAAATTTTACATGAATTCACCATACCTCTCATGGAATACCTTGGGGTGTCTTCTTTCTAAAATGGGGTCACTTGTGGGGTATTTATACTGCCCTTGCATTTTAGAGGCCATAAAGTGTGAGAAGTAGTTTGGAATCCAAATGCGTAAAAAATGCCCTGTGAAATATACTCATTGGAATTTGAGCCCCTTTGCGCACCTAGGCTGCAAAAAAGTGTCACAAATGTGGTATCGCCGTACTCAGGAGAAGTAGGGCAATGTGTTTTGAGGTGTATTTTTACATATACCCATACTGTGTGAGATAAATATCTCTGTAAAAGACAACTTTTTCCATTTTTTTTTTTTATATAAAGTTGTCATTTTACAGATATATTTCTCTCACCCAGCATGGGTATATGTAAAAATACACCCGAAAACACATTTCCCTACTTCTCCTGAGTACGGCGATACCACATGTGTGACACTTTTTTGCAGCCTAGGTGCGCAAAGGGGCCCAAATTCCAATGAGTACCTTTTAGGAGGGCATTTTTAGGCATTTGGATTCCAGACTTCTTCTCACGCTTTAGGGACCCTAAAATGCAAGGGCAGTATAAATACCCCACATGTGACCCCATTTTGGAAAGACACCCCAAGGTATTCCGTGAGGGGCATGGCGAGTTCATAGAAGTTTTTTTGGGCACAAGTTAGCGGAAATTGATATTTTTTTTTTTCTCACAAAGTCTCCCTTTCCGCTAACTTGTGACAAAAAGTTCAATCTTTCATGGACTCAATATGCCCCTCAGTGAATACCTTGGGGTGTCTACTTTCCGAAATGGGGTTATTTGTGGGGTGTGTTTACTGTTCTGGCATTTTGGGCGGGGCTAAATTGTGAGCAACCCTGTAAAGCCTAAAGGTACTCGTTGGACTTTCGGCCCCTTTACGCACCTAGGCTGCAAAAAAGTGTCACACATATGGTATCGCCATACTCAGGAGAAGTAGGGCAATGTGTTTTAGGGGGTATTTTTACATATACCCATGCTGGGTGAGAGAAATATCTCTGTAAATTGACAACTTTGTATAAAAAAAATTAAAAAGTTGTCATTTACAGAGATATTTCTCACACACAGCATGGGTATATGTAAAAATACACCCCAAAACACATTGCCCTACTTCTCCTGAGTACGGCAATACCACACGTGTGACACTTTTTTGCAGCCTAGGTGCGCAAAGGGGCCCAAATTCCAATGAGTACTTTTAGGATTTCACAGGGCATTTTTTACGCATTTGGATTCCAAACTACTTCTCACGCTTTAGGGCCCCTAAAATACCAGGGCAGTATAAATACCCCACAAGTGACCCCATTTTGGAAAGAAGACACCCCAAGGTATTCCGTGAGGTGCATGTCGAGTTCCTAGAATATTTTTTTTGGGCACAAGTTAGCGGAACATGATTTTTTATTTTTTTAATTTTCTTACAAAGTCTCACATTCCACTAACTTGTGACAAAAAATAAATTTTACATGAACTCGCCATGCCCCTCACAAAATACCTTGGGGTGTCTTCTTTCCAAAATGGGGTCACTTGTGGGGTATTTATACTGCCCTGGCATTTTAGGGGACCTAAAGCGTGAGAAGTAGTTTGGAATCCAAATGCGTAAAAAATGCCCTGTGAAATCGTAAAGATACTCATTGGAATTTGGGCCCATTTGCGCACCTAGGCTGCAAAAAAATTTCACACATGTGGTATTGCCGTACTCAGGAGAAGTAGGGCAATGTGTTTTGGGGTGTATTTTTACATATACCCATACTGTGTGAGATAAATATCTCTGTAAAAGACAACTTTTCCCATTTTTTTTTTTTATACAAAGTTGTCATTTTACAGAGATATTTCTCTCACCCAGCATAGGTATATGTAAAAATACACCCCAAAACACATTGCCCTACTTCTCCTGAGTACGGCGATACCACATGTGTGACACTTTTTTGCAGCCTAGGTGCGCAAAGGGGCCCAAATTCCAATGAGTACTTTTAGGATTTCACAGGGCATTTTTTACGCATTTGGATTCCAAACTACTTCTCACGCTTTAGGGCCCCTAAAATACCAGGGCAGTATAAATACCCCACAAGTGACCCCATTTTCGAAAGAAGACACCACAAGGTATTCCGTGAGGGGCATGGCGAGTTCCTAGAATATTTTTTTTTTGTCACAAGTTAGTGAAAAATGTTTTTTTTTCTTACAGTCTCATATTCCACTAACTTGTGACGAAAAATACAATTTTACATGAACTCGTCATGCCCCTCACGAAATACCTTGGGGTGTCTTCTTTCCGAAATGGGGTCACATTTGGGGTATTTATACTGCCCTGGCATTTTAGGGGCCCTAAAGTGTGAGAAGAAGTCTGGAATATAAATGTCTAAAAAATTTTACGCATTTGGATTCCGTGAGGGGTATGGTGAGTTCATGTGAAAAAAATCGCATCTACAGCCTGCCAGCGAATGATCGCCGCTGGCAGGCTGTAGATCAACTCGTTTATCTTGCGATCCTGTGAACGCGCGCTCCTGTGTGCGTGCGTTCACAGGAAATCTTGCGTCTCGCGAGATGACCTGCCGATGCTTCAAGGAGGAATAACCCGGCCGCCCGCAGGATGCCTCCCTGCGTTAGGCGGTCGGGATGCGGTTAAAGGGGCAGCTACTGTTCAAGTCACTCTTAAAAGGGAGGCCACTGTTCAAGTCACTCTTAAAGGGGCGGCCGTTGTCAAAGTCACTCCTAAAGGGGCAGCCACTGTTCTTGTCACTTGTACAGGGGAGGCCGTTGTCAAAGTCACTGTTAAAGGGGAGGCCTTTATCAAAGTCACTGTTAATAGGGAGGCCACTGTTCAAGGCCGTCTTAAAGGGGCGGCCACTGTTCTAGTCACTGTTAAAGGGGCGGCCACTGTTCAAGTCACAGTTAAAGGGGCGGCCACTGTTCAAGTCACTCTTAAAGGGGCGGCCACTGTTCTAGTAACTGTTAAAGGGGAGGTCGTTGTCAAAGTCACTGTTAAAGTGGGGGTATCTGTGAAAGTCACTGTTAAAGTGGGGATATCTGTGAAATTCACTGTTAAATGGGAGGCCATTGTTGAAAGTCACTGTTAAAGTGGCGTCCACTGTGGAGTTTAACCGCCTCCGGACCGTCTAACGCAGGATCGCGTTCGGGAGGCGGCAGCTCCAGGCAGAGTCCTGTATCTATGCGCACAAAGGCGCGCGCGTTCACAGGATCGGAAGGTGAGCGAGTGGATCTACAGCCTGCCAGCGGCGATCGTTCGCTGGCAGGCTGTAGATGCGATTTTTTTAACCCCTAACAGGTATAGGTATTTTGATAACAGCGTCTAATATACCTGCTACCTGGTCCTCTGGTGGTCCCTTTTGCTTGGATCGACCACCAGAGGACACAGGCAGCTCAGTAATAAGTAGCACCAAACACCACTACACTACACCCCCCCTGTCACTTATTAACCCCTTATTAACCCCTGATCACCCCATATAGACTCCCTGATCACCCCCCTGTCATTGATCACCCCCCTGTCATTGATCACGCCCCTGTAAGGCTCCATTCAGATGTCCGTATGTGTTTTACGGATCCACGGATCCATGGATCGGATCCGCAAAACACATACGGACGTCTGAATGGAGCCTTAAAAGGCGGTGATCAATGACAGGGGGGTGATCACCCCATATAGACTCCCTGATCACCCCCCTGTCATTGATCACCCCCCTGTCATTGATCACCCCCCTGTAAGGATCCATTCAGACGTCCGTATGTGTTTTACAGATCCACGGATCCATGGATCGGATTCGCAAAACACATACAGACGTCTGAATGGAGCCTTACAGGGGGGTGATCAGGGAGTCTATATGGGATGATCACCCCCCTGTAAGGCTCCATTCAGACATCCGTATGTGTTTTACGGATCCACGGATTCATGGATCGGATCCGCAAAACACATACGGACGTCTGAATGGAGCCTTACAGGGGGGTGATCAATGACAGGGGGGTGATCACCCCATATAGACTCCCTGATCACCCCCCTGTCATTGATCACCCCCCTGTAAGGCTCCATTCAGACGTCCGTATGTGTTTTGAGGATCCACGGATCGGATCCGCAAAACACATACGGACGTCGGAATGGAGCCTTACAGGGGGGTGATCAGGGAGTCTATATGGGATGATCACCCCTCTGTAAGGCTCCATTAAGACGTCCGTATGTGTTTTTTACGGATCCATGGATCGGATCCGCAAAACACATATGGACGTCTGAATGGAGCCTTACAGGGGGGTGATCAATGACAGGGGGGATATCCCCTCATATAGACTCCCTGATCACCCCCCTGTCATTGATCACCCCCCTGTAAGGCTCCATTCAGACGTCCGTATGTGTTTTGCGGATCCGATCCGTGGATCCGTAAAACACATACGGACGTCTGAATGGAGCCTTACAGAGGGGTGATCATCCCATATAGACTCCCTGATCACCCCCCCTGTCAATGATTACCCCCTGTAAGGCTCCATTCAGACGTCTGTATGTGTTTTGCGGATCCGATCCATGGATCCGTGGATCTGTAAAACACATACGGACATCTGAATGGAGCCTTACAGAGGGATGATCATCCCATATAGACTCCCTGATCACCCCCCTGTCATTGATCACCCCCCTGTCATTGATCACCCCCTTGTAAGGCTCCATTCAGACGTCCGTATGTGTTTTACGGATCCACGGATCGGATCCGCAAAACACATACGGACGTCTGAATGGAGCCTTACAGGGGTGTGATCAATGACAGGGGGATGATCACCCCAAATGCACTCCCTGATCACCCCCCTGTCATTGATCACCCCCCTGTAAGGCTCCATTCAGAGATTTTTTGGGCACAAGTTAGCAGAAATGTATTTATAATATATATATTTTTTTCTTACAAAGTCTTATATTCCACTAACTTGTGTCAAAAAATAAAATGTCACATGAACTCACCATACCCCTCACGGAATCCAAATGCGTAAAATTTTTTTGACATTTATATTCCAGACTTCTTCTCACGCTTTAGGGCCCCTAAAATGCCAGGGCAGTATAAATACCCCACATGTGACCCCATTTCGGAAAGAAGACACCCCAAGGTATTCCGTGAGGGGCATATTGAGTCCATGAAAGATTGAAATTTTTGTCCCAAGTTAGCGGAAAGGGAGACTTTGTGAGAAAAATAAATAAATATCAATTTCCGCTAACTTGTGGCAAATTTTTTTTTTTACTATGAACTCGCCATGCCCCTCATTGAATACCTTGGGGTGTCTTCTTTCCAAAATGGGGTCACATGTGGGATATTTATACTGCCCTGGTATTTTAGAGGCCCTAAAGCGTGAGAAGTAGTTTGGAATCCAAATGCGTAAAAAATGCCCTGTGAAATCCTAAAAGTACTCATTGGAATTTGGGCCCCTTTGCGCACCTAGGCTGCAAAAAAGTGTCACACATGTGGTATCGCCGTACTCAGGAGAAGTTGGGCAATGTGTATTGGGGTGTCATTTTACATATACCCATGCTGGGTGAGATAAATATCTTGGTCAAATGCCAACTTTGTATAAAAAAATGGGAAAAGTTGTCTTTTGCCGAGATATTTCTCTCACCCAGCATGGGTATGTGTAAAAAGACACCCCAAAACACATTGCCCTACTTCTTCTGAGTACGGCGATACCAGATATGTGACACTTTTTTGCAGCCTAGGTGGGCAAATGGGCCCACATTCCAAAGAGCACCTTTCGGATTTCACAGGGCATTTTTTACACATTTTGATTTCAAACTACTTCTCACACATTAGGGCCCCTAAAATGCCAGGGCAGTATAACTACCCCACAAGTGACCCCATTTTGGAAAGAAGACACCCCAAGGTATTTTGTGATGGGCATAGTGAGTTCATGGAAGTTTTTATTTTTTGTCACAAGTTAGTGGAATATGAGACTTTGTAAGAAAAAAAATCATCAATTTCCGCTAACTTGTGACAAAAAATAAAAAATTCTAGGAACTCGCCTAGAATTACAAACCAGATTCCAAAAAAGTTGGGACACTAAACAAATTGTGAATAAAAACTGAATGCAATGATGTGGAGATGGCAAATGTCAATATTTTATTTGTAATAGAACGTAGATGACAGATCAAACGTTTAATCCGAGTAAATGTATCATTTTAAAGGAAAAATACGTTGATTCCAATTTTCACGGTGTCAACAAATCCCCAAAAAGTTGGGCCAAGTAGCAATAAGAGGCTGGAAAAAATAAATTTGAGCATAACGAAGAGCTGGAAGACCAATTAAACACTAATTAGGTCAATTGGCAACATGATTGGGTATAAAAAGAGCTTCTCAGAGTGGCAGTGTCTCTCAGAAGCCAAGATGGGTAGAGGATCACCAATTCCCACAATGTTGCGCAGAAAGATAGCAATATCAGAAAGGTGTTACCCAGCGAAAAATTGCAAAGACTTTGCATCTATCATCATCAACTGTGCATAACATCATCCGAAGATTCAGAGAATCTGGAGCAATCTCTGTGCGTAAGGGTCAAGGCCGTAAAACCATACTGGATGCCCGTGATCAGACGTCCGTATGTGTTTTGCGGATCCGATCCATGTATCCGTGGATCCGTAAAAATCATACGGATGTCTGAATGGAGCCTTACAAGGGGGTGATCAATGACAGGGGGGTGATCAATGACAGGGGGGTGATCAGGGAGTCTATCCGGGGTGATCAGGGGTTAATAAGGGGTTAATAAGTGACAGGGGGGCTTGTAGTGTAGTGGTGTTTGGTGCTACATATTACTGAGCTACCTGTGTCCTCTGGTGGTCGATCCAAACAAAAGGGCGTCTAATATACCTGTTAGGGGTTAAAAAAATCGCATCTCCAGCATGCCCGCGAACGATCGCCGCTGGCAGGCTGGAGATCCACTCGCTTACCTTCCGATCCTGTGAACGCACGCGCTCACAGGAAATCTCGCGTCTCGCGAGATGACGCATATATGCGTGACTGTGCGCAGGGCTGCTGCCTCCGGAACGCGATCCTGCGTTAGGCGGTCCGGAGGTGGTTAAATAGCCTGTCTCATGTCGGACAACACCGATCGGATTGTCCACAAGTGAAGCGCTTCATCAAAAGGTATATACCAGCGGAAACCCAGTACTGCCATCTTTGTAGGAATCGGCATAAAGCCGCCATACCACTAAACAGTGGGGCTCCATAGACTTTGAGACTCATGGGACATTAAAAGAATCCCACTGATCGTACAACGAGCCGAACCACCGGGACCGCGTATGTAACAGCTCAACAGTCCCAATCCAGCAGAGGACTAAAGATCTGATATACAACTAAAGGAAAGATCTCACACTGAGAGCAAACTGCCCTAATAGCTACCTTCTGCTGTGTAATTGATTCAGAACAACAGATCGTTGTTACATCTGAAAGTGACATTGTTTATAAGCTCGGTCTTTTGCTATTATCGACACACAAATACAACTGTGAAATAAGAAAGGATTAAAATCCTCTAATAAGTAGGGATGAGCGAACCCGAACTGTATAGTTCGGATTCGTACCGAATTTTGGGGTGTCCGTGACACGGACCCGAACCCGAACATTTTCGTAAAAGTCCGGGTTCGGTGTTCGGCGCTTTCTTGGCGCTTTTTGAAAGGCTGCAAAGCAGCCAATCAACAAGCGTCATACTACTTGCCCCAAGAGGCCATCACAGCCATGCCTACTATTGGCATGGCTGTGATTGGCCAGTACAGCATGTGACCCAGCCTCTATATAAGCTTGGGTCACGTAGCGCTGCACGTCACTCTGCTGATACAAGTGTAGGGAGAGGTTGCAGCTGCGACGTTAGGGCGAGATTAGGCAGATTAAGTCCTCCAAAAGACTTCATTCAGTGATCGATCTACATCTGTGGATCATTGAACTGCTTCTATTCAATTGCTCTGTGTTTTTAGGCTGCCCAGAGCGTTTTTCAGTCACTTTTTTCTGGGGTGATCGGCGGCCATTTTGTGGCTTGTGGTGCGCCAGCACAAGCTACCACCAAGTGCATTTAACCATCAATAGTGTGGTTATTTTTTGCTATATCCTACATCAGGGTCAAGCTTTCATCAAGTGCATTTAACCATCAATAGTGTGGTTATTTTTTGGCCATATACTACATCAGGTGCAGGCTGAGCCTGTGTCACCCAAGTGCATTTAACCATCAATAGTGTGGTTATTTTTTGCTATATCCTACATCAGGGTCAAGCTTTCATCAAGTGCATTTAACCCTCAATAGTGTGGTTATTTTTTGGCCATATACTACATCAGGTGCAGGCTGAGCCTGTGTCACCCAAGTGCATTTAACCATCAATAGTGTGGTTATTTTTTGGCCATATACTACATCAGGGGCAAGTTGAGCCTGTCACCCAGCGCCTAAAAAATAGGCCTGACATTTATATTCCTCCAAATCAGTACTGTTTTAGCTGGTCAAGTTATTTTTAGTGACCGTAAAAGCACAGTTTTTGTTCTGGGTTGAAAAACAATTCCCAAATTTGCAATTCTCAAAATTAGTGGTTTCTGCTGTATCAGACCTACTTTAAATCTATCCCTAAAAGGGTATATTAGATTCAAGGTGCTGATAGGGTCATTCTGAAAAACGTAACACACACGCTACAGTGCAGATACAAGTCTAATTCTGTGATTAAACGTATACCTGTCACACAGCGCCTAAAAAATAGGCCTCACATTTATATTCCTCCAAATCAGTACTGTTTTAGCTGGTCAAGTTATTTTTAGTGACCGTAAAAGCACAGTTTTTGTTCTGGGTTGAAAAACAATTCCCAAATTTGCAATTCTCAAAATTAGTGGTTTCTGCTGTATCAGACCTACTTTAAATCTATCCCTAAAAGGGTATATTAGATTCAAGGTGCTGATAGGGTCATTCTGAAAAACTTAACACACACGCTACAGTGCAGATACAAGTCTAATTCTGTGATTAAACGTATACCTGTCACACAGTGCCTAAAAAATAGGCCTCACATTTATATTCAGCTAAATCTGTCATTACTGGTGTGCCTGTATTAGTGTAATACGGTACCTAAATAGATAGCCAGACAGTGTTAGGTGTCTGTAAAAAAAGGCCTGTATTTTAATTCAATACATTGGCCCGAATAATATTTTTCTTATTGTGGTGAACGGTAACAATGAGGAAAACATCTAGTAAGGGACGCGGACGCGGACATGGTCGTGGTGGTGTTAGTGGACCCTCTGGTGCTGGGAGAGGACGTGGCCGTTCTGCCACAGCCACACGTCCTAGTGTACCAACTACCTCAGGTCCCAGTAGCCGCCAGAATTTACAGGGATATTTGGTGGGGCCCAATGCCGTTCTAAGGATGGTAAGGCCTGAGCAGGTACAGGCATTAGTCAATTGGGTGGCCGACAGTGCATCCAGCACGTTCACATTATCTCCCACCCAGTCTTCTGCAGGAAGCGCACAGATGGCGCATGAAAACCAAGCCCATCAGTCTGTCACCTCACCCCCATGCATATCAGGGAAACTGTCTGAGCCTCAAGTTATGCAGCAGTCTCTTATGCTGTTTGAAGACTCTGCTGGCAGGGTTTCCCAAGGGCATCCACCTAGCCCTTCCCCAGGGGTGGAAGAGATAGAATGCACTAACGCACAACCACTTATGTTTCCTGATGATGAGGACATGGGAATACCACCTCAGCACGTCTTTGATGATGACGAAACACAGGTGCCAACTGCTGCGTCTTTCTGCAGTGTGCAGACTGTACTGGAGGTCAGGGATCAAGACTGGGTGGAAGACGATGCAGGGGACGATGAGGTCCTAGACCCCACATGGAATGAAGGTCGTGCCACTAACTTTCACAGTTCGGAGGAAGAGGCAGTGGTGAGACCGAGCCAACAGCGTAGCAAAAGACAAAAAGGGAGCAGTGGGCAAAATCAGAACACCCGCCGCCAAGAGACTCCGCCTGCTACTGACCGCCGCCATCTGGGACCGAGCACCCCAAAGGCAGCTTCAAGGAGTTCCCTGGCATGGCACTTCTTCAAACAATGTGCTGACGACAAGACCCGAGTGGTTTGCACGCTGTGCCATCAGAGCCTGAAGCGAGGCATTAACGTTCTGAACCTTAGCACAACCTGCATGACCAGGCACCTGCATGCAAAGCATGAACTGCAGTGGAGTAAAAAACACCTTAAAAACAAGGAAGTCACTCAGGTTCCCCGTGCTACCTCTTCTGCTGCTGCCGCCTCGGCCTCTTCTGCTGCTGCCGCCGCCTCCTCGGCCTCTTCCTCCGCCTCTGGAGGGACGTTGGCACTTGCCGCCCAGCAAACATGGGATGTACCACCAACACCACCACCTGCGTCACCAAGCATCTCAACCATGTCACACGGCAGCGTTCAGCTCTCCATCTCACAAACATTTGAGAGAAAGCGTAAATTCCCACCTAGCCACCCTCGATCCCTGGCCCTCAATGCCAGCATTTCTAAACTACTGGCCTATGAAATGCTGTCATTTAGGCTGGTGGAGACAGACAGCTTCAAACAGCTCATGTCGCTTGCTGTCCCACAGTATGTTGTTCCCAGCCGGCACTACTTCTCCAAGAGAGCCGTGCCTTCCCTGCACAACCAAGTATCCGATAAAATCAAGTGTGCACTGCGCAACGCCATCTGTGGCAAGGTCCACCTAACCACAGATACGTGGACCAGTAAGCACGGCCAGGGACGCTATATCTCCCTAACTGCACACTGGGTAAATGTATTGGCGGCTGGGCCCCAGGCGGAGAGCTGTTTGGCGCACGTCCTTCCACCGCCAAGGATCGCAGGGCAACATTCTTTGCCTCCTGTCTCCTCCTCCTCCTACTCAGCTTCCTCCTCCTCTTCTTCCACCTGCTCATCCAGTCAGCCACAAACCTTCACCACCAACTTCAGCACAGCCCGGGGTAAACCTCAGCAGGCCGTTCTGAAACTCATATGTTTGGGGGACAGGCCCCACACCGCACAGGAGTTGTGGGGGGGTATAGAACAACAGACCGACGAGTGGTTGCTGCCGGTTAGACTCAAGCCCGCCCTGGTGGTGTGCGATAATGGGTGAAATCTCGTTGCAGCTCTGGGACTAGCCGGTTTGACGCACATCCCTTGCCTGGCGCATGTGCTGAATTTGGTGGTGCAGAAGTTCATTCACAACTACCCCGACATGTCAGAGCTGCTGCATAAAGTGCGGGCCGTCTGTTCGCGCTTCCGACGTTCACACCCTGCTGCTGCTCGCCTGTCTGCGCTACAGCGTAACTTCGGCCTTCCCGCTCACAGCCTCATATGCGACGTGCCTACCAGGTGGAACTCCACCTTGCACATGCTGGACAGACTGTGCGAGCAGCAGCAGGACATAGTGGAGTTTCATCTGCAGCACGCACGGTCAGTCGCACTGCGGATCAGCCCCACTTCACCACCAATGACTGGGCCTCCATGCGAGACCTGTGTTGCGCTGTTTCGAGTATTCCACCAACATGGCCAGTGGCGATGACGCCGTTATCAGCGTTACAATACCACTTCTATGTCTCCTTGAGAAAACACTTAGGGCGATGATGGAAGAGGAGGTGGCCCAGGAGGAGGAGGAGGAGGAAGAGGGGTAATTTTTAGCACTTTCAGGCCAGTCTCTTCGAAGTGACTCAGAGGGAGGTTTTTTGCAACAGCAGAGGCCAGGTACAAATGTGGCCAGACAGGGCCCACTACTGGAGGACGAGGATGAGGAGGAGGTGGAGGATGATGAGGATGAAGCAGGTTCACAGCGGGCTGGCACCCAACGCAGCTCGGGCCCATCACTGGTGCGTGGCTGGGGGGAAACGCAGAACGATGACGATATGCCTCCCACAGAGGACAGCTTGTCCTTACCTCTGGGCAGCCTGGCACACATGAGCGACTACATGCTGCAGTGCCTGCACAACGACAGCAGAGTTGCCCACATTTTAACGTGTGCGGACTACTGGGTTGCCACCCTGCTGGATCCACGGTACAAAGACAATGTGCCCACCTTACTTCATGCACTGGAGCGTGATAGTAAGATGCATGAGTACAAGCGCACGTTGGTAGACGCGCTACTGAGAGCATTCCCAAATGTCACAGGGGAACAAGTGGAAGCCCAAGGCGAAGACAGAGGAGGAGCAAGAGGTCGCCAACGCAGCTGTGTCACGGCCAGCTCCTCTGAGGGCAGGGTTAGCATGGCAGAGATGTGGAAAAGTTTTGTCACCACGCCACAGCTAACTGCACCACCACCTGATACGGAACGTGTTAGCAGGGGGCAACATTTCAATAATATGGTGGAACAGTACCTGTGCACACCCCTCCACGTACTGACTGATGGTTCGGCCCCATTCAACTTCTGGGTCTCCAAACTGTCCACGTGGCCAGAGCTAGCCTTTTATGCCTTGGAGGTGCTGGCCTGCCCGGCGGCCAGCGTTTTGTCTGAATGTGTATTCAGCACGGCAGGGGGCGTCATTACAGACAAACGCAGCCGCCTGTCTACAGCCAATGTGGACAAGCTGACGTTCATAAAAATGAACCAGGCATGGATCCCACAGGACCTGTCCATCCCTTGTGCAGATTAGACATTAACTACCTCCCCTTAACAATATATTATTGTACTCCAGGGCACTTCCTCATTCAATCCTATTTTTATTTTCATTTTACCATTATATTGCGGGGCAACCCAAAGTTGAATGAACCTCTCCTCTGTCTGGGTGCCGGGGCCTAAATATGTGACAGTGGCCTGTTCCAGTGGTGGGTGACGTGAAGCCTGATTCTCTGCTATAACATGAAGACTGATTCTGTGCTGACATGAAGCCAGATTCGAGCAACTATAGACCAGTGAGTCTGACATCAATAGTAGGCAAATTAATGGAAACCCTATTAAAGGATAGGATTGTGGAACATCTAAAATCCCATGGATTGCAAGATGAAAAACAACATGGGTTTACTTCAGGGAGATCATGTCAAACAAATCTTATAGATTTTTTTGACTGGGTGACTAAAATAATAGACGGTGGAGGTGCAGTAGACATCGCATATCTAGATTTTAGTAAGGCTTTTGACACTGTCCCACATAGAAGACTTATCAATAAACTGCAGTCATTGAGCATGGACTCCCATATTGTTGAGTGGATTAGGCAGTGGCTGAGTGACAGACAGCAGAGGGTTGTAGTCAATGGAGAACATTCAAAACAAGGTCATGTTACCAGTGGGGTTCCACAGGGATCTGTACTGGGACCAATTTTGTTTAATATCTTCATAAGTGATATTGCAAAAGGCCTCGATGGTAAGGTTTGTCTTTTTGCTGATGACACAAAGATATGTAACAGGGTTGATGTTCCTGGAGGGAAACGCCAAATGGAAAAGGATTTAGGAAAACTAGAAGAATGGTCAGAACTCTGGCAATTGAAATTTAATGTGGATAAGTGCAAGATAATGCACCTGGGGCGTAAAAACCCAAGGGCAGAATATAGAATATTTGACACAGTCCTGACCTCAGTATCTGAGGAAAGGGATTTAGGAGTAATTATTTCAGAAGACTTAAAGGTGGGAAGACAATGTAATAGAGCAGCACGAAATGCCAGCAGAATGCTTGGATGTATAGGGAGAGGTATAAGCAGTAGAAAGAGTGAAGTGCTTATGCCGCTGTACAGAACACTGGTGAGACCTCACTTGGAGTATTGTGCGCAGTACTGGAGGCCATATCTCCAGAAGGATATAGATACTCTAGAGAGAGTTCAGAGAAGAGCTACTAAACTAGTACATGGATTGCAGGATAAAACTTACCAGGAAAGGTTAAAGGACCTTAACATGTACAGCTTGGAAGAAAGAAGAGACAGAAGGGATATGATAGAAACTTTTAAATACATAAAGGGAATCAACTCGGTAAAGGAGGAGAGCATATTTAAAAGAAGAAAAACTACCACAAGAGGACACAGTTTTAAATTAGAGGGGCAAAGGTTTAAAAGTAATATAAGGAAGTATTACTATACTGAGAGAGTAGTGGATGCATGGAATAGCCTTCCTGCAGAAGTGGTAGCTGCAAATACAGTGAAGGGGTTTAAGCATGCATGGGATAGGCATAAGGCTATCCTTCATATAAGATAGGGCCAGGGACTATTAATAGGATTCAGATATATTGGGCAGACTAGATGGGCCAAATGGTTCTTATCTGCCGACACATTCTATGTTTCTATGTTTCTATGTTTCTATTACGGGACCTCTCTCCTCTGCCTGGGTGCCTGGGCCTAAATATGTGACAGTGGCCTGTTCCAGTGGTGGGTGACGTGAAGCCTGATTCTCTGCTATGACATGAAGACTGATTCTGTGCTGACATGAAGCCAGATTCTCTCTTACGGGACCTCTCTCCTCTGCCTGGGTGCCTGGGCCTAAATATGTGACAGTGGCCTGTTCCAGTGGTGGGTGACGTGAAGCCTGATTCTCTGCTATGACATGAAGACTGATTCTGTGCTGACATGAAGCCAGATTCTCTGTTACGGGACCTCTCTCCTCTGCCTGGGTGCTGGGGCCTAAATATGTGACAGTGGCCTGTTCCAGTGGTGGGTGACGTGAAGCCTGATTCTCTGCTATGACATGAAGACTGATTCTCTGCTGACATGAAGCCAGATTCTCTGTTACGGGACCTCTCTCCTCTGTCTGGGTGCCGGGGCCTAAATATGTGACAGTGGCCTGTTCCAGTGGTGGGTGACGTGAAGCCTGATTCTCTGCTATAACATGAAGACTGATTCTGTGCTGACATGAAGCCAGATTCTCTGTTACGGGACCTCTCTCCTCTGCCTGGGTGTCGGGGCCTAAATATGTTCCCAGCTACTAATAAGCAAATCTGGTCCAGCACAACATTCGTGGGATTACCATGCATGCATTTCTGAGGAACGTATGAACTTGATCACACACTATACAGGCAAACCTGTGGACATTATTCATAAGCCGCTCCATTACATCAGAGGCTTTTTTTTTTTATATAAAGTTACCAGGCTACATATACTGTGGAGCTACCTGTCATGTTTATAGTAATTGTGTGATTCAGCCTCCACCTCGTGCCAATATTTTGGTTCCTTCCTATTCCCGATAGGAGGAAACCAATCATCTACTTTTATGGAAAAAAATATATATATTGATTGTACAACTTATACATTTTTAATTTTATTGTATGTTCACTATTTTTATATGCCAGATATAATTTTAGGTCCTTCTGGGGTCCTTTTAATAGTGAGTATCTATATTATTGTGTGATATTAATAAATAAATTTTCGATAGTGATCAACCTCCATATGTGACTCCATATATCAGAGTGCCCATTCACTTTTTACATACTTTGATTGACTTGGTGAATAGGGTGTTGCACTAGATTGGAACACCTATACATCACCAACAAAAGGGTGAGCCGTCCTATACCTTTTGCTCAGACAAAGGAGGAGACCTCTGAAGATATCCGTATTGTGTGGCCTGTAATTGTACCATGTAATTTGTCTATTGGGTAATTTTCGTGGCTTTATTCTCTGGAGATAGTTAAGTTAAAACAGTGTCTGGAATAATTGTCTCCAGGCAGACAAAGGGATAGACCAAACTGTAAAGCATGTACTATTGGTTGTATCTTGCCTCCCCCTGGGAAGCCCCCCCCCCTTTTTGCAGGTGGTACAGTATAAATACAAGTTAGGGTCAGTAAACATAGAGTCTTCTTACAGCCATCATCACGTTTTTGCTGTTGTTTGGGTACCTGTGATGTGTGTGGGAGAGATTCCACTGAGATTGCTGGCGATTATAATTTTGGAATCTACCGAACCAACACCGAACGGAGGGCTATACTCACTGCGTGCTTTTCCATTCAGGTAAACCAGACGCTACTACTAACGGGGTTCGTTACAGACAGAGATAGATAGATAGATAGGCAGAGACAGATAGATAGGCAGATACAGATAGATAGGCAGAGACAGATAGTTTATACACTGTCTGGACTCATTTTCTCCAGGCAGACAAAGGGATAGAACAAACTGTAACGCGTGTACTATTGGTTGTATCTTGCCTCCCCCGGGAACCCCCCCTTTTTTTGCAGGGGGTACAGTATAAATACTAGTTCGGGTCAATAAACAGAGTCTTCTTACAGCCTTCATCACGTTTCGGCTGTTTTGGTACCTGTGTTGTGTGTGGGAGTGATACCACTGAGATTGCTGGCGGTTATAACTTGGGAATCTAGCGAACCAGCACCGAACGGAGGGCTATACTGACTGCGTGCTTTTCCGTTCAGGTAAACCAGACGAACCAGACGCTACTACTAACAGGGTTCAAATAGAAAGAGAGCTCATAGTACCAAAAGTATATAAATTTTATTAGAGCATGATAAAAAATGACAAAAGATAAATGAAGCTAATACATAAGATGCCGTAAAACATGATAATGAGAGCGGAGAACAAAAAAGGGCGCCACCCTGGGAGGAGAAACACACGGATGGAAAAATGGAAAAGTATGGTATATTGTAGTATATAACATGGGAAAAGAAAGTGCTGGGTACAATGCCCAACCCATGTAATGAATAGATAAATGATAGAACCATAAGGTGCCAGGTAAAGCAGGGTCAACACATGCACCCCCAATGGCATGAAGATGCAAGCACATGTAAGGTGGAAGTATGTTGCATAAAAAGACCAAGTGTGGGTGAACAACAAGATCATATAGCCATAGGGTGTCAGCAGGAGACCAAAGCTCACCTGAACAAACCGTGTGCAAAGAGACCCAGGGTGGCGCTACTAACAGGGTTCGTTACAGACAGAGATACAGAGATAGGCAGAGACACATAGACAAATAGACATAAAAATAATTCAAAACAAACTTTTGAGAATATATTTTTTATAATTGTTCACAATTGTTTTAACATTTTGATTAGACAATAATCTAATTTATATATAAATTTATAGTTTTTTTTTTTTATCCTTAGAGGTTGATATTCTCTGAGATATATGTGATTTTTTTACATCGGCTACCTACACAAAATCTACGTTATACAGGTAAATAAACAATGTATTATTGATCAAAGTGTTAATGTGACAATATTGTATATGAAATATCTTTTTTTGGTCTTTTCGTTAATGATGTTTAAAACAATTTTAATATTGCTTTGTATATTGAGTAACCCATTACTGGTAAAAAAAAATTGAGTACAATAAAAAAACGGGGGTCCTTTATAGATAGATGCATATTTCTATCTACACATTTGACATTCGATGTTGTCCTTGAAAAACAGGCCAGAAGTTAAAGGGGTATTCACTTCTCGGACAATGGTGGACTATCGATTGAACCCTCCATTAATTTCAATTGGCCACTAAAAATAGCTGAGCAATATATTTTTTTATTTCCTTCATCTCCTTACAAGTTAAATGGAGTCTTGTGGAGGGCGCATGCGCGAGGCTCACGAGGAGGACATGCTTCCTTGAGCTCCGCTCCGCTTATTGAACCAACCTGCCCTAAGCGCCTTTGATTAGGCTCCAATCAGCCTCAAAATCGATGCAGGGATCCCCGAAGATGCCCCGAACCAAAGGGAGGTCAAAAATTCCGGGCACTCCGGTCGCGTCGCAAACTTTACCGGAACTATTCCGACAGACCAGGCAGACTGTCATGGCGGACGCACCTTTGGAACCTACCAGTCCTACATCTTCTGACGGTGGCAGTTCTTCACCAGAAGCGGCAGCTCCGAATACAGGTCAGAATGACTTATATAAAAATATAGCAGCCCTGTTCAAAACGGAGCTATCTCAGGCCGTCACCGAATTTTCCCGCCAAATCCAGGACCTGGGAAATAGAGTCTCTGACTTAGAGACAAGAATGGACGACATGTCCGATACACTAGACCGTGATAAAGAGGACATTATCTCCCATGATGCCCAGCTTATAGAGCTAGAGCTCAAACTTGAAGACCTCGAAAATAGGTCCAGGAGGGGCAATCTGAGGGTTAGAGGCCTGCCAGAGTCCTTCACAGATCTGCAAGCCACCCTTTCCACACTGTTTGCAGCCCTCTTACCACAGATTGAGCTCAGCCTTTTCAAAATGGATAGAGTCCACAGAGCTTTGGGGAAACCTCGTAACCTGGACTTACCCAGAGATATCATACTCAGGCTTCACCATCCAGAGATGAGAGACAAGATTCTTTATGCCGCAAGGGACTTAACTGTATTACCTGGACTCCCAGCTTCAGTTCATCTGTATGCGGACTTGGCTCCATCCACACTTCGGAGACGCAGGGAGATGAGACCAGTCACACAGTCTCTACAGAAAGCACAAATTAGATACAGGTGGGGGTTCCCCTTTAACCTGTCGTTTCAGCTGAATTCCCGTCTTCACACGATCCATTCACCGGCGGAGGGATTGGATGTCCTACAAAGAGCAGGGATACCCTGTGAACCTCAAGCTCAGCTACCCTCATCGCCGAAGCCTCAAAGGCCAGCGAGAGTCTGGACCAAGGTCCCTGCAACCCCGAATGGATCGAACAGATCAAGAATTACTTGAACTCTACCCTGTCATGATGGTGGTATGGCTTTATATCACATTCTGCGGTCTCATAAGGATTCCGTGTTGTACTTTTCCATCTAAGCCATTTGAGGCTAACTTTTTTGATTCAGGGGTTCGATAACGTGGTTTATCATGTTGTCCCTGTTTATGGGCAATTGTGAGATAGTAAGGCGAGCCAACTACAGGCTGGCTATCTTTTCACTTTTCCCACTTATGATTGTTTTATGTTTGGGGCTTACCAGCTCTACTTTTTGTTTACTGTTTTTATATGTTAATTTGCTGTTTAATAGTAATGTTTCATGTTTCTTGGAGAAATGGCATGGAGATTCATACTGTGAGGCGCTGGGGGGGGGGGGGGGGGGGGGTTGGGGTGCGTTTGGCTCTGGGAGCGGGTGGCATCTGGCTTCATCTCCAAATTACCAAGCTGATTTTACACTGACATCATGTGTAAGATTTTAACTCATAATGTTAGGGGTTTAAATTCCCCACGAAAGAGAAAAACAGCATTCTCCACCTATATTAAACACAAGCCGGATGTCATCTGCCTTCAGGAGACTCATTTCACTCCCACATCTCACCCTAAGTACTTTAATCCACAATATTCCACTTTCTACTCCTCTTCATTTACTTCAAAATGTAGGGGTGTGGTGACACTGTTGAAAAATACCTTCCCTTTCACGGTCTCCCAAACTTGCATAGACCCGGAAGGGAGATACGTAATACTACTGGGAACTTATAGGGATGAGTCTCTTTGCTTAGTTAATTCATATGCTCCTAATGAGGACCCCATTTCCTTTTTCGAAAAAGTTGGAAAGGTGATAGAAACTCTAACTTTCCATAAACTAGTTTGGTGTGGAGATTTTAATTTTACTATAAACCCTGTACTAGATCGTTCCACCCCCCCCTCTACCTTGAGGCCTACTATGCAGACAAAAAAGATTCAACGAGTTTTTCAATCCCTGGCCCTAGCTGATACCTGGAGGGAACATAACGGTACACAGAGAAGCTATACCTTCTATTCACCAGCCCATAGGGTGTACTCTCGCTTAGATATGATTTTATCTTCCACGTCTCTTCTTCCTCATATGTCATATTCCAGACATGTAGTTTCCTCCTGGTCAGACCACGATATGGTCATCTCTGACTTTACGGTCCCACAGGCCAGTCCTATTCCGTTTCACTGGAGGCTGAACGAATCACTGCTGACTCATACAGCACAATTCTCTCAACTGAAGGACGAACTTTCCAACTTCTTGTCTGACAATGTCTCTCACGAAATTAACCCTATGACACTGTGGCTGACTCACAAGGCCTTCATGAGAGGCAGGTTGATAAGTTTGGCCTCCAGGAGAAAGAAGGAACGTACCCAAGCTCAAGTTGGGCTGGAGGCCAAGCTGAACAGACTTGTCTGGGCTCACCAGAGATCCCCGTCCCTTTATTTACTTAAAGCAATTAAAGATGCTAAAATACAACTTAACATGATACTCACAAACTCCACAGAAAAAGCCCTCAGATGGACAAACTCATTTTACTATAAGTTCGCCAATAAGCCTGATAAACTATTAGCTAACCAACTTAAAAATAAACAGAAGATCAATCAAGTATTTAAAATTAGTACAAGATCAGGTCAAACCACCTCTAACCCTGATGTAATCTATGCTACATTTCAAGAATTTTATACGCATCTCTACTCAGCTCCCATAGGGGACTCTACAGCGAAAATAAATGAGTTTCTGTCTTCAGTCCATCTCCCCGCCTTATCTACAGAATCCCAATCAGAGCTTAATAAGCCGGTATCAGCAGAAGAAGTAGAATATGCTATTAACTCCTTGAAACTAGGAAAGGCCCCAGGCCCTGATGGCTACTCAGCCCTATACTATAAAAAGTTCGCCCCTCTACTTATTCCACATGTAGCTAACTACTGTAACTATTTGATGCAAGGATCTATCCCCCCAGAAGAATTCTTAAAAGCCTCCATTACAGTCATACCTAAGCCCAATAAAGATCCCCTGCTCACTTCCAATTATAGGCCGATTTCCTTATTAAACATTGACAACAAACTCTTCACTGCTATACTAGCTGGAAGACTCAATAGATTCTTACCAAGTCTTATACATAAAGACCAAGTGGGTTTCATACCCGGTAGGGAAGCCCCTGATAACATCAGAAAAATACTTAACATCATCCAATACTCCAATAAATCCAAAATCCCTCTAGCCTTATTGGCCCTAGATATTGAAAAGGCTTTCGATTCAGTTACATGGTCATATCTCTATAAGGTCCTCTCGACAATGGGAATTCAGGGTCCCTTCTTAGCAGCTATCCAGGCCCTATACTCTAAACCAGAGGCTCAACTTAAACTACCTTCTACTAGGGCCTCCCATATTCCTATTGGAAGAGGTACAAGGCAGGGTTGCCCTCTGTCCCCAGCTCTTTTCGCCCTAGCCATAGAGCCCCTAGCTGCTCACATAAGATCCCATCCGGATATTAAAGGCTTGTCAGTTGGGGGAACTGAATATAAACTTAACCTCTTTGCAGATGACCTTATGTTGACCATTACCAACCCCATCATCTCCTTCCCCTCCCTGCTGAAATTATTGGATTCTTTCTCTAAAGCTTCGGGCCTTTCCATAAACCATTCCAAATCCGATTTACTACTATGTAACACCCCCACTTCTACTAAAACATTGCTCTCTCAAAACTTCCCTTTCCAACTTAGATCCCAATATATACCATATCTGGGAATCATGTTGCCAAAGACACTGGACACAACATATAAGATTAATTATTTACCCATGTATAAAAAAATACGTCAGGATTTAGTAAATTGGCAATCCCTTCAAGTATCTTGGGTGGGAAAGATAAATATTTTTAGAATGGTAGTTCTTCCGAGACTCCTCTATTTGTTTAGGGCTTTACCAATCCCTGTACAGATAAGGGACTTGAGGTCGATTCAGAGGGATTTAATGAGATTTATTTGGGCTAACAAACGTCCCCGTATAGCTAAGGCAGTTATGTGCAGACATAAATCCCAGGGGGGGCTATCAGTACCAGATTTAGTAAAATACCATCAGGCAGCCAGATTGGCCCAAATGTTTTTGACCCATCTAAAACCACAGGACCACCCCCTATGGATACCACTTGAACGCACTTTCATCCTCCCTTACACATGGAAAGCCCTGATCTGGGATACTACACCCATTCCTCCAGCAGTTCGTAATAATTCACCATTGACTTATTACTCGCTGATTCTCTGGAGGTCAGTTAGGTTTAAATTTAACCTGCAATCGAGGCCCTCTCCTTTACTGAGTATTATAGGAAACCCTGCTTTCCTCCCAAGCCTCCAAGGTAACAATCTTAATTGGTGGTCTTCCAATCAATTATGCACCCTTCACAAACTTCTAGTTAGAGGTAAATTAATATCCATTTCAGATTTTAAAGAGAAATACTCACCTCCCGTAGGAGAATATCTTCTTATGAATCAGGTCTTCTCTTACTTTAGGTCCAATCTGATACCTAGTCAAAATGTGGAATTTTCCTCCTTTGAGCGTTCAATCAATTTTTCACTATATAGACAGGGTCTACTCTCTAGAATGTATGAAGCCCTGAACTCTATCCCTGAAGGTCACAAACTAGCTTATATGAGAGCATGGGAGAGTGACTTGCAACAGGAATTCTCGACTACTAAATGGTCACAACGATCACTAACTCTCACGAAAGGTTCATGGCAGGTTACCCTGGCGGAAACTTCCATAAAGGTTCTACATAGAACTTATATGGTGCCAACGAGACTTCATGCTATATACCCTGAGGTATCCCCCCTATGTTTTAGAGGATGTAATGAGGAGGGATCCATGCTTCATACATGGTGGTCCTGTCCTGTGGTTAAAAGCTTTTGGGTCAAAATAACAAGTTTGATTTCATCCGTGCTTGATTGTAACTATCCACTAACATTACCTCTATGTATACTGGGAGATAGACCTCATTGGATGACCTATGCGAGATTTAAACTCTCCCAATATATATTACTGGCGGCGAGAATCCATATAGCCTTCAAATGGCGAACTGATTCACTCTCCTACCAGTGTGTTGTTGATAGGATCAATAGAATAATGGTCTTTGAGAAACTCTCAGCTATCCGAGCTGACACATTCACCACTTTCGAGAAGGTTTGGGAACCATGGTTAGCTTCCTCCCATGCTCCAGACTTACAATATAGTATTTCTCTTTGATATTATTGTCTATGCTTGTCAGAATTACGCCTCTGAACTCTGATACATCCTCCTTATGTCAAAACTCCTATTGTATACCATAGTATGATAAAATTACGTACAATGTAATATACATCACTCCAAGAATTGTTAATGTTTATAATTTGTTTTTATTCTATTATTTACTTATGTACATGCATATCTACCTATGCTCAAACTCAATAAACACCTTTTGAAACATAAATGGAGTCTTGTGCGCGATGCTCGTTACTTCATTTTTGGGGACGACATTCTCGATTAAAGGTGCGGATATATTCCAGCTATATTCCCACATTGTCTGAGATGTTATTACCATTTTATCTTTCGATATCCATTCAGAAAACGCCAAGCGAACAGTACTATGTTAGCATTGGATTCGGATAGTACACATAGCCTGCAGTATAACATGAACACTTGCCTGTCAATCAAGGATGGTATAGCGTATAATAATGATTGACATGGAACACTTCAATCGTCAGATCAATTACCACTCTCCATCAGTGACTGAGGCTGATTTAAATTTTTTTTATATAGATTAATGGAATTTACAAAAATAGTAATCTTGGAGGTATTTTTATTTTAAAATATATCCTCTAATATATTCATAAACAAATTTGAGTACATCAAGATGTTTGAAAATTATAAATCACACCAAGCCCTGCCGTTGTGTGATAGCTCTAGGCTGTCTGGTCATGCTGCGAAAAGTAGTTTTACAACTTCTGCTAGGAGGCATTTTGAGGATGCCTGTTCTAATACTACAGTTTAGTATTTAGGCTTTGTAATGTTCGTGCTAGCGTGTATACTGCCTGTAATTTCTATTCGTCCTAATGTTTTATTTCTTATATGTTCAAACAGGCCTGAAACACGATATCGCTATGCCATCCTGCATTGTGTCAAACTGCCATAATAGAACTGGTGATAAAGGAAAAAATCCGAACATCATATTGCATTCTTTTCCACGAGATGTTGATCGTATAATATTGTGGCTATCACAGACGGGACAAAATTTTGAGGACATTCAAGCTCTATCTCGAACAATACAAAAAGGAAATAAATTGAATAATATGTTATTTGTGCAGAGCACTTTACTCATGATTGTTATAGAGTGACTCACTATGGAAGAGCACTAAACAGGGATGCTATTCCTACCATTTTTCCTGTTTCAAGACCAGGAGAGTCTATAATTGAAGAAAGTTTTTTAAAAAAAAGGACACACTCCAGAAAACGAGTACGTGAGGTTGACTTGCCAACAACAAGCATTGTTGCAAATATATCATCATGTGAGTCACTTGAACTGGAGATTGTAAAACCCGGAATGTGCAGTATTTCTGAAGGAACTATATAATTTAAAATCGAATGATATAACACAAACAGATTTTAATTAAAAAAAAATCGATTTTAAATTATATAGTTCCTTCAGAAATAGTAAGTGAGTTGGATGTTGAAAAACGAACAGAACCTCACTCTGTACAACCGTTATTATCAACACCTCAACATGAAGGTGTAAGAGTTCTCATAAGTACTCCGGATGTTTCTTCTCCACAAAAAAAAATAATAATACTGGTGAAGTACAATTTAATCCCGATTGTGACATTTATGAGGGAATATGCTCCTTATCACCAATACATTAGGAGAATTTACAGACTTATGAATTCCCAGATGATTCTGTATCTACAAACATCCAAGAATGAGAAGATAACCAATCACTCTATCTTCCTGGAAATGATAGTTTGGAGGTATCTGATCTATTTATAACAGATACAAATATGGAAAAAAAGAAACAAAAAGAAAAACAATCCATCCATTCCATAAGTCATGAACAACTAATAAACGAGCATAAACTTTTAATTTTTGAAAGTTGTCTAGAACAGCTCTTTACCAAAGTTACTTGTCAAAGTAATAAAGGGTGTAGATTTTTGGTTACATCTTGGACAAAACATTTGTCTGGATCATATTGTAAATATAAAGGTACATGCGCTGCTGGCCACAAATGTATCTTATTTGAGACACAACCAATGATTGGAGGTTATGCTGCTGTAAACATATTGATTGGAGCCTCAATACTGTTTACTGGACAAAATTTCCCAAAAATAAATGAGTTATTTAACGTTTTAGATGTACCCATTATCTCTGAAAAATCATATTACCGTTATCAAATGAAATATTTGTTCCCTGCAATAGACATAGCTTGGGAAAACGATTTTTTTTTTTTATTGAATTGAAAGGCTTAAAACCCCGGTGTGTGTCTGGCGATGGCCAGTGCGATAGTCCAGGACACAGTGCCAAATACTGCATTTATACACTAATGGACAATGTAAGTAACAAAGTAATTGATTTCGAGGTCGTTCAGAGAAGTCAATGCACTTCCTCAGTAGCCATGGAAAAATTTGGTTTTGATAGTGTACTCCAAAGAATTATCGATAAAGGATTGAAGGTGAAAATCTTTGCTTCAGATCGCCATGTTGGAGTAAGAAAGAAATTGAATACAGATTATCCGTCTATAATTCAACAATTTGACGTGTGGCACTACGCAAAATCATTGGGAAAAAAACTGCAGTCTGCTTCAAAATTTAAATTATGCAAAGAAATCACACCATGGATAGAAAAAATGATCTTACATTTTTGGTGGAGTATCCAGAATTGTGAAAACTCTCCGGAACTTCTACGTGAAAATGGCTTTCGTTACTTCATCATACAAAGAATGAACACAAATGGGATGGTGAATTATATTCTTCATGTGCACACGGACCGATTGATGACTTAAACAGAGATGTTTTTTGGCTGCAAGAAGAAACACCACCCTACCTAAAAATTTAAGAAATTGTGACCAGAAAACAAATCTTAAATGACTTACAGCATCTCGCCCATAATTGCCACATCGGACAACTTGAGAACTTCCACAGCCTGGCTCTCAAAAAGAGAATTCATTTCGGGATAGACAGTATGGAAGCCAGAATTAAACTTGCGGCACTGACACACAATAACAATGTTGGGCGTGACCAAGCAGTAGTCAGTGTGGCAAAAAAAAATACTGAGGAACAAGGTACTCTTAGAACTGCTTTGAGAATAAGAAAAGACAAATGGATAATTAGAAACGTTTATGAGAAAATGAACGTCGACTACATTGAGAATCTTACACTTGATGTCATTAGACTAGTGAAAGGAGAAATAGAGTGGTTGGATATCCCGAGCACCTAATCTACCTCCACATCTGTTGAATTTAGAGCGTCCATGTAAGGAGGACATAAAGAAGCAACAGCAAACACGTTTTAAATGTAGAGTAGTGGCAGACAAGCAGCAATTTGTAATTTTGTAATAAGTATTTATTATTAATTTGAGTTGGTTTGAAGTAAAAGTGTTTTGAGTTGGTTTTATTTTATTTTTTATGTTAATTATATAATATATTTGTATGCAATCTAAGCTATTAAAAATTTTTCATTTAATAATATATTTGTAATTGTTTTTCTTCTGAATTCAAATTAGTCAAGAGATACCGTATTTTTCGCTTTATAAGACGCACTTTCCCCCCCCCCCAAAAGTGGGGGGAAAATCTCAGTGCGTCTTATAAAGCGAACACTGCCATGTTTACTTTGACGCTGATACATCGCAAGCCGTGATGTATCAGAGGGGTGGGAGGTGGGGACGGAGGCTGGCAACACTCGCGGCGGGGCCCGATGCAGTCACTGTACTGTAATACATCGGGCCCCGCTCACGGCAATTTTCACATGTACAGTCTATAATCTTCAAGCAGTATCTCTGCTTTAAACTAGGGCAATCCTCTGTAGTAGTACAACTCACTATGAAAGCGGCAGGCAGGGCGGCAGCGTAACCTCGCGATGCTCACTCATTCACGCTCCTCCCACTTCATTCATGAAGGAAGTGGGAGGAGCGTGAATGAGTGAGCATCACGAGGTTACGCTACAGCCGCCCTGCCTGCCGCTTTCATAGTGAGTTGTACTACTACAGAGGATTGCCCTAGTTTAAAGCAGAGATACTGCTTGAAGATTATAGACTTTACATATGAAAACTGCTTCATTACACTCTGCTTTCTTCTATAACAGTACTCACTATGAAAGCAGCGGTCCAGCCAGCGCGTGACGTCACTCACTCGGTCATGCTCCTCCCACTTCATTAATGAAGCTGGCAGGAGCGTGACTGACTGAGTGAGTGACGTCACGTGCTGGCCGGACTGCTGCTTTTATAGTGAGTACTGTTATAAAAGAAAGCAGAGCCATTAAAAGATTTTACATATAAAGTCTACTGTGTGCCCTGTGGTGTAATGAGGGTCACTATTCGCACAGGGACAATATACTGTGACACATATGATACTGTGACCAGCATAAGATCATCTTATGCTGGTCACAGTATCATATGTGTCACAGTATATTGTCCCTGTGTGAATAGTGACCCCCATTACATAAGATGCTATATATGATGCTACATCCCCCGTAGTAGTGTATCATCCACACATCCCCCTCATAACAGTGTCATCCATAGGTCCCCCCCATAACAGTGTCATCCACAGGTCCCCCCCATAACAGTGTCATCCACAGGTCCCCCCAAAACAGTGCGTCATTCACAGGTCCCCCATAACAGTGCGTCATCCACAGACCACCATTAGTTCAAAACCCACCAAAAGCACACTGTTTCGGTTAAAAAAAAAATTCTTATTATTTTCCTCCTCAAAAATCTAGGTGTGTCTTATCATCAGGTGCGTCTTATAAAGCGAAAAATACGGTAAATATTAAATTATTTAAAATTGTTATCATTTCATCTTGCAAAAAGTTCATTACCTATGACACCCCCTAGCTTGTTACTTGTGCGCTCTGCAGCTGAAGACAGCACTGTTGGTGCCATATGAGTACACATTACTGTTAAAAATTATTATTTTATATATGCATATGATGCTCTAGGGTGTGACCATTACACACAACCATTTTTTTCTTATCAATTACTAGGTACTTTGCGATTTGATTAGCTTTACCATGCATGATCTGTTTTACACTTTCGGGTCGAGTCAATGAAAAGTTCTTATGGTTATTGTAGTTGTAAACGGAGCAGAGACTAATGGTCTAATTAGAAGATCCTATTTGCTTCTAAATGCTCATTTAGAGATGTAAATAATTATTCTATTAATAAATGCAGACACATAATAAGATGGGCTCAACATGGATGTTTTAGGATGTCAGGAGAACTTGTAATTGGTCAGCCAGTGTTATAGTTTCAGATTTGTTGACATAGGCCCTTTATTTCAAGCTTGAAATACATGAAAACATGTAAGCTATTAATATTATATAGTTAATTCATTATTTTATTTAACAAAATAAATAAATATATAACATATCTTTTAAATATGACTGTACAATAGTCAATTATAAAATCATACATAACTTAATAATATCAAATTGCTTAATTTAAATAATTTTTATTTTTAACTGTATAAATTAAATTCAGCTATTCAAAAGCCATAAATTCTGCAGCATGGTCCCTTCGTGGTTTGAAGCCAAGGTATAGTAAATCTGGATCTGGGAAAGATCTTCTTACACTTGCGACAGCACATGAAGGAATAGGTTTTCTATTTCCAGCACCAAGGTATCCATGTATCCACCCAGTAAATGATCTGTAGGCGGTTTTCCTTCTACACCTAAGTGGAATATCAAAATTAATTAATATGTTGAGAAAATTGTAAATATCATAAAAAAATTAATTACCTGTTCATATCCTTTTTGGATGGTTCTTTTTGTGTGTAAACAAAAGATATTAAGTTTACAGTTACTTTTTCTACTCTGTTACAGAAAATATTAAACAATTCATGTTCGGTTATGCAATTTAGGTTATCCATTAATGGTTCAGCATTTGTTATTTCTTTGCAGCATACAGACTCGATATTTGTTCTCATAGGTATGCAGTTCCCACAGTGACACCAATATACACTTCCAACTCTATTCTCATCTTCCGTTTCGTTGAAAACTATGTAATTCTCATTTTCCGATCGTCTTGGATTTTCGGGAAAACAGCCAATCGCCTGTGTATCAGCAGTGTATTCTGCTTTCATTACTGATAATAATGTTTGCAACTATAACAAAAAGAAAATGAGATATGAGTATCCAGTACTAGATTGTCCTTCACCGTTGTAACAATGTTCAGCTGTTAATAGTAGGAAAAAAAAACAAAAAAAACTTTATGGAACAATTATATTTATATGTAAGCTCCAGGCTATCCGAATTAAATTATATATTCAGTTAGTGTAAAAGTCATCTCTGTCCCCATTAAAAGCAATGCTATGTACCTATTGTATTATACAAAAACTCATCATAAAACTCGAGATACTATACTTCTAATTAAATCCTCTATATTTTCATTGTTAAGAAAATAAAGTTTATATAAACAATGAAATCCAAAAATTTTAATGATATATAATTAATTACAATTAGAGTTGAGCGAACACCTGGATGTTCGGGTTCGAGAAGTTCGGCCGAACTTCCCGGAAATGTTCAGGTTCGGGATCCGAACCCGACCCGAACTTCGTCCCGAACCCGAACCCCATTGAAGTCAATGGGGACCCGAACTTTTCGGCACTAAAAAGGCTGTAAAACAGCCCAGTAAAGGGCTAGAGGGCTGCAAAAGGCAGCAAAATGTAGTTAAATCCCCTGCAAACAAATGTGGATAGGGAAATGAATAAAAATAAAAATAAAATAAATAAAAATTAACCAATAACAATTGGAGAGAGGTCCCATAGCAGAGAATCAGGCTTCATGTCAGCAGAGAATCAGTCTTCATGTCATAGCAGAGAATCAGGCTTCACGTCACCCAAAACTGGAACAGTCCATTGTCAGATATTTAGGCCCCGGCACCCAGACAGAGGAGAGAGGTCCCATAACAGAGATTCAGGCTTCATGTCAGCAGAGAATCAGTCTTCATGTCATAGCAGAGAATCAGGCTTCACGTCACCCACCACTGGAACAGTCGATTGTCACATATTTAGGCCCAGGCACCCAGGCAGAGGAGAGAGGTCCCATAACAGAGATTCAGGCTTCATGTCAGCAGAGAATCAGTCTTCATGTCATAGCAGAGAATCAGGCTTCATGTCACCCACCACTGGAACAGGCCACTGTCAGATATTTTTAGGCCCCGGCACCCAGACAGAGGAGAGAGGTCCTATAACAGAGATTCAGGCTTCATGTCAGCAGAGAATCAGTCTTCATGTCATAGCAGAGAATCAGGCTTCATGTCACCCACCACTGGAACAGGCCACTGTCAGATATTTTTAGGCCCCGGCACCCAGACAGAGGAGAGAGGTCCCATAACAGAGATTCAGGCTTCATGTCAGCAGAGAATCAGTCTTCATGTCATAGCAGAGAATCAGGCTTCAAGTCACCCACCACTGGAACAGGCCACTGTCAGATATTTTTAGGCCCCAGCACCCAGACAGAGGAGAGAGGTCCCATAACAGAGATTCAGGCTTCATGTCAGCAGAGAATCAGTCTTCATGTCATAGCAGAGAATCAGGCTTCATGTCACCCACCACTGGAACAGGCCACTGTCAGATATTTTTAGGCCCCGGCACCCAGACAGAGGAGAGAGGTCCCATAACAGAGATTCAGGCTTCATGTCAGCAGAGAATCAGTCTTCATGTCATAGCAGAGAATCAGGCTTCATGTCACCCACCACAGAAACAGGCCACTGTCAGATATTTTTAGGGCCCGGCACCCAGACAGAGGAGAGAGGTCCCATAACAGAGATTCAGGCTTCATGTCAGCAGATAATCAGTCTTCATGTCATAGCAGAGAATCAGGCTTCATGTCACCCACCACTGGAACAGGCCACTGTCAGATATTTTTAGGCCCCGGCACCCAGACAGAGGTTCATTCAACTTTGGGTTGCCCCGCAATATAATGGTAAAATGAAAAAAAAAATAGGATTGAATGAGGAAGTGCCCTGGAGTACAATAATATATTGTTAAGGGGAGGTAGTTAATGTCTAATCTGCACAAGGGATGGACAGGTCCTGTGGGATCCATGCCTGGTTCATTTTTATGAACGTCAGCTTGTCCACATTGGCTGTAGACAGGCGGCTGCGTTTGTCTGTAATGACGCCGCCTGCCGTGCTGAATACACGTTCAGACAAAACGCTGGCCGCCGGGCAGGCCAGCACCTCCAAGGCATAAAAGGCTAGCTCTGGCCATGTGGACAATTTGGAGACCCAGAAGTTGAATGGGGCCGAACCATCAGTCAGTACGTGGAAGGGTGTGCACAGGTACAGTTCCACCATGTTAGTGAAATGTTGCCTCCTGCTAACACGTTCCGTATCAGCTGGTGGTGCAGTTAGCTGTGGCGTGGTGACAAAACTTTTCCACATCTCTGCCATGCTAACCCTGCCCTCAGAGGAGCTGGCCGTGACACAGCTGCGTTGGCGACCTCTTGCTCCTCCTCTGCCTTCGCCTTGGGCTTCCACTTGTTCCCCTGTGACATTTGGGAATGCTCTCAGTAGCGCGTCTACCAACGTGCGCTTGTACTCGCGCATCTTACTATCACGCTCCAGTGCATGAAGTAAGGTGGGCACATTGTCTTTGTACCGTGGATCCAGCAGGGTGGCAACCCAGTAGTCCGCACACGTTAAAATGTGGGCAACTCTGCTGTCGTTCATGTAGTCGCTCATGTGTGCCAGGCTGCCCAGAGGTAAGGACAAGCTGTCCTCTGTGGGAGGCGTATCGTCATCATCCTGCGTTTCCCCCCAGCCACGCACCAGTGATGGGCCCGAGCTGCGTTGGGTGCCAGCCAGCTGTGAACATGCTTCATCCTCATCCTCCTCCACCTCCTCCTCATCCTCGTCCTCCTCGTCCTCCAGTAGTGGGCCCTGTCTGGCCACATTTGTACCTGGCCTCTGCTGTTGCAAAAAACCTCCCTCTGAGTCACTTCGAAGAGACTGGCCTGAAAGTGCTAAAAATGACCCTTCTTCCTCCTCCTCCTCCTGGGCCACCTCCTCTTCCATCATCGCCCTAAGTGTTTTCTCAAGGAGACATAGAAGTGGTATTGTAACGCTGATAACGGCGTCATCGCCACTGGCCATGTTGGTGGAGTACTCGAAACAGTGCAACAGGGCACACAGGTCTCGCATAGAGGCCCAGTCATTGGTGGTGAAGTGGTGCTGTTCCGCAGTGCGACTGACCCGTGCGTGCTGCAGCTGAAACTCCACTATGGCCTGCTGCTGCTCGCACAGTCTGTCCAGCATGTGCAAGGTGGAGTTCCACCTGGTGGGCACGTCGCATATGAGGCGGTGAGCGGGAAGGCAGAAGTTACGCTGTAGCGCAGACAGGCGAACAGAGGCAGAATGTGAACTCCGGAAGCGCGAACAGACGGTCCGCACTTTATGCAGCAGCTCTGACATGTCGGGGTAGTTGCGAATGAACTTCTGCACCACCAAATTCAGCAGATGCGCCAGGCAAGGGATGTGCGTCAAACCGGCTAGTCCCAGAGCTGCAACGAGATTTCGCCCATTATCGCACACCACCAGGCCGGGCTTGAGGCTCACCGGCAGCAACCACTCGTCGGTCTGTTGTTCTATACCCCGCCACAACTCCTGTGCGGTGTGGGGCCTGTCCCCCAAACATATGAGTTTCAGAACGGCCTGCTGAGGTTTACCCCGGGCTGTGCTGAAGTTGGTGGTGAAGGTGTGTGGCTGACTGGATGAGCAGGTGGAAGAAGAGGAGGAGGAAGCTGAGTAGGAGGAGGAGGAGACAGGAGGCAAAGAATGTTGCCCTGCGATCCTTGGCGGCGGAAGGACGTGCGCCAAACAGCTCTCCGCCTGGGGCCCAGCCGCCACTACATTTACCCAGTGTGCTGTTAGGGAGATATAGCGTCCCTGGCCGTGCTTACTGGTCCACGTATCTGTGGTTAGGTGGACCTTGCCACAGATGGCGTTGCGCAGTGCACACTTGATTTTATCGGATACTTTGTTGTGCAGGGAAGGCACGGCTCTCTTGGAGAAGTAGTGCCGGCTGGGAACAACATACTGTGGGACAGCAAGCGACATGAGCTGTTTGAAGCTGTCTGTGTCCACCAGCCTAAATGACAGCATTTCATAGGCCAGTAGTTTAGAAATGCTGGCATTCAGGGCCAGGGATCGAGGGTGGCTAGGTGGGAATTTACGCTTTCTCTCAAATGTTTGTGAGATGGAGAGCTGAACGCTGCCGTGTGACATGGTTGAGATGCTTGGTGACGCAGGTGGTGGTGTTGGTGGTACATCCCATGTTTGATGGGCGGCAGGTGCCAACGTTCCTCCAGAGGCGGAGGAAGAGGCCGAGGCGGCGGCAGCAGCAGAAGAGGTAGCAGGGGGAGCCTGAGTGACTTCCTTGTTTTTAAGGTGTTTACTCCACTGCAGTTCATGCTTTGCATGCAGGTGCCTGGTCATGCAGGTTGTGCTAAGGTTCAGAACGTTAATGCCTCGCTTCAGGCTCTGATGGCACAGCGTGCAAACCACTCGGGTCTTGTCGTCAGCACATTGTTTGAAGAAGTGCCATGCCAGGGAACTCCTTGAAGCTGCCTTTGGGGTGCTCGGTCCCAGATGGCGGCGGTCAGTAGCAGGCGGAGTCTCTTGGCGGCGGGTGTTCTGCTTTTGCCCACTGCTCCCTCTTTGTCTTTTGCTACGCTGTTGGCTCAGTCTCACCACTGCCTCTTCCTCCGAACTGTGAAAGTCAGTGGCACGACCTTCATTCCATGTGTGGTCTAGGACCTCATCGTCCCCTGCATCGTCTTCCACCCAGTCTTGATCCCTGACCTCCTGTTCAGTCTGCACACTGCAGAAAGACGCAGCAGTTGGCACCTGTGTTTTGTCATCATCAGAGTCGTGCTGAAGTGGTATTCCCATGACCTCATCATCAGGAAACATAAGTGGTTGTGCGTTAGTGCATTCTATCTCTTCCACCACTGGGGAAGGGCTAGGTGGATGCCCTTGGGAAACCCTGCCAGCAGAGTCTTCAAACAGCATAAGAGACTGCTGCATAACTTGAGGCTCAGACAGTTTCCCTGATATGCATGGGGGTGATGTGACAGACTTATGGGCTTGGTTTTCATGCGCCATCTGTGCGCTTTCTGCAAAAGACTGGGTGGGAGATAATGTGAACGTGCTGGATGCACTGTCGGCCACCCAATTGACTAATGCCTGTACCTGCTCAGGCCTTACCATCCTTAGAACGGCATTGGGCCCCACCAAATATCCCTGTAAATTCTGGCGGCTACTGGGACCTGAGGTAGTTGGTACACTAGGACGTGTGGCTGTGGCAGAACGGCCACGTCCTCTCCCAGCACCAGAGGGTCCACTAACACCACCACGACCATGTCCGCGTCCGCGTCCCTTACTAGATGTTTTCCTCATTGTTACCGTTCACCACAATAAGAAAAATATTATTCGGGCCAATGTATTGAATTAAAATTCAGGCCTTTTTTTACAGACACCTAACACTATCTGGCTATCTATTTAGGTACCGTATTACACTAATACAGGCACACCAGTAATGACAGATTTAGCTGAATATAAATGTGAGGCCTATTTTTTAGGCGCTGTGTGACAGGTATACGTTTAATCACAGAATTAGACTTGGATCTGCACTTTAGCGTGTGTGTGAAGTTCTTGAGATTTACCCTATCAGCACCTTGAATCTAATATACCCTTTTAGGGATAGATGTAAAGTAGGCCTGATACAGCAGAAACCACTAATTTTGAGAATTGCAAAATTGGGAATTGTATTTCAACCTAGAACAAAAACTGTGCTTTGACGGACACTAAATAACTTGACCAGCTAAAACAGTAATGACAGATTTGGATAAATATAAATGTGAGGCCTATTTTTTAGGCGCTGTGTGACAGGTATACGTTTAATCACAGAATTAGACTTGGATCTGCACTGTAGCGTGTGTGTGAATTTATTGAGAATTACCCTATCAGCACCTTCAATCTAATATACCCTTTTAGGGATAGATTTAAAGTAGGCCTGATACAGCAGAAACCACTAATTTTGAGAATTGCAAAATTGGGAATTGTTTTTCAACCCAGAACAAAAACCGTGCTTTGACGGACACTAAATAACTTGACCAGCTAAAACAGTAATGACAGATTTGGATGAATATAAATGTGAGGCCTATTTTTTAGGCGCTGGGTGACAGGTATACATTTAATCACAGAATTAGACTTGGATCTGCACTGTAGCGTGTGTGTGAAGTTCTTGAGAATTACCCTATCAGCATCTTGAATCTAATATACCCTTTTAGGGATAGATTTAAAGTAGGCCTGATACAGCAGAAACCACTAATTTTGAGAATTGCAAAATTGGGAATTGTATTTCAACCCAGAACAAAAACTGTGCTTTGACGGACACTAAATAACTTGACCAGCTAAAGCAGTAATGACAGATTTGGAGGAATATAAATGTGAGGCCTATTTTTTAGGCGCTGGGTGACAGGTATACGTTTAATCACAGAATTAGACTTGGATCTGCACTGTAGCGTGTGTGTGAAGTTCTTGAGAATTACCCTATCAGCACCTTGAATCTAATATACCCTTTTAGGGATAGATTTAAAGTAGGCCTGATACAGCAGAAACCACTAATTTTGAGAATTGCAAAATTGGGAATTGTATTTCAACCCAGAACAAAAACTGTGCTTTGACGGACACTAATTAACTTGACCAGCTAAAGCAGTAATGACAGATTTGGATGAATATAAATGTGAGGCCTATTTTTTAGGCGCTGGGTGACAGGCTCAACTTGCCCCTGATGTAGTATATGGCCAAAAAATAACCACACTATTGATGGTTAAATGCACTTTGTGACAGGCTCAACTTGCCCCTGATGTAGTATATGGCCAAAAAATAACCACACTATTGATGGTTAAATGCACTTGATGAAAGCTTGACCCTGATGTAGGATATAGCAAAAAATAACCACACTATTGATGGTTAAATGCACTTGGGTGACAGGCTCAGCTTGCCCCTGATATAGTATATGGCCAAAAAATAACCACACTATTGATGGTTAAATGCACTTGATGAAAGCTTGACCCTGATGTAGGATATAGCAAAAAATAACCACACTATTGATGGTTAAATGCACTTGGGTGACAGGCTCAGCTTGCCCCTGATGTAGTATATGGCCAAAAAATAACCACACTATTGATGGTTAAATGCACTTGATGAAAGCTTGATTTTGATGTAGGATATAGCAAAAAATAACCACACTATTGATGTTTAAATGTACTTGGTGGCAGCTTGTGCTGGCGCACCACAAGCCACAAAATGGCCGCCGATCACCCCAGAATAAAGTGACTGAAAAACGCTCTGGGCAGCCTAAAAACACTGAGCAATTGAATAGCAGCAGTTCAATGATCCACAGCTGTAGATCGATCACTGAATGAAGTCTTTTGGAGGAGTTAATCATTGCCTAATCTCGCCCTAACGTCGCAGCTGCAACCTCTCCCTACACTTGTATCAGCAGAGTGACGTGCAGCGCTACGTGACCCAAGCTTATATAGAGGCTGGGTCACATGCTGCACTGGCCAATCACAGCCATGCCAATAGTAGGCATGTCTGTGATGGCCTCTTGGGGCAAGTAGTAGGATGCTTGTTGATTGGCTGCTTTGCAGCCTTTCAAAAAGCGCCAAGAAAGCGCCGAACACCGAACTCGAACCCGGACTTTTATGAAAATGTGCGGGTTCGGGTCCGTTTCACGGACACCCCAAAATTCGGTACGAACCCGAACTATACAGTTCGGGTTCGCTCATCCCTAATTACAATTATTTGCGTTAAAAAAAAATATATAATTGAAAGTTGTACAAATATCACACTCCACATAGTAATAAACTTATGCGCTAATGTGTTCGATAATTATAGACTGCACTATTTTGGATCAATTGTTTATATCAGTCGGAGGCTTTCCTTATTGTCCCCAGCCAGACTTTAGTGCTGCCTATTTTGAGTAAAGAGTTCTCAGCATTGGTACCATTAAAATAATTATTTTACATTTACAGATATTTAATTTTAAATATTGACACAAGCCTCTAAACAAAGAATTTTCAAAATGTTTCCTTGGTGTAGTATTCCTTTCTGAAAAAAAATTCAACACATACGCGAGAATCCTCCTTCTAGACTTCAGCTCGGCTTTTAATACCATCTCCCCCAGCATCCTGCAGAGGAACCTTACGGCGCTTGATGTCCACCCAACACTACGACATTGGATCATGGACTTTCTCACTAACAGGACCCAGGTCGTCAGATTAGGCAATCTGACCTCCAAACCGAGGGTCACCAACACTGGCGCCCCTCAGGGATGTGTACTATCGCCGTTCCTGTTCTCTCTGTACACGAACGAGTGCAGATCGGAGGAGGCCTCAGTTAAAGTCATCAAGTTCGCAGATGACACCACACTCGTGGGCCTGATTAGCGACAGCGATGAGCAGGCCTACCGTAAGGAAATCAACAGGGTCAGCAACTGGTGCGGCGCGCACAATCTGGTCCTAAAAGCCACAAAGACGGTCGAGCTGGTCGTCGACTTCATGAAGGGAAGGGTAGTCCCCCCCCCGACATATACACTGCGTGCAGAATTATTAGGCAACTTCCTTTCCTTTGGCAAAATGGGTCAAAAGAAGGACTTGACAGGCTCAGAAAAGTCAAAAATAGTGAGATATCTTGCAGAGGGATGCAGCACTCTTAAAATTGCAAAGCTTCTGAAGCGTGATCATCGAACAATCAAGCGTTTCATTCAAAATAGTCAACAGGGTCGCAAGAAGCGTGTGGAAAAACCAAAGCGCAAAATAACTGCCCATGAACTGAGAAAAGTCAAGCGTGCAGCTGCCAAGATGCCACTTGCCACCAGTTACTGAACGGCGGGTGAACAGCCTGTTGGATCCGTCCTACCGCTACTGACCGTGTGCCATTAAATATAATGTGGGCCAGGTGGAGTGCATGACCGAATCAAACTAGGACATGTTGTACTTTTATTCATGCAGCCTCTTGGCGTGTGCCGCCTTTGCTCCGCAGGAACTCCACCTGGCCACCATTCTGGCCAAAGGAGCCAGAGCAGTAGTCCGGGGGCAAACGTTCACAAGCGGCAGGACGGATCCAACAGTCTGTTTAGTCTCTGAAAATACCCTAAATGAGCTGCATAAAGAGGGCCTTTCATTATGATAAAAAATATCAAATAAGTATACTGACATGTAAAATGGCGCCAATGCATCTCCCTTCACTTACTATTAGCCCAGGGAGACGCTCCGTTCTCCCGGTATGTCCTCCGGTATCTTCAGAAATATGTCTCAACTGGGAGGAGTCAGCCATTTTTGTCCTGGGCGTATAATTATACCAGGCTGTAGCGCTGGCTGATGGCAGCGCTCAGCTGAACGAGTGGTTTTTGTTTTTTCACAGGATAAGTTCTATTACATTAATTTGTAATGCATAGTTCTAATATTATGCTTTTCAAAAACTCACCAGAGTACTTTGGGAAATTTGTCTTGCAATTTCTTCATCCGTTAGATCCATATCTTGATCTTTTCCTTGCATAAAACCCTAGTAACTTTTTTTTTTTTTATTAATTAAAAAAAAATTTAGGCGATGAATTTTATTTATTATTAATAGCATAGTTTGTTTCCTATATATATCTGACAAAACGTATATATTAATAAACTTCTAGCTCTAACTATCTCAGTCTATCGGTGTCTTTCTTTCTTTGTCTCTCTATCTCTGTCTGCCTCTGTCTATGTATCTCTGTCTGTGTCTCTGTATCTCTCTCTGTATCTCTGTCTCTGTATCTCTGTATCTCTATCTCTGTATCTCTGTCTATGCCTTTGTATCTCTGCCTATTGATCTCTGCCTATCTATCTCGACTCTTTCTATATGTATCTTTATCATAATATATCTCCATTACTCTATGTATATATATATATATACATATATATATATATTTGTGTGTATCTCTATTTGTTTCTATGTGTGTATGTATGTATATATATATATATATATATATATTCACGGACAGGTATATATATATATATATACAAAGAAACCTATATATATAAGGATATATATTACATACACAAATATATGTGTGTGTATATATATATATATATATATATATATACTCACCTAAAGAATTATTAGGAACACCTGTTCTATTTCTCATTAATGCAATTATCTAGTCAACCAATCACATGGCAGTTGCTTCAATGCATTTAGGGGGGTGGTCCTGGTCAAGAAAATCTCCTGAACTCCAAACTGAATGTCAGAATGGGAAAGAAAGGTGATTTAAGCAATTTTGAGCGTGGCATGGTTGTTGGTGCCAGATGGTCCAGTCTGAGTATTTCACAATCTGCTCAGTTACTGGGATTTTCACGCACAACCATTTCTAGGGTTTACAAAGAATGGTGTGAAAAGGGAAAAATATCCAGTATGCGGCAGTCCTGTGGGCGAAAATGCCTTGTGGATGCTAGCGGTCAGAGGAGAATGGGCCGACTGATTCAAGCTGATAGAAGAGCAACATTGACTGAAATAACCACTCGTTACAACCGAGGTATGCAGCAAAGCATTTGTGAAGCCACAACACGCACAAACCTTGAGGCGGATGGGCTACAACAGCAGAAGACCCCACCGGGTACCACTCATGTCCACTACAAATAGGAAAAAGAGGCTACAATTTGCACGAGCTCACCAAAATTGGACTGTTGAAGACTGGAAAAATGTTGCCTGGTCTGATGAGTCTCGATTTCTGTTGAGACATTCAAATGGTAGAGTCCGAATTCGGCGTAAACAGAATGAGAACATGTATCCATCATGCCTTGTTACCACTGTGCAGGCTGGTGGTGGTGGTGTAATGGTGTGGGGGATGTTTTCTGGGCACACTTTAGGCCCCTTAGTGCCAATTGGGCATCGTTTAAATTCCACGGGCTACCTGAGCATTGTTTCTGACCATGTCTATCCCTTCATGACCACCATGTACCCATCCTCTGATGGCTACTTCCAGCAGGATAATGCACCATGTCACAAAGCTCGAATCATTTCAAATTGGTTTCTTGAACATGACAATGAGTTCACTGTACGAAAATGGCCCCCACAGTCACCAGATCTCAACCCAATAGAGCATCTTTGGGATGTGGTGGAACGGGAGCTTCGTGCCCTGGATGTGCATCCCTCAAATCTCCATCAACTGCAAGATGCTATCCTATCAATATGGGCCAACATTTCTAAAGAATGCACCTTGTTGAATCAATGCCACATAGAATTAAGGCAGTTCTGAAGGCAAATGAGAAATACACTGCGTGCAGAATTATTAGGCAAATGAGTATTTTGACCACATCATCCTCTTTATGCATGTTGTCTTACTCCAAGCTGTATAGGCTCGAAAGCCTACTACCAATTAAGCATATTAGGTGATGTGCATCTCTGTAATGAGAAGGGGTGTGGTCTAATGACATCAACACCCTATATTAGGTGTGCATAATTATTAGGCAACTTCCTTTTCTTTGGCAAAATGGGTCAAAAGAAGGACTTGACAGGCTCAGAAAAGTCAAAAATAGTGAGATATCTTGCAAAGGGATGCAGCACTCTTAAAATTGCAAAGCTTCTGAAGCGTGATCATCGAACAATCAAGCGTTTCATTCAAAATAGTCAACAGGGTTGCAAGAAGCGTGTGGAAAAACCAAGGCGCAAAATAACTGCCCATGAACTGAGAAAAGTCAAGCGTGCAGCTGCCAAGATGCCACTTGCCACCAGTTTGGCCATATTTCAGAGCTGCAACATCACTGGAGTGCCCAAAAGCACAAGGTGTGCAATACTCAGAGACATGGCCAAGGTAAGAAAGGCTGAAAGACGACCACCACTGAACAAGACACACAAGCTAAAACGTCAAGACTGGGCCAAGAAATATCTCAAAACTGATTTTTCTAAGGTTTTATGGAGAGTCTTGATGGGCCAGATGGATGGGCCCGTGGCTGGATTGGTAAAGGGCAGAGAGCTCCAGTCCGACTCAGACGCCAGCAAGGTGGAGGTGGAGTACTGGTTTGGGCTGGTATCATCAAAGATGAGCTTGTGGGGCCTTTTCGGGTTGAGGATGGAGTCAAGCTCAACTCCCAGTCCTACTGCCAGTTTCTGGAAGACACCTTCTTCAAGCAGTGGTACAGGAAGAAGTCTGGATCCTTCAAGAAAAACATGATTTTCATGCAGGACAATGCTCCATCACACGCGTCCAAGTACTCCACAGCGTGGCTGGCAAGAAAGGGTATAAAAGAAGAAAATCTAATGACATGGCCTCCTTGTTCACCTGATCTGAACCCCATTGAGTACCTGTGGTCCATCATCAAATGTGAGATTTACAAGGAGGGAAAACAGTACACCTCTCTGAACAGTGTCTGGGAGGCTGTGGTTGCTGCTGCACGCAATGTTGATGGTGAACAGATCAAAACACTGACAGAATCCATGGATGGCAGGCTTTTGAGTGTCCTTGCAAAGAAAGGTGGCTATATTGGTCACTGATTTGTTTTTGTTTTGTTTTTGAATGTCAGAAATGTATATTTGTGAATGTTGAGATGTTATATTGGTTTCACTGGTAAAAATAAATAATTGAAATGGGTATATATTTGTTTTTTGTTAAGTTGCCTAATAATTATGCACAGTAATAGTCACCTGCACACACAGATATCCCCCTAAAATAGCTAAAACTAAAAACAAACTAAAAACTACTTCCAAAAATATTCAGCTTTGATATTAATGAGTTTTTTGGGTTCATTGAGAACATGGTTGTTGTTCAATAATAAAATTAATCCTCAAAAATACAACTTGCCTAATAATTCTGCACTCCCTGTAGAACAGGTGTTCCTAATAATTCTTTAGGTGAGTGTATATGTGACAGATATATACAGATATTTATGGTCAAGGCTCCGGGGGGAGCGCTGGACGAAGGTGGAGAAACCGGACACAGTAGGACCTAACTTGGCTAGTGGTGTGCCTTTAGCCATGTAACGCGGGTAAGCCAGGCTAACCCAGGGAGTCTGAACTTGGAGTGAGACTGGAAATGAGGGAGGGTAGGGTGGGGCACCACGCGATGCCGACACCTTCGGGAGGCCGTGCGGCCGGCTAAGTATCCTATGCCCCTCCCACAAATGCAGGCTGGAAATCCAGCCTGCTGTACTTGTGGTCAAGGCTCCGGGGGGAGCGCTGGACAAAGGTGGAGAAACCGGACACAGTAGGACCTAACTTGGCTAGTAGTGTGCCTTTAGCCATGTAATGCGGGTAAGCCAGAAAAGGGGGCAAAACATGAATTTAGGCAGTTTATTGCTTGAGAAATTACAGAACCAAACTGGAAAAAGCTTTGGCGATCTCGACCCGTGGATGTGGGATGTAACGGGAAAAACATGAAGATTGCCACCGTCCCATCTTTCAGATGACGTGAGCGGGGACGCCGTGTTTGGAAGCTGCAGATGTGGCCCCGATTCTGAAAGAATGCCCGGATATGGAGGCAGCGTGAAACCCTAGACCCGAGAGCGAATGTGTCTGATGAACTGCGCAGAAGTCAGTGAGAGCACGGGAAAAGGCAGTAAGGGGCTGTCGGGAGTTCTGTCACGAAGAGTGGAGAGCAGTTGGTTGAACACTGTCACTGGGCATCAAGGATTGAATGAATTAAAGTACTCTATCTGTACCGGTGGACCGACTTGGGAGGTTTTAGAGGAAGGTAGAAAGAAGATGAAGTGGTCTAGACTACGGTGGAGCTGATTGATTGCTGGCCCTAAGTTCTGGGCTGAGGTGCAGCAGAACTCCCCAGGCCTGAGAAACCCAGAAAGCTGAGGTAGAGGGCAGCTTTGAGGATTAAACTTTTGAATGGGCCAAAAAGACTACCATCTAGGGCGGCAGAAATTTTTTGAAATAAATCCCCTGTAACTGGTTGTCTGGTGGGAGTGGATGGAGAAGAGAGCTTCTGGATGCCTCTCAAGACTGCCTTGACCGCCTGGGAGGAAAAGAAAGAGGTATGACTGGGATGACTAATCATGTGGTGGTGCTGGATGCCCGCTAGGTAAAGTCTGATGGTGTTGTGGGACAACCGGAGCTCCTTGTGGCAGTACGCCAGGAAGGCCAGGACAAAGGAGACTTTGTCCCTGTCCCCCCTGGGGTGAAGGCGTGAAAACCGTCTGAAAGTGTTCCACCCCGTTAGATAGTTCCGGGCAGAATTATCCGAGAGCGACTTGCGGATGAGACCGTGGGCTGCGGAAATGTACTCATCTAGTCCATGATCAGGGCTTCGAACCCTGGAGGGTTGATTCTGACTCTCCGCGCTCCCGGCATGACCTGAAAAAACTAATTAAAGATTAAACGAGACAGGGCATCGGCTGCGGTATTTTTCTTGCCCTCTATGTGCCTGCAGATGACACGGAAGTTGTATTGTAAAGACAGCCAGGTGAGCTTGCGAACTAGACGCATGACCTTGGGGGAGCTGGACCTACCCCTGGCGAGGATGTCGACAACTGCTTGGTTGTCTGTCATGAAGCATACTGGCCTGTTATTCCAAGACTGCCCCCAGACAAGAGCAGCTGCTATGATGGGGTATACTTCGAGCAGGGGAGAGGACTTGGCGGCCTCCCGGTCTGAAGAGACCTGCGCGGGCCAAGGACCCGCAAACCATTGGTCCCCGCAGATGGCCCCGAAACCGAGGGAAGCAGCAGCATCGGAAAACACCAAGGGGGAGGCATCGTTCCACTGAGGAACAAAGAGGGAGATGCCGTTCCAACTGGACAAAAAACCTGACCACATGGCCAGATCCGCCAACGCATCGCGTCCGAGGTGGATGAGGGCATGCTGATCTGAGGCTGTTGGGAGGATTCTGAGCAGGCCGGAGGTGAACAATCTGCCCTGGGGCATGATCCTGGCGGCAAAGTTGAAAGACCCCAACAATGACTGGAGTTCCAACTTTGACACCGTGCGGGTACCCACGAGCCTGGCCACCGAGTCCTTTAATCTGATTAATTTGTCCAGGGGAAGGCTGGCCTCCATTTTGACTGTGTTCAGGGTGATACCCAGAAAAGTGATCACCCTGGAGGGGCCCTCGACCTTTGTTGAAGCCACTGGGACGTTCAGGCGACTGAACAGGCTGAGGAGGCTGTCCAGCCTATCCGGGGCGTGTTGGGCCTGCTCGATGAGCAAGAAGTCGTCCAAATAATGGATAACCCTCGGACAATGGGCATGGTTGACCAGAACCCAGTGAAGTGCTTGGGCGAACTGGTCAAAGAGCCAGGGGCTGCTCTTTGACCCGAACATCAAGCGGGTGGCAAAATAATACTTTGCCCTCCATTTGATGCCGTAGAACTTCCACAGGTGAGGCAGAATTGGCAGCAACTTGAAGGCATCAGAAATGTCAGCCTTCGATAACCAAGCTCCTGCCCCGACCTGTAAGATGAGCTCTACGGCCTCGTCCAGAGAAGAATACTGCATGGAGAATTCGTCTGACGGGACCAGGGAATTTAGACTGGGGGTGTTGGATGCATGAGGAGCAGACAGGTCGTAGATTAATCTTTTTTTATTTGAGGATTTCTTGGCAACCAAGCCTATGGGTCTGACCCGGTACACAAGGAAAGGAGATTCGGCAAATGGACCAATCATGAAGCCTTTCTGCAACTCAGCCTCCAACAATTCGTCCACCGCCACGGGGTCTACAAGAGATGAGAGAAGGTTGGGGCATTCATGAGTGACCTGCGGAAGGGTGACTAACCCTGTATGGAAACCCTCCGAAAAACCCTGTTTGAGAAACAGGACGAAACTGGGGTCATGATGTTGTTGGAGGAGGGTGAGTAATAGGTCAATGTTGACCCCGCCTAGTCAGGAGCGTTTGGCCGTGCGTTGGGAACAGGAGGACTGAGGATGGGCCCTGAAGCAGGGCTTTGCACTTATCATAACTGCAGAAGCCCAGATTGAAATTGTTGCATATTTGATTCTTTCCTAAGAAAGCGATGGGACGACCGAGTTTGTCCATGAAGGGGTTGGATTTCTGCGCACCGGAGCTGATCATTGGCCTGGCAGGGGGTGGGTTGGCGACATGGGGGCACCAATCGGAAGAATGGAGGACTGATTGGCAACCGGCACAGGCTGGGGCTTTCTGGCCGGCAAAATGCCTGCAAAAGAGCTCCATGTCCAAGACAGCCCAGTTGGTGACATGCTGGTACTGGAGGAACGCCGCTGCAGCTTTTGCGGAAAAAGACCGGTGGTATTCGTAAAAGGCGGAGCCGCCATATTTGTATCCTAACTCGGTGATCCTATATAGGTATGTATCCAGTTCTTCCCTGCGGTGGGGATGAATGGAGCACACGATGTCACAGTACAGGCTGAAGGTCAGCATGAATTCAGGGATGGTGAGCTTCCTATTGAGGCAGACGTCTTTAGACCTCAGCACCACCGATACATCACCGCAGGCGATTGTCCGGTTTTCGACCGTGTCGTGGGTGGAGACCAGGATGGCGGCTAAGTTGATGTCCTTTCCTGCCAGGATATCCCGCCTGATATTCTCTGGTACGAAGAAAGCGGGGGCGATGTCGGGAGTGCCAAGACTTGTACCTGGGGTGTTGGCCGGGGAAGTTGAAGGAACAGCTTCGGGCTCTGCGGGAGGAGGAGACGTGGAAATCTTGTTCTCGACGGCCTGGAGCCTGGAATCGATGTGCGACATTGAAGACGCTAAGTTATTGATGGTTGCGTGGAGTTGGGTCAGGGATAGCTGAATGGTAGACATGGAGACCAGGTCTTCAGAGGCTCCGGGTGGTTCGGGAGCCCTGGGCGGTTCGGGAGCCCTGGGCGATTCAGGAAAGAGCACACGATATAACTCTGCCTTTCGTGCTGATGCAGAGTGGCGGATCCCTTTCTTTTTAAGTTCGGTGATCAGCCTGGGGATGGTCCAATGTCTGTAAGATGCACGGCTGCCTGCCTCGGAGATCGCTGACTCCGGGATAGACATTGAGTCTTCAATGTCGGACACGTGGGACATGATATCAAAGAAAAGATGGGCACACCGTTCGAGCCGGACCCTGTTGGGAGGATCTGAAGTGAAAAGACAAACCTCATGCAATCCAAAATTTTTTATTTTTTTTAAAACTTACCTGGAGCCTAGAGGGGTTAGGATGGAAAAATTGGAACACTGGGAGCAAGCAAAATGCCCGGGAATGTCCGCGAAGAGGGTGAACTTCACACCCCGCGAACCTGGGATTGGTAAGTGAGGAAGAAATTTTATCTGGTACCTGCGTGAAGAGGTACACCAAAATATTCTGAAAACGGAACTTACGTAGATGATGATCAGGAAGAAACGAGACCTGAATAAGGAAAAAATAAATGACAACCTGAGCGGGTCAGGAATTTACGAAAACAATGGACTGTGCAGAATGATCGGACTGGAGACCCAGGGTACGCCAGAAGTTGGTACTGAAGAGGATGAAAAGACGGTGCTGTGTAGATGAGTGGCATGTACCAAGCGCCGTGATGAGTGGACAGAAAGCATGCCCAGAGCCAACGAAACTGACCTGAACGTGTCAGGCCGAAAAAATGTAGAAAAACCTGATCGGTATCAGGTAGTGGAAGGACAAAACCTGAAAGAACATAAAAACAAAGTGGCCTGAGCGTATCAGGTAGTGAAAGAAACATGACCTGGCGTAACAGGTGACTAGAAAACGTCGGGCCCTGTAAACAAGACCGATAGCCGAGACGCATCTGGTGACGAGGCCCCAACTGGATGCCAGCGTGGAATTCACCAGTGTGGCAGGCAGTGAGGAGACATGACCCGCACATGATGGCAACGGAGAGCAAACAGGACCCGAGTTTGACAGGAAAAAGGCACAAACTGACCGTGATAGGTACACTCATGAGGCAGAAGACAAAAAGCGTGATAGGACAGTAGGAGAGGAGTTGACGTGTGGCGTGAGTTGACCAAGGGAAAAAATTTGGAATAATGAACGAAAAAACAAGCAGGTCAGACAAAAATGGACAAAAGAGGGCCTGAGTGCCAGGATCAGGACATGATAAAACCCGACCGGGACGGCCAGGAAACACGGAGTGATCATGGATGTGTCAGGCAAACGGCCATGAAAATCCGTACGTATCAGAAGGGAGAAAAACTGAACATGGCAAGCAAGAGGACATGATAAAAACCTGAACGTATCAGGAACAGGACACGCAGAAAACCTGAATGTATCAGGCGACAGGACACAAAGAAAACCTGAACGTATCAGGCGACAGGACACGAAGAAAACCTGAACGTATCAGGCGACAGGGCACGAAGAGAACCTGAACGTATCAGGTGCCAGGACATGAAGAGAACCTGAACGTATCAGGTGACAGGACACGAAGAGAACCTGAACGTAACAGGCGACAGGACACGAAGAGAACCTGAATGGATCAGGCGACAGGACATGAAGAGAACCTGAACGGATCAGGCGAGAGGACACGAAGAGAACCTGAACGTAACAGTGTGAAAACAGGAAATGAATACATGGCCGGCCAGGCAAAGAAAGCAAGGAAAACATGGTTCTCCACTGGCCTGGCCCGGCGACCCGTGGACTGGATCGGGGGGGGGCCCTGATGTGGAAAGGGGAACCCGGTGTTTGAGGATGCTGGGGAGCATGAACAGGCAGAAAAAAGGGGGGGAGGGTGACAGCCTGCGCCATGCGGCGGGCCAGAAGCCAAAGATGGGCCCTGACCCGTCTCATGTTCTGCCCCGGGCGAGCCCCCCCCACCACGGCCCTGGCCCAGGCCAGGTCAAGATAGTGGAAAAGTACCAGGACCTGGGGAAGCCGTGGCGGAGCGGACCCGGCCCGAGCAGAGGACCCTGGGACCCCATCCCTACGCACGCTGTCTCTGAGTGGGGCCCAGGGGCGGCCTGTCCTCGGAGAGAAGCTGCGCCCCAGCAGGCCCTGACCCCGCAGGCGACTGCTGGCAGACTACGGAGCTGCGCCTACCCGAGGCAGAAAAACGACCCCTCCACAGGGGAAGCGCAGCTCTCCGCGTCCCCGTCTGCCGCTCCCTCCGGCTCTGACACCGGTGATGCGACCTGCCTGAGGGAGGAGGTGACGCGCGGCACCCCCCGCAGAAGCGTCGGCTGGGAGAAGCCGCCTGCCGGCTGAAACTCCGCTGCGCTCCGATGACAGGGACCCCGCTGCAGCCGCCCGTGGCCTCTGGATGCTTACCTAGGGGCCGCAGCCGTGAATGTATGTGAGGCCGACCGGGAATCAGCCGGTGCGGCTATGCATGCGCGCCTTGAGCGGAGACGTGCTGGGGGGGGAAGTGAAGCTGGCGGTGGGCGCCCGGACATGCGGAGGAGCGACGGTGTGACACGGGACCGATTGCAGCTTACCACGATAACCGCCGTACAGGAGAAGTCGCACTCGGATGACGTCACCGCAATACGAGCACCACGCGATGCCGACACCTTGGGGAGGCCGTGCGGCCGGCTAAGTACTCTATGCCCCTCCCACAAATGCAGGCAGGAAATCCAGCCTGCTGTACTTATATATGTGTGATATATAAGTATCTGTATATTTATTGAGTAGGTGCTTGGTATTAATATTCGTTGGTGGTATAGTGTTAATAATTGACATTTTTATAAAATTATTTATTCCCATTTCGTTGGTGGTTTTTGTGGCAGCATGCTTATTAGATAAATACTTACCTGATTCGAGCATACAGCGACGTCACCAGATTCTCCGCCTCCTTCCAGCGATGCCTGCGTCTTCTCTTCCGGGTGTAGTTGTGACGTCATCGGCGCAGGCGCATTGACGATGGAGTGGCCGAGCGAGCGTCCTCCTCTCAGTGCGCCTGCGCCGACTGAATACAGTTATGGCGCAGGCGCAAGATTTTGATCGCAGACTGGGCCAGCCAGAGGACGTTCGCGTTCGCTGGCCCTGTCAATCAACATGAGGAGGGGGCGTCTTTATGAAAGGAGGATGCGGCTGCTACCAGCAAGTAGCCGCCCTACTTGCTGGTAGACAAGTAATTTGCATATTAAAAAAGTCTGTTTTTTGAATTAACTACTGAACCAAAATGATTAATAACATTATGTATTGATATATCGCAGTATAGGGATTATAAGTAGCCAAAAAAAAAAGAGTTTAGTGGGGTGACAGAAGCCCTTTAACCGCCTCCGGACCGCCTAACGCAGGATTGCGTTCCGGAGGCGGTCGCTTCATTCCTCCTTGACGCGCCGGCGCGTCATCTTGCGAGACGCGAGATTTCCTATGAATGCGCGCACACAGGAGCGCGCGTTCACAGGAAGGGCAGGTAAACTAGCTGATCTACAGCCTACCAGCGGCGATCATGGCAGGCTGGCAGGCTGTAGATACGATTTTTTTAACCCCCGAAAAATATATTAGACGCTGTTTTGTTAACAGCGTCTAATATACCTGCTACCTGGTCCTCTGGTGGTCCCTTTTGCTTGGATCGACCACCAGAGGACACAGGCAGCTCTGTAAAGTAGCACCAAACACCACTACACTACACTCCCTCCTGTCACTTATTAACCCCTTATCAACCTCTGATCACCCCATATTAGACTCCCTGATCACCCCCCTGTAAGGCTCCATTCAGACGTCCGTATGTGTTTTGGGGATTCACGGATCCGCGGATACGCAAAACACGTACGGACGTCTGAATGGAGCCTTACAGGGGGGTGATCAATGACAGGGGGGTGATCAGGGAGTCTATATGGGGTGATCACCCCCCTGTCATTGATCACCCCCCTGTAAGGCTCCATTCAAACGACCGTATGTGTTTTGCGGATCCGTGGATCCGCAAAACACATACGGACATCTGAATGGAGCCTTACAGGGGGGTGATCACCCCATATAGACTCCCTGATCACCCCCTGTCATCGATCACCCCCCTGTAAGGCTCCATTCAGACGTCTGTATGTGTTTTGCGGATCCACGGATACACGGACACCGCGGATCCGCAAAACACGGACACCGCGGATCCGCAAAACACAGACACCGGCAATGTGCTTTCCGGATTTTGCGGATCCGCACATTGCCAGAACTATATAGAAAATGCCTTTTCTTGTCCGCAATTGCGGACAAGAATAGGACATGTTCTATAGGCTCTAAAAAAAACGTAGTGTTCGCCCGATCAGGCCTGATCTTGTGCGCATACTTGCGTTCAGTCCGACCCACCGCAGTGACCGAATTTTATTTTTTATGATCACTGCAAAAGCACCGTAAAATCGCTGCGGCGCTATAAAAAGATCACTTTTGAGGGGCATGGCGAGTTCATAGAAGATTTTTATTTATTTTTTTCGCAAGTTACGGAAATTTTTATTTTATTTTTTTTCTTACAAAGTCTCATATACCACTAACTTGTGACAAAAAATAAAATCTCACATGAACTCACCATACCCCTCACGGAATCCAAATGCGTAAAAAAATTTCGACATTTATATTCCAGACTTCTTCTCACGCTTTAGGGCCCCTAAAATGCCAGGGCAGTATAAATACCCCACATGTGACCCCATTTTGGAAAGAAGACACCCCAAGGTATTTCGTGAGGGGCATGGCGAGTTCATGTAAAATTTTATTTTTGGTCACAAGTTAGTGGAATATGAGACTTTGTAAGAGAAAAAAAATAAAATAAAAAATCATTTTCCGCTAACTTGTGCCAAAAATACCTTGGGGTGTCTTCTTTCCAATATGGGGTCACTTGTGGGGTATTTATACTGCCCTGGCACTTTAGGGGACCTAAAGCGTGAGAAGTAGTTTGGAATCCAAATGCGTAAAAAATGCCCTGTGAAATCCTACAGATTATTATTGGAATTTGGGCCCCTTTGCGCACCTAGGCTGCAAAAAAGTGTCACACATGTGGTATCGTCGTACTCAGGAGAAGTAGGGAAATGTGTTTTGGGGTGTATTTTTACATATACCCATACTGTGTGTGAGAAATATCTCTGTAAATGAAAACTTTTAAATATTTTTTATACAAAGTTGTCAATTTACAGAGATATTGCTCTCAACCAGCATGGGTATATGTAAAAATACACCCCAAAACACATTGCCCTACTTCTCCTGAGTACGGCGATACCACATGTGACACTTTTTTGCAGCCTAGGTGCGTAAAGGGGCCGAAAGTCCAACGAGTACCTTTTAGGCTTTCCAGGGTTGCTCACAATTTAGCCCTGCCCAAAATGCCAGAACAGTAAACACACCCCACAAATGACCCCATTTCGGAAAGTAGACACCCCAAGGTATTTGCTGAGGGGCATATTGACTCCATGAAAGATAGAACTTTTTGTCACAAGTTAGCGGAAAGGGAGACTTTGTGAGAAAAAAATAAAAATAAAATCAATTTCCGCTAACTTGTGCAAAAAAAACTTCTATGAACTCGCCATGCCCCTCACGGAATACCTTGGGGTGTCTTCTTTCCAAAATGGGGTCACTTGTGGGGTATTTATACTGCCCTGGCATTTTAGGGGCCCTAAAGCGTGAGAATAAGTCTGGAATCCAAATGCCTATAAATGCCCTCCTAAAAGGTACTCATTGGAATTTGGGCCCCTTTGCGCACCTAGGCTGCAAAAAAGTGTCACACGTGGTATCGCCGTACTCAGGAGAAGTTGTGCAATGTGTTTTGGGGTGTCCTTTTACATATACCCATGCTGGGTGAGAGAAATATCTCTCTAAAATGACAACTTTGTATAAAAAAATGGGAAAAGTTGACTTTTAGAGAGATATTTCTCTCACCCAGCATGGGTATATGTAAAAATACACCCTAAAACACATTGCCCTACTTCTTCTGAGTACGGCGATACCACATGTGTGACACTTTTTTGCTGCCTAGGTGCCCAAAGGGGCCCAAATTCTAAAGAGCACCTTTAGGATTTCACAGGGCATTTTTTAGGCATTTGGATTCCAGACTTCTTCTCACGCTTTAGGTCCCCTAAAATGCCAGGGCAGTATAAATACCCCACAAGTAACCCCATTTTGGAAAGAAGACACCCGAAGGTATTTCGTGATGGGCATAGTGAGTTCATGGAAATTTTTATTTTTTGTCACAAGTTAGTGGAATATAAGACTTTGTAAGAAAAAAATAAATAAAAAATCATCATTTTCCGCTAACTTATGACAAAAAATAAAAAGTTCTATGAACTCACTATGCCCATCAGCGAATACCTTAGGGTGTCTACTTTCCGAAATGGGGTCATTTGTGGGGTGTTTTTACTGTCTGGGCATTGTAGAACCTCAGGAAACATGACAGGTGCTGAGAAAGTCAGAGCTGCTTCAAAATGCGGAAATTCCCATTTTTGTACCATAGTTTGTAAACGCTATAACTTTTGCGCAAACCAATAAATATACACTTATTGCATTTTTTTTTATCAAAGACATGTAGAACAATACATTTAGAGAAAAATTTATATAGAAATGTAGTTTTATTTGAAAAATTTTACAACTGAAAGTGAAAAATGTCATTTCTTTGCAAAAATTTCTGTCAATTTCGATTAATAACAAAAAAAGTAAAAATGTCAGCAGCAATAAAATACCATCAAATGAAAGCTCTATTAGTGAGAAGAAAAGGAGGTAAAATTAATTTAGGTGGTAAGTTGTATGACCGAGCAATTAACCGTGATAGTAGTGTAGTGCAGAATTGTAAAAAGTGGTCTGGTCATTAAGGGGGTTTAAGCTAGGGGAGCTGAGGTGGTTAAGCTAGAGGGAATTATGAACAGTTCCAAATACCAGTCAATATTGGCACCAAACCTTCAGGCTTCTGCTAGAAATCTAAACTTCATCTTTCAGCATGACAACGACCCAAAGCATACATCCAAATCAACAAAGGAATGGCTTCACCAGAAGAAGATTAAAGTTTTAGAATGGCCCAGTTAGAGCCCAGACCTGAATTCGATTGAAAAGCTGTGGGGTGATCTGAAGAGGGCTGTGCACAGGAGATACCCTCACAATCTGACAGATTTGGAGTGTTTTTGCAAAGAAGAGTGGGCAAATCTTGCCAAGTCAAAATGTGCCATGCTGATAAACTCATACCCAAAAAGACTAAATGCTGTAATAAAATTTAAAAGGTACTTCAACAAAGTATTAGTTTAAGGGTGTGCACACTTATGCAACCATATATTATTTTATTTTTATATTTTTTCTTCCCTCTACCTAAAAGATTTCAGTTTGTTTTTCAATTGAGTTGTACAGTTTATAGGTCACATTAAAGGTGGAAAAAGTTCTAAAATTATTTATCTTTGTCTCATTTTTTTACATCACAGAAACCTGACATTTTCACAGGGGAACAAACACTTGGATCAATGTCCATCTTCCTTTTAAAAAGGGGTTGGGTCAAATGAAAAGGGTGTGTAGAACAAGCCTCTATGTTATTTTGAATTAAAAAGTAATCTAAACCTTTTTTGAAGCCATTATTCTCACTATAGATAAACAAGGATTCCCAAAACGCCATAGCTAAGGTTGCCAAAGAAGGTGAGTATTTGGCACCCATAGGTATACTTGTGTTTTGCAAATAATATACCTGATTGAAAAGAAAAAAATATTTTTATTCAAAAAATCAATAACTTGTAACATAAACTCACTTGTTTATCTATAGTGAGAATAATCCATACTGGAGGAATATCAGATGGTACTGCAGATACATTGACGACCTGCTATTAATTTGGCAGGTGGATATGTCTGCCGTACCATCTTTCTTTTATTGAATACCTGAACAATAATGAGTTTAATTTAAAATTCACCTACTGTATACTGTCAACAAACACTTTTTTAGATTTGAAATTATATGGAGTAACAGATCAGGTTATCATGACCTCCACATTTATAAAAAAAATTGTTTCGGGTATCACCCTTTTGCATGCAAAAATATACCATCCCAAACACACACTAAAAGCCATCCCTATCGGAGAACTAACGAGGGCAAAGCGCAATTGTCCATGTTTGAACAAGAGGCAAACATTATACGCACTTTTTATTTTGATTTGCACCTTTGTTTCCATAAATATATATGTCTCTGCAAGGTATTTGTCTACATAAGATTCAGAAATTTTCCCTAATTTATGAAATCTTTTCGTTTTTCTCATTGTTTTTTGTTGGTTGTTTTTTTTTTTTTGTGGAATCATGCGTGGCTAGCAATGGCATTTATGGAGATAAATGAGCAGGACTTGAATCAATCTACAGCTGTATTACATAGCCTCAGTTTTCACAGTCCCTTTAAATAGCTATCTATTCCTTGCCATACTTCTCATTTCATTTTACTTGATCTATGATTAAGACCTGTACATGTCGAAACACGTCAGATCTTATGTTCAGGAATGGCTTTTGTTCATGCTTTTAAAGGAAGAAATAATAATTATTTTTTTATTCACTGGATACTACGTCTGTTTCTGGAAAAACTGCAGGGTGTGAATACCACCTACATCCATTGACCTCTCCACCTGAGAGCTGGACACTGCTGCTTTCTCTTGTTGCCTCTTATGACTGAATCTTTTTTTCTCCAGGCATAAGGAGTGGCCCCTTGTTTTTTGAGTAGATTTAACACAGAATGGCTTCAGTCTATGTTCTGAAGTGCAGCACTCAACCCTGAGAAATTTGCCTTATTAAAATTAAGTGTTTTTGCCCTACCGAACAGAGTTTGTTTTTTACAGTTTAGATGGAATATAATTATATTGTGGTCACTGTTAACAAGGTTTTCATGGACAGTGACATTTCCCACAATCTCTGGATTGTTAGAAATGACTACAGTCATGTCCATAAATATTGGGACATGGACACAATTCTAACATTTTTGGCTCTATACACCACCCCAATGGATTTGAAATGGAACGAACAAGATGTGCTTTATCTGCAGACTGTCGGCTTTAATTTGAGGGCATTTACATCGAAATCAGGTGAACGGTGCAGGAATTACAACAGTTTGCATATGTGCCTCCCACTTGTTAAGGGACCAAAAGTAATGGGACAGAATAATAATCATAAATCAAACTTTCACTTTTTAATATTTGGTTGCAAATCCTTTGCAGTCAATTACATCCTGAAGTCTGGAACGCATAGACATCACCAGATGCTGGGTTTCATCCCTGGTGATGCTCTGCCAGGCCTCTACTGCAACTGTCTTCAGTTCCTGCTTGTTCTTGGGGCATTTTGTCTTCAGCAAGTGAAATGCATGCTCAATCAGATTCAGGTCCGGTGATTGACTTGGCCATTGAAGAACATTCCACTTCTTTCCCTTAAAAAACTCTTTGGTTGCTTTTGCAGTATGCTTTGGGTCATTGTCCACCTGCACTGTGAAGCGCTGTCCAATGAGATCTGAAGCATTTGGCTGAATATGAGCAGATAATATTGCCCGAAACACTTCAGAATTCATCCTGCTGCTTTTGTCAGCGGTCACATCATCAATAAATACAAGAGAAGCAGTTCCATTGGCAGCCATACATGCCCACGCCATGACCCTACTACCACCACCATGCTTCACTGGTGAGGTGGTATGCTTAGGATCATGAGCCGTTCCTTTCCTTCTCCATACTCTTCTCTTCCCATCACTCTGGTACAAGTTGATCTTGGTCTCATCTGTCCATAGGATGTTGTTCCAGAACTGTGAAGGCTTTTTAGATGTTGTTTGGCAAACTCTAATCTGGCCTTCCTGTTTTTGAGGCTCACCAATGGTTTACATCTTGTGGTGAACCCTCTGTATTCACTCTGGTGAAGTCTTCTCTTGATTGTTGACTTTGACACACCTACACCTACCTCCTGGAGAGTGTTCTTGATCTGGCCATCTGTTGTGAAGAGTGTTTTCTTCACTAGGGAAAGAATTCTTCGGTCATCCACCACAGTTGTTTTCCGTGGTCTTCCGGGTCTTTTGGTGTTGCTGAGCTCACTGGTGCGTTCCTTATTTTTAAGAATGTTCCAAACATTTGTTTTGGCCACGCCTGATGTTTTTGCTTTCTCTCTGATGGGTTTGTTGTGTTTTTTCAGCCTAATGATGGCTTGCTTCACTGATAGTGACAGCTCTTTGGATCTCATCTTGAGAGTTGACAGCAACAGATTCCAAATGCAAATGGCACACTTGAGATGAACTCTGGACCTTTTATCTGCTCATTGTAATTGGGATAATAAGGGAAGACAATTGTGTCAGTGTCCCAATATTTATGGACCTGACTGTAGATCCAGAAGAGCATCGCCTATAGTACGATGATATCGGTGATATTGGGGGGGTCTATAGATCACACCAAAAATTATTTTTTTCATAATTTTCTTCCCTCTATAACTCCACCGACAAGGTTCCAACATCCTCACAACCTTCATCCACAATTGTTTCTTTCACACTTACTTCCATATCACTCGTAGCATACAGACATAAACCACCACCTTCTCAGTTAACCCTATAGTTTCTAAAGAGTATAAAACCTTGAAGATTTATAGCCCAATTATGAGAAGAGTCCAGTCATGTCTCAGCAACACCAACTTCATCGATATGTTTCTCCAGTACCAAGGCCTCAAGCTCTCCCATTTTGCTTGCTATACTTTTGGCATTTGTGAACATACATTTTAAGTTGTCATCAAATTTTACAGTTTTAGGAAATTTATTTTTGGATTTTTTATGACCATTTTTCCTGACAGATATCCTTATCCACTTTTCTAATCCTCCCCCCACCAATGTATTCTGACCCCTCTTTATCTGTCTATCTCCATATTTATAGCCATATCCTCCACCTTGTTCCTAGTTTAAATGCATTTCCAGCCAGAATTCTCTCCCCGAACATAGCAGCTCCCCTTCCATTGAGGTGCAAATTATCTGCGGAAAACAGTTTGTAGCCCAGTGAAAAGTCAGCCCAGTGGTCTATGAACTCAAACCCTTCTGCTCTACACCAAGATTTAAGCCATGCACTCCTTAAGCTCCCGCTGGCAGCCCTGAGTAGGGGACCTGAACTTTGGAGCACTAAAATGGCTAAAAAAAAGTCATGGAAAGGGCTAGAGGGCTGCAATAGGCACCAAAATGTGGTTACGAGCATGGCAAGTGCTTTGCAAACAAATGTCGATAGGAAAATGACTTCAAATACGTAAAAATAAAAAATAATAATCTTGATCTAGGAGGAGGAGGTCCATATGGGGTAGGAGGTTGCGGAGGCGGTGGATGTGGTGGTGTAGGTGGAAGCGGCGGTGAAGGAGGAGGTAGCCAACACTGGTTTTGTTTTTGTTTTATTATTTTTTGTTTAAATTTGGGTAGACCCCAAAACATTATTGATAAAAATAAAACAAAGAGAAAGTGCGCTGGACTACAACAATGGCTGGGTGAGGCCGGTATACATGTCTATTCTGCACAAGGTACGGAAATGTCCTGTGGGATCCCTGCCTGGTTCATTTTAATGAACGTGAGCTTGTCCACATTGGCTGTGGACAGGCAGCTGCGCTTGTCTGTGATAACCCCCTCCTGCCGTGCTAAACAAACGTTCAGACAATACACTGGTTGCAGGGCAGGCCAGCCCTCCAAGGCGTAAAGGGCAAGCTCAGGCCATGTGCCCAATTTGGAGACCCAGAAGTTGAAGAGGGCAGACCCATCAGTCAGTACGTGTAGGCGTGTGCACACATACTGCTCCACCATGTTGATGAAATGCTGCCTCCTGCTAAGACGTTCCATATCAGCTGGTGGTGCTGGTTGTTGTGGTGTGCTGACAAAGCTTTTCCACATTTCGGCCATGCTAACCCTGCCTTCTGAGTTGCTGGCGGTGCCCCAGCTGCGTTGGCGACCTCTTCCTCCTCCTCTGCCTTCGCCTTGTGCTTCCACTGTGCCCCCGCTGTCAGGTGAAAATGCCATCAGCAGCGCATCTACCAATGTATGCTTGTACTCGCGCATCTTCCGATCGCGCTCCAGTGATGGAAGTAAGGACGGTACGTTTTCCTTGTAACAGGGATCCAGCAGCGTGCCCACCCAGTAATCAGCACAAGTTAGAATATGGCCAACTTGGCGGTGGTTGCGGAGACACTGCAGCATGTAATCACTCATGTGTGCCAGGCTGCCCAGAGGCAACGACAAGCTGCCCTCTGTGGGAGGTGTATCGTCTGTATCCCCCCAGCCACGCACCAGTGATGCCCATGAGCTGGTTTAGGTGCCACCCTGCTGTGAACACGGTTCCTCCTCCTCCATCTCATCCTCCACCTTGTCATCCTCCAGAACTGTGCCCTGGCTGGACAATTGTGTACCTGGCATATGTTGGTGCAGGAACCCACCCTCAGAGCCACTTGTGAATGATTGGCCTGAAACCCTTGTAAATGATCCCTCTTCCTTCTCCTCCTGTGCCACATCCTCTTCCATCGCCCGAAGAGTTTTTTCAAGGAGGCATAGAAGTGGGATAGTTACGCTGAGAACAGCTTCATCGGCACTGGCCATGTTGGTGGAGTACTCGAAACAGCGCAACAAGGAGCACAGTTCTCGCACGGAGGCCCACTCATTGATGGTGAAGTGGTGCTGTTCTGCAGAGCGACTCACCTGTGCGTGCTGCAGCTGAAACTCCACTATCACCTGCTGCTGATTGCACAGTCTAGCCAGCATGTGCAAGGTGGAGTTCCACCTTGTGGGCACGTCGCATATGAGGCGGTGAGCAGGAAGGCCGAAGTTACGCTGCAGCGCTGACAGGTGAGCAGCAGCAGGGTGAGAACACCGAAAGCGCGCACAGACGGCCCGCACTTTCTGCAGCAGCTCTGACATATTGGGGTAATTTTTCAGGAATTTCTACACCACCAAATTCAGCACATGCGCCAGGCAAGGGATGTGCATCAAACCGGCTAGACCCAGAGCTGCTATGAGATTTCGCCCATTATCGCACACCACCAGACTGGGCTTGAGGCTCACTGGCACCAACTACTCATCGGTCTGTTGTCCCACACCTGTCCACAGCTCCTGCACGGTGTGGGGTTTGTCACCCAAACATATTTTAAAACTACCTGCTGTCATTTACCCCTGGCTGTGCTGAAGTTGGTGGTGAAGGTGTTACGCTGACTGGATGAGGAGGCGGTGGAGGATGAGGAAGCAGAGTAGGAGGAGGAAGCAACAGGAGGCAAAGAAAAACGCCCTGCAATCCTCGGTGGTGGAAGGACATGCGCCAAACTGCTATCTGCCTCAGGCCCAGCCGCCACTGCATTTACCCAGTGTGCTGTTGGGGAGATATAAAATCCCTGACTGTGCTTACTGGTCCACGTATCCGTAGTTAGGTGGACCTTGCCACAGATGGCGTTGCGCAGTGCACACCTGATTTTGTCCCCGACTTGGTTGTGCAGGGAAGGGATGGCTCGCCTGGAAAAGTAGTGGCGGTTGGGCACGACATACTGTGGGACAGCCACCGCCATAAGTCTTTTAAAACTCTACGTCTCCACCAGACGGAATGACAGCATTTCAAAGGACAGAAATTTATAAATGCGGGTGGGTAGGGGGGTACTTCCTCTTTCGCTCCAGTGTTTGGGAGATAGACAGCTGAACGCTTCCATGGGACATTGTATAGATACTTGATGATCGAGGTGGTGGCGTTGCTGGCACATCCTCTGTTTGCGGGGTGGCAGGTGCCACTGTCACTCTAGAGGGGGATGAAGAAGCCGAGACTGCAGCAGAAGAGGAAGCAGGAGGAGCCAGAGACCTTTCTTGGTTTATGAATTGCTCGTGCTTTGCACTTAAATGCCTGGTCATGCAGGTTGTGAACGTTTATGCCTCACTTCAGGCTCTGATTGCACAGCGTGCAAACCACTTGTGTCTTGTCATCAGCACATTGTCTGAAGAACTGCCACACCAGGGAACTCCTTGGAGCTGGCTTTGGTGTGCTCGGCCCCTTGGTGCGGTGGGCAGTAGCAGGCGTACTGTCTAGGGGACGGACACTCCGCTTTTGCACCCTGCTCCCTCTTTTGCTGTGCTGGTGGCTCTGTGCGACCACCGCCTCTTCCTCCGAACTACACAGGTCACTAGCATGACCTTGATTCCATGAGGGGTCAAAGACCTCATCGTCCTCCACATCTTCACCCCTGCCCTCCTTGTCGGTCTGCACACTGCAGAAAGCCACAGCAGTTGGCACCTGTTTTTCGTCATCATCCGTGATGTGCTGCGGTGGTCCTCCCATGTACTCATCCTGAAACATAAGTGGTTGAGCATCGGTGCACTCAATCTCTTCCACTTCTGGGGCAGGGCTATGTGGATGGCCCTGGTAAACCCTGCTAGCAGAGTCATCAAAAAGCAGAAGAGACTGCTGCATGACTTGGGGCTCAGACTGCTTGACTGATTTGCAAGTGGGTGATGTGAAAGACTGATGGCCATGGGCTGCAGGTGCCAACTCTGATCTTTCAGCAGGGGACTGGGTGAAAGACAATATGAAGGAACTGGAGGCACTGTCAGCCACCCAATCTACTATCGCCTGTACTTGTTCTGGCCTCACCATTCGTAGAGCGGCATTCGGCCCTACTAAATAACACTGCAGGTTCTGCCACCTACTCGCACCTGAGGAAGGTGTTTCACTTGTGCGTGTAGCTTGCACAGATCGACCACGTCCTCTCCCTGCAACAGGAGCTCCATCAATGCATCATTCTCTAGGGTGACCACTAAAACTGTACCCTCGTTCATTTCAGAATTTTCTGATGTTTTCTCTGAGAGTGGTAATCTGGAGTTGCCTCCGCATCGGGAGTATGACTGTACCATCAATCTTATTCCCGGAGCTAAATTGCCCAAATCTCGGTTGTATAATCTTTCAGAACCCGAAAGAAAGGCCATGCGAGAGTGTATTACCGAGAGTTTGGCAAAGGGACATATTAGACCAGCCAAGTCCCCAGTGGCTGCTGGATTTTTCTTTGTAAAGAAAAAAGATGGTACCCTGAGACCATGCCTGGACTTCCGTGAGCTCAATGGTATTACTGTCCGTGATCCTTACCCCCTTCCTTTGATTCCGGATTTGTTTAGTCAAATTGTCGGTGCCAAGGTGTTCTCTAAGTTGGATCTGAGGGGGGCATATAATCTGGTAAGGATCAAGGAGGGGGATGAGTGAAAGACCGCATTTAATACCCCTGAGGGTCATTTTGAAAACCTGGTCATGCCCTTTGGGTTAACCAATGCTCCTGCGGTTTTTCAACACTGTCAATGACATCTTTCATCATCTGGTGGGGAGGTTTGTCGTTGTATACCTTGATGACATTCTAATTTATTCGCCTGATATAGAGACTCATTAGGATCATGTGAGACAGGTGTTACAGATCCTAAGAGAGAAGTTGTATAAGATGGAAAAGTGTGTATTTGCTGTACAGGAAGTGCAATTTCTGGGTTACCTGCTCTCATCCTCAGGTTTTCATATGGATCCCGAGAAGGTCCGTGCCATGTTGGACTGGGATCGACCCGAAAATCTGAAAGCGCTTATGTGTTTTTTGGGGTTTAGCAACTACTACCGTAAATTTATCTTAAACTATTCATCGGTGGTTAAACCTTTAACAGACATGACTAGGAAGTGTGCTGATATTTCTATCTGGTCTGATGCGGCATTACAGGCCTTTTCTGCTGTGAAAGAATGTTTTGCTTCGGCCCCTATTCTGATGCAACCGGACGTGACTCGGCCATTTATTGTTGAGGTTGATGCGTCCGAGGTAGAGGTAGGAGCAATCTTGTCGCAAGGTCCTTCACCTAGTAAATGGCGCCCATGTGCATTTTTCTCAAAAAAACTCTCTACTGCTGAAAGGAATTATGATGTAGGGAATAGGGAATTGCTGGCCATTAAGTTGGCGTTCGAGGAATGGTGGCATTGGTTGGAAGGAGCAATTAACCCTATTACAGTAATTACGTATCACAAGAATCTGGCCTACCTGGAGTCGGTTAAGCGACTGAACCAAAGGCAGGCCAGATGGTCATTGTTTTTCACCAGATTTAACTTCATCGTCACTTACGACCTGGAGTTAAGAACGTCAAGGAAGATGCTTTGTCGCGTAGCTTTCCTGGGGGAGGTGAGTCTAATGACCCTAGTCCCATTTTATCTGAAGGGGTAGTCGTATTCGCTCTTTATCCTGATCTTGAGGCCAGGGTGTTGGAGGCACAGGAGGATGCTCCAGACTCTTGTCCTCTGGGAAAGTTGTTTGTTCCCTCCGAATTACGTCACAAGGTGTTCGAGGAACATCACTGTACGGTGCTTGCTGGGAACCCTGGGAGCAGATTGACTCTCGATCTCATCTCTCGCAGATTTTCGTGGCCGGGGTTGCGTAAGTGTGTTGTGGACTATGTGTCATACTCGGCGGCCTTCCGGATCTCTGCTTCCATTGCCCACCCCGTCCAGACCTTGGACCCATTTGTCCATGGATTTTATCACGGATTTACCAAATTCTTCGGGAAAAACTGTGATTCTGGTGGTTGTAGATCGTTTTAGTAAAATGGCACACTTTATTGCATTACCTAGTCTACCCAATGCTAAAACTCTTGCACAGGTGTTTGTCGACAACATTGTGAAACTACATGGAATTCCCTCTGATGTGGTGTCCGATAGAGGGACTCAGTTTGTTTCCAGATTCTGGAAAGCGTTCTGTACTCGTCTGGGTGTACAATTGTCCTTCTCTTTGGCTTTTCATCCTCAGTCGAACGGACAGACGGAGCGCACTAATCAGAATCTGGAGACTTACTTGAGATGTTTTGTTTCAGAGAATCAGGAAGAGTGGTCTTCATTTTTGTCGTTAGCTGAGTTTGCTATAAATAACCGTAGACAGGAATCCACTGATAAGTTGCAGTTATTTGGGGCATATGGGTTCCATCCACAGTTTGGTATATTTCCTGGTGCTCAAAATTCCGGCATTCCTGAGGAACGATTTTCCTCTTCTTTGTCTTCTATTTGGCGGAAAATCCAAAATAACCTGTAAAAGATGGGCAACAGGTATAAGCGTGTGGCTGACAGACGTATGAGTGGTCCGGACCTGAGAGTGAGTGATTCTGTGTGGTTGTCTACAAGAAACATTAAACTTAAGGTACCTTCTTGGAAGTTGGGCCCAAGATTTATTGGTCCATATAAGATCACTGCCATTGTTAACCCTGTAGCCTTCCGTCTTGAACTTCCTCTGGCATTGAAAATCCATAATGTATTTCATAAATCGTTGCTAAAGAAATGTGTCGAACCTGTTGAGCCGTCCTCCTTGCCTCCCGCTCCTGTCATGGTGGACGGCAATTTAGAATTTCAGATCAGCAGGATTGTCGACTCCCGAGTTCTCCGGAGATCCCTCCAGTATCTCGTTCATTGGACCGGGTACGGACCAGAGGAGAGGATGTGGGTTCCAGCGACTGATGTTAATGCTAGTCGTCTGGTGAGAGCATTCCACAGAGCTCATCCTGATAAGGTCGGTCCTGGGTGCCCGGAGGTCACCCGTAGAAGGGGGTTACTGTCAGATCTGTGACAGGTCCCAGAAGGTCTGAAAGATTATCTATGCATTAGTGATCTGACAGCCTCTTTTGGTTTCACTTTGTCTGTGTGTTGCTGGTATGTCCACACCTCCTGGTCAGGTGTGGATCATGTGACCTCTACCACGCCCTATTTAGTCTGACTTTTCCCATCACTCCTTGCTTGGGATAGCTTCATTTGGTCTTGGAAGAGCTGGAGTGTGGTTCGTGTTGAAGTCCTGTTCATCCTTCATCCTCTGAAGTTAAGTGTTCCGCTTGTCGTGTTTTGTATTCCCCCCCAGTTGTTTACTAGGCCTCAGTGAGACGCTAGTTCCTTCACCAGGGAAGGAACAGGTGGTCTCTGCCCTGTCATTATCTTTAGGGCATCTGAGGGTCACCAGTGTTTTCTAGGTTCCCGTGTATGGGTGTATCTACCATCGAGAGGTGCCCATACGGATAGGAGTTAGGGCCAGGAGCAGGGGTTTTATAGGTGGTGACCCTTTTCCTTCCTGATTGTCTTTTGGTGTTCTCCCCTACTACATCCGTGACAATACCAGCAGCACCACGACCAGGGCCACGTCCCTTATTTGAAGCTCTCCTCATTTTTTGCGTTCACCCACCACACTAACAGATGGTTTATGTCAGACGACAATGTAACCGCCAATAGTCAACAATTAAGTTCACTGACAGTAAGGCTGTGCCGGTGTCATAAAGAGAAAACATTTCTTGAGGTCACACAATAGTGTGACAGGCGAATTTAATACAATTACTTTACGGTCAGAAAAATTTTGAATTTGTCAACCAGCAGCAGTATTTAACTGTTTTATTGGACTGTCAGAAATGCAGCGCAGACCGCAAATGTACTATCTAGAACAAAAAGTGAGGTTTTTTTTCAAACGACAATGTAACAGCAGTATTTAACTGTTTTATTGGACTCTCAGAAATGCAGAGTAGGCCGCAAATGTACTATCTAGTAGTGTTGAGCGCGAAGATTCAAAAAGCAAATATTTTGCGCGAATATCGGCACTTCGCGATTTCGCTAATATTTTGCACTATATTGTGCTATATATTCGGAAAAACGAATATTCTTTTTTTTGGTTTGTTTTTTTTTTTACACAAAATTACTGTACACATATAATTGATTGTGTTTAAAAAGTCCAAAGGCTCCAATCTTACTCACATTGACGAGTAAGTGATTGAAGCGCGAATCTTCGTAATGCGACTTTATTTGCGCTGCTGCGAATATCGGCACATCCCAGAAGAGATCGGCAAAGAGCTTAGCATTCATATAGCACCATATTCGCGAATATGTCGAACTTCGAAATATTCGATTTACGAAAAAATATACATTTTTTTTTCCCACTGTACAGATTACAATGATCTGTACTTTGTAAAGTAATGTCATCATCCCCCACTGTTTCTTGATTGTGTCCCAAAAGTCCAAAAGCTCCAATCTTATTCACATTGCCGAGTAAGTGATTGAGGCGCGAATCTTCGTAATGCGACTTTATTTGCACTGCTGCGAATATTCGTTTTTTTTTGATTATTGTTTCCACTGTACAAATTAGTAGCAAATAAGCGAATTATCAAATATATATCGAATAGGCGAATTATCAAACAGCGATGAGGCGAATATTTGAAAAATATTATTAACCCTGCCACAGTAGTTAGAATATACCGTCGGATCTGAGTTTTCACTAAAGCATGGAAAACTCAGATCCGATAGTACAGGGTGGGCCATTTATATGGATACACCTTAATAAAATGGGAATGGTTGGTGATATTAACTTCCTGTTTGTGGCACATTAGTATATGTGAGGGGGGAAACTTTTCAAGATGGGTGGTGACCATGGCGGCCATTTTGAAGTCGGCCATTTTGAATCCAACTTTTGTTTTTTCAATAGGAAGAGGGTCATTTGACACATCAAACTTATTGGGAATTTCACAAGAAAAACAATGGTTGCTTGGTTTTAATGTAACTTTATTATTTCATGAGTTATTTACAAGTTTCTGACCACTTACAAAATGTGTTCAATGTGCTGCCCATTGTGTTGGATTGTCAATGCAACCCTTTTCTCCCACTCTTCACACACTGATACCAACACCGCAGGAGAAATGCTAGCACAGGCTTCCAGTATCCGTAGTTTCAGGTGCTGCATATCTCGTATAATCTGAAGGCAATCGTCTATGCTGTGAAGATACGAGATGTGCAGCACCTGAAACTACGGATACTGGAAGCCTGTGCTAGCATTTCTCCTGTGGTGTTGCTATCAGTGTGTGAAGAGTGGGAGAAGAAGGTTGCATTGACAATCCAACACAATGGGCAGCACATTGAACACATTTCATAAGTGGTCAGAAACTTGTAAATAGCTCATGAAAGAATAAAGTTACGTTAAAACCAAGCACACCATTGTTTTTCTTGTGAAATTCCCAATAAGTTTGATGTGTCACATGACCCTCTTCCTATTGAAAAAACAAAAGTTGGATTCAAAATGGCCGACTTCAAAATGGCCGCCATGGTCACCACCCATCTTGAAAAGTTTCCCCCCTCACATATACTAATGTGCCACAAACAGGAAGTTGATATCACCAACCATTACCATTTTATTAAGGTGTATCCATATAAATTGCCCACCCTTTATATTCTAACCACACAGTGACGTGACGCTTGTCGGGGAGGAGTATGTAAAAACTGTAAAGATAGATAAAACATAATTTGAATATTCTAAATAAAGAATATATTTGCTTTAGGGCGATATTTTGGTTTTTTAGAATATTCATAATATTCTAAAACAAGAATATATAGTAAGTATTATAGAGAATATTCACCAAATAATTTAATTTTTTTTGTAATTTAACTAATATAGTGGTAGAATCTTAAATAGTCTATTCAAATCACTATATTGGTATATATTAATGTTTTATAATATGCCCAATATTCTTCGAAAGAAAATATAGCACAAAATTTAATGCTATATTTTCTTTCTTGAAGAAAGTTGCATTATGCAATTAAAAATTACGATTTATCTCATATATACTAAATAATATCGAATTCGAATATTCGCGAATATTTTACGAATATTCTTTCGAATATTCGCGAAATATCGCGAATTCGAATATGGGACATGCCGCTCAACACTACTATCTAGCACGAAAAGTGAGTTTTTTTCAAACGACAATGTAACAGCAGTATTTAACTTTTTAACTGTTTTATTGGACTGTCAGAAATGCAGCGCAGGCCGCAAAGGTACTTTATGGATAAAAATATATGATTTTTTCACTGACAAATGAAAGATGGATTTAACTGATTTTCTTTCATTATCACAAATGCAGTGCAGGGCACAAATGTACTTTTTAGCGAAAATAAATTAATTTGTCCCCCCAGAATCTAACAGATGGTTTTACTGAATTGATTACACTCACATATGCAGCACAGGGGTACTTTACAGAAAAAAAATGTGAATCTGTCACCACCTGGGTCCCTTCCTCTGGCACATATGCAGTGCAGGTGCACTTAAAGAATGGGTATATGTTGCCCACTGAACTAAAAGAACAGAATTAAATTATTGCCCCTGGCACATATGCAGTGCTGGTGCACTGAACTTGCACAAAATGGCCGCTGACGCCTACCTAACGAACAGACGGATAAAACTTATTTTTCTGTGTCACTGGGCTCAGGGCAGGGTACAAAAATGTTGCATTACACCCACACAAAAAATTATTTAAAAAAAAAATCGCTGTAGATCGCAGAGTTAACAACAAGTTCTGATATCAGATTCTTTCCTATTCTCTCCCTCACAGCAGCAGCATCCTATCCCTACACTAGTAAGAGCTAAGTGACGTGCGGCGCTACATGACTCCAGCTTATATAGAGGCTGGGTCACATGCTGCACTGGCCAATCACAGCCATGCTATTAGTAGGTATTAGATTTGAGCGAACCCGAACTGTAAAGTTCGGGTTCGTACCGAACTTTAGGTTTTTCGGCACCCGGACTCGAACCATTTTCGTAAAAGTTTGGGTTCGGTGCTTTCTTGGTGCTTTTTGAAAGGCTGCACAGCAGCCAATCAACAAGCGTCATACTACATGCCCTAAAAGGCCATCACAGCCATGCCTACTATTGGCATGGCTGTGATTCGCCAACTGCAGCATGTGACCCAGCCTCTATTTAAGCTGGAGTCACGTAGCGCCGCCCATCACTCTGCTTGGATTAGTGTAGGGAGAGGCTGCAGCTGCTGTCAGGGAGAGATCAGGGAGAAATATTATCAAGAACTACCTTTTTACTCAGCGATCAAATGTGTTTTGTGGGTGCAGTGCACATTTTTTTTTAAGCCTGCACTGAGCAAACTACTGCTGAAAACGAACTTTTTTTTACTTCAGTTTGTCAATATCAATACATAATCGGCAGCCATTTTATGCAACGATAGTGCACCATCACTATCTATCTGCATGTCTGCTAGTCCAGAAATACAGCGTTTTGCTTACTGTGCTTAAAAAAAACAATTTTTTTCATATACTGCACATCTGTTATTACAATTGCATAGGTGACTGTCACATTTAGCCACGAATATGGCTTTTAGGATACTGTGGTGAAAAATCCCTCTGATATACTGCACATCTGTTATTACACTCGCATAGGCCACAAATAAGGCTTTTAGGATACTGTGGTGAAAAAAAAACTATTTTTCATATACTGCACATCTGTGATTACACGTGCATAGGTGACTGTCACATTTAGGCCACAAATACCGCTGTCATATAGAGTTAAAAAAAAAAAAAAAGAGTGCAATTCCCTACATCAGGGTTTATATTGGCGGTTAATTATTTTTAACATACTTAACCACTTTTTACTTTGCTTTGTGAACGCTAACTGTGAGGCACATATCTAAAAAGGGATGCGGTCATGGTCATGGTGTTGGTGTTGGTGGAGCCTCTGGTGCAGGGAGAGGACGTGGCCTTTCTGCCACAGCTACACGTCCTACTGAACCTACTATTTCAGGTCCCAGTAGCCGCCAGAATCTACAGCGATATTTGGTCGGGCCTAATGCCATTCTAAGGATGGTAAGGCCTGAGCAAGTACAGGCGCTAGTCAACTGGGTGGCCGGTAGAGTTGAGCGGACACCTGGATGTTCGGGTTCGGCCGAACTTGAAAAAAAAGTTCGGGTTCGGGACCCGAACTTGAACCCGAACCCCATTGAAATCAATGGGGACCCGAACTTTTGGGCACTAAAATGGCTCTAAAATAGTCCTGGAAAGGGCTAGAGGGCTGCAAAAGGCATCAAAATGTGCTTAAGAGCATGACAACTGTTATGCAAACAAATGTGGAAAGGGAAATGGCTTAAAATAACATAAAATACAGAAAAATTAAAAATAACAATCTGGATCTAGGAGTAGGAGGTTGAGGAGGCGGTGGATGGGTGGAAGTGGCGGTGTAGGTTGACGTGGCGGTGAAGGAGGAATAGGTAGCCAACACTGATTTGTGTTCTTTTTTATTTTTAAATTGGGGTATCCCCCAAAATATTGGGACATATAACAAAATAAAACTAAGAATAAGTGCACTTGAGTACAAGAATGGATGGTTGAGGCTGGTATAAATGTCTATTCTGCACAAGGTACGGACAAGTCCTGTGGGATCCATGCCTGGTTCATTTTAATAAACGTTAGCTTGTCCACATTGGCTGCGGCCTGTGATAATGCTCTCTGCCGTACTAAACACACGTTCACACTATATACTGGCTGCAGGGCAGGTCAGCACCTCCAAGGCTGACAAAGCTTTTCCACATTTTGGCCATGCTAACCCTGCCTTCTCAGGTGCTGGTGGTGCCTCAGCTGCGTTGGCGACCTTTTCCTCCTCCTCTGCCTTCGCCTTGTGCTTCCACTGTGCCCCCGCTGTCAGGTGGGAATGCTATCATCAGCGTGCGCTTGTAGTCGCGCATCCTCCGATCAGTAACAGATGTTTACACTAAATTTAGTTCCCTGTCAGCAATGCAGAGCAGGGGTTCATTCATGGCAAAAGGGGGTTCATGTCACCCAGAAATACAACAGAGGATTTTGAGAGATTTAGGCCCCTGTCACACAGGCACAGCAGGGGTTCCTTCACGGAAAAAGGGGGATCATGTCACCCAGCAATACAACAGAGGAATTTGAGAGATTTCGGCCCCTGTCAGCAATGCAGAGCAGGGGTTCATTCACGACAAAAGGGGGTTTATGTCACCCAGCAATACAACAGAGGATTTTGAGAGATTTAGGCCCCTGTCAGCAATGCAGAGCAGGGGTTCTTTCACGGCAAAAGGGGGTTCATGTCACCCAGCAATACAACAGAGGATTTTGAGAGATTTAGGCCCCTGTCACCCAGGCACAGCAGGGGTTCATTCACGGCAAAAAGGGGATCATGTCACCCAGCAATACAACTGAGGATTTTGAGAGATTTAGGCCCCTGGCAGCAATGTAGAGCAGGGGTTCATTCACGGCAAAAGGGGGTTCATGTCACCCAGCAATAGAACAGAGGATTTTGAGAGATTTAGGCCCCTGTCACCCAGGCACAGCAAGGGTTAATTCACGGCAAAAGGGGGTTCATGTCACCCAGCAATAGAACAGAGGATTTTGAGAGATTTAGGCCCCTGTCACCCAGGCACAGCAGGGGTTTGTATACGCCAAAAACGATAAAATGTCACCCGACAATTGAAAATCCTAATTTTTTCAATTTAGGGCACTAAAATTGGCACTTTTTTTAATTAAAATGGCTCTAAAATAGTCCTTGAAAAGGCTAGAGGGATGTAAAAGGCAGTAAAACGTGCTTAAGAGCATGGCAACTGCTCTGCAAACAAATGTGGATAGCGAAATAACTTAAAATGAAATAAAATAACTAAAAATTACTAATTATTAACCTGCAACTCAGAGAAGGAGGTGGATATGGAGTCGGAGGTTGAGGAGCCGGTGAATGTGGTGTTGTAGGTGGAGGCAGCAATGGAGGAGGAACAGGTAGCCAACAATGTTTTATTTTTTTATTGGGGTAGGTAGCCCCCAAAATATTGGGACAAATAAAAAATAAAAAAGAAAACAAAGAATCATTGCACTTGACTTGAGTACAAGAATGTATGTTTGATGGTGGTATAAGGCTCCATTCACACGTCCGCAATGTGTTTTGCGGATACACGGAGTCACGGATCCGCAAAACACGGAAAGCGGCAATGTGTGTTCCGCATTTTGCGGACCGCACATTGCCGACATAATAGAATATGCCTGTTCTTGTCCGCAATTGCGGACAAGAATAGGACATGTTCTATTTTTTTGCGGAAACGGAAGCACGGATGCGGAAGTGCGGATCCGCAAATGTGGATGCGGACAGCACATTCCGTCCCCATAGAGAATGAATGGGTCCGCACCCTTTCCGCAAAATTGCGGAAAGGATGCGGACACATTTTGCGGACGTGTGAATGGAGCCTAAATGTCTATTCAGCACAAGGTACAGACAAGTCTTGTGGGATCCAAGCCTGGATCATTTTAATGATCGTGAGCTTGTCCACGTTGGCTGTGGACAGGCGGCTGCGTCTGTCTGTAATGACGCCTCCTGCCGTGCTAAATACACGTTCAGAGAGTACACTGGCTGCAGGGCAGGTCAGCACCTCCAAGGCATACAGGGCAAGCTCTGGCCATGTGGACAATTTGGAGACCCAGAAGTTGAATGGGGCAAAACCATCAGTCAGTACGTGTAGGCGTGTGCACAGGTACTGTTCCACCATGTTGTTCAAATGCTGCCTCCTGCTAACACGCTCCATATCAGCAGTTGGGGCCGGTTGTTGCGGTGAGGTGACAAAGCTTTTCCACATGTCAACCATGCTAACCCTGCCTTCTGAGCTGCTGGCGCTGACACAGCTGCGTTGGCAACCTTCCTTCTCCCCTGCCTTCGCCTTGTGCTTCCACTTGTCCCCCGACGTCAGTCGGGAATGCTCTCAGGAGTGCGTCTACCAGCGTGCGCCTGTAGTCGCGCATCTTCCGATCACGCTCCAGTGAGGGAATTAAGGACGGCACATTGTCTTTGTAACGGGGATCCAGTAGGGTGGCCACCCAGTAGTCAGCACATGTTAAATGTGGGCAACTCTGCAGGCATTGCAGCATGTAGTTGCTCATGTGTGCCAGGCTGCCCAGAGGTAAGGACAAGCTGTCCTCTGTAGGAGGTGTATCGTCTGCATCCTCCGTATCCCCCCAGCCACGCGCCAGTGATGGGCCCGAGCTGCGTTGGATACCACCCCGCTGTGAACATGCTTCATCCCCATCCTCCTCCTCATCCTCCTTGTCCTCGAGTAGTGGGCCCTGGCTGGCTAAATTTGTACCAAAGTGTTTTCTCAATGAGACATAGAAATGGTATTGTAACGCTGATAACGGCGTCATCGCCACTGGCCATGTTGGTGGAGTACTCGAAACAGCGCAACAGGGCACACAGGTCTCGCATGGAGGTCCAGTCATTGGTGGTGAAGTGGTGCTGTTCCACAGTGCGACTCACCTGTGCGTGCTGCAGCTGAAACTCATCTATGGCCTGCTGCTGCTCGCACAGTCTGTCCAGAATGTGCAAGGTGGAGTTCCACCTGGTGGGCACATCGCATATGAGACAGTGAGAGGGAAGGCCGAAGTTACGCTGTAGAGCAGACAGCCGAGCTGCGGCAGGATGAGAATGCTGGAAGCGCACACAGACGGCCCGCACTTTATGCAGCAGTTCAGACATGTCGGGGTAGTTGTGAATGAATTTCTGCACCACCAAATTCAGCAAATGCGCCAGGCAAGGGATGTGCGTCAAACCGGCTAGTCCCAGAGCTGCAACGAGATTTCGCCCATTATCTCACACCACCAGGCCGGGCTTGAGGCCCACTGGCAGCAACCACTCGTCGGTCTGTTGTTCTATACCCCGCCACAACTCCTGCGCGGTGTGGGGCCTGTTCCCCAAACACATCAGTTTCAGAATGGCCTGCTGACGTTTACCCCTGGCTGTGCTGAAGTGCTGAAGTTGGTGGTGAAGGTCTGTCGCTGACCGGATGAGGAGGTGGTAGAAGAGGAGGAGGAAGCCGAGAAGGAAGAGGAGGCAACAGGAGGCAAAGAATGATGCCCTGCAATCCTTAGCGGCGGAAGGACGTGCGCCAAACAGCTTTCCTCCTGGGGCCCAGCCGCCACTACATTTACCCAGTGTGCAGTTAGGGAGATATAGCGTCCCTGGCCGTGCTTACTAGTCCACGTATCTGTGGTTATGTGGACCTTGCCACAGATAACGTTGCGCCGTGCGCACTTAATTTTATCCAATACTTGGTTATGCAGGGAGGTGCCTCCCCTGGAGAAGTAGTGGCGGCTGGGAACGACGTACTGTGGGACAGCAAGCGACATGAGCTGTTTGAAGCTGTCCGTCTCCACCAGCCTGAATGACAGCATTTCAAAGGCCAGCAGTTTAGAAAAGCTAGCATTCAGGGCAAGGGATCGAGGGTGGCTAGGTGGGAATTTACGCTTTCTCTCAAAGGTTTGTGAGATGGAGAGCTGAACGCTTCCATGTGACATGGTGGAGATGCTTGGTGACGGAGGTGGTGTTGGTGGCACATCCTATGTTTGCTGGGCGGCAGGTGCCAACGTTCCTCCAGAGGCGGAGAAAGAGGCCGAAGCAGCAGCAGAAGAGGGAGCAGGAGGGGCCTGAGCCCTTTCTTGGTTTTGAAGGTGCTTACTCCACTGCAGCCCGTGTCTCGCATGTAGATGCCTGGTCATGCAGGTTGTGCTAAGGTTCAGAACGTTAATGCCTCGCTTCAGGCTCTGATGGCACAGCGTGCAAACCACTCGGGTCTTGTCATCATCACATTGGGTAAAGAAGTGCCATGCCAGGGAACTCCTTGAAGCTGCCTTTGGTATGCTCGGTCCCTGTTGACGGTGGCCAGTAGCAGGCAAACTTTTTTGGTGACGGCTGCTCTGCTTTTGTACCCTGCTCCCACTTTTGCTACGCTGTTGGCTCGGTCTCACCACTGCCTCTTACTCCGAACTCTGAAAGTCAGTGGCACGACCTTCATTCAATGTGGGGTCTAGGACCTCATCGTCCCCTGCATCGTCTTCCACCCAGTCTTCCTCCCTGACCTCCTTTTCAGTCTGCACACTGCAGAAAGACGCAGCAGTTGGCACCTGTGGTTCGTCATCATCAGAGACGTGCTGAGGTGGTATTCCCATGTCCTCACCAGGAAACATAAGTGGTTGTGCGTCAGTGCATTTTATGTCTTCCACCCCTGGGGAGGGGCTAGGTGGATGCCCTTCGGAAACCCTGCCAGCAGAGTCTTCAAACAGCATAAGAGACTGCTGCATGACTTGAGGCTCAGACAGGTTCCCCGATATGCACGGGGGTGATGTGACAGACTGATGGGCATGGGTTTCAGGCGGCCACCTGTGTGCTTTCTGCAGAAGACTGGGTGGAAGATAATGTGAATGTGCTGGGTCCACTGTCGGCCACCCAATTGACTAGTGCCTGTACTTGCTCAGGCTTTACCATCCTTAGAACGGCATTAGGCCCGACCAAATATCGCTGTAGATTCTGGCGGCTACTGGGACCTGAGGTAGTAGGTTCAGTAGGACGTGTAGCTGTGGCAGAACGGCCACGTCCTCTCCCTGCACCAGAGGCTCCACCAACACCACCACCACGACCCTAATTAGATGTTTGCCTCATAGTTAGCGTTCACAAAGCAAAGTAAAAAGTGGTTAAGTATGTTAAAAATAATTAACCGCCCTGATGTAGGGTATTGCACTCTATTTTTTTTTTTTTTTAAAACTCTATATGACAGCGGTATTTGTGGCCTAAATGTGACACTCACTTATGCACGTCTTATCACAGATGTGCAGTATATCAGAGGCTTTTTTCACCCCAGTATGCCAAAGCCGTATTTATGGCCTAAATGTGACTGTGACTTATGCACGTGTAATCACAGATGTGCAGTATATTAGAGGCTTTTTTCACCCTAACCAAAAAGCTGTATTTCTGTCCTAAATGTGACAGTGACTTATGCACGTGTAATCACAGATGTGCAGTATATTAGAGGTTTTTTTCACCCTAACCAAAAAGCATGCACAACTGCATGTGGGTTTGAGCACTTCCTGCTTGTTTAATACCACGCCATTCTTTTCAGTTTGTATTTATAGAGATGCTTGGAGGTGTATAAACTCCAATTCAAATGTGCCTGCTTTCCATCTACAGGCTAGATTTAGGTGCACGTGTGAGACCTGGGCCATATCAGCCAGTCTTGAGTGGGACTCGCAGACTCCTCCCTCCTCCCATTGCAAGCATGGTTACATGCTGGAGGTAACTGGTGAGTTGTTTGTGAGTCGGCCTCATGCTCCTGTAATTTGCCCACTGGCTCGTGGTATAGCCCATACGGCTCAGGTAGGTGAGTGTTAGGTCCCCGAGCTACTTGAGAAATCTTTGCGTGGTGCTCGGGCTCAGACATGTCCTACACCATAGGATATGTTGGCTAATCTCTCAATTTTAAAATCAGTTTGAGGGTTTAGTAAGACCGCAGAGTGCACCTGTCTGTGCTATTATTTTGTTATATTGCTATATTGATTATCACATCCACATAATTTCTATCTTGTGTAGGATGTCTATTGTGGTACTTGTGGTTCGCTGCGGGCATCCTCCACTGTATGCATTTTTGCTGGGGATCGTCATTAGCAATGGGCCACAAGTGCCGGATTTTCTCCCCTATATATATGCACAACTGCATGTGGGTTTGAGCACTTCCTGCTTGTTTAATAGCACGCCATTCTTTTCAGTTTGTATTTAAAGCCGTATTTATGGCTAAAATGTGACTGTGACTTTTGCACGTGTAATCACAGATGTGCAGTATATTAGCGGGTTTTTTCACCCTAACCAAAAAGCTGTATTTCTGTCCTAAATGTGACAGTAACTTATGCATGTGTAATCACAGATGTGCAGTATATTAGAGGTTTTTTTCACCCCAGTAACCAAAAAGCTGTATTTCTGTCCTAAATGTGACAGTGACTTATGCACGTGTAATCACAGATGTGCAGTATATTAGAGGCTTTTTTCACCCTAACCAAAAAGCTGTATTTCTGTCCTAAATGTGACAATGACTTATGCACGTGTAATCACAGATGTGCAGTATATTAGAGGCTTTTTTCACCCTAACCAAAAAGCTGTATTTCTGTCCTAAATGTGACAGTGACTTATGCACGTGTAATCCCAGATGTGCTGTATATTAGAGGGTTTTTTCACCCCAGTATGCAAAAGCTGTATTTCTGGACTTGCAGATAGCCTATGCTGGTGCACTATCGTTGCATAAAATGGCTGCCGATCATGTATTGATATTGACTAACTGAAGAAAAAAAAGTTTGTTTTCAGCAGTATTTGGCTCAGAGCAGGCTTAAAAAAATTGTGCACTGCACCCACAAACACTTTTTCGGTAGATCGCTGAGTACATAAACCAGTTCTTGATAAGATTTCTCCCTGATGTCTCCCTCACAGCAGCTGCAGTCTCTCCCTACACTAATCCAAACAGAGTGACGGGCGGCGCTACGTGACTCCGGCTTAAATAGAGACTGGGTCACATGCTGCAGTTGGACAATCACAGCCATGCCAATAGTAGGCATGGCTGTGATGGCCTTTTGGGGCAAGTAGTATGACGCTTGTTGATTGGCTGCTTTGCAGCCTTTCAAAAAGAACCTTAAAAATCGCCGAACACCGAACCCGAACTTTTACGTAAATGTTCGGGTCCGGGTGCCGAAAACCCTAAAGTTCGGTACGAACCCGAACTTTACAGTTCAGGTTCGCTCAACTCTAGTGGCCGACAGTGGATCCAGCACGTTCACATTATCTCCCACCCAGTCTTCTGCAGAAAACGCACAGGTGGCGCCTGAAACCCATGCCCATCAGTCTTTCCAATCACCCCCGTGCAAATCGGGGAACCTGTCTGAGCCTCAAGTCATGCAGCAGTCTCTTATGCTGTTTGAAGACTCTGCTGGCAGGGTTTCCCAAGGGCATCCACCTAGCCCTTCCCCAGGGGTGGAAGACATAGAATGCACTGACGCACAACCACTTATGTTTCCTGATGAAAACATGGGAATACCCCCTCAGCACGTCTCTGATGATGACAAAACACAGGTGCCAACTGCTGCGTCTTTCTGCAGTGTGCAGACCAAAAAGGAGGCCAGGGAGGAAGACTGGGTGGAAGACAATGCAGGGGACGATGAGGTCCTAGACCCCACATGGAATAAAGGTCGTGCCACTGACTTTCAGAGTTCGGAGGAAGATGCAGTGGTGAGACCGAGCCAATAGCATAGCAAAAGCTGGAGCAGTGTGGAAAAGCAGAGCAGCTGTCGCCAAAACAGTTCGTCTGCTACTGGCCACCGTCAACAGGGACCAAGCATACCAAAGGCAGCTTCAAGGAGTTCCCTGGCATGGCACTTCTTCACACAATGTGCTGACGACAAGACCCGAGTGGTTTGCACGCTGTGCCATCATAGCCTGAATCGAGGCATTAACGTTCTGAACCTTAGCACAACCTGCATGACCAGGCATCTACATGCGAGACACGGGCTGCAGTGGAGTGAGCACCTTCAAAACCAAGAAAGGGCTCAGGCCCCTCCTGCTCCCTCTTCTGCTGCTGCCTCGGCCTCTTCCTCCGCCTCTGGAGGAACGTTGGCACCTGCCACCCAGCAAACATAGAATGTGCCACCAACAACACCACCTCCGTCACCAAGCATCTCCACCATGTCACACGGAAGCGTTCAGCTTTCCATCTCACAAACCTTTGCGAGAAAGCGTAAATTCCCACCTAGCCACCCTCGATCCCTGGCCCTGAATGCCAGCATTTCTAAACTACTGGCCTTTTGAAATGCTGTCATTCAGGCTGGTGGAGACTGACAGCTTCAAACAGCTCATGTCGCTTGCTGTCCCACAGTACGTCATTCCCAGCCGCCACTACTTCTCCAGGAGAGCTGTGCCCTCCCTGCACAACCAAGTATCGGATAAAATCAAGTGTGCACTGCGCAACGCCATCTGTGGCAAGGTCCACCTAACCACAGATACGTGGACTAGTAAGCACAGCCAGGGACGCTATATCTCCCTAACTGCACACTGGGTAAATGTAGTGGCGGCTGGGCCCCAGGTGGCTGGGCCGCCAAGGATCGCAGGGCATCATTCTTTGCCTCCTGTTCCTACTCGGCTTCCTCCTCCTCTTCTACCACCTCCTCATCCGGTCAGCGACAGACCTTCACCACCAACTTCAGCACAGCCAGGGGTAAACGTCAGCAGGCCGTTCTGAAACTGATGTGTTTGGGGAACAGGCCCCACACCGCGCGGGGTATAGAACAACAGACCGACGAGTGGTTGCTGCCAGTAAGCCTCAAGCCCGGCCTGGTGGTGTGCGATAATGGGCGAAATCTTGTTGCAGCTCTGGGACTAGCCGGTTTGAAGTGTGCTGAATTTTGTGGTGCAGAAATTCATTCACAACTACCCCGACATGTCAGATCTGCTGTGTAAAGTGCGGGCCATCTGTGCGCGCTTCCGGCATTCTCATCCTGCCGCTGCTCGGCTGTCTGCTCAACAACGTAGCTTCGGCCTTCCCGCTCACCGCCTCATATGCGACGTGCCCACCAGGTGGAACTCCACCTTGCACATGCTGGAGAGACTGTGCGAGCAGCAGTAGGCCATAGTGGAGTTTCAGCTGCAGCACGCACGGGTGAGTCGCACTGCGGAACAGCACCACTTCACAACCAATGACTGGGCCTCCATGCGAGACCTGTGTGCCCTGTTGCGCTGTTTCGAGTACTCCATCAACATGGCCAGTGGCGATGACGCCATTATCAGCATTACAATACCACTTCTATGTCTCCTTGAGAAAACACTTAGGGCGATGATGGAAGAGGATGTGGCCCAGGACGAGGAGGAGGAGGAGGAGGAAGAGGTGTCATCTCTAACACTTTCAGGCCAGTCTTTTAGAAGTGGCTCAGAGGGAGGTTTTTTGCAGAGGCCAGGTACAAATTTGGCCAGCCAGGGCCCACTACTGGAGGACAAGGATGAGGAGGATGGGGGATGAAGCATGTTCACAGCGGGGTGACTACATGCTGCAGTGCCTGCTCAACGACAGCAGAGTTGCCCACATTTTAACGTGTGCTGACTACTGGGTGGCCACCCTGCTGGATCTGTTACAAAGACAATGTGCCGTCCTTAATTCCCTCACTGGAGCGTGATCGGAAGATACGCGACTACAGGCGCACGCTGGTAGACGCACTCCTGAGAGCATTCCCGACTGACGTCGGGGGACAAGTAGAAGCACAAGTCAAAGGCAGGGGAGGAGGAAGAGGTCGCCAACGCAGCTGTGTCGGCGCCAGCACCTCAGAAGGCAGGGTTAGCATGGCCGACATGTGGAAAAGCTTTGTCACCTCACAGCAACAACCGGCCCCAACTGTTGATATGGAGTGTGTTAGCAGGAGGCAGCATTTGAACAACATGGTGGAACAGTACCTGTGCACACGCCTACACGTACTGACTGATGGTTTTGCCCCATTCAACTTCTGGGTCTCCAAATTGTCCACATGGCCAGAGCTTGCCCTGTATGCCTTGGAGGTGCTGGCCTGCCCTGCAGCCAGTGTACTCTCTGAACGTGTATTTAGCACGGCAGGAGGCGTCATTACAGACAGACGCAGCCGCCTGTCCACAGCCAACGTGGACAAGCTCACGATCATTAAAATGATCCAGGCTTGGATCCCACAAGACTTGTCTGTACCTTGTGCTGAATAGACATTTATACCACCATCAAACATACATTCTTGTACTCAAGTCAAGTGCAATGATTCTTTGTTTTCTTTTTTTTTTATTTGTCCCAATATTTTGGGGGCTACCTACCCCAATAAAAAAATTTTTTAAAAACATTGTTGGCTACCTCCTCCTCCTTTATTGCTGCCTCCACCTACAACACCACTTTCACCGCCTCCTCAACCTCCGACTCCATATCCACCTCCTTCTTAGTGATGAGCGGGAGGTACCATATTCGATTTCGCAATATTTCGCGAATATTCGAATGAATATTTGCATTATTTTCGTCGAAATCGAATATTCGTAATTATTTTATTTTTCGCGAATAATATGCGAATAAATTTTTCGTACTCATTTTTTTCCTGTATAAGGCAACGTTCCGATGACTATGGCTAGGCTAATATGTGTATTTTACGAAATTTCTTAATACTGCTCTAACTTCGTCTTTTAGAATATTCGTAATATTCTAAAAGACGGAGTTAGAGCAATATTACGAATATTCTAAAAGACGAAGTTAGAGCAATATTAAGAAATTTCGTATAATACACATAGATTGTAATTTAGCTAATATAGTGCTATAATCCTTTTTTTTTTCTTATCTAATTTTTTGGGCCTCTTCTGAACTTCAGTTTTTGGAAAATATGTACACTATTAAAAAAATTACTTTAGCAGTATATTAGCTAAATTACAATCTATATGTGTATTTTACGAAATTTCTTAATACTGCTCTAACTTCGTCTTTTAGAATATTCGTAATATTGCTCTAACTCCGTCTTTTCGAATATTACGAATATGCCGTATTTTTCGTATTTTTCTATAATATAGTGCTATATTCTTGATTTTCGTATATAGCACTATTTTCGAAAAATTTCGAGTCATTTCATCAGTCAAGTATTACTATGCTTATTGCTAATGCTTAAAGCTTGTGTGCGGATCGCATGTTGTAAAGACGTTTTTTTTTCGCAAAGGCTAGGTTATGTTCCATGACAAGCAACCGTGCCGAGAATTCACTTGACATGTAAAAAGCGTTCAGTTACTCATATAATTTTGAATCTTTCTTATATTGTATGCGAAAATTCGCTACCATTAAATTCCTAAAAAAATTCTGTTCGTGTAATGGTTAGCTGGCTCTTCCCAATACTCATATAATTTTGACTCTTTCTTATATTGTATGCGAAAATTCGCTACCATTAAATTCGTATAAAAATTCTGTTCGTGTAATGGTTAGCTGGCTCATCCAAACTACTGTTAGCTGCTTTTGCTTACAGCTTGTGTGTGATTTATAATATGTGAGTTGTTCTAAATGCATTGGGCCTAATAAATTATATTTCTATTATTTTATTAGCTTAAAATGAAACGAAATTTCGTTTTAACGAATATAGAGGCAAATATTCTTATTCTTCGCGAATTCTCGAAGTTGCGATATTCGCGATAAAAATTCGCAATTCGAATATTCGCGCTCAACACTACTCCTTCTCTGAGTTGCAGGTTAATAATTTGTAATTTTTAGTTATTTTATTTTAAGTTATTTCCCTATCCACACTTGTTTGCAGAGCAGTTGCCATGCTCTTAAGCACATTTTACTGCCTTTTACATCCCTCTAGCCTTTTCAATGGGGGGATATGTACCAAGACAGTACACAACTGTGATACCTCTTGGCGCAAACACGACTCCAGTAGATATTATTCCAATTTTTTTTCTTTTTTTAAAGTGTGGAGTGACAACGTGTTTTGGAGTGGATGTACTCCTTTTTCAAGTCTTTTGGGTCCGTGCTAATGCAGATAGCGTAACTTCTCACATATGGATGGTCCAAGCTGTATGATCCAAGCAGCTGCATGCACTCCACACTTTAAAAAAATATTTATATATATATTTTTTTTACAATATCTACTGGAGTCGTGTTTGCGCCAAGAGGTATCACAGTTGTGTACTGTCTTGGTACATATCCCTCCATTGAACCTCACATCACTCCTCTGGAGAATTTGGCCTCTCCACCTACGAGGACTGAGAGATACCGGCAGCACCGACCCACTGATCTCACGAGTGTGGTGCCTCTGATGCACAACACAAAGGTGAGCACATTTATTGGCACCCTTCGTGTTTGATTCACCCCTTTATTTCATACTATCCTATGAGCGCCTTTCCCCCTTTTTCGCCACATCTAGCCTTTTCAAGGACTATTTTAGAGCCATTTTAATAATAAAAAATGTGCCAATTTTAGTGCCCTAAATTGAAAAAATTGTATTTTCAATTGTCGGGTGACATTTTACCATTTTTGGCGTATACAAACTCCTGCTGTGCCTGGGTGACAGGGGCCTAAATCTCTCAAAATCCTCTGTTCTATTGCTGGGTGACATGAACCCCCTTTTGCCGTGAATGAACCCCTGCTGTACCTGGGTGACAGGGGACCTAAATCTCTCAAAATCCTCTGTTCTATTGCTGGGTAACATGAACCCCCTTTTGCCGTGAATGAACCCCTGCTGTGCCTGGGTGACAGGGGCCTAAATCTCTCAAAATCCTCTGTTCTATTGCTGGGTGACATGAACCCCCTTTTGCCGTGAATGAACCCCTGCTGTGCCTGGGTGACAGGGGCCTAAATCTCTAAAAATCCTCTGTTCTATTGCTGGGTGACATGAACCCCCTTTTGCCGTGAATGAACCCCTGCTGTGCCTGGGTGACAGGGGCCTAAATCTCTCAAAATCGTCTGTTCTATTGCTGGGTGACATGAACCCCCTTTTGCCGTGAATGAACCCCTGCTCTGCATTGCTGACAGGGGCCTAAATCTCTTAAAATCCTCTGTTCTATTGCTGGGTGACATGAACCCCCTTTTGCCGTGAATGAACCCCTGCTCTGCATTGCTGACAGGGAACTAAATTTAGTGAAAACATCTGTTACTGATCGGAAGATGCGCGACTACAAGCGCACGCTGCTGATGGCATTCCCACCTGACAGCAGGGGCACAGTGGAAGCACAAGGCGAAGGCAGAGGAGGAGGAAGAGGTCGCCAACGCAGCTGGGGCATCGCCAGCACCTGAGAAGGCAGGGTTAGCATGGCCAAAATGTGGAAAAGATTTGTCAGCCTTGGAGGTGCTGGCCTGCCCTGCAGCCAGTGTATAGTCTGAACGTGTGTTTAGCACTGCAGAGAGCATTATCACAGGCCGCAGCCAATGTGGACAAGCTTACGTTTATTAAAATAAGCCAGGCATGGATCCCACCGGAATTGTCCGTACCTTGTGCAGAATAGACATTTATACCAGCCTCAACCATCCATTCTTGTACTCACGTGCACTTATTCTTTGTTTTATTTTGTTATATACTACAAAGAAAAAATGTGGGGGATTGAGTCAGCACAACCTGTATGTAGGTTCACATCACTATGGCGAAATATATATACAAACAGAAAATACAAATGTGATCGCACTCTACATCCAGCAGAGTCTGTTTATATAAAACCTACCAGTAGCCATTTGGCTCCAGGAGAAGTATATGGTGGGCTCAGCATGCATGTGGGTACTTGCATCCCTGGATCCGATGAAAGCTGTAATGGCACCGGACGGGGTTAAAAGCAGAGTGTGCTTGGCGTGTATGCTGACCTGCATTCCCTGGACTTTGTGTGGCTGTCATGGCCCATGAACAGGTAGGAACTAGTGTTAGGGACCACTCATTAGAGGCGACCTTGACGTGGTGAGTGGCTTATTACGCTTTGGCCAAAATGTACACCAATGCCTCATCCAGCATGGAGGCAGGGCAGAATGCTGGATGTAGAGTGCGATCACATTTGTATTTTCCGTTTGAATATATATTTCGCCATAGTGATGTGCACCTGCATACAGGTTGTGCTGACTCAATCCCCCACATTTTTTCTTTGTAGTATATATTGGAGGCGTGGCGATCTCCTTGGAGTCATGCACACCTGACCAGTCAATCTGTCCAGGAGGCTGGTTTTAAAGTAAGTATAAAACTGAGTCTGCTTATATAAAACCTACCAGTAGCCATTTGGCTCCAGGAGAAGTATATGGTGGGCTCAGCATGCATGTTGGTACTTGCATCCCTGAATCCGATGAAAGCTGTAATGGCACCAGACGGGGTTAAAAGCAGAGTGTGCTTGGCGTGTATGCTGACCTGCATTCCCTGGACTTTGTGTGGCTGTCATGGCCCATGAACAGGTAGGAACTAGTGTTAGGGACCACTCATTAGAGGCGACCTTGACGTGGTGAGTGGCTTATTACGCTTTGGCCAAAATGTACACCAATGCTCATCCAGCATGGAGGCAGGGCAGAATGCTGGATGTAGAGTGCGATCACATTTGTATTTTCCGTTTATTTTGTTATATGTCCCAATATTTTGGGGGATACCCCAATTAAAAAATAAAAATAACACAAATCAGTGTTGGCTACCTATTTCTCCTTCACCGCCGCTTCCACCTAAACCGCCACGTCAACTTACACCGCCACATACACCGCCTCCTCAACCTCCTACTCCTAGATCCAGATTTTTATTTTTAATTTTATAGTATTTTATGTTATTTTAAGTCATTTCCCTATCCACATTTGTTTGCAGAACAATTGCCATGCTCTTAAGCACATTTTGATGCATTTTGCAGCCCTCTAGCCCTTTCCAGGACTATTTTAGAGCCATTTTAGTGGCCAAATGTTCGGGTCCCCATTGAATTTAATGTGGTTCGGGGTCAAGTTCGGGTCCCGAACCCAAACTTTTTATTAAAGTTCGGCCGAACCTGAAAACCAGGTGTCCACTCAATTCTAGTAGGTATGGCTGTGATGGCTTCTAAGGGCACACGAGTTAAATGCTTGTTGATTGGCTGCCCTGCAACCTTTCAAAAAGCGCCATCAAATTGCCGAACACTGAACTCGAACTTTTACTGAAATGTTCGGGTCCGGGGTCAAAAAATCAAAAAGTTCAGTACGAACCTGAACTTTACAGTTCGGGTTCGCTCAACCCTAATCATTTGTACCAACAAGGACCACGACAGCTGGGTCATCCCCAGCCCCTCCTAGTAATTTATCAACCCATTCCACCAAATGCCAAATCCTAGCACCAGGGAGACAGCAAACCATTTGGTTGAGGCGGTCTTGCCGAAAAATTATTCTATCAGTCTTCCTGATTATAGAATCCCCTATAACCACTGTCTAGGTCTACCTGCACTACCATCCCCCCATCTACTAGCTGGACTTTTCTCCCGGCTGTTAGGGACAACAGTATCCGCTAGGGCTCCAATTTCTGATTCTGACACCCTTGCATCATTGACCCACTTTGGCAATTTTTCTTGGAAGAAAAGAAACAGGATTGGCCTTCCTCTTCTGGTTTCCAATTCTACTCCCTCTAACTATATCAACCCAGCTACTTGCCTGTTCCTGTCGATCCACCACCTGATCTCCAACTTTCATATCCAAACTTTTAATCCTGCAGCAGAGAAAGCCAGCAGGTTTACATGAAATCTACCCCCAGTTTTTACCTGGGTTGATGGCAACATTTCAGGGCATAGACTGGGAGCAGCTACTGTCACATATTAATACTGAGGATAAATGGGAGAGCTTTAAATCCACATCGAGTAATTGCAGTAAAAAAATTATTTCTTTAGGTAACAAGTATAAATGGCTAAAATTAACCACCCATGGCTTACAGCTACTATAAAAAGGGCAATATAAAATAACAAAAAAAAGGGGCATTTAAAAAATACAAATCTGAGAAGTCAGCTGTAGCCTTTGAAGTTTACACAGGGGCTTAAAGGGGTTGTCCCACAAAAAATATTCTACAGTTTTCAAACCAGCACCTGGATCTGAATACTTTTGTAATTGCATCTAATCAAAAATTCAGCCTAGCCACAGAGGTTTTTTTTCAATAAAATCTATCTGTATAGCACCACCTGCTGTTTGCTTTTCTTATTTCTTTGACATGCTTACTGATATGGCCGCACATGCTCGGTTTCATCCTACAACTGCCTCCTGAGCTGTGATAGGGAGAGCTGAGACACGCTCCCCTTAGCTGCAGCAGAAAAGACACTCCCCTTGAGCTGTCAGCTTGATATAAATCTAGCAGAGCAGGTCCAGATGGATTATACCCAAGAGTTTTTAAAGAGCTCAGTTCAATCATTGATGTTCCCCTGTTTATAATTTTTTAAGATTCTCTAGGTGCTGGTACAGTGCCAAGTGATTGAAGCAAGGCAAATGTGGTGCCCATATAAAAAAAAAAAAAAGGATCTAGGTCCTCCACAGGTAATTATAGAGCAGTTAGTTTAACTTCTGTTGTGGGAAAAATGTTTGAAGGACTCTTAAAGGAATATATACAGGAGTATGTGACTGTAAATAATATTATTAGTGATAACCAACATGGGTTTACCAAGAACAGAAATTGTCAGACTAAGCTGATTTGTTTTTATGAGGAGATGAGAAGAAGCCTGGACAGAGGGGTGGTTGTAGATGTAGTGTTTCTGAATTTTGCAAAGGCTTTTGATACAGTCTGTAATTGGATGGAAAAGTGTCTGAAGGACCGTGTCTAGAGAGTTGTGGTCAATGATTCCTATTCAGAATGGTCCCGGGTTATAAGTGGTGTACCCCAAGGTTCAGTGCTGGGTCCTCTATTATTTAATTTATTTATTAGTGATATGGAGGACAGGATTAATAGCACCATTTATATTTTTGCAGATGACACTATGCTATGTAGTACTGTGCAGTTTACGGAAGATGTCCATAAAATACAAGCTGACTTGAACATTCTGAGTGATTGGGCATCAACTTGGCAAATGAGGTTCAATGTGGATAAATGTAAAGTTAGGCATCTTGGTACTAATCATCTCTGTGCTTCATATGTCCTAGGGCAGTGGTGGCAAACCTATGGCACGGGTGCCAGAGGCGGCATTTAGAACCCTCTCTGTGAGCACCTGAGCCCTGGAAAAAGTCTAAGGAGTACCAATATGCCTTAGACTTTTCTTGCCATTCATAAGTGCAGAGCGCACTATGAACCAAACAAGCAGTGCATTGAATGTAGGCAGGCTATTATAGCTAAATGATAAAGTACATGGGAGATATGTTATATTGGACTGTAGTATTCAGGTTAACTTGCTGTGTTGGCACTTTGCGATAAATGAGTGGGTTTTGGTTGCTGTTTCGGCACTCGGTCTCTAAAAGGTTCGCCATCACTCTCCTAGGGGATGTAACACTGGGAGAATCACTTATAGAGAAGGATTTCGGTGTCCTTGTAGATGGTAGATTAAATAACAGCATACAATGTCAATCAGCTGCTTCTAAGGCTACCAGGATATGGTCATGCATTAAACGAGGCATGGACTCACGGGGCAGAGATGTAATACTACCACTTTACAAAGAGTTGGTGCGGCCTCATCTGGAATATGCAGTTCAGTTCTGGGCACCAATCCATAGAAAGGACGCTCTGCAGCTGGAAAAAGTACACAGGAGAGCAACTAAACTGATAAGGGGAATGGAGGGTCTTAGTTATGAAGAAAGATTAAAAGAAATTAATTTAGTCTTGAGGGGGGACATGATTAACCTATACAAATATATAAATGGGCCGTACAAAAAAAAGACAAGGGGGCACTGCCTCCGACTGGAGAAGAAAAAGTTCAGTCTCCAGAAGCATCAAAGCTTCTTTACTGTAAGAATTGTGAATCTGTGAAATAGACTTCCTCAGAACGTGGTCACAGCAGGAAAAGTGGACAAACAGTTTTAAAAAGGGTTTAGATGAATTCTTGAAAGTAAATGACATTAATGCTTATGAAAATGTGTAGAAATCTAAGTCTCACTTCCTTCTGGGATTCGCGTCCCCACCTATCCCTTGGTTGAACTTGATGGACTTATGTCTTTATTCAACCGTATTAACTATGTAAGTGTTCTGAGGCAATCTAGAGGTGTAGGGATGTGGTAGGTATATTTGATGGCCCTGCAGACTTATTGCTCTCTTCTAGGGATAAAATAAATTGAGAATCCTTAGTTGTTAATACCTTTGAATGGCTAACTGAACAGATGAATTGCATATAGCACCCTTTTGAAATTACTTAGGTCTCTTCATCAATATCTGAAGAGTAACATACACCAAAGGACATAAGAATAGTGTGTAAAACAAATCTATATGGATAAAGGCGGTAATGCTCACCATGACCACTACCAATACTACTAAATAGCAACTGAATAATGTTACCATTGCCTGGTATGGTCAGTGGGAAAAAGAAGTACTAATGCTCCCTACTGCACTCATAAAAAATAGCAATGCCCTTAAGTGTAATTTTAACCCTTTAAGGACCCATGACGTAGCTGTACGTCATGGGTCCGATCCCCAAACATGGCGCCCGCTCGCGTGTGCGGCGGGCGCCTTGGCCGCGGGGTTTCTGCTATTTTAAATAGCAGAGACCCGCGGCATATGTATGCGATCAGCCATAAGGCTAATAGCATACATCTTACCTTTCAGATGCCATGGTCAAATGTGACCACGGCATCTGCGCAGACCGGAACCGGAAGTCGCGTGCTTCCGGTCCGGTAACAGCATTCCCCGGCTGAGATCGGGGGACCTGTTACCTCGATCTAATTGACCGAAGCCTCAAGCAGGTTTCAGAGTCAATTAGATATATATATTAATACAGGCCACTAGGTGGCATCCTTGTATTGATATAGTGCAAATGAAGTCTTCATTGATGGCTATTTAACCATCACTGAATACTATGGGCAATTGAATGATTGTCAGCTATTGTCACCGAAGGTGACTTAAAAATAGAAAAAAAAAAGTTTTTACAAATATAAAAAAAAAAAAAAGTTCAAATCACGCCCTTTCCTTAAAATGCCCATACTATTAAAATATAACAATATTAATGGCAAATGGCGTTGCGGGGAAAAAAATAAAAACAGCCAATTTGCAATTTTTTGTCACTTCAACTACCCAATCATTTTTTTTATAAAGAATGATCAAAAAGTCGCACACACTTAAAATTGGTATCACTGAAAAAAACTGATAGTCCCGCAAAAAATGAGCCCTCAGACAGCCCCGTACGCATAGCTACAAAAAAGTTATAGGGTTCAGAATATGGTTATGAAAAAAAAAAAAATTCCTCAAAGGTTTTTAATTTTTTTTTCAGTATTAAAACTCAAAAAAAATTATACAAGTGTGGTATAGTTGGAACCGTACTGACCTGGAGACTGAAGATAACAGGTCAATTTTACCGCATAGTGTACAGTGTAAAAAAATAAAATAAAAACCTTCATCAGAATTGCGTTTTTTCCAAATTCTACCCCATTTGGAATTGTTTTCCCTCTCCCTACTACATGGTATGCAACCGTAAATGGTGCCATTAGAAAGTACAACTTGTCCCACAAAAAATAAGCCCTTATAAGGCTATGTGAATGGAAAAATAAAAAAGTTAGGACTATGGGAAGGCAGGGAGTGAAAAACAAAAACACAAAAATGGAAAATCCCAGTGTCCTTAAGGGGTTAATGTACATAAGTGATTTATAAGTCCTCCACACTCAACTGCAGCCTTTGTGCCCCAGAAAGAAAATGTTACTTTTAGGGTATGTCCACACATGCATTTGGCAAATCTGCAGTGTTTTATAGTACCAGTAAAGCAGATGAAATTTTAAGAAATCTTATAAACACACTGTGATAAAAACATTGTAAATTGATCAGTGGAGCAGGTTTTAATCCTCAGCATTTGAATTTATGCTGCTGATTCTCTCTGGAGATTTCACCCTTTGCATTGGGAGAAAACTGCAAGCAAGCCTCACATGCAGAAATGCTATGGATTCAGCACGGATTTTGCTGCAGAAATGGAAAATCCCCACCATGTGGCCTTACCTTATCTTGACAGAGGTCAACTTTATCGGTGTTCTGCAAACGCTGATATATCGTCAATCCTCTCCTGTTATTCTACCATGTCAGTGGGCCCAGGGCACTGGAAACAAAATGCTAACAAGATATGGAAACATAATGATCAAGATCTCAGAGATAAAACTGCCTTACTGCCCAGAGCAACTAATCAGATTTTATCTTTTTTTAATTTAAAAAATCTTAAAAAGTCTATATAATTAAATTATGCACATTAAATTATGGAAACAGAATGAAAAAGTAACAAAAGCATAATAAAATAAACCTGACAGTAAGTAGATGGGTCCTTGCTTGCACTGCACATTAGACATCCAGTAATACATTTGGATATGTTTCTCCATCCATGGAGACACAAAAAGGGTCTACTGTGGCTTCTGATAAGTGAAGATAAATAAAATAAGCCAACAATTAGTTGCAACTAGATCTTGATGTAAAATGCCCCAAAAACTAGTTGTGTAGTCTAGTAGCAAAAAAAATGCAACAAAAAATTCCACTGCACCTAGCTCACCAAGAGAATGGGAAAGGTTTAGTGGGAAAGAGATGTGGCTTTAGATCAGGGCCGGCTCCAGGTTCATGTGGGCCCTTGGGCGATAAATCTCAGTGGGCACCCTTGCGGCATTTGTCAAATGTCACCATGGCATCTGAGTGTTAAAAAATGGAAGCGCGGGCTTCCTGCTCAGATGCGCCTTCCCCCAGCGGAGATCATGGAAAGCACCCTGTTCTAAAAATGACCTGCAGACTGTACTAGGCTTCCAGGCTCATTGTTAGTATATCCCAGTTCAGGCCACTAGGTGGCAGCATTAAACTGTGATATAGTGATTTCTATAGAGAATAATGGAGCAATTTCCATTATTCTGTATAAGTTGCAATCTGATGAAAAGTAATTTAAAAAAAAAGTAAAAAAAAAAAAAGTTTGGAAACTATTAAAAACTTAAAACGGAAAATCACACCACTTTCCCCAAAATAAAAACGAACAGAAAAATAATAACCTTATGGGCATCATTGCATGCGAAAACACCCATACTATTAAAATATTCAAAAAAAGTTAGCCCATATGGTGAAGGATGTAACAGAGAAAATAAAAGAAGGCTGATTTGCCGTTTTTCATCACTTTATCTCCCAAGAAAATTTTATAGAAAGCGATCAAGTCATACACACCCCAAAATGGTATTGTCAAAATTGACAGATTTCCCTCAAATGAGCCCCCACACATCTCCGTAGACATAGCTATAAAAAGAGCTATCGGGGTTACCAGGAGTAGGGGTTCTGTTAGGGTTGCCACCTTTCCCAACAAAAAATAATAGTTACACAAATTAAAAAGGTTGGTGTGTCTATTTAAGTTTTATTCAGCCTCTTTTTTTAAAAATGATTCTGCTGGGATTCAAACTCACAGCCTTCTACATTAAAGTCAAGAACCTTAACCACTGGGCTATAGAGCTTTATGTTAACCTGCTTTTCATATATTATGGCTAAAAACCTCAGTAGTTTCCCACATATTATGCATTCATATACAGGGTGGGCCATTTATATGGATACACCTTAATTAAATGGGAATGGTTGTGATATTAACTTCCTGTTTGTGGCACATTAGTATATGTGAGGGGGAAAACTTTTCAAGATGGGTGGTGACCATGGCGGCCATTTTGAAGTCTGACATTTTGAATCCAACTTTTGTTTTTTCAATTGGAAGAGGGTCATGTGACACATTAAACTTATTGGGAATTTCACAAGAAAAACAATGGTGTGCTTGGTTTTAACGTAACTTTATTATTTCATGAGTTATTTACAAGTTTCTGACCACTTATAAAATGTGTTCAATGTGCTGCCCATTGTGTTGGATTGTCAATGCAACCCTCTTCTCCCACTCTTCACACACTGATAGCAACACCGCAGGAGAAATGCTAGCACAGGCTTCCAGTATCCGTAGTTTCAGGTGCAGCACATCTCGTATCTTCACAGCATAGACAATTGCCTTCAGATGACCCCAAAGATAAAAGTCTAAGGGGGTCAGATCGGGAGACCTTGGGGGCCATTCAACTGGCCCACGATGACCAATCCACTTTACAGGAAACTGTTCATCTAGGAATGCTCGGACCTGACACCCATAATATGGTGGTGCACCATCTTGCTGGAAAAACTCAGGGAACGTGCCAGCTTCAGTGCATAAAGAGGGAAACACATCATCATGTAGCAATTTCGCATATTCAGTGGCCTTGAGGTTTCCATTGATGAAGAATGGCCCTACTATCTTTGTACCCCATATACCACACCATACCATTCATTTTTTTGTTCCAACAGTCTTGGAGGGATCTATCCAATGTGGGTTAGTGTCAGACCAATAGCGGTGGTTTTGTTTGTTAACTTCACCATTCACATAAAAGTTTGCCTCATCACTGAACAAAATCTTCTGCGTAAACTGAGGGTTCTGTTCCAATTTTTGTTTTGCCCATTCTGCAAATTCAATGCGCCGATCTGGGTCATCCTCGTTGAGATGCTGCAGTAGCTGGAGTTTGTAAGGGTGGCATTTGTGAGTAGCTAATATCCGCCAAAGGGATGTTCGACTAATGCCACCCTCCAGTCACATGCGGCTAGTGCTACACTGTGGGCTCTTGCTGAATGAAGCTAGGACAGCCACTGATGTTTCTTCATTAGAGACAGATTTCATGCGTCCACATTTTGGCAAATCCAACACTGAACCAGTTTCACGAAACTTAGCAAGCAGTTTGCTAACTGTAGCATGGGAGATGGGTGGTCTCATAGGGTGTCTTGCATTGAAATCTGCTGCAATGACCCGGTTACTGCGTTCACCAGACATCAACACAATTTCTATCCTCTCCTCACGTGTTAACCTCGGCGACATGTCAATGGCTGTAAACAAAGAGAAACTTGTAAATAACTCATGAAAGAATAAAGTTACGTTAACGTTGTTTTTCTTGTGAAATTCCCAATAAGTTTGATGTGTCACAAGACCCTCTTCCTATTGAAAAAACTAAAATTGGATTCAAAATGGCCGACTTCAAAATGGCCGCCACGGTCACCACCCATCTTGAAAAGGTTCCCCCCTCACATATACTAATGTGCCACAAACAGAAAGTTAATATCACCAACCATTCCCATTTTATTAGGTGTATCCATATAAATGGCCCACCCTGTATATCAGAAGTATGATTTTATATATATATATATATATATATATATATATATATATTAATATATTTAGTAATTACAAATATGATTTATTTTGTGGCATACATTTTTTTACAATTACTAAAAAATATATATAAAATTATACTTCTGCTGTATAGGAATACCTAATGCATGAGAAACTACTATGAGCACAGTTTAGCATTGAGCTCCATAGCTCAGTGGTTAAGGTTCTTGCCTCTAATGTAGAAGGTTGTGAGTTCAAATCCTGGCAGAAGCATTTCAGAAATAGAGGCTAAATTAGACTTAAATACACTGGGTGTCCCCAAGCATACTGACAATGCTTGGAGATACAACCTTCATGTTCATAGCACTGACTCCATATATGGACATAGCCATATGTGGAGTCAGAGCAGGGACTCCTAAGCTGGGAACTAGAGTCCTGTTTAGTAGCACTGACAAATAGATCCGCCGGCACTCCGTAGTTTTAGCAAGCAGTGAACGTGTCCGGGGTCGGCGTCCCACACGTATCGATATAAAGAAGACCGTCACTCGCTGATATCAATGCGATTTTTTTCTTTATTGTATCACATGGAGGAACAATAACAAGTAACATAGAAACATAGAATGTGTCGGCAGATAAGAACCATTTGGCCCATCTAGACTGCCCAAAATACTGAGTACTATGGATAGCCCCTGGCCCTATCTTATATGAAGGATGGCCTTATGCCTATCCCATGCATGCTTAAACTCCTTCACTGTATTTGCAGCTACCACTTCTGCAGGAAGGCTATTCCATGCATCCACTACTCTCTCAGTAAAGTAATACTTCCTGATATTACTTTTAAACCTTTGCCCCTCTAATTTAAAACTATGTCCTCTTGTAGCAGTTTTTCTTCTTTTAAATATTCTCTCCTCTTTTACCTTGTTGATTCCCTTTATGTATTTAAAAGTTTCTATGATATCCCCTCTGTCTCGTCTTTCTTCCAAGCTATACATGTTAAGGTCCTTTAATCTTTCCTGGTAAGTTTTATCCTGGAATCCATGTACCAGTTTAGTAGCTCTTCTCTGAACTCTCTCCAAAATATCAATATCCTTCTGGAGATATGGTCTCCAGTACTGAGCACAATACTCCAAATGAGGTCTCACTAGTGCTCTGTAGAGCGGCATGAGCACCTCCCTCTTTCTACTAGTAATGCCTCTCCCTATACACCCAAGCATTCTGCTAGCATTTCCTGCTGCTCTATGACATTGTCTGCCTACCTTTAAGTCTTCTGAAATAATGACCCCTAAGTCCCTTTCCTCAGATACTGAGGTTAGGACTGTATCACTGATTTTATATTCTGCTCTTGGGTTTTTACGCCCCAGGTGCATTATTTTGCACTTATCCACATTAAATTTTAGTTGCCAGATTTTTGACAATTCCTCTAGTTTTCCTAAATCCTTTTCCATTTGGTGTATCCCTCCAGGAACATCAACCCTGTTACAAATCTTTGTGTCATCAGCAAAAAGACACACCTTACCATCGAGGCCTTCTGCAATTTCGCTGATAAAGATATTAAACAATATGGGTCCCAGAACAGATCCCTGAGGTACCCCACTGGTAACAAGACCTTGGTCTGAATATAGTCCATTGACCACAACCCTCTGTTGCCTGTCCCTCAGCCACTGCCTAATCCATTCAACAATATGGGAGTCCAAGCCCAAAGACTGCAATTTATTGATAAGCCTTCTGTGTGGGACAGTATCGAAAGCCTTACTGAAGTCTAGATAAGCGATGTCTACTGCACCTCCGCCATCTATTGTTTTAGTCACCCAATCAAAAAAATCAACAAGATTAGTTTGACATGATCTCCCTGAAGTAAACCCATGCTGTTTTTCATCTTTCAATCCATGGGATTTTAGATGTTCCACAATCCTCTCCTTAAGTATGGTTTCCATTAATTTCCCCACTATTGATGTCAGGCTTACTGGTCTATAGTTGCCCGATTCCTCCCTACTACCTTTCTTGTGAATCGGCACAACATTTGCTAATTTCCAATCTTCTGGGACGACTCCTGTTGCCAGTGATTGGTTAAATAAATCTGTTAATGGTTTTGCTAGTTCACCGCTGAGCTCTTTTGTATTGATTTTAGACAGCTGACTTAGAACCTCTTCCTCTGTAAAGACACATGCATCAAAAGATTCATTAGTCTTCTTTCCTTACTGAGGTCCTTTTCCTTCATTTTCCTTCGTAAAGACTGAACAGAAGTATTCATTGAGGCAGTCAGCTAGTTCTTTATCTTCTTCCATATACCTTCCTTCTTTTGTTTTTAATTTTGTAATTCCTTGTTTTCGTTTCCTTTTTTCATTTATGTATCTGAAGAATGCCTTATCGCCTTTTTTCCCTGACTGAGCTAATTTCTCTTCTGCCTGTGCTTTAGAAGCTCTTATAACTTGTTTGGCCTCTCTCTGCCTAATCTTGTAAATTAGCCTGTCATCCTCGTTTTTTTTTTTTTTATAATTCCTAAATGCTATCTTTTTGTTTTTAATGATTTTGGCCACTTCTGCTGAGTACCACAGTGGTCTTTTCCTTTTTTTGCTTTTACTGACAAGCCTAATGCAATTTTCTGTTGCCTTCCACAGTGCCTCTTTTAAGTAGTCCCATTTCTCCTGGACTCCAATGAAACTGTTCCAATCTGATAGGGACTCGTATACCACTAATCTAATTTTAGAAAAGTCAGTTTTTCTAAAATCTAAAACTTTTGTTTTTGTGTGGTGTGACTCAGTCACTGTACTTATAGTAAACCACACTGACTGGTGATCACTGGATCCCAAGCTTTCCCCTACAGTAATATCATATACCAAATTCCCATTTGTGAATACTAAATCTAAAATGGCCTCCTTCCGGGTTGGCTCCTCAACTACTTGCTGTAGAGATAATCCCAGTAGGGAATTTAGAATATCTGTACTCCTGGCAGAACTAGCTATTTTGGTTTTCCAGTTTACATCAGGAAGATTGAAGTCTCCCATAATGATAACTTCCCCCTTCAATGTCATTTTAGCTATTTCCTCAACTAGTAGATCATCGAATTCTTTGACTTGGCTAGGTGGTCTATATATCACACCTACACGAGTTACCTTATGATTATCAAGCTGCAAGGTAACCCAAACTGACTCTAAATTGTTCTCGCTAACTTGTATCAAATTAGATTTTATGCTTTCTTTCACATACAGGGCCACCCCTCCCCCTTCTTGCCTTCTCTGTCTTTCCTGTATAGAGAGAACCCTGGTATTGATATATCCCAGTCATTACTCCCCTTGAACCACGTCTGAGTAACAGCCACTACATCTATATTCTCAGATGCCATTATAGCCTCAAGTTCATTGATCTTATTCCCTAAACTGCGAGCATTTGTAGATAAGAATCTGAGCTTGTCATTTCTTAACCTTTGTGCTACTGGCATCTTCTGGCATTGTTCCGGGGGGCAGTCGGACTGCTAGATTATCACTCTTTTGCCCCCCTTTCCTAGTTTAAATGCTCCTTAGCAAATACTTGGAACTGTTCACCGAGGACATTCGTTCCTTTGAGAGAAAGATGCAAACCATCTTTCTTGTGCAGTTCTTTTCCATTCCAACAAGAGCTAACATGAGACACAAAGCCAAACCCTTGGTTCCGACACCATTCACCAAGCCATACATTGAATTCCTTAATGCGCATCTTCCTGTCATGCTGAAGGTTATGCACAGGCAAAACTGCAGAGAATGAAACAGTTGATGCAACCTCCCGTATATCCTTTTCAAGTGTGTGAAAAGCTTCTTTCACCTTTGAAACCTCATTGCAAGCCAGATTGTTTGTCCCCAGATGGACAATAACATCCACTTCCCTTTCCTGTTTTGCTTGCCTAACAATATTAAGGATCCGTCGTCTATCCCTGCTAGCGGTAGCACCAGGGAGACATCTTACAACACCATTCTCCTCAAACTGAGTATCCTGAGTATCTCCTGAATATCTCCAATGCACTTGCAGATCAGCACTTGATTAGACCAGCACTAGATTAGCAGCCTTGAAAAAGCAGCAAGCTATAATTAGCAAGCTAATGCAATGTTGCTATATATACACACCCTCCCACAAAGGCTCCTCCCCCAACAGCAAATTAACACCTTACCCGCCTATGCTCATTTGCAATCAGACAATAGAGATACCGTGTCTAGCAAATTCCTTTCCTCTTGTGAAACAGTGTCTGAGTATTCACCCGAAACACCACTGAAGTTCTGCTACAGTGGAAAAACTCTGAGTTAGACTAAGTTCTTCTCCTGAATATCTCCAATGCAAGTGACGCGTTTTGACTGTATGCGAGTCTTTGTCAAACCAGTGAATGTAAGTACAGAGTTAGTACATTTAAATAGACCGCCTGTTACTACGTCAGTGGAAGTGACGTTCCGTAACCTAGGAAACATACAAATACAGGGAGTGCAGAATTATTAGGCAAGTTGTATTTTTGAGGATTAATTTTATTATTGAACAACAACCATGTTCTCAATGAACCCAAAAAACTCATTCATATCAAAGCTGAATATTTTTGGAAGTGGTTTTTAGTTTGTTTTTAGTTTTAGCTATTTTAGGGGGATATCTGTGTGTGCAGATGACTATTACTGTGCATAATTATTAGGCAACTTAACAAAAAACAAATATATACCCATTTCAATTATTTATTTTTACCAGTGAAACCAATATAACATCTCAACATTCACAAATATACATTTCTGACATTCAAAAACAAAACAAAAACAAATCAGTGACCAATATAGCCACCTTTCTTTGCAAGGACACTCAAAAGCCTGCCATCCATGGATTCTGTCAGTGTTTTGATCTGTTCACCATCAACATTGCGTGCAGCAGCAACCACAGCCTCCCAGACACTGTTCAGAGAGGTGTACTGTTTTCCCTCCTTGTAAATCTCACATTTGATGATGGACCACAGGTTCTCAATGGGGTTCAGATTAGGTGAACAAGGAGGCCATGTCATTAGATTTTCTTCTTTTATACCCTTTCTTGCCAGCCACGCTGTGGAGCACTTGGACGTGTGTGATGGAGCATTGTCCTGCATGAAAATCATGTTTTTCTTGAAGGATGCAGACTTCTTCCTGTACCACTGCTTGAAGAAGGTGTCTTCCAGAAACTGGCAGTAGGACTGGGAGTTGAGCTTGACTCCATCCTCAACCCGAAAAGGCCCCACAAGCTCATCTTTGATGATACCAGCCCAAACCAGTACTCCACCTCCACCTTGCTGGCGTCTGAGTCAGACTGGAGCTCTCTGCCCTTTACCAATCCAGCCACAGGCCCATCCATCTGGCCCATCAAGACTCACTCTCATTTCATCAGTCCATAAAACCTTAGAAAAATCAGTCTTGAGATATTTCTTGGCCCAGTCTTGACGTTTCAGCTTGTGTGTCTTGTTCAGTGGTGGTCGTCTTTCAGCCTTTCTTACCTTGGCCATGTCTCTGAGTATTGCACACCTTGTGCTTTTGGGCACTCCAGTGATGTTGCAGCTCTGAAATATGGCCAAACTGATGGCAAGTGGCATCTTGGCAGCTGCATGCTTGACTTTTCTCAGTTCATGGGCAGTTATTTTGCGCCTTGGTTTTTCCACACGCTTCTTGCGACCCTGTTGACTATTTTGAATGAAACGCTTGATTGTTCGATGATCACGCTTCAGAAGCTTTGCAATTTTAAGAGTGCTGCATCCCTCTGCAAGATATCTCACTATTTTTGACTTTTCTGAGCCTGTCAAGTCCTTCTTTTGACCCATTTTGCCAAAGGAAAGGAAGTTGCCTAATAATTATGCACACCTAATATAGGGTGTTGATGTCATTAGACCACACCCCTTCTCATTACAGAGATGCACATCACCTAATATGCTTAATTGGTAGTAGGCTTTCGAGCCTATACAGCTTGGAGTAAGACAACATGCATAAAGAGGATGATGTGGTCAAAATACTCATTTGCCTAATAAATCTGCATGCAGTGTAGATTGAGGACCTACACAAGAACATTGATGGAGATGCACAAAAGCAGGAACATAACAGGCTTCTGTGTGAGTCCTCGATCTATTTGTTTGTAGGTTTCCCTGGTTACTCAACGTCACTTCCGCTGACGTAGTAACAGGCGGTTCATTTGAATGTATTAACCTTATACTTGTACTCATATATTTAGTATTTATTGTACTTAATATTTTCTATATTTTCTATTTTGTTATGTTCCTCCTTTTTTGCATCTCCGTCAATGTTCTTGTGTAAGTCCTCGATCTATTTGTTTGTATGTTTCCTTGGTTACGGAACGTCACTTCCGCTGACGTAGTAACAGGCTGTCTATTTAAATGTACTAACTCTGTACTTACATTCACTGGTTTGACAAAGACTCGCATAGAGTCGAAACGCGTCAGCTGTTATTGTTCCTCCGTGTGATACAATAAAGAAAAAATCGCTTTCATATCAACGAGTGCCGGTCTTCTTTATGTGGATGTTTAGTAGCACTGGGGGATTCCCCGTACAGCGATCTTCCATATAGACCTGAGTGGGCCGCTGCACTTGCCGGGTGCTGATGCCAGCCCTGCTTAAGATATCATCTTGATTGAAGATCTCGGCCGAAGTCCCGTGTGTAGTGACGTATGATGTCACCTTGCTGGCCGGCGTGATGGCGTAATCTCTGGCATCAGATCCTCAAGCAAAATGGCGGCAGCCAACCCGTCGCGAGCAAATGGAGGCGGTAGGTTTGATTAAAAAAAAAATTATTGTTAATTTTGCACTGTTTTTACACTCAGATGCCGCGATCATGTATGAACGCGGTATCTGAGGGGTACAATGAAGGGGGGGTGGCGCTATTTAAAAAAAAAAAAGTGCTTCGTGATGAAGTAATTCTTCACAAAGCAAATTTTTTTTGTAAATCAGCCGAATCGAACTTTTCAAAAGTTCGCTCAACTCTAGCAACAATGTGTGGTCATATTGCCTAGTTAGCTACCCAATAGGTGGTATAAAGTTCGACAAACGTGCATCAAATTTATCATCCAGCCTGACTGCCTAAATTTAAACTAACTGTTAGACTGCATTACTGAATCTCCCCCATGGTGCCCCCCCCCCCCCCATAGGAAAACATAGACATTGATAATAACTAATGATCTATCAGTAATCTTTCATTTTCTTTGCCACAATGAAAAATGAAAGCAGACCTTTGCCTAGTTGTTATAGCTAAAATATCAGCAAATACAGAGTTGTATAATTATAACTATGCTATATAATGTACTACATATTCAGAACTTTGGATCAAAACTACCTCCATCCTTGTTTGAGCTTGATGGATGTCTTTTCAACTATAGTATGTAATGAATATGAAATAAATTCAATGTATCATACCTTCTGTGATCTATATCAAACAAGTAATCCTGGCACTCGGTCTTCAATATGCTTTTATTTTCTGAACATTAGTTATATAAGTGTTAGGACACGTTTCGGCTTGTCTGCTCTCCCCTTCTGGAGTTGAAAAAGGCTCAGGATGGGCTGAAACGCATCCTAACACTTGTATAACAACTGATGTTGTGAAAATAAAAGCATATTGAGGAAGAGCAAGTGCTGGGATTATTTGTTTTTTAAAAAGACTGGTAAGGCATCCCGTCCATGTGCACCGATACAACCCCAAGAGCCAACCAGATCCTCTACTTGATCCATATCCAACAAATCATACTAAAATATGAAAGGTGAAAAGATTGATATCCATTCAGAGTATTCAGCATAAATTCTATTAGTACAGCAGTGCTAATGTTGCCTAGACTCTCCACCAGCTCAAACAACAACCTGCATTTACTACACACACTACACTAAGGATATTTTGAATTTATACTCGTAAATAAATTCCATTCATTCTTACTAACTTACTAATTTTTATTTGTATACATTTTTTAACATGTTGTTCTTAAAGAGTAACTAACCTTTTAATGAATTGTCCCTAACCCTTAAAAAATATTTTTCTAATATACTTTATTTATGAATTTTCTATTTTTACCATACTTTGTCATCCCTAAGGTGCACCATTCAGTGGTGTGCTAAAACTCAGTTTTAGCACACCACTGCCATGATTAGCTCAGCTAATCCTTTTATCATTGCATTGCTTGCTTTTTGTGGATTTTGTTTGTGGCACGGTTGTGGTGTGCACATAGCTTGCACTATATGTTATGTTTGTATCCTATTATTATTGCATTTATTAAACATTACGTTTTAGACTGAACTACAGTGGGATGCGAAAGTTTGGGCAACCTTGTTAATCGTCATGATTTTCCTGTATAAATCGTTGGTTGTTACGATAAAAAATGTCAGTTAAATATATCACACAGTGATATTTGAGAAGTGAAATGAAGTTTATTGGATTTACAGAAAGTGTGCTATAATTGTTTAAACAAAATTAGGCAGGTGCATAAATTTGGGCACTGTTGTCATTTTATTGATTCCAAAACCTTTAGAACTAATTATTGGAACTCAAATTGGCTTGGTAAGCTCAGTGACCCCCTGACCTACATATACAGGTGAATCCAATTATGAGAAAGAGTATTTAAGGGGGTCAATTGTAAGTTTCCCTCCTCTTTTAATTTTCTTTGAAGAGTAGCAACATGGTGGTCTCAAAACAATTCTCAAATGACCTGAAGACAAAGATTGTTCACCATCATGGTTTAGGGGAAGGATACAGAAAGCTGTCTCAGAGATTTCAGCTGTCCGTTTCCCCAGTTAGGAACATATTGAGGAAATTGAAGACCATAGGCTCAGTTCAAGTTAAGGCTCGAAGTGGCAGACCAAGAAAAATCTCGGATAGACAGAAGCGACGAATGGTGAGAACAGTCAGAGTCAACCCACAGACCAGCACCAAAGACCTACAACATCATCTTGCTGCAGATGGAGTCACTGTGCATCGTTCAACCATTCGGCTCACTTTACACAAGGAGATGCTGAATGCGAGAGTGATGCAGAGTGTGAAGCAGCACAAAAAGTGCCGCTTGAGGTGTGCTAAAGCACATTTGGACAAGCCACCTTCATTTTGGAATAAGGTGCTGTGGACTGATGAAACTAAAATTGAGTTATTTGGCCATAACAAGGGGCGTTATGCATGGAGGAAAAAGAACACAGCATTCCAAGAAAAACACCTGCTACCTACAGTAAAATATGGTGCTGGTTCCATCATGCTGTGGGGCTGTGTGGCCAGTGCAGGGACTGGGAATCTTGTCAAAGTTGAGGGACGCATGGATTCCACTCAGTATCAGCAGATTCTGGAGACCAATGTCCAGGAATCAGCGACAAAGCTGAAGCTGCGCCGTGGCTGGATCTTTCAACAAGATAACAACCCTAAACACTGCTCAAAATCCACTAAGGCATTTATGCAGAGGAACAAGTACAACGTTCTGGAATGGCCATCTCAGTCCCCAGACCTGAATATAATTGAAAATCTGTGGTGTGACTTAAAGAGAGCTGTCCATGCTCGGAAGCCATCAAACCTGAATGAACTAAAGATGTTTTGTAAAGAGGAATGGTCCAAAATACCTTCAACCAGAATCCAGACTCTCATTGGAACCTACAGGAAGCGTTTAGAGGCTGTAATTTCTGCAAAAGGAGGATCTACTAAATATTGAATTCATTTCTTTTTTGTGGTGCCCAAATTTATGCACCTGCCTAATTGTGTTTAAACAATTATAGCACACTTTCTGTAAATCCAATAAACTTCATTTCACTTCTCAAATATCACTGTGTGTGTCTCCTATATGATATATTTAACTGACATTTTTTATCGTAACAACCAACGATTTATACAGGAAAATCATGACGATTAACAAGGTTGCCCAAACTTTCGCATCCCACTGTACCTCTGCTTCTCTCTACTACCCATGTGGTATGCCAGCAGTTAGTAATAGTCCAAGGACAACGAGCAGCAGTAGCAATATGCGCTCCTGCCCATACTCACAGCGCTGCTGCTGCCCATTCAGAAAATAAGTTTTAGCGCACCACTGAATGGTGCGCTTTAGGGATGAAAAAGTATGGTAAAAATAGAAAATTTAGAAATAAAGTATATTAGAAAAATATTTTTTTAGGGGGTTAGGGACAACATGTTAAAAGTTAGTATAAAAGTTTAGTTACTCTTTTACTATACATCTTTACTTCTAACAAATATATTTTCCTGTACATTGTTTACACATAAAATACTTTCTCCTTTGAAAATTGTTCCCACTATGACTGTATACAATTGAAGGCCGAGAAGTCACACAATGAAAGTGCCTTGAAAGATCTTTTACTATAATTTAGCAAAACAGAATCTCTGTATTGGAATGTAAAAGTACAACCAAACCGGAAAACTAGTTGTACTGAGGACAGAATTGACCACTTTAAACTCATTTATTTGTGTATTTCATCTTTCTAGCTTTTGCACATTTGGATGGTTGTTTCAATTGCACTTACTTCAACCACACAGTATATTTACAACTATTTATGGTCATGTTTTATATGGCCATATTTTAGGGGGACGTGTCATCAGAAATAGCCTATTGTAAAACATTTTTATGTTATCACATTTTCTTATGACATTTCCGTTCAATGTGCAACTTCTTCTGATTTTGCAGTATTTTCCATGTACAAATCAATGAAGCTGGAAAATATACACAATTTATATTCATCTGTATTTACATTAGGGATGAGAAAATTGACTTCGGATGAAACATCCAAAGTCGATTCACATAAAACTTTGTTGTAATACTGTACGGAGCAGAAGCTCCATACAGTATTAGAAGGTATTGCTCAGATGAGCCGAAGTTATTGCTTCGCGAAGTCTCACAAGACTTCGCAAAATAACTTCAAAAATGAATTTGTACTGTAAAAAAAAATTCCCGAACTCTGGTTTGGTTCCAAGGTACCACTTGGAACCAAGCCCGAGTTCGGAGCCAATACATCATCGGAGACAATACATTCTAATACTGTACGGAGCTCCTGATCCGTACAGCCTTTGAACAAAGTTTTATGCGAATCGACTTTGGATTCGCTCATCCCTAATGTCCATATTTGATGCAAACTTGTGGCTAAGCAATGATGGAAAATACAGATGAAAAACTTAAAAGGGACTGTCTCATCAGAGATAACCCCTTTCGGATGCAGGACCAGCAGAGATCGGCTGATCACCGTGAAGTCTGCTCTAAATCAGCTGCAAGGGAAATGCAGTATTACTAATATTAGCTAGACTTTCACAAGATTATCCCAAATTTTCAATTTTTTTTTATCAACACAGAGCAGGGGGCAGTTTAAAATAATCATGACCGTTACTGCCAATCACTGGCCAAGTAGTCATGTGCTGTTGAAGGATATGACTAGCTTCTGCAGTCACATGAACAAATGACATACGGTATCATGCTCCACGTGAAGTTAAGTGTCGTCTTCCCTGTTTGTATTTGGTTTGTTGTATTTCTGTTTTTTGTATCTAAGCCTGAGGGAGACTCCTGTTCATCCTTCTGGTGGAGGAATAGGTTGTCTCAAGTCCTGTCACTATACCAGGGCCCTACAGGGTGTGTTAGGGCTCTAGGTTACTGTGTATGAACTTTCTTACCATCAAGGTCTGTTCATACTGATAGCTAGTCAGGACTTGGATTAGGGTTGTTCTAGGAGGTGACCTTCTCCTTTACCCTAGTTTCCAGGCCTAGTTCCAATTCCCTTTCCTCCTGTGCTCAGTGTGGAGTTTCCCACTCACACGGCATCCGTGACACACTGCTGGACCATTGGGAAATTAAGCAATTGTGGGACATTTAAAAGGTAAGGCTTTTTTGTTCATTTTATACTGCCTCCTGCTCGGTGACCATTTTTTACTCCTTTAGTAAGCAGTTTCAGGAAAAATGTTATGTGAATATGCTAACCATAAAGGGATTGTCTACTCCTTTACTAACAATGGCCTATACTCAGGATAGGCCATCAATATTTGGAGACCAATACCATGATGATCAGCTGTTTCAGAGTAAGGCCTCATGCACACTACCGTTGTGTGTTTTGCGTTCTGCAAATTGCACGGACAGCCATTGATGAAACTGCCTATTCTTGTCCGCAAAAAGGACAAGAATAGGACAGGTTATATTTTTTTTGTGGGGCCACGGAACGGAGCAATGGATGCAGACAGCACACGGCGTGCTGTCTGCATCTTTTGCGGCCCCATTGAATGGGTCCACATCCGAGCCGCCAAAACTGCGGCTCGGATGCGGACCCAAACAATGGCCATGTGCATGAGGCCTTACTGCAATGCTGGAAGTTACTGCCAAATCTAAACAGCATTGTTCATTATGCATTGGATGGAGTTTGTAACTGCAGCACTGCTCTAATTCACTTCAATAGGAGCAGCGCTGCTGTAAGCCGGTCCATCCACTGCACAATAAGTAGAGCAGTGTAGGTCTGGCACGAGCTACTCTGAAACAGCTGATCGGTGGGGGTTCAGGGTGTTAGACCGCCACTGATCAGATATTGATGGTGTGGTGATAGAGGTATCCAGAAATCAAAATTATTGTTAGGAGTAGGCACTCCTCCCTTGACACTCCTGTAGTGGGTCATCACCTTGTCCATGTCCCCTTCCCAAAGCCAGGCCAAGAGATTGTGGCCATAAAAATCAGTAAGATGGAACCATGTCACAGAAACCAGAGACCCTTATCATAAAACCTGAAGATAGCGTTAGGGTCCTCCACAAACACTTGCACAGACTAGAACCGTCAGGGGTTCAGGAAAAGGCTAGCGTCCTCTCTCGCCAAAGTCACACATAAAACCACTATCTTGAGATATACATCAAAGAAATATGTGTCCTAATCCATATTTGGGCCACATGCTTCCTCCTGAGAACTAAGGCCACGTATAAGTCAAATCTATCCCAGTTCAGTAACAAGGAGCAACTAAATAACTTAAGCCATCTTGCCATTACCTTCTCCATGTTTGGTACGCAAGTGTGCGGGACATTAGGGCAAAGTGGATGGAGGTAATATGAAGTTGCTAAGATGCATGCCCTAAAAGATATTTTAATACATGGTGACAGACATGGTGTACAGAAGATGTCGTAAACACTGGGTCACAAAAGGTCACTACCATACTTACTGGCCTCTTCTCGCATCACAAGCAGGATTTTACCAACTTTGGTAACTCTTTTAGGTGTTCCACAAGAGTTAGTGGAATATGGAGATAAATTTCAGAATTAAAATTTTTGGGCAAATTTTCCATTTTAATCCATTTTTTACTCTAACAAAGCAAGGGTTAACAGCCAAACAAAACTCTATATTTATTGCCCCGATTCTGTAGTTTACAGAAACACCCCATATGTGGTCATAAACTGCTGTACGGGCACACAGCAGGGCGCAGAAGGAAAGGAGCACTATGTGGTTTTTGGAAGGCAGATTTTGCTGGACTGTTTTTTTGACACCATGTCACATTTAAAGACCCCCTTGATGCACCCCTACAGTAGAAACTCCAAAAAAAAGTGACCCCATTTTGAAAACTACGGGATAAGGTGGCAGTTTTGTTGGTACTATTTTATGGTACATATGATTTTTGGTTGCTCTATTACACTTTTTGTGAGGCAAGGTAACAAAAAATTGCTGTTTTGGCATTGTTTTTATTTTTTGTTATTTACAATGTTCATCTGACAGGTTAGATTATGTACTATTTTTATAGAGCAGGTTGTTATGGACACGACGATACCAAACATGACTACTTTTTTTAGTTGTTTGTTTCAGTTTTACATAATAAAGCATTTAAAAAAATAAAATATTTTGTTAGTGTCTCCATATTCTGAAATCCATAGTTTATTGTTGTTTTTTGGGCGATTGTCTTAGATAGGGTCTCATTTTTTTTAAATATGAGATTACTGTTTGATTGGTACTATTTTAGGATGCATATGACTTTTTGATTGCTTGGTATTACACTTTTTGTGATGTAAGGTGACACCTGTGGGATTAGGTAATGTGATATTTTTTATAGAGCTGGTTGTTACGGACGTGGGGATACCTATTATTACTTATTATTACTTATTTACTTAAGTTTTACACAATAACAGCATTTTTGAAACAAAAAAAAATGATATTTTAGTGTCTCCATATTCTGAGAGCCATAGTTTTTTTTTATTTTTTAGGCGATTGTCTTAGGTAGGGTCTAATTTTTTGCAGGATGAGGTGACTGTTAGATTGGTACTATTTTGGGGCGCATACACTTTTTTGATCGCTTGGTGTTGCACTTTTAGTGATATAAGTTGACAAAAAAAAAGTGTTTTTTTAGCACAGTTTTTATATTATTTTTTGACAGTGTTCACCTGAGGGGTTAGGTCATGTGATATTTTTATAAAGCTGGTTGTTCCGGATGTGGCAATACCTAATATGTATACTTTTATTTATTTAAGTTTTACATAATATTTTTGAAACAAAAAAATAAATCATGAGAGTCATATTTTTTTTTTTTGGGGGGGCGATTGTCTTAGGTAGGCTATCATTTTTTGCGGGATGAGGTAACTGTTTGGCTTTATTTTGGGGTGCATATGACTTTTTGATCGCTTGCTATTACACTTTTTGTGATGTAAGGTGACAAAAAATGGCTTTTTTGTGCCACTGTTTCTATATATTTTTTTTTTTAAAGGCGTTCACCTGACGGGTTGGGTCATGTGATATTTTTATAGAGCTGGTTGTTACGGATGCGGCGATACCCAATATGTCTACTTTTTTTATTTATTTCACTTTAACACATGATTAGCATTTCTGAAACAACAAATGATGTTTTAATGTCTCCATGTTCTGAGAGCAATGTTTGTTTGTTTTTTGAGCGATTTTCTTAGGTAGGGGCTCATTTTTTACAGAATGAGGTGACTGTATTATTGGTACCATTTTGTGGGACATACGCCTTTTTAATCACTGGTGTTACACTTTTTGTGATGTAAGGTGACAAAAATGGCTTTTTTGACACAGTTTTTATTTTTATGGTGAAACTTTTTTTTTATAAAACACTATTTATTTATTTATTTTTAATTTTACACTTTGTGTCCCCCATAAGGTTATACAAGACCTCTGGGGGACATTTGACTTCATATATTTTTTTTTTTCACCATAGATTTCTCCTGTAACTGGGGCTGACAAAGTAGCTCCAGTTACAGGGGAAATACACCCCCAGAGATCTAGAAGGCAGGGACACCTGGGAACTGTCCCTGCCTTCTCTCTGGGTTTCCCTGCTGTCACTGACAGCAGGCAACCTGCTCTGCAGCTGCACAATTAGCATGCAGCTGTGATCTCTGAATGGCCTTACCAGAATGTCCATTCAGAGTTAAACATCCACCCATAGGACATTTATATCCTATGGGCGGATGTGAGGTGGTTAAAGAGAACAAGCTCATGCCAGGAACAGAGGCACTCAAAGTACACACAAGAAACAGCGGGTGAGAACCCACTGGCAATACTCTGGAGGGGCGTGACTAAGCAACACCAGGTATTCACTAGAGCCTCAGATGGTGAGGATAGGCTTGGGCTCAGGAGATACTCCAGAGCGTAAACAGAGTCAGTGGAAGCTGGTCCAGACAGACCAGGAGATACCTACGAAGGTACCAATAGTACTAGGGTCCACAGACAGACAGGCAGAGACATACCAGCAACAGGTAGAGAAGAGATGAAAGCAGTTACCTGCACCGCAAGCAAAGGGAGCAATCGGCCCCAGGCAGAACTGCACACGGAAGGCGAAAGGGCATACACAAACACAGGAATTCCCCCTCCGGGGAAACCAGGAACCCCCTTCCGGAGGAACTGCCAGACTGACATGAACAAAACATCAGAAACAGAAACAACTGCCAGACAGGACACGGAACAGAACAGAATCAGATGCAGTTAAGCACTGCTAGGCTTACACATACTGAACAGGTAACAGAAAACATGACAAACGACATAAATGCAGAATCAGGTGAAACCACACCGAAGTGCGGACAGAATCACCCCTAGGATCAGCAGCAAGGGGACAACACCCAACAAGCAACACATAGACGGAGTACAGACAGAACCGAGCAGAGAACTGACCTACAGACAAAAGCACAAACGCTGACCCGCAGCAACCAGCTCACAAGAAGATAAGGTTGCCTAATGAGGGCACCTGGGAGGACACACCCTAGGAAACAACACAGGGAGATTAACCTTTCCAGGTCAGGGAGAACCAGAAACCTCAGAACCCTGAAGTACGGCGCATTGCCCATGGCAACCAGGTACACAGAACCAGAATACAGGAACAGAAATGCAGATACAGTCAAAGGGGTACACACGTACACAGGCAGAGTACACACTAGACCAGGGATGGGCAAACTGCGGCTCTCCAGCTGTTGTAAAACTACAACTCCCAGTATGCCCAGTGTGCCTACAGCTATCAGCCTACAGCAGGGCATGATGGGATTTGTAGTTTTACAACAGCTGGAGAGCCGCAGTTTGCCCATCACTGCACTAGACACCGCAGCCAGCACACAGCCCCTAGCAACCAGCCTACACAGAAACCTGCAGCCAGTACGCAAGGGGACGTGCAGCCAGCCTACACGGCAACACACGTCCTGGTGAACTGCACTGAGACAGTCTGTAAATTTTATGTTGTATTTTCTAGGATAACCATATGGTTTGTACGCACTGTCCTTTTTTTATATTAAAAGTTCACTTTAATAAGAGCCTTATTGTGTTCTAACGATTCCATGAACTTAGAAGAAGTGTTACCTATATTGATTTATTAACTTGGGAATGTTAGCCCCCATAGTGAGTTGTAGAGTGTACTGGGGCATTATTTAATGCAAGATTGATTAGTTTTGCAGCTAAGATTGATTAGTTTTGCATGATGGAGAGCTGACAGAGGGAGGTCCAGTGTGACCCTGCAGGATCCCATCCTGAATCTAAGTCAGCGATCCTGATAGATGGCCTATCCTGAAGATACAATTCATGCCTGGACAGTCCCAGTAAAAGAATTCTCAGTTCCATAATTATCTTTTTTTTATATTCCCAAACATTGCATATTTTTGCCCATATACCTGTTTTTAATGACAGTGCTTTCCATTCCCTATTAGGGAAGGAGCAGTCTAGTAAGTTTAGTAATCCACATGTATTTCTCAGGTCAGAAGAGGGACATTTAAGGAGTGAACATGGAGGGAAATTTGTGAGGTATGTCAGCTTCCTTCTGAGTTTGCTAACCACAGACAGGATGCTTTTCTCTGTAATGTTTCATAGGGCTTACTCTGCCTAACTAAAATGAGTTCCCTCACTACAGCAGAGGGAACAGTGCGAATGGCAGAGCAAGTCATAAGAAACAGTAAACAGCAATAAAGAAATAAAGAAAATGTAGGTAACTTTGTCATCACTAGGCAAAAGTTACAAGGAAACAGTTATGCTCTGCAAAACTGCGCAATCTAGATTATGATTTTCCAGCTTTAAACAGGAGATATTTGCAGATCAGATTTTTGAAGGATTTTTAGAAGGAGCATCTTTTGATTAATGTGTGGAGCTGAAAAATATAGAGAGTTTACTTTTTTATTATTGGATTCTTATTGTCCATTACTAGGCCTTAAATACACTGCCTGTTCAAAAAAAAGTCGCCACCTGGATTTAACTAAGCAAAATGTTATGAGCCTCCTATTGGATAATTACTGCATGGGCGATTATCTTTCAGTTGGCAATAAGTTATTTAACCCCAACTGGTGCAATGAGTTGCTTCTCATTTATTAAATAACCATGTCGAAAGACACATCTCGTGTTCGTGGAAAAGATGTTAGTCTGTTTGAGAAGGGTCAAATCATTGGCATGCATCAAGCAGAGAAAACATCTAAGGAGATTGCAGAAACTACTAAAATTGGGTTAAGAACTGTCCAACGCATTATTAAAAACTGGAAGGATAGTGGGGACCCATTGTATTAGAGGAAGAAATGTGGTGGGAAAAAAAATCCTGAATGATCGTGATCGGCGATCACTTAAACGTTTGGCGAAATCAAATCGAAGAAAAACAACAGTAGAACTCAGGGCTTTGTTTAATAGTGAAAGTAAGAACATTTCCACACGCACAATGCGAAGGGAACTCAGGGGATTGGGACTGAACAGCTGTGTAGCCGTAAGAAAACCACTAATCAGTGAGGGAAACCAGAAAAAAAGGCTTCAATTTGCTAGGGAGCATAAAGATTGGACTCTGGAGCAATGGAAGAAGGTCATGTGGTCTGATGAGTCCATATTTACACTGTTCCAGGTTGATGGGCGCATCAGGGTAAGAAGAGAGGCAGATAAAGTGATGCACCCATCATGCCTAGTGCCTACTGTACAAGCCTGTGGGGGCAGTGCTATGATCTGGGGTTGCTGCAGTTGGTCAGGTCTAGGTTGAGCAACAGTATGTGCTCCAAGAATGAGGTCAGCTGACTACCTGAACATACTGAATGGCCAGGTGTAACGGGTGGTGTTGCAGAAAGCTGGAACTTATAAATAAACATCCGACTGGCTTGATCCCAAACTAAGGAGCATATGGGTGAGCCCTATAAAACCCCTAGAGCTCTCCCTGACTGCTATGCCCATGCAAAGGTCTTTATGGTAGACGATTGCATGCCCACGTACCTAATACTGTGTGACACCTGAAAACCCTATAATAGTGAGGGGAAACGACCACCGGCTCCCTGCACTTAATATGGACGGAGTCAGGGTCACCTAGAATCAAGCCAGAAAGGAAACACAAATAAAGGAAAAAGACTTATCTGAGGAATCAGCAGTAGCAGCCTCCAGCAGTGAACAACTCATCCAGGAAGTAGTATAAACTGCAAAGTGAGGCAGTATGGGAGGGAATATAAAGGGAGACAATTAGTGTAAATAGGTGACAGCTGGGAGAAGGAAAGGAGATGACAAAGTGAAACCAAAACAAAGAACGTCATGCAAGAGGTAGAGGAGAACGTCTAACAGACCTCACAGAACTGGCGGTGACACCAGGTTATTTTATCAATGGATTTTTTTCTTCCTTGATGGCAAGGGCATATTCCAAGAAGACAATGCCAGGATTCATCGGGCTCAAATTGTGAAAGAGTGGTTCAGGGAGCATGAGACATCAGTTTCACACATGGATTGGCCACCACAGAGTCCAGACCTTAACCCCATTAAGAATCTTTGGCATGTGCTGGAGAAGGCTTTACGCAGCAGTCAGACTCTACCATCATCAATGCAAGATCTTGGTGGAAAATTAATGCAACACTGGATGGAAATAAATCTTGCGACATTGCAGAAGCTTATCGAAAAAATGCCACAGCGAATCTAAATGCCGTAATCAAAGCTAAAGGCTTTTTTTTGGTGCCGACTTTTTTTTTGGACAGGCAGTGTAGTAGTTATTGATTTTCCCATGCCTCAGTAGTGTACATTGATAATAAATTTAGTGTGTGTAAAAATAATAAAGGCTGTAACTGGCTATTACATTCTTTGTAACTGTTCATAGTCTCTGCACTCCCTGGTAAACTATAAAAAAACTATAAAACATTTAAAAAAAACTTAGTTACAGTGTCCTAAGCATTCTGCTTAGGATAAGACTGGGGGATGATTTAAATCAGACAGACCTCCTGTTCTTATGTGTTATGTAGGAACAGATGACTGTACCCAGTACAGAGGATGGAGAACAAAGGGAGCTCAACAAGAAAAACAAACAAAATTTGGTTCATTGTAAGCCTGTACTGAGCTAATGAGTCACAGACAACATTATAGCAGATACAGGTGAAATTGTGTTTAGGAACACTTGCTCAGGCACAAACAAGTTACTGTAGCTAATTCTAAAAATTCACCTGAAATGATAGATATAATTTAAACATACTATTCAGTTTTTCCAAATAGCTATTGTAATACAACAGATTTGCAATTTTAATAATTTCTATAAAACGGAATCTACCACATTTTACTACTATAATACCACTACCAAATTACTATATTATTGTTGTAACAGAAAATGTATACATTTATACAATATCATTATATATTAAGGTATTCAAGTACAAAAATTTGTAAAATTTTATTCATGTTGTCAATAGTTGAAGAATCAAGATTTTCTTCGTTATCTTGAAAGGAGTGCCAAACATCTGGAAAGGGTGAAGGAATGACATGCAGGACTGGAACACCTGCAAGAAAACATACGTGGTTATCATAAACATATGCACATATGCAGGGTTGTATTTAGGATTGGTTTTGCTCAAAACACTAAGTAAATTAGCAATTATTCTTTCCACTTGCCTATGCAATCTATGTCTAAAATCCCTCATGTAAAATGTATTTTTTTATTATTGCACTGTTTCTACTTTGTTCTAAGTTCAGATAATACTTTGCAAAGACAAAAAAAAGGAAATATTGTACAATTACATCTGAAAAATTCTGCAAAACACAAAAAATTAGACAAAGTCTAATTTGCAAATCTGATGTGTCATTTGTGGTTATAACTTTGGAATGCTTTTACTTATCCAAGCCATACTGTTTTCTTGAGACACATTGTACACCATGTTAATGGTAAATTTGAGTCAATATGTTTTGCCTTTATTTATTTATTTAAATCTAAAAGTTACCCAAATTTGAATCTCTCCACTTTTAAGACAAATAGTGATTCCTCATAAAATACTTATTAATTAACATTCACCATAAGTCTACTTTATGTTGGCATCATTTTGGTAATGCAATTTTATTTTTTAGGACGTTAGAAGGTTTAGAATTTTAGAAATTGTTTTGAAATTTTCTATTTTTTTTTAGGACCAGTTCAGTTCTGAAGTCACTTTCAGGAGCTTACAAAATAGACACCTCCCATAAATTCCCCCATTTCAGAAGGTACACCCCTCAAACTATTCAAAACTGATTTTCAATTCAAATCTATTTTTTCCTGTAACACATCAACAGGGTTAACAACAAAACAAACCTTAATATTCATTAACCTGATTCTGCAGAAACACCCCATATGTATTCGTAAACTGCTGTATGGATACATGGGTACTAGGGTTGTTTCGGGTATCGAATTTTCGATACCCAATCAATACTTTTGTCCCGGTATCGATACTATCAAATAGCAAGGACAGCATCTATTTTAGGGACAGCATCCATCTTAGATTCATTCTGAAGCTGCAGAGTCACAAATTTGACTAAGTTGTAATCGCAAAGCGATTAATACAGGTTATATTAATCGCTTAGCGAATTCAACTTAGAGCTGGGTTCCTAATGGTTGTATTGCTAGAATATAACGAAGATTGAGAATATAGTGCTATATTCATTATATTCGTCAATTCTAGCAATACAACCATTAGGAACTCAGATCTAAGTTGTAATCACAATGCGATTAATACAGGTTATATTAATTGCAATTGCGAATTCAACTTAGAGCTGGGTTCCTAATGGTTACAGTGGCGTTGCTATGGCTGGTGTCACCCGGTGCGGTAGAAAATGGTGTCACCCCTGCCCCCCCCTTCCCCCCGAAGCCATATTAAAGAGATAAAGAGAGAAAAAAAGAAGTCACTAAGTCAGCTCCAATCAGATATCTGCATAGACGCAGAGTCTTGGTCTATGTGCAGATATCTGATTGGAGCTGACTTCTTATTTTCTCTTTTGCACATAAACGTTTAAACTATATTCCTTAGTAAAAATGACCAGTCCACACCATGTGGGTCTATATTTATGAGGGCCCCCCTGAGCAAAGATTAGTAAATGTGGCCGGGGGGCCCCAGCTCACAGTTCAACCCAACCCCTTATGTCTCCTGGCCTGGGGCCATCTCTATAATAATCCACAGTAATTTATGAATGGGGTTAGGTTATTAACTTATTATTTTTGGGGTATTATTAAAATAATTTGGTCTATAAATTCAGAGCCGCTCTATCTACCTCCTCCTCCCGGCACCAGAGACTCCTGCAGGGGAGCTGCCGCGGCGCCCCACCACTCACCAGGCTGCAGTGAGTCACACCCCCGTCCCCCTTTACCACTTGACGGCGCGACCAATACAACCATTATGAACTCAGACCTAAGTTGTAATCGCAATATGCGATTAATACAGGTTATATTAATCGTATTGTGAATTCAACTTAGAGCTGGATTCCTAATGGTTGTATTGCTAGGATATAACGAAGATGGAGAATATAGTGCTATATTCGTTATATTCGTCAATTCTAGCAATACAACCATTAGGAACTCAGATCTAAGTTGTAATCGCAATGCGATTAATACAGGTTATATTAATCGTATTGTGAATTCAACTTAGAGCTGGGTTCCTAATGGTTGTATTGCTAGGATATAACGAAGATGGAGAATATAGTGCTATATTCGTTATATTCATCAATTCTAGCAATACAACCATTAGGATCTCAGATCTAAGTTGTAATCGCAATGCGATTAATGCAGGTTATATTAATCGCATTGCGAATTCAACTTACCACACTCTGCGTCAACTACGTAATTTTCCATGGGAATTTTGCCATGGATCCCCCTCCGGCATGCCACAGTCCAGGTGTTAGTCCCCTTGAAACGACTTTTCCATCACTATTGTGGCCAGAAAGAGTCCCTGTGGGTTTTAAAATTCGCCTGTCTATTGAAGTCTATGGCGGTTCGCCCGTTCGCGAACATTTGCGGGAATTCGCGCTCGCCGCTCGCGAACGGAAAATTTTATGTTCGCGACATCTCTAATGGCTGGACGCCGGTCAGTGCAGCCGAGATGAGGACATTTTGGGGCCTCGTGCTGCATATGGGCCTAGTCAAGAAAACTAGTGTCAGGCATTACTGGAGTGGGGACGTCCTTTACCAGACCCCACTTTACAGTATGGCCATGACACGCTCCCGGTTTGAGGCAATCCGGAAATGCCTGCATTATTCAGATAATGCAGCATGTTCCCCCCCGAGGTGATCCTGCCTATGACCGCCTGTACAAAATCAGGCCGGTCATCGATCACTTTGGGGCCAAATTTGTACAGGCCTATGTACCTGGAAGGGAGGTCGCGGTTGATGAGTCTCTCATTGCATTCAAGGGGAGACTCATTTTCCGCCAGTATGTTCCCTCAAAGCGGGCAAGGTATGGCGTGAAGCTGTACAAACTTTGTGAGAGTACCTCAGGGTACACTTACAAGTTTCGTGTGTACAAGGGGCGAGATTCCCGTTTTCAACCCCCAGAATGTCCCCCCACTCTGGGTGTTAGCGGGAAACTTGTGTGGGACCTTATGCACCCACTGCTAGATAAGGGTTACATGCTGCACTGGCCAATCACAACCATGCTATTAGTAGGCATGGCTGTGATGGCTTCTAAGGGCACACTAGTTAAACGCTTGTTGATTGGCTGCTCTGCAGCCTTTCAAAAAGCGCCATTAACTCGCCGAACACAGAACTCAAGCCCGAACTTTTACTGAAAGTTTGGGTTCGGGTCCGGGGTCCAAAAATCCTAAAATTCGGTAGGAACCTGAATTTTACAGTTCGGGTTCACTCAACCCTACTTATTAGCCGTTGTGTGGTGAAGTGTGAAAATTACAGCCCTTTTTGTTGTGTATTAGTGGCAAAAGAAAAATATATTTGCTGTTCAGTGGTGCAGTTAAATGTTCTAGAGCCCTTTTTGTCGTGTATGAGTGGCAAAAGAAAAATATATTTGCTGTTCAGCAGTGCAGTTATATGTTCTAAAGCCCTTTTTTTGTGCGTATTAGTGGCGACAAAAAGGGCTTATTAGCCGTTGTGTGGTGAAGTGGAGAAGAAAATTACAGACTTTTTTGGGGTGTTTTAATTTCCTTTTTATTTATTTATTTTTTCTAACAGTAGAGATGGCCCGAATAGTTCGCCGGCGAATAGTTCCCGGCGTACATAGCTTGTTCGCGTTCGCTGCGGCGGGCGAACATATGCGATGTTCGGTCCGCCCCCTATACATCATCATTGAGTAAACTTTGACCCTGTACCTCACAGTCAGCAGACACATTCCAGCCAATCAGCAGCAGACCCTCCCTCCCAGACCCTCCCACCTCCTGGACAGCATCCATTTTAGATTCATTCGGAATCTGTATTCTCAGTGAGAGGAGGGACAGTGCTGCTGCTGCTGATTCAATAGGGAAAGCGTTAGCTAGGGCATTGTTCTGTGTCCACAGACTCATCTGCTGTAAGGACAGCGTCCTGACAGCACCCCAAAAAGCCCTTTTCAGGGCTGGTACATCAGTCTGCTTTTTTATTTTATTTTTATATATATACATATATTGCAGTTGCCTGCCCGTGTGTGAGAGGAGGGACAGTGCTGCTGCTGCTGCTGATTCAATAGGGAAAGCGTTAGCTAGGGCAGTGTTCTGTGTCCACAGACTCATCTGCTGTAAGGACAGCGTCCTGACAGCACCCCAAAAAGCCCCTTTCAGGGCTGGTACATCAGTCTGCTTTTTTTATTTTATTTTATATATACATATATTGCAGTTGTCTGCCCGTGTGTGAGAGGCTGCAGGCTCAGTCACAGACAGTACTGTGTGCAGACCATTCATACAGGGTGTGACAGAAAATACCTTGCAGATAAAAAAAATTATATTTAATATTTTTCTGTGATCTAATCCCATTTGCAAGCCCATGTGTGTCAGGCCCACACAGACTGTATTGTGTCCACTGGCTAGTGGCTAGACCTCCACTTATACCATTACAGGGTGTCACTCACTCACAAATACCTTGCAGATAAAAAAAAATTCTATTTAATATTTTTCTGTGATCTAATCCCATTTGCAAGCCTGTGTGTGTCAGGCCCACACAGACTGTATTGTGGCCACTGGCTAGTGGCTAAACCTCCACTTATACCGTTACAGGGTGTCACTCACTCACAAATACCTCGAAGATAAAAAAAAAATTCTATTTCATATTTTTCTGTGATCTAATCTCATTTGCAAGCCCGTGTGTGGTCAGGCCCACACAGACTGTATAGTGTTCACTGGCTAGTGGCTAGACCTCCACTTATACCGTTACAGGGTGTCACTCACTCTCAAATACCTCGCAGATAAATAAAAATTCTATTTAATATTTTTCTGTGATCTAATCCCATTTGCAAGCCCGTGTGTGTCAGGCCCACACAGACTGTATTGTGGCCACTGGCTAGACCTCCACTTATACCGTTACAGGGTGTCACTCACTCTCAAATACCTCGCAGATAAATAAAAATTCTATTAAATATTTTTCTGTGATCTAATCCCATTTCCAAGCCCATGTTTGTCAGGCCCACACAGACTGTATTGTGGCCACTGGCTAGTGGCTAGACCTCCACTTATACCGTTACAGGGTGTCACTCACTCACAATTACCTCGCAGATAAATAAAAATTATATTTAATATTTTTCTGTGATATAATCACAGTTGCAAGCCCGTGTGTGTCAGGCCCACACAGACTGTATTGTGTCCACTGGCTAGTGTCTAGACCTCCACTTATACCGTTACAGGGTGTCACTCACTCACAAATACCTCGCAGATAAAAAAAAATTTGATTTAATATTTTTCTGTGATCTAATCCCATTTGCAAGCCTGTGTGTGTCAGGCCCACACAGACTGTATTGTGGCCACTGGCTAGTGGCTAGACCTCCACTTATACCGTTACAGGGTGTCACTCACTCACAAATACCTCGCAGATAAAAAAAAATTCTATTTAAGATTTTTCTGTGATCTAATCCCATTTGCAAGCCCGTGTGTGTCAGGCCCACACAGACTGTATTGTGTCCACTGGCTAGTGGCTAGACCTCCACTTATACCGTTACAAGGTGTCACTCACTCACAAATACCTCGCAGATAAAAAAAAAATTCTATTTAATATTTTTCTGTGATCTAATCCCATTTGCAAGCCCGTGTGTGTCAGGCCCACACAGACTGTATTGTGTCCACTGGCTAGTGGCTAGACCTCCACTTATACCATTACAGGGTGTCACTCACTCACAAATACCTTGCAGATAAAAAAAAATTCTATTTAATATTTTTCTGTGATCTAATCCCATTTGCAAGCCTGTGTGTGTCAGGCCCACACAGACTGTATTGTGGCCACTGGCTAGTGTCTAGACCTCCACTTATACCGTTACAGGGTGTCACTCACTCTCAAATACCTCGCAGATAAATAAAAATTCTATTTAATATTTTTCTGTGATCTAATCCCATTTGCAAGCCCGTGTGTGTCAGGCCCACACAGACTGTATTGTGGCCACTGGCTAGACCTCCACTTATACCTTTACAGGGTGTCACTCACTCTCAAATACCTCACAGATAAATAAAAATTCTATTAAATATTTTTCTGTGATCTAATCCCATTTCCAAGCCCATGTTTGTCAGGCCCACACAGACTGTATTGTGGCCACTGGCTAGTGGCTAGACCTCCACTTATACCGTTACAGGGTGTCACTCACTCACAATTACCTCGCAGATAAATAAAAATTATATTTAATATTTTTCTGTGATATAATCACAGTTGCAAGCCCGTGTGTGTCAGGCCCACACAGACTGTATTGTGTCCACTGGCTAGTGGCTAGACCTCCACTTATACCGTTACAGGGTGTCACTCACTCACAAATAAATCGCAGATAAAAAAAAATTCTATTTAATATTTTTCTGTGATCTAATCCCATTTGCAAGCCCGTGTGTGTCAGGCCCACACAGACTGTATTGTGGCCACTGGCTAGTGGCTAGACCTACACTTATACCGTTACAGGGTGTCACTCACTCACAAATACCTCGCAGATAAAAAAAAAATTCTATTTAATATTTTTCTGTGATCTAATCCCATTTGCAAGCCCATATGTGTCAGGCCCACACAGACTGTATTGTGTCCACTGGCTAGTGGCTAGACCTCCACTTATACCGTTACAGGGTGTCACTCACTCACAAATACCTCGCAGATAAAAAAAAAATTCTATTTAATATTTTTCTGTGATCTAATCCCATTTGCAAGCCTGTGTGTATCAGGCCCACACAGACTGTATTGTGTCCACTGGCTAGACCTCCACTTATACTGTTACAGGGTGTCACTCACTCTCAAATACCTCGCAGATAAATAAAAATTCTATTTAATATTTTTCTGTGATCTAATCCCATTTGCAAGCCCGTGTGTGTCAGGCCCACACAGACTGTATTGTGGCCACTGGCTAGACCTCCACTTATACCGTTACAGGGTGTCACTCACTCTCAAATACCTCGCAGATAAATAAAAATTCTATGAAATATTTTTCTGTGATCTAATCCCATTTCCAAGCCCATGTTTGTCAGGCCCACACAGACTGTATTGTGGCCATTGGCTAGTGGCTAGACCTCCACTTATACCGTTACAGGGTGTCACTCACTCACAATTACCTTGCAGATAAATAAAAATTATATTTAATATTTTTCTGTGATATAATCACAGTTGCAAACCCGTGTGTGTCAGGCCCACACAGACTGTATTGTGTCCACTGGCTAGTGTCTAGACCTCCACTTATACCGTTACAGGGTGTCACTCACTCACAAATACCTCGCAGATAAAAAAAAGTTCTATTTAATATTTTTCTGTGATCTAATCCCATTTGCAAGCCTGTGTGTGTCAGGCCCACACAGACTGTATTGTGTCCACTGGCTAGTGGCTAGACCTCCACTTATACCATTACAGGGTGTCACTCACTCACAAATACCTTGCAGATAAAAAAAAATTCTATTTAATATTTTTCTGTGATCTAATCCCATTTGCAAGCCTGTGTGTGTCAGGCCCACACAGACTGTATTGTGGCCACTGGCTAGTGGCTAAACCTCCACTTATACCGTTACAGGGTGTCACTCACTCACAAATACCTCGAAGATAAAAAAAAAATTCTATTTCATATTTTTCTGTGATCTAATCCCATTTGCAAGCCCGTGTGTGTCAGGCCCACACAGACTGTATTGTGGCCACTGGCTAGACCTCCACTTATACCGTTACAGGGTGTCACTCACTCTCAAATACCTCGCAGATAAATAAAAATTCTATTTAATATTTTTCTGTGATCTAATCCCATTTGCAAGCCCGTGTGTTTTAGGCCCACACAGACTGTATTGTGGCCACTGGCTAGACCTCCACTTATACCGTTACAGGGTGTCATTCTCTCACAAATACCTTGCAGATAAAAAAAAATTTGATTAAATATTTTTCTGTGATCTAATCCCATTTCCAAGCCCATGTTTGTCAGGCCCACACAGACTGTATTGTGTCCACTGGCTAGTGGGTAGACCTCCACTTATACCGTTACAGGGTGTCACTCACTCACAAATACCTCGCAGATAAAAAAAAATTCTAATTAATATTTTTCTGTGATCTAATCCCATTTGCAAGCCTGTGTGTGTCAGGCCCACACAGACTGTATTGTGGCCACTGGCTAGTGGCTAGACCTCCACTTATACCGTTACAGGGTGTCACTCACTCACAAATACCTCGCAGATAAAAAAAAAATTCTATTTAATATTTTTCTGTGATCTAATCCCATTTGCAAGCCCGTGTGTGTCAGGCCCACACAGACTGTATTGTGTCCACTGGCTAGTGGCTAGACCTCCACTTATACCGTTACAGGGTGTCACTCACTCACAAAAACCTCGCAGATAAAAAAAAATTCTATTTAATATTTTTCTGTGATCTAATCCCATTTGCAAGCCTGTGTGTGTCAGGCCCACACAGACTGTATTGTGTCCACTGGCTAGACCTCCACTTATACCGTTACAGGGTGTCACTCACTCTCAAATACCTCGCAGATAAAAAAAAATTCTATTTAATATTTTTCTGTGATCTAATCCCATTTGCAAGCCCATGTTTGTCAGGCCCACACAGACTGTATTGTGTCCACTGGCTAGTGGGTAGACCTCCACTTATACCGTTACAGGGTGTCACTCACTCACAAATACCTCGCAGATAAAAAAAAATTCTAATTAATATTTTTCTGTGATCTAATCCCATTTGCAAGCCTGTGTGTGTCAGGCCCACACAGACTGTATTGTGGCCACTGGCTAGTGGCTAGACCTCCACTTATACCGTTACAGGGTGTCACTCACTCACAAATACCTCGCAGATAAAAAAAAAAATTCTATTTAATATTTTTCTGTGATCTAATCCCATTTGCAAGCCCGTGTGTGTCAGGCCCACACAGACTGTATTGTGTCCACTGGCTAGTGGCTAGACCTCCACTTATACCGTTACAGGGTGTCACTCACTCACAAAAACCTTGCAGATAAAAAAAAATTCTATTTAATATTTTTCTGTGATCTAATCCCATTTGCAAGCCTGTGTGTGTCAGGCCCACACAGACTGTATTGTGTCCACTGGCTAGACCTCCACTTATACCGTTACAGGGTGTCACTCACTCTCAAATACCTCGCAGATAAAAAAAAATTCTATTTAATATTTTTCTGTGATCTAATCCCATTTGCAAGCCTGTGTGTGTCAGGCCCACACAGACTGTATTGTGGCCACTGGCTAGTGGCTAGACCTCCACTTATACCGTTACAGGGTGTCACTCACTCACAATTACCTCGCAGATAAATAAAAATTATATTTAATATTTTTCTGTGATATAATCACAGTTGCAAGCCCGTGTGTGTCAGGCCCACACAGACTGTATTGTGTCCACTGGCTAGTGGCTAGACTTCCACTTATACTGTTACAGGGTGTCATTCACTCACAAATACCTTGCAGATAAATAAAAATTCTATTTAATATTTTTCTGTGATCTAATCCCATTTGCAAGCCCGTGTGTGTCAGGCCCACACAGACTGTATTGTGGCCACTGGCTAGTGGCTAGACCTCCACTTATGCCGTTACAGGGTGTCACTCACTCTCAAATACCTCGCAAATAAATAAAAATTCTATTTAATATTTTTCTGTGATCTAATCCCATTTGCAAGCCCGTGTGTTTCAGGCCCACACAGACTGTATTGTGGCCACTGGCTAGTGGCTAGACTTCCACTTATACCGTTACAGGGTGTCACTCACTCACAAATACCTCGCAGATAAATAAAAATTCTATTTAATATTTTTCTGTGATATAATCACAGTTGCAAGCCCGTATGTGTCAGGTCCACAGAGACTGTATTGTGGCCACTGACTAGTGGCTAGACCTCCACTTATACCGTTACAGGGTGTCACTCACTCACAAATACCTCGCAGATAAAAAAAAATTCTATTTAATATTTTTCTGTGATATAATCACAGTTGCAAGCCAGTGTGTGTCAGGCCCACACAGACTGTACTGTGTCCACTGCCCACCACTTATATAGGTTGGCACAGTACCTTGCACGCATAGTAATACTTATCTAATAAAAAATGACAGGCAGAGGCAGGTCACGCCGCAGGGGCCATCGTGTTCGTGGTGCTGTGATTTCCACTGGCCCTGGAATAATGCCCAGTGTTCAGAGGCCACGTACCCTGAACCCAAAAAATTCCGAGAAAATAGTTGACTGGCTTACACAGGACACCCAATCTTCAATAGCTTCCGCTAAGAACCTTGACGCACCATCCTCCTCCAGCTCAGCTTTGGTCACCTGCTCTTAAGTTACCACTCTCCCGCCCGCCGCCACCACCACCACTACCACCACAGCCACCACAGCCGCTTCACTTGATCCCTCAGAGGAGTTATTTACACATCATTTGGATGAAATTAGTGATGCGCAACCATTATTGCCAGAGGATGGAGATAACAGGGATATGTCTCAGTCAGGCAGCATTACACACATGGACGTACAGTGTGATGATGATGATGATGTTGTACCCGCTGCTGCTTCCTTTGCTGAGGTGTCAGATACAAGTGAAGTGGTTAATGATGACGATGTGTCCGTGGATGCCACGTGGGTGCCTGCTCGAAGAGAAGAAGAAGAGGGGGAAAGTTCAGAAGGGGAGACAGAGAGAAGGAGGAGACGAGTTGGAAGCATGGGGAAGTCGTCGCAAGGAGCTAGTGGCACAGTCAGACAGCATGTATCGGCACCCGTGGTCAGCCAGACAGCACGCCAATCAACACATGCTGCTGCCACCACCAGAATGCCGTCATTGCAAAGCTCAGCAGTGTGGCATTTTTTTTGTGTTTCTGCCTCTGACAACAGCGATGCCATTTGCAACCTGTGCCAAAAGAAACTGAGTCGTGGGAAATCCAACACCCACCTAGGTACAACTGCTTTGCAAAGGCACATGATTGCACATCACAAATGCCTATGGGATCAACACATGATGACGAGTAGAAGCAGCACACAAGCTCAAAGCCACCATCCTCCTCCTGGTCCAGCATCTTCAGCCACGTCAACCACTGCTGTCCTCCTTGACCCCTCTCAACCACCGGCACTCCGCCTCTCACCTTCAGCAGTTCCATCTCATCTGCCCACAGTCAGGTGTCTGTAAAGGAAATGTTTGAGCGTAGGAAGCCAATGTCACAGAGTCACCCCCTTGCCCGGCGTCTGACAGCTGGCTTGACGGAACTCTTAGCCTGCCAGCTTTTACCATACCAGCTGGTGGAGTCTGAGGCCTTCAAAAATTTGTCGCTATTGGGACACCACAGTGGAAGGTACCCGGACGAAATTTTTTTCAAAAAAGGCAATCCCAAACCTCTACTCAGTGATTGAAAAGGAAGTCATGGCATCTCTGGCATACAGTGTTGGGGCAAGGGTCCATCTGACCACTGATACCTGGTCTGCAAAGCACGGTCAGGGCAGGTATATCACCTACACTGCGCATTGTGTCAACCTGCTGACGGCTGACAAGCATGGAACGCGTGGCTCTGCAGCGGAGTTGGTGACACTGCCGCGACTTGCAGGCAGGCCTACTGCCACCTCCTCTACTCCTCCTATTCCATCCTCTTCCATAACCTCCTCGGCTGAGTCCTCTTCTGCTGTGGTGTCTGGCTGCACATCAACTGAATCCCCCCAGCTCCCCAGGGGCTATTCCACATCCCGGATACGACAGTGTCATGCTGTCTTGGGGTTGACTTGCCTGAAAGCAGAGAGCCACACCGGACCAGCACTCCTGTCCGCCCTGAACGCACAGGTGGATCAGTGGCTGACCCCGCACCAACTGGAGATTGGCAAAGTGGTGTGTGACAATGGAAGCAATTTGTTGGCGGCATTGAATTTGGGCAAGTTTTCACATGTGCCGTGCATGGCACAGGTGTTGAATCTTATCGTACAACGCTTTGTGTCTAAGTACCCAGGCTTACAGGACATCCTCAAGCAGGCCATTAAGGTGTGTGGCCATTTCAGGCGTTCCTACACGGCCATGGCGCACTTTTCAGACATTCAGCGCTGAAACAACATGCCAGTGAGGCGCTTGATTTGCGACAGCCCAACACGTTGGAATTCAACACTCCTAATGTTCGACCGCCTGCTCCAACAAGAAAAAGCCGTCAACGAGTATTTGTATGACCGGGGTGCTAGGACAGCCTCTGCGGAGCTGGGAATTTTTTTGCCACGTTACTGGACGCTCATGCGCAATGCCTGTAGGCTCATGCGTCCTTTTGAGGAGGTGACAAACCTAGTCAGTCGCACCTAGTCAGTCGCATCAGCGACCTCATCCCATTTGTTTTCTTCCTGGAGAGTGCCCTGCGAAGAGTGCTGGATCTGGCTGTAGATGAGCGTGAAGAGGAAGAGTTGTGGTCACCATCACCACCAGAAATAGCCTTGTCATCATCGCTTGCTGGACCTGCGGCAACGCTGGAAGAGGAGTCTGAGGAAGAGGAGTCAGAGGAGGAATGTGGCTTTGAGGAGGAGGAAGACCAACCACAGCAGGCATCCCAGGGTGCTCGTGGTTGTTACCTATCTGTGACCCGTGGTGTTGTACGTGGTTGGGGTGAAGAACAGACCGTCAATGACATCAGTGAGGACAAGGAAAGGGAAATGAGTAGCTCGGCATCCAACCTTGTGCAAATAGGGTCTTTCATGCTGTCAAGTCTGTTGAGGGACCCTTGTATAAAAAGGATGAAGGAGAACGACCTGTACTGGGTGGCCACGCTACTAGACCCCCGGTATAAGCAGAAAGTGGCGGAAATGTTACCAACCTACCGAAAGTCAGAAAGGATGCAGCAGTTCAAAACAAAACTAAAACATATGCTTTACACAGCTTATAAGGGGGATGTCACAGCACAACGGCAATCTAACAGGGGAAGAGGTGAAAGTAATCCTCCTCCTACCATGACCACGGCGGCAAGGACAGGACGCTTTACAGATGTGTTGTTGATGGAGGACATGCAGAGCTTTTTCAGTCCTACACATCGCCACAGCCCTTCGGGATCCAGCCTTAGAGAACGACTTGACCGACAGGTAGCAGACTACCTCGCCTTAACTGCAGATATCGACACTCTGAGGAGCGATGAACCCCTTGACTACTGGGTGTGCAGGCTTGACCTGTGGCCTGATCTATCCCAGTTTGCGATAGAACTTCTGGCCTGCCCCGCTTCAAGTGTCCTGTCAGAAAGGACCTTCAGTGCAGCAGGAGGCATTGTCACTGACAAAAGAAGTCGCCTCGGTCAAAAAAGTGTTGATTACCTCACCTTCATTTAGATGAATGAGGCATCAGTTCCGAACTGACAGTGGGGGATACGTTTGACTAACAAAGGGGCTGATAACATGCCTTGGCCTCAAAATGGTCCCCACGCTGCTGTATTTAATGTCTGCATACCGGATGACTTTCGTGAATTCTCCGCCACCAACTAGGGTTCAAGCTGCAATGTTTTAGTCACCTTTCTGCCTTGAAAACATCAATTTTTCCGGCCGCTGCTACAACAGCGGCTGCAACAATAATATTATTTTTCAGGCATGTGTAAATGCCTAATTTTTCTGGCCTCTGGTGCTGCACTGTGGCTGCAAAAACAAAACAAAAAAAAAAGGCACATACAAGTGTCAATTCCCCTTCGTGATCGTTACCTTGTTGTGGTGAAGGGGCTAGCGTATCACAATGAAGCGATCATCACCTCTATGAGTGTGTTGGCAATGTTGCCACACCCCAGATGATAAGGCCGTTGCTTCATTATGATCAGACCAAAAGCGATCGGCTGGATAATTTTTCATAGAAAAACCTTAAATTTTTTTTTTTTTAGTTGTATGGGTGGGTTTTTAATACATAAAATAAAAAAATCATAATAAAGTCTCTTAATAGTTTATTAGAAATAATGCAGACAATTTTAAAAATCCCCATTAATTCCAATACAAAGCAAGTACAAAGCTCAGAACTAAATTATTCCAGGATGTCGTAATGGTTCGTTAATTCGACAATGGTTAATCAATTCGACACACGTCCCCGGATAGGGGATGTAACAGGGATTAAACTGATAGGAATAGTACTAGTTAAGACACCAGTCATATAGGGTGTCACAGCACATTGCTCCGTGCACGCGCAGTGCCCCAACTTGGGAGTAAGAGGACCGACCAAGCTGCTTTTTCCATCTCCCGGTTCCTAAAATCAATTCAGTTTGATGTATCAGACTTTGGTCTGTCACTGTGAAGGCAGTCGAAGGTACCCGGCCGAAATTTTTTTTCACAAAAGGCAATCCCACCCTGATATGGGACGTAACAGGGATTAAACTGATGAGAATAGTACTACAGAAAATAGCACTCATATCGGGTGTGACAGTAAATTGCACGGCGCAGACGCTGTGACCGTGGCGTGGATTCAAACAAAGGGGAGGGAGCCAGCATTTTTATAACCATCTCCCTGTTCGAAAAATCAATTTAATAAATGGACCCCAGATTGGGGACGTAACAGGGATTAAACTGATGAGAAGAGAGAACTACAGAAAATACCACTCATATCGGGTGGGGCAGTAAATTGCAAGGCACAGACGCAGTGACCGTGGATTCAAACAAAGGGGAGGGAGCCAGCGTTTTTTTAACCATCTCCCCGTTCGAAAAATCAATTAAATTCACCTTTCCGGGACCCTTGGTGTTGTACGTGGCTGGGTGGAGGAAGAAACCTTCAATGACATCAACGGGACATGGCTAGCTTGGTATCCAACCTTGAACAAATGGGGAGTTTGCGGTGGGGCAAATGGACTGTTTGCGGTGCATTAAAAGGGGAGTTTGGTCTGTCAATGTCTGTGAAGCGGGCGTAACCCTTACACTACCTGATCGATACAACATCATACCTGATCGTATACACACACTGGATGTTTTAAACCACGTTGTTCAAAAAAAATTTGGATTGTTAGGTGATTTATGCCCTTTATGGATTAAAATCCAACTCTGCGTCAACTACATCATTTTCCATGGGAGTTTTGCCATGGATCCCCCTCCAGCATGCCACAGTCCAGGTGTTAGTCCCCTTGAAACAACTTTTCTATCACTACTGTGGCTAGAAAGAGTCCCTGTGGGTTTTAAAATTCGCCTGCCTATTGAAGTCTATGGCGGTTCGCCCGTTCGTGAACATTTGCAGAAATTCACGTTTGGCGTTCGCGAACGGAAAATTTTATGTTCGCGATATCACTATCTAACAGTATGTCAGACAGAGAAGTGCCAGGCCGTGCACAGAGGAGTGGCAAAGGTCTAAATGTTTCTGGCGCAGGCAGAGGTCGCAGCAGAGTAAGGGGCCATAGCAGCAGGAGTCACTTAGAGAGTCATAAGCTTCAGAGTCAGCTAGCGGTCGTGTCTTGACCAGCAACCTATCGATTTTTGAATGGTTGACTCGATCTTCGACTTCGTCGCATGTGACATCAGACACCCCCAGCCAAGAGTTGCTGGGTTCGTCAGACACAACCCTTAGTTGGCATGGCCCTGGAGCAGCTCCTGTGCCCTCACCTGTCCTCAACCTGCCTCTGTCCTTTTCTGTTCCCTCAGCCAGAGAACTATTGTATGCTCTGGGCTCAGCTCCACTATACAGTGAGGACGAGGTATTAGAATACAGTCAGCAGTTACTGGCAAGCCAACATGTGGAGGAGACATTCCCTGCTTCCTCCACTAGGCAGGCAAGTAGTGATGAGGAGAGTGGTGTTGTGAGCGGTCAGGCTCTTTACCCAGCAGACTGTTGAGGAGGACATCAGTGACGTGCAGACAGTACTCGATGATGATGATGATGTGGCTGATCGCACTACCTGCCTGGAAAATAGCGGTGCATCGGTTTACGGCGGTAGCAGTCAGTCAGTGCGTAGTGTTGGGGGTAAAATCACCTATTGTAGTGTGGCAGATTTTTGTTAAGCCGCCGGAGGAGGTGAACATGGCCATATGTAGAATCTGTGGGCAAAAGGTGAAGAGTGGAAAGGGTGCCAATGTTGGCACCGCGGCCCTGCGTTAACATATGCAGCATCACCATAAAGTGGCCTGGGAGAACCATAGTTCCAATGTGGTGGTCCAGTCTTCCGCAGCAACCGCTAGTGGCACACAGCCGATTTCAGGCAGTCAAGACTCCATCACCTCAGCTGAAGATCTACTGATCCTGATGCTCCTGGCCCTCGTCCCCCTACTTCTCATCACTCATTCCGTCAGCATAGGCTGAGCGTGCTCCTGTCCAAGTTGCTGGTGCTGCAATCCCTCACTTTCCAAGTGGTGGACTCTGCACCTTTCAGAGAACTGATGGCTTGTGCCGAGCCGAGGTGGAGAGTCCCAAGCCGTCATTTCTTTGCCAAAAAGGCAGTATCAGCCCTACACACATATGTTGAAAAGAAGGTGGACCAGTCCTTGAGCCTGTCGGTGTCTATAACTACGGTCAAGGACAATACATGTCCTTTACGGCCCACTGGGTGAATGTGGTTCCTGCACAGCCACACCAGCAACTTGGCCAGGTGACGCTGGTTCCGCCTCCACTTTCTCATGCCGTTGATCCTGTGACAATGTCCGCCTCTGCCTCCTCATCCTCCACCGTGTCCTCAGCTTCCACTGCAGGGACAATTCACAGTGCTCCTCTAGCATACCACATGTGCAGGGCACGGAGGTGTCACGCTGTTCTACACCTCGTTTGCCTGGGTGAATGGAGTCACACTGGGGAGGAACTGCTCCGTGTGCTTCATCAAGAAATCTAATTCTGGCTTTCTCCAAGACCACTGAAAATCGGAACCATGCTGACCGACAACGGGAAGAACACTGCGTCGGCACTGCGTCAAGGAGGGCTAAGCCATGCATCCTGCATGGCACACGTGTTCAATCTGGTTGTCAAGCGGTTCCTGAAGTCTTCCACCCATCTGCAAGACATCCTAAAAATGGCCAGGAAACTTTGCATGCACTTCAGCCACTCGTACACCACAAAGCACAACCTCCTTGAGCTACAGTTGTAGAATGGCATCCACCAACATAGGCTGATATGTGACGTTTCCACCCGTTAGAATTCCACCCTCCATATGTTGGACCGACTGTACGAACAGAAAGGCCATAAACGATTTCCTGATGATCCAAGCGGACAGGAGTAATCTCCTGTGTAACTTCGATGTCAGCCAGTGGCAGCTCATGCGTGACACCTGCCGTTTGCTCAGGCCCTTTGAGGAAGCCACATTATTTGTCAGTCGCCAGGACTACAGGATGAACGATGTAATTCTACTGCTTCATGTCCTGTAACAGATGCTGGTAAATCTGGCTGGTCAGGGGACTGGAGACGTGGCGCCTAGATCTCATGGCCACATGAGCCCTGTAGGGGCTGAACTGGAGGAGGAGGAGCACATTGAAGCACAAGCAATGTGTAGCGAAATTGGTGGTTTTTCTACACAGGTGACAGGAGAGGAGGATCAGGAGCAGGCAGAGGAGCTACAGGGTGATGAGGAAGACGAGGCAGAGGACCCATACACACTGTGGCAGTATGCAGTGGAGATGGAGGCAGGGAGTCCCTTCCGAGTCACTTGCACAAATGGCCCGATGCATGCTCTCTTGCTTGCGTAGAGACAGCTGAATTGTCATCATTTGACAGAGGGATGACTTCTGGCTCTCCACCTGGTTGGACCCTCGCTACCGGTCCAAAATGGGGTCTTTTTTACACCCGCTGAGAGGGAGGATAAACTGAACTACTATAGTGACATCCTATGTAGTCAGCTGGCTGCTGCTTATGTGCGCCATTGCCCATCCTCACGCAGGTCTGACCGGGGGGCCCTCTGTGCTCACGTTCCACTGCCATGGCTGCTGGAGGGGGGTGGGGGTGCAGGAGCAGTACCAACTCCATCAGCAGCAACTTAAGTCTAGAGTCGCTGATGAGCAGTTTTCTTTACCCGCCTACTGAAGAAACTACTCACCAGCAGCAGCAGGTAGACATAGAGCAGAACCTGAACCAGCAAGTGGTGGCATAGTTGGACAGCACCCTGCCACCCCAAGTTCAAGATCCGCTGGACTATTGGGCAGCCAAACTGGATTTGTGGCCGCAACTGGCAGAGTTTGCCCTGGAAAAGTTGTCCTGCCCGGCCAGTAGTGTGGCATCAGAGCGGGTGTTTAGTGCAGCGGGGGCCATAGTTAACCCAAGAAGAACTCTCCTGTTCACACAAAATGTGGAGAGACTGACCTTTGTCAAGATGAATCAGGCGTGAATCATCCAGGATTTCCACCCACCAATGCCTGATGCATCAGACTAGATCATCCATGGTGCCACACCAACACTTTCACAAAAGAGACCAGTTTCTTCTGGCTACCTGCCTCAGCTACTATTCTGATGCTGTCACCTACCTGATGCCACACATCTGATGCCAAGTGCTCCTTCTTACACCCACCATCTTCAGCGGGTACTGGTATTGACACCCACCTCCAAACTATGTCACCTTGCCATTCTGTGGTGTCCTTATGCTGCTGCCACCTCCACACTATGTCACCTTGCCACTCTGTGGTCTCCTCATGCTGCTGCCACCTCCACACTATGTCACCTTGCCACTTTGTGGTCTTATAATGCTGCTGCCACCTCCACAATGTCATTGTGCTACTCTGTGGCCTCCTGATGCTGCCGCCACCTCCAAACTCTGTCATTGCGCCACTCTGTGGCCTCCTGATGCTGCCGCCACCTCCAGACTATGTCATTGGGCCACTCTGTGGAATCCTCATGTTGCTTCCAGTTCACCAGTATGTCATAGGGCCACTCTGTGGACTTCTCATGCTGTTCCCCCCTCCCCACTTCATGACTGGACCACTATTTTGCCTTTCGGCCTGGCTGATATCATCATTTATTTGACCCTTCTTCTGATCTGTCAGAAGGAAGGAAAAATGAGACACACAATGAATCCTGTCTGTGTAGCAGCTGTAAGGCTTGTATGGTCCCATCAGAATTTGCTTGTGATTTGGTAGCCAAAAGCAGGAGTGGGTACAATACACAGAAGACATGCAAATATTCCTTTAACATGTCATCTCTGTTTTGGATCCACTCCTGTTTTATTGGCATTAGCAATGCTTATGGATTACTGATCAAATGATGACCGAGTGAAGGCAGATGCTCAACAGACAGGATCTGTTTTTTGTGGGTTATTGTTCTGACGGATCAGAGGAAGGGCAAAATAATCAGTAACGTCAACACAAACTTACTGCTGACACCCTCTCCACTCGGGGGCTCTACTTGTATAAATGTTTAATAGAACAGGTTCAGTTGACATCTATGTGGAATCAACTGACGACGGTGTAAAAGGAGTGCACTTCTTCTTGGCGCTAACATCGACCTGTAAGGCTGAGTTCATACTTCAGTTATTTGGTCAGTTCTGGCCCCGTGACTGCCCAAATAAGTGAAGAGCCTGTCATCTGCATGTCATACTGACTCACAGTATAATTTCACTACTACAGCAAACTCCCTATTGTCACGGCAGACAGGATACAAGATACACAGGATATAACAAACAAGTGTCTAGGCAAGAAGCTGGGGAAAGGGGTCACCTCCTGACAAATCCCTACCAGCTCTCTCTAGACTTCTATGCCCACATTCAGACCCTGAAGGTGGGAATGAATGTGTCCTCATGCCTGGGCTGAAGATTCCCTAGAATCCCTAAGATGGTGAAAGAGGGAAAGAGGCAGCCTGCTCCCTCAAGACCTGGAGGGGGGCAGGCGTCTCTCTAACAGCCTAGACAGACAACCACAATAAAACAAAACCAACTTATCTTTTGCTGAGCAGAAACAGCCAATCCTTCCTTCCTTCCTCAGAGCCAGACAGAAGCTATAACCCGCACAGGACACTGGGAGTGGGCGTAATTTAAACTCTTACCAATGACCCCACCCAGTGCACCTGAAGGGAGGCGGATACAGCTCCACTCCAAAACAATAACAAAAGGCTACACATGTGCTGCTAACCTAGCAGACCTCCGCACATGACCCGAGCAGGGCATGACACCTATGCGTGTTACTGCAAGGCACAGTGTTCTACACCACTATAAAGGCTCTCTGCAGCCAGGAAATAGCCATTTTTTAACGTGATTCGCCGTGAATAAATTCGGATTGAAGTGAATCTTTTTCTTAAATTCGGCAAACCGGCCGAATCGAATTTTTGAAAAATTCACTCATCTCTAATCATAATTTTCCCCTTAAAACATTCTCTAAATTTAATGGAAAAGTTTTCAGCACGGAATCAAAATTGCATGCTGTTAAAGGAAATATTAATATTTTGTGTTAATATCAAAATTAATATTCAGAAATAGGCGTAAGCCGTCTATTGATGACTCCGCCTATTTATACCTTTAAAAAAACTACCTCTGTTGCCACTACCTATTTACTGAACTAAATGCGCTATATTACTACTGCAGCGACTACTACAATAAATGACTATTCACTGTACTTTAAATAATAAAAGGAATTAAAACAATTACACGTCTACAATCTAATTATTGCTATAACTATATATATATATATATATATATATATATATACACTGCTCAAAAAAATAAAGGGAACACAAAAATAACACATCCTAGATCTGAGTTAATTAAATATTCTTCTGAAATACTTTGTTCTTTACATAGTTGAATGTACTGACAACAAAATCACACAAAAATATATAATTTCCACCTGTTGTCTATCCCATTTGCACAATAGCATGTGAAATTGATTGTCACTCAGTGTTGCTTCCTAAGTGGAAAGTTTGATTTCACAGAAGTGTGATTGACTTGGAGTTACATTGTGTTGTTTAAGTGTTCCCTTTATTTTTTTGAGCAGTGTATATATATATATATATATATCTCAATGGACATATAAATATATATACTTATAGTCGCACACAGTAATATATATTAACAACACTAAAATACACCTAAACTACACTACACACAGTACAATATCTTACACCACTCCACCCCAAATCTACCCAAATAACACACTTACACACACACACACTATTAATGAAAGCAGCCCACCCAACCTGGCTTTACACTCTGCCCCTACGGGCACTGCAAGGGAAAACACATGCAGGCCAGGGGTAAATCCGGGATGATGGTGGCACTGCAAGGGTTAATGCAGGCCACGGATACACAGGGCTGAAGGCTGCTGCAGGGGTACATCAGGGGTTAATGCTGCTCCAGGGGTACATGGTATGTGGCACTGCAATGCAGGAGGGCAGACACAGGGTATGTGGCACTGCAATGCAGGAGGGAAAGGTTAACAGGATATGTGTGGGTGGCACTGCAAGGGAAGCAGGCCATGGATACCACACAATATAAGGTAGGGGCATTGCAGGGGTTAGTGGGATCAGGGAAGCAGGGGTATCTGGGTCTATGGCAGAGGCAGTCCAGGAGGGGTTAAATTGCAAGGCAGTAGGGGATAATGGCAAGGATGCAGGGCAGTAGAGAATAATGGCAAGGATGCAGGGCAGTAGAGGTTAACGATACTTAGCCCATATGCCTCGGCTGCTCGGTCCATCCTCCTCCCTTCCTGCTCTTCTCTTTCCTTCCATGGGGGGGGCGATCTTCTCGCTTGAGTGCTGCCTGCACTCTCCTTCTGGGGCTGGTCCTCATGGGGCTGCTGGGGTTAACTTGCCTTGAGCGCAGCGCTGCCGCGTTATTTAAACCCGGCCTCGCTCGCTCCCGACTTCACGCGCTGTAGGCGTGCGCATGCACGCCTGCAGCCAAGTCCGCGTGGGCTGGCGAGAATATGACATCACCGCACCAGCCCGCATGTCCTGGTGCACGCTTCCAGGTGGGGGATGATTTGAATCTCCCACCTGTGAAACGCTCGCATACCTCTGGCGCTGTAATTACAGAGCCTAAGGCAGTGATGGCGAACCTATGGCACAGGTGCCAGAGGCGGCACTCAGAGCCCTCTCTGTGGGCACCTGCACCCTGGAAAAAGTCTATGGCGTACCAATATGCCTTAGACTTTTCCTGCCATTCATCAGAGCGCACTATGAACAGCACAGGCAGTGCATTGCATGTATGTAGGCTATTATAGCTAAATGATAAAGTACATGGACGATATTCTATATTGGTATTTAGGTTAAATTGTCGTGTTCGCACTTTGCGATAAATAATTGTGTTTTGGGTTACAGTTTGGGCACTCAGTCTCTAAAAGGTTCGCCATCACTGGCCTAAGGTATGTGACACACAGGGGCAGAAGAACTCTTTGTTCCCCTGTCTTTGTTATGTATGCAAAGTATCTCCACCCTTGCCAGAGATGCTATCAAAAGGCAGAGGATCTCTATTGATCCCCTGTCCTTTGAAGTGACCCGAAACTGGACATGATCGTCCAGTCACCTAGGTGTCACTTCCCTCCTGCAGACGTGCTGGAATGCGCCTGCAGGAGGATTAGGCTGTTGGCCATATTTAGGTTTATATAAGTGTGTGTATATATATATATACAGTACAGACCAAAAGTTTGGACACACCTTCTCATTCAAAGAGTTTTCTTTATTTTCATGACTATGAAAATTGTAGATTCACACTGAAGGCATCAAAACTATGAATGAACACATGTGGAATAATATACATAACAAACAAGTGTGAAACAACTGAAAATATGTCATATTCTAGGTTCTTCAAAGTAGCCATCTTTTGCTTTGATTACTGCTTTGCACACTCTTGGCATTCTCTTGATGAGCTTCAAGAGGTAGTCCCCTGAAATGGTTTTCACTTCACAGGTGTGCCCTGTCAGGTTTAATAAGTGGGATTTCTTGCCTTATAAATGGGGTTGGGACCATCAGTTGCGTTGAGGAGAAGTCAGGTGGATACACAGCTGATAGTCTTACTGAATAGACTGTTAGAATTTGTATTATGGCAAGAAAAAAGCAGCTAAGTAAAGAAAAACGAGTGGCCATCATTACTTTAAGAAATGAAGGTCAGTCAGTCAGCCGAAAAAATTGGGAAAACTTTGAAAGTAAGGGCTATTTGACCATGAAGGAGAGTGATGGGGTGCTGCGCCAGATGACCTGGCCTCCACAGTCACCGGACCTGAACCCAATCGAGATGGTTTGGGGTGAGCTGGACCGCAGAGTGAAGGCAAAAGGGCCAACAAGTGCTAAGCATCTCTGGGAACTCCTTCAAGACTGTTGGAAGACCATTTCAGGGGACTACCTCTTAAAGCTCATCAAGAGAATGCCAAGAGTGTGCAAAGCAGTAATCAAAGCAAAAGGTGGCTACTTTGAAGAACCTAGAATATGACATATTTTCAGTTGTTTCACACTTGTTTGTTATGTATATAATTCCACATGTGTTAATTCATAGTTTTGATGCCTTCATAGTCATGAAAATAAAGAAAACTCTTTAAATGAGAAGGTGTGTCCAAACTTTTGGTCTGTACTGTATATATATATATATATACAGATAATTGGGGCATATCTTTATACGTATATACACTCACCTAAAGAATTATTAGGAACACCTGTTCTTTTTCTCATTAATGCAATTATCTAGTCAACCAATCACATGGCAGTTGCTTCAATGCATTTAGGGGGGTGGTCCTGGTCAAGACAATCTCCTGAACTCCAAACTTAATGTCAGAATGGGAAAGAAAGGTGATTTAAGCAATTTTGAGCGTGGCATGGTTGTTGGTGCCAGACGGGCCGGTCTGAGTATTTCACAATCTGCTCAGTTACTGGGATTTTCACGCACAACCATTTCTAGGGTTTACAAAGAATGGTGTGAAAAGGGAAAAAAATCCAGTATGCGGCAGTCCTGTAGGCAAAAATGCCTTGTGGATGCTAGAGGTCAGAGGAGAATGGGCCGACTGATTCAAGCTGATAGAAGAGCAACGTTGACTGAAATAACCACTCGTTACAACCGAGGTATGCAGCAAAGCATTTGTGAAGCCACAACACGCACAACCTTGAGGCGGATGGGCTACAACAGCAGAAGACCCCACCGGGTACCACTCATCTCCACTACAAATAGGAAAAAGAGGCTACAATTTGCACAAGCTCAACAAAATTGGACTGTTGAAGACTGGAAAAATGTTGCCTGGTCTGATGAGTCTCGATTTCTGTTGAGACATTCAAATGGTAGAGTCCGAATTTGGCGTAAACAGAATGAGAACATGTATCCATCATGCCTTGTTACTACTGTGCAGGCTGGTGGTGTAATGGTGTGGGGGGTGTTTTCTGGGCACACTTTAGGCCTCTTAGTGCCATTTGGGCATAGTTTAAATGCCACGGGCTACCTGAGCATTGTTTCTGACCATGTCCATCCCTTCATGACCACCATGTACCCTTCCTCTGATGGCTACTTCCAGCAGGATAATGCACCATGTCACAAAGCTCGAATCATTTCAAATTGGTTTCTTGAACATGACAATGAGTTCACTGTACTAAAATGGCCCCCACAGTCACCAGATCTCAACCCAATAGAGCATCTTTGGGATATGGTGGAACGGGAGCTTCGTGCCCTGGATGTGCATCCCTCAAATCTCCATCAACTGCAAGATGCTATCCTATCAGTATCGGCCAACATTTCTAAAGAATGCTATCAGCACCTTGTTGAATCAATGCCACGTAGAATTAAGGCAGTTCTGAAGGCAAAAGCGGGTCCAACACCGTATTAGTATGGTGTTCCTAATAATTCTTTAGGTGAGTGTATACAGTGGATATAAAAAGTCTACACACCCCTGTTAAAATGTCAGGTTTATGTGCTGTAGAAAATTGAGACAAAGATAAATAATTTCAGAACTTTTTCCACTTTTAATGTGACCTATAAACTGTACAACTCAAATGAAAAACAAACTGAAATCTTTTAGGTAGAGGGAAGAAAAAATATTTTTAAAAAATAATATGGTTGCATAAGTGTGCACACCCTTAAACTAATACTTTGTTGAAGCACCTTTTGATTTTATTACAGCACTCAGTCTTTTTGGGTATGAGTCTATCAGCATGGCACATTTCGACTTGGCAAGATTTGCCTACTCTTCTTTGCAAAAACACTCCAAGTCAGATTGCGAGGGCATCTCCTGTGCACAGCCCTCTTCAGAATCACCCCACAGATTTTCAATCGGATTCAGGTCTGGGCTCTGGCTGGACCATTCCAAAACTTTAATCTTCTTCTGGTGAAGCCATTCCTTTGTTGATTTGGATGTATGCTTTGGGTCGTTGTCATGCTGAAAGATGAAGTCCCTCTTCATGTTCAGCTTTCTAGCAGAAGCCTGAAGGTTTTGTGCCAATATTGACTGGTATTTGGAACTGTTCATAATTCCCTCTAGCTTAACTAAGGCCCCAGTTCCAGCTGAAGAAAAACAGCCCCAAAGCATGATGCTGCCACCACCATGCTGTGGGTATAGTGTTCTATTGGTGATGTGCAGTGTTGTTTTTGCGCCAAACATATCTTTTGGAATTATTGCCAGAAAGGTCAACCTTGGTTTCATCAGACCATAACAGCTTTTCCCACATGCTTTTAGGAGATTTCAGATGTGTTTTTGCAAAATGTAGCCTGGCTTGGATGTTTTTCTTTGCAAAAAAAGGCTTTCGTCTTGCCACTCTACCCCCATAGCCCAGACATATGAAGAATACGGGAAATTGATGTCACATGAACCACACAGCCAGTACTTGCCAGATATTCCTGCAGCTCCTTTAATGTTGCTGTAGGCCTCTTGGTAGCCTCCCAGACCAGTTTTCTTCTCGTCTTTTCATCAATTTTGGAGGGATGTCCAGTTCTTGGTAATGTCACTGTTGTGCCATATTTTCTCCACTTGATGATGACTGTCTTCACTGTGTTCCATGGTATATCTAATGCCTTGGAAATTCTTTTGTACCCTTCTCCTGACTGATGCCTTTTTTTTCCTTCCCTCCACCTAAAAGATTTCAGTTTATTTTTAATTGAGTGGTACAGTTTATAGGTCACATTAAAGGTGGAAAAAGTTCTGAAAATTTTATCTTTGTCTCATTTTTTTTACAGCACAGAAACCTGACATTATAACAGGTGTGTAGACTTTTTGTATCCACTGTATGTGTGCAGGGCTGGTACTGCCTTTTTGGTAAAGAAATGACAGCTTGGGACTCTCCATCAGTTCTCTGAAAGGTGCAGAGTCCACCACTTGGAATGGGAGGGACTGCAGCACCAGCAACTTGGCCAGGAGCATGTTCAGCTTCTGCACCATTGGATGAGTGCACGCATACTGTTGTCTCTTGGCAATCGCTTCGGTGATCAATTGCTGACGGAATGACTGATGAGAAGTAGGAGGAGGAGGAGCAGAAGCATCAGGACCAGCAGATGATGGGAAGGACAGACAGCTCCCTTCAGCTGAGGTAGTGGAGCCTTGACTGCATGAAATTGGATGCGTGCCACTGGGTGATGCAGCGGTTGCTGCGGCAGGCTGGACCACCACATTGGAGCCACAGTTCTCCCAGGCCACTTTATGGTGACGCTGCATGTGTTTTTTACTACATAAATAGACCCAGACATACAGTACAGACCAAAATTTTGGACACACCTTCTCATTCAAAGAGTTTTCTTTATTTTCATGACTATGAAAATTGTAGATTCAAACTGAAGGCATCAAAACTATGAATTAACACATGTGGAATTATATACATAACAAAAAAGTGTGAAACAACTGAAAATATGTCATATTCTAGGTTCTTCAAAGTAGCCACCTTTTGCTTTGATTACTGCTTTGCACACTCTTGGCATTCTCTTGATGAGCTTCAAGAGGTAGTCCCCTGAAATGGTTTTCACTTCACAGGTGTGCCCTGTCAGGTTTAATAAGTGGGATTTCTTGCCTTATAAATGGGGTTGGGACCATCAGTTGCGTTGAGGAGAAGTCAGGTGGATACACAGCTGATAGTCCTAATGAATAGACTGTTAGAATTTGTATTATGGCAAGAAAAAAGCAGCTAAGTAAAGAAAAACGAGTGGCCATCATTACTTTAAGAAATGAAGGTCAGTCAGTCAGCCGAAAAATTGGGAAAACTTTTAAAGTAAGGGCTATTTGACCATGAAGGAGAGTGATGGGGTGCTGTGCCAGATGACCTGGCCTCCACAGTCACCGGACCTGAACCCAATCGAGATAGTTTGGGGTGAGCTGGACCGCAGAGTGAAGGCAAAAGGGCCAACAAGTGCTAAGCATCTCTGGGAACTCTCTGGGAACTCCTTCAAGACTGTTGGAAGACCATTTCAGGGGACTACCTCTTGAAGCTCATCAAGAGAATGCCAAGAGTGTGCAAAGCAGTAATCAAAGCAAAAGGTGGCTACTTTGAAGAACCTAGAATATGACATATTTTCAGTTGTTTCACACTTGTTTGTTATGTATATAATTCCACATGTGTTAATTCATAGTTTTGATGCCTTCATAGTCATGAAAATAAAGAAAACTCTTTGAATGAGAAGGTGTGTCCAAACTTTTGGTCTGTACTGTATGTAGACACTTTAAAGCATTTTTTACAATTAGTCACATATGTCTTTAATCACACTTGTAAAACTTAGATTTTAACCTCTTAAGGACACATGGCGTACCGGTACGGCATGTTGTCCTGGTACTTAAGGACACATGATGTATCGGTACCTGCTCAAATCAGACCTGCGGTTTGCTGCGTTTCCGGGTTATTCAGGTCTCAGGGGACGCGATAACCCGGAACAGGATCGTGATTGGTGGTGATAATACACCACCAATCACCATCCTGCGATCACAATCACTCTCATTGGTCGGCTGGGCGGGCGGGTCATTCAAATTATTGCAGCGCTCCTCTCCTCCTCCTTTTGTGTCCGGGAGCCGAGGAGAGAGGAGCTGCATGTGATTCCAGAGCTGCACCGATTTCTAGCCAGCACCCCAGCACCCCTCATCTATGCCCCAGCACCCCCCAGGTATTTAGGGAAAGTTTGGGTTAGGCAGGGATAATCAGGGAAAGTTAGTGAGAGAAAAACAAAAAACTAATTATTGTTGCATCACCCTAAACCGGGTGTCTGGGGCAAGCTGTGCAGCTTGCCCCCCTGCCGCCCCCCCAACCTTTTTTTTGGGCGCAAGCAGTTTTTTTTCTTTTGTGCGTACGCTGACTGTGGCCGCCACTCTTAGCGTCCGGCCACTGTTAGCGCATTGCACACTCCACCCCGATTAACTTCGGATGGTTGATCAGCGATTTTGAATAAAAAATAAATAAAAAATGCACATTTTTAGCCCCTTTTTTTTGTTAGTCTTTTTTTTTTTCTCTGTTACGTTTAGGGTGAGTTCACGAACACCCGTGCCCCCACACACACGCACACTGAATAAAGATTTACACACATGCACACACACACACAGAAACACACTCCCCTATGGCCCGCCGGATGTTCTCGGCCAAGGAGGCATACGCCCAGCTTGCCTCCGACTCTGAGAGTCCCAGTGAGGATGAGGATGACCCCACTTTCCTGTTGTCATCCGCGTCCTCCTCATCATCTAGCGATGATGATGAGCACCCAAGGCGGCGGAGACCCCGCCAGGCGGAGCAGGGGACCGCCATGCTAGGGACCCTGTGGCCCACCCTAGTACGAGCAGCTCTGGGGCTCGTACTAGTTTTCCAGCCCACCAGTTGAATCCACCGGAGCCCCCTGCTGGTGAACTTGTCTGGTGTACCCCAGAGCGATTTGAGCCCGTGATTCCTGATTTTGTAGGCCAACCAGGAATCCAGATTTCCACAGTGGGCTTCACTGTATATGACTATTTTAGTCTTTTTTTCAGTGACCACTTTGTGAATCTGATGGTGGAGCAGACGAACCTGCACGCCCAACCGTTCGTTGCTCAACACCCGGGCTCCTTTTTGGCTAGGACCGGTGGCTGGACTCCGGTCAGTGCAGCCGAGATGAGGACATTTTGGGGCCTCGTGCTGAACATGGGCCTAGTCAAGAAACCTAGTGCCAGGCTGTAGTGGAGTGGGGACGTCCTCTACCAGACCCAACTCTACAGTACGGCCATGACACGCTCCCGGTTTGAGGCCATCCGGAAATGCCTGTATTATTCAGATAATGCAGCATGTCCCCCCCGAGGTGATCCTGCCTATGACAGCCTGTACAAAATCAGGCCGGTCATCGATCACTTTGGAGCCAAATTTGTACAGGTCTATGAACAAACCGGATTCCAAAAAAGTTGGGACACTAAACAAATTGTGAATAAAAACTGAATGCAATGATGTGGAGATGGCAAATGTCAATATTTTATTTGTAATAGAACGTAGATGACAGATCAAACATTTAATCCGAGTAAATGTATCATTTTAAAGGAAAAATACGTTGATTCCAATTTTCACGGTGTCAACAAATCCCCAAAAAGTTGGGACAAGTAGCAATAAGAGGCTGGAAAAAGTAAATTTGAGCATAACGAAGAGCTGGAAGACCAATTAACACTAATTAGGTCAATTGGCAACATGATTGGGTATAAAAAGAGCTTCTCAGAGTGGCAGTGTCTCTCAGAAGCCAAGATGGGTAGAGGATCACCAATTCCCACAATGTTGCGCAGAAAGATAGTGGTGTTACCCAGCGAAAAATTGCAAAGACTTTGCATCTATCATCATCAACTGTGCATAACATCATCCGAAGATTCAGAGAATCTGGAGCAATCTCTGTGCGTAAGGGTCAAGGCCGTAAAACCATACTGGATGCCCGTGATCTCCGGGCCCTTAAACGACACTGCACCACAAACAGGAATGCTACTGTAAAGGAAATCACAGAATGGGCTCAGGAATACTTCCAGAAACCATTGTCAGTGAACACAATCCACCGTGCCATCCGCCGTTGCCAGCTGAAACTCTACAGTTCAAAGAAGAAGCCATTTCTAAGCAAGATCCACAAGCTCAGGCGTTTTCACTGGGCCAGGGATCATTTAAAATGGAGTGTGGCAAAATGGAAGACTGTTCTGTGGTCAGACGAGTCACGATTCAAAGTTCTTTTTGGAAATCTGGGACGCCATGTCATCCGGACCAAAGAGGACAAGGACAACCCAAGTTGTTATCAACGCTCAGTTCAGAAGCCTGCATCTCTGATGGTATGGGGTTGCATGAGTGCGTGTGGCATGGGCAGCTTGCATGTCTGGAAAGGCACCATCAATGCAGAAAAATATATTCAGGTTCTAGAACAACATATGCTCCCATCCAGACGTCATCTCTTTCAGAGAAGACCCTGCATTTTTCAACAAGATAATGCCAGACCACATTCTGCATCAATCACAACATCATGGCTGCGTAGGAGAAGGATCCGGGTACTGAAATGGCCAGTCTGCAGTCCAGATCTTTCACCTATAGAGAACATTTGGCGCATCATAAAGAGGAAGGTGCAACAAAGAAGGCCCAAGACGATTGAACAGTTAGAGGCCTGTATTAGACAAGAATGGGAGAGCATTCCTATTTCTAAACTTGAGAAACTGGTCTCATCGGTCCCCAGACGTCTGTTGAGTGTTGTAAGAAGAAGGGGAGATGCCACACAGTGGTGAAAATGGCCTTGTCCCAACTTTTTGGGGATTTGTTGACACCATGAAATTCTGATTCAACATATTTTTCGCTTAAAATGGTACATTTTCTCAGTTTAAACTTTTGTTCCGTGATTTATGTTCTATTCTGAATAAAATATTAGAAGTTGGCACCTCCACATCATTGCATTCAGTTTTTATTCACGATTTGTATAGTGTCCCAACTTTTTTGGAATCCGGTTTGTACCTGGAAGGGAGGTCGCAGTTGATGAGTCTCTCATTGCGTTCAAGGGGAGACTCATTTTCCGCCAGTATGTTCCCTCTAAGCGGGTGAGATATGGCGTAAAGCTGTACAAACTTTGTGAGAGTACCTCAGGGTACACTTACAAGTTTCGTGTGTACGAGGGGCGAGATTTCCGTATTGAACCCCCAGAATGTCCCCCCACTTTGGGTGTTAGCGGGAAACTTGTGTGGGACCTTATGCACCCACTGCTAGATAAGGGTAACCACCTGTACGTGGATAACTTTTATACTAGTATCCCCTTGTTCCAGTCCCTCGCCGCCAGATCCACGTCCGCTTGTGGGACCGTGCGGAAAAATCAACACGGCCTCCTTGCTCACCCCCTCCAGGTACCTATCCCCAGGGGTGAGACCCGTGCCCTTACCACTGGAAACCTGTTGCTGGTCAGATATAAAAACAAGAGGGATGTCCTTGTACTGTCCACAATTCATGGTAACAGCATCACCCCTGTCCCTGTGCGAGGTACCGCGGCAACGGTCCTCAAGCCCGATTGTATCGTCAACTTCAATCAGTATATGGATGGAGTTGATCTCTCTGATCAAGTCCTCAAGCCATATAACGCCATGCGCAAATCCCTGGCATGGTACAAAAAAGTTGCGGTCTACTTGGTGCAGGTTGCCTTGTACATTTCTTTTGTGCTGTCCCGAAGCGCTGGCAACACAGGGAAATTCCATCAGCTCTATGAGGCAGTCCTCAAGGCCCTGATCTTTTCTGACCGGGAGAAAGCGGGCCGGAGTACCTCAAAAACTGGAGGTGCCCGGATCGTCCCTGGCCAACACTTTCCAGGTGTGGTCCCCCATACTGGAAAGAAGGGACGGACCCAACAAAGGTGCAGAGTGTGTCACAGGAGGGGGATACGGAAGGACACCACTACTCAGTGTGACACGTGCCCCGATCATCCGGGCCTCTGCATTATTGGTTGCTTCAGGGAGTACCACACTTCCATGGAGTACTAAATTTATATCCCAATTTAGCCACTGACAATCGGATAAAAAACTGGTTCTCAGACTTGAGACACTAAAACAAAAAAAATAAAAATGTCAAAAATTTTATTTACTAAAACAAAAATAAATAAAAAAAGTAGACATATTAGGTATCGCCTAGAATCTGCTCTATAAAAATACCCCCATCCTAACCCCTCAGATGAACACGGTCAAAAAAATTGATAAAAACGGTGCAAAAAAAGGTATTTTTTTTGCCACATTACATCACAAAAATAGTAATAGCAAACGATCAAAAAGTCATATGCCCCCCAAAATAGTGCCAATGAAACCGTCCTCTCATCCCGCAAAAAATGAGCCCCTACATAAAATAATCGACTAAAAACGAAAAAAAAAAAATGACTCTTAGACTATGGAGATACTAAAATGTTTTGTTTTTCTTTATAAAAAGATAATATAGTGTAAAACATAAATAAATAAAAAGTAGACATATTAGGTATCGCTGCATCTGTAAGAATCTGCTCTATAAAAATACCCCCCCTAACTCCTCAGAGGAACAAGGTCAAAAAAAATAAAATAAAAAAAGCAATTTGCCAATAACTCTTGTGCAACACCTAAAGGGTTAACAAAGTTTGTAAAATCAGTTTTGAATACCTTGAGGGGTGTAGTTTCTTAGATGGGGTCACTTTTATGGAGTTTCTACTCTAGGGGTGCATCAGGGGGGCTTCAAATGGGACATGGTGTAAATTAACCAGTCCAGCAAAATCTGCCTTTCAAAAACCATACGGCGCACCTTTCCCTCTACGCCCTACTGTGTGCCCGTACAGTAGTTTACGGCCACATATGGGGTGTTTCTGCAAACTACAGAATCGGGGCAATAAATATAGCATTTTGTTTGGCTGTTAACCCTTGCTTTGTTACTGGAAAAAATGGATTAAAATGGAAAATTTGCACCTATTGCAGGAAGTCAAGGATCCGGAGTGTGAACTTTGTTCATTGGATGAGAACATCATATATTGAATTGCAGAAAGCCAGAGACATTGTGTGTGTAGTATAAATGTCAGTATCTGTGTGTGTGTGTGTGTGTGTGTTGGGAAACCCAACAACAGGGGGAAATGAAGGAGAAAATAAAAAATATATAGTATAATGCCGCCTGATTATTCCAGACACTACATTCCCAAATCGTATGTGTGTGTGTGTACACATTCCTAAGGTGGGGGATAGAAAATTAATTGGGTGAGGGGCTATAGATTAGATGAAGCAAGCATGGGTAATGAATAACAGAAGTTGGCCAAGAAGAACTTGAAGCAAGCATTATCCATATATGGAGATTTCCAATGGGGTTGTAGAGAGAGTTTAACCTATCCAATGAGGATAAGAAAAGTATGTAAAGTTTAGGATGGTTATGTGTATAAGATGAGTTTGAGCCTCTCCCCCTTTGAGCATTTTCCTTTGAGCGATTGAAGCTGTTAATGCTCCCGGCTAGCCGCAATAGACCTTATTCTTCCTGAAGAATGCGTTTTCTGAGTGGTATTCCACAACAACCCCTTTAAATAGCAGTGAGTTTCCGCCATATGTAGAACGTAGGGTCGGAAATTAGGTTTGCGTTCCAGCTTGTAACACATTCAATTTCTTGTGAAATGATTGTTATTTTCAAGTTATAAATGTTATTATACTATATATAACATTGGTGGTAGGAGCTCCCTAGTGGAGCACATATGCGCTCAAAATAGAGGGACCTCTGGTTTTCTATCTTCTAATATTTAAACCTGGGTAGCGTTTGTAGGTGGGACGCATAAGCCCTCCACTATGCCGCCCCGGCGTGCGGAACGCACATGCGCTCCAAAGCGCACACCACAGCGATGTACATGCAATCTGAGATACGTAGGCCGTACCACGCAGACACTAGGAGAAATGCACATCTAAAAGTGACCCCACTGGAATGGTTCCCCAATTCTTTCCAGCAATTGATCCATAAAGAAATGTTTTGGATCTTCCGTTTGAATACTTTAACACCGTTCGGTTTGAAAGAAGCCCTCAAATATTCAAGTTATTAAAGAAACGAGGATAGATGTTTGCTTACCAAGGTAACGATTAAAAGCCTTTGTCATATTAATTTCCCTTGGATAACACATGAAATGTTTACTCTTATCTTTTTGTGTATTTACTGATGTATTCACGTATTGAAAAAAATAGAGATTTATATCTGCAAGTCCTAGGATTTTAGAATGTAGATGGGGACACACACACACATATGTATCAACATTTTTATACATTTCCAATTTTTATATGGCTGTTAACCTTGATTATTGTGAGAAGTATTTTTTTTTGTACTTTTATATCAACAATTAAGGAATGATTCAATCATCTATTTCTTCTATATTTTTTTAATTTTTTATTCATCTAGTATTCATTTTTCTTTTTTCTTTTCTTTTTAACCCATTTCACTATAAATCAAAAATTTCAAAATAACACATAATTTTTTATATTTACATAACATATATACATTTTATATATTTTTTTGCTATATATTTTTCATAATAATATCACTGTTCTATTAATCATGCTCATCATGATGCCACCTCTGGCTGTGGTGTGCGCTTTAGAACGCATGTGCGTTCCACACACCGGAGGTGTCATCGTGGAGAGCACATGTGTTCCTCTTATGAACGCTACCCTGGATTAATTATTAGAAGATAGAAAACTGAAGGCCCCGCTATTTTGAGTGCATATGCACTCCACTAGGGAGCTCCTACCACTACCACCAATGTTATATATAGTATCATAACATTTATAACTTAAAAATAACGATCATGTCACAAGAAATTTAATGCGTTCCAAGCTGGAATGCAAACTCTCATTTCCGACCCTACATTCTACAGATGGCGGGAACTCACTGCTACAGTATTTAAAGGGGTAAGACGGCTTATTGTCCTTGTATATGTTTTTATTTTTTGTTGTTTTGCTCCTGAAGAAGGGGGAAATTGATTGTAACCCACAAAAAGCGTTGATCTGACTGATTAAATGTTATTGATGAAGACGCTGCGATCTGATGGTGACATCAATTTCTAACACCATACAAGCAAACTCGGCGGGGGAGTTTGAGACTTGTAGGTGTCTTTAGTTTATCCTTCAGGCCTCCACCCCAGTGAAGTGAGTCAATACTTATATTTGATAATTTAATGGATATATCGTATTTTTAACCAGACAAACTATTTATAACCTAATTTATTTTATATGATATTTTTACGTTCTTGAATGCATTGAATTTTCTTGTTTTATTTATAATGAGTAACAATAATTTGTAACAATTACGGCTTAACATAGATTATTGGCGCTCGTTCCTTTCCTCTTTCCCGTATTTTTCCTCTCCCACTGGAAAACCCATTGAGGAAGTCCTTTCCACAAGGTAAGATTCAAATGGTACCTAGTACTATTCATGGATAATAATTCCATGTAACCGAGTAGCCTTTTTCTATAGGCCTATATACTCAGAACACTATAATGGCATTAAATTTATATTGATACTTCATATAAATTCTTAGTAAAAGGCCACCCTATTACATCCCCTTCATTGGCGCCTATCCTTTGTATCCTTCAATCTTGGGAAATGTCTTTCCCAGAATACTGAAGTATAACCCTCTATTTTCTCCTTTTTTTCTCTCTGTGAAATGGATCGGCTGAGGTAAACCTATCAGCTGACAGAGGTGTGAGGGCAGACTCAGGGAGGATGTACCTAGATGTTGATTTACTAGAACTGACTCCCAGAATCAGATGAGAGGTCAAACATGTGACTTCACAAGAATTTGGGATCCTTCAAAGCGTAACTACTGGCACCCGGAACATCATCACTGGAGAAACGAATGACCCAATATACAATCAGAAGGACCTTATGGATGCCCCTAAGGATCTCATCCACAATTAAGTAGATATGTACGTTCTTAAACTTTCTGTATCCCTAGGGATTATCCCTAGGTGATTAGGTCTCTCCCTGAAACCTACGTATTCTAATAATCCAACTTTCACAAAAGACTTGTTAGAAATTAGCGATGACTGTTACAAGAATTTTATTAACATCCTAATAAGAAAGCGAGAAATATTCTATAGAAGTACAGCAACGTATGTTAAGAGGGAATTGCATCTGATTTCTAAAAAAGGGAACACATACTCACACAGAGGGAACATTACTGATCCCCATTTTTGCGGAAAAAATTTGAAAAATTAAAGAGACATCCTTGACTACAGAAGCAAAAAAATTTGATCTTGGGAATGCAGACATAACTCAACTTTCACTGTTTCACTTCCAATTAGTCGAAAATCTGAAGTTGAAAATTAATCAGAAGGAAAAAGCCAAAACCCCCCTAGGTTCTTACCTAGAGTTACAAACATCCACACAAGAACCACAAACCAGCCCCGGAGAGGCAGGATCTTTTATAACAGTAGATTAGAATCCAACAGGAGACAGGAAAACACACAGTACCATAAGAATAGAGCTAGACAAGATTCGAAGTTTAACAACACTACCTCCGAAAAGGGGTTCATCAATACAGAAAACAATCCTTAAATAGATCAACCATCAAGAGTAGATTGCAATTACATTGCATCCAATAAGCACCACAAGTCACCTTTAGTATTGGGTACATCATTTACTGTATCTCACAAAAGTGAGTACATCGCTCACATTTTTGTAAATATATTATATCTTTTCATGGGATAACACTGAAGATATGACACTTTGATACAATGTAATGTAGTCAGTGTACAGCTTTTATAACAGTGTAAATTTGGTGTGCCTTCAAAATAATTCAACACACAGCCATTATTATCTAAACCACTGGAAACAAAAGTGAGTACACCCCTAAGTGAAAATGGAGAAATTATTAGCCATTTTCCCTTACCGGTGTCATATAACTCATTAGTGTTACAAGGTCTCAGGTGCGTATGGGGAGCAGGTGTGTTAAATTTGGTGTTATTGCTCTCACACTCATACTGGTCACTGGAACCTCGACATGACACCTCATGGCAAAGAACTTTTCAGAAGATCTGAAAAAAAAGAATTGTTGCTCTACATAAAGATGGCCCAGGCTATAAGAAGACTGTCAACACCCTGAAAATGAGCTGCAGCATGGTTGCAAAGACCATACAGCCGTTTAACAAGACAGGTTCCACTCAGAACAGGCCTCACTATGGTCGGTCGACCAAAGAAGTTGAGTGCACGTGCTCAGCGTCATATCCAGAGGTTGTCTTCTCAAAATAGATGCATACCATATTTTTCGCCCTATAAGACGCACTCCCCCCTGGGGGGGGGGAGTTAGTGCGTCTTATGGGGTGAATATAGGTGTAAACATGGGGTAAAAAAAAAGCATGTCCGGCGCTTGTGGCCTCTGAAGTCACTGTACTGGCGCTTGTGTTGATTTAGCGATGCGGGTGTTCGTGGCTGCGATCGGGGGCCGCTGCAGATGGTGATGCAGCGGTTAGTCAGCTCTAAAGGCTGTTCGTGGTATGGGACGGCCGGCCTCAGCAAGTGCTGGGGGGTAGGGACCGGCCGGCCCGAAGCGCTGTTATGGAAGAGGAAATGGAGCGCAGGAGCAGGAAGACGAGAGGCGGAGCAGTCATGTGTGACAGAGAAGTCTGCTCCGCCCCTTGTCTCAGTTGTCACGCTGCCTGCGCTCAGAGGTACCGGTATGCCATGTTCAATAACTCTGAATGTCAGTGAATGGACATTCAGAGGCTGCCTAGATCAGTGTTTAGCACATTTCCTTCCCCCCCACTTCACATTTAAAATGCTACTGGCTGCATGCAGAGCTGTGCCCTGCCAGAAAGACATCCCTAAGGACCCCACTGTTAATAAAGTGCCCCTCCTCCTAATAAAGTGGGCACTTTGGGGTCCTTAGGGATGTCTTTCTGGCAGGGCACAGCTCTGCATGCAGCCAATAGCATTTTAAATGTGAAGTGGGGGGAAGGAAATGTGCTTAACACCGATCTTGACAGCCCCCCTCCTAATAAAGTGCCACCCCTCCTAATAAAGTGCCCCCCTCCTAATAAAGTGCCCCCTCCTAATAAAGTGACCTCACTCCTAATAAAGTGACCCACCCATATAAAGTGACCCCCTTATTATGGAGTCATGCAGACATCCGTGGAGCACTGTCTGTGATATCCCAGCCTGCCGTCCTGCTGAGTGCACGAAGCGCATGGCGTCATTGGTTGCTATGACGCCGTGCCCTTCGTGCACTCAGCAGGACGGGATTTCACAGACCATGCTCAATGGATGTCTGCATGACGCCTTAAAGTGTCACTGGATCCACTCCTTTCCCAATAAGTACCGCATGTCAGCAGTATATCCCCCCATAAACTTGTGTCAGCAGCAGATCCCCCCATAACATTGTCATCCACTGATGTTCTCAGCTACAGTACCCCCTTAATTGTAGTGCTAACAGTTCTTCCATTACTGTATTCTATTGCAGAAAATTACGGTACCGTAGTCTCCTGCTGCATACTGTACATTTATGAGCGATGTCAAAGCAGAAAAGGCTTTCTTATAAAATTCCTTTTAAACTAGAGGTGATAAAGTATGCCAAAGAGCATGGAAACAGGGCAGCGGAGAGAAATTTTGGGCTGCCTCCAACTGAAAAGATGATTCGTGCATGGAGGAAACAAGAGGAGCGGTTGGAGAAAGCGGAGAAAAGTAAACACACTTTTCGTGGGTGTGCTGAAAAGTGGCCACAGCTAGACATAGACATGAAAGAGTGGATCACATGTCACAGGAACAACGGCTTCTCAGTATCCACAAAAATGATCATCTATGAAGCCAAACGTCTTGCTGCAGAGAAAGGCATTGACGACTTCCCTGGATCGGCATCATGGTGCTACAGATTCATGAGAAGATGTGGCCTTGCTATGCGCACCAAAACAAGAATTGCACAAAAAATGCCCAAAGAATATGAGTCCAAGATTCTTTCTTTTCATAAATTTTTGCTGGATTCAAGAAAGAAACATGGCTATGAAATAGGCCAGATTGGGAACATAGATGAAGTCCCGTTAACCTTCGATGTTCCATCGAATAGGACCGTCGATGTGAGAGGGGCAAAAACCATAACTGTGAAGTCCTCAGGACACGAGAAAACGCATTACACGGTTGTCTTGTCACCAATGCTGTTTTTTAAAAGGAAGACCATGCCAAAAGAGGTGATCCCACGAGGAGTGATTGTCCATGTTCACGACAAAGGGTGGATGGACGAAAATGGCATGAAAGTATGGATCGAAAATGTGTGGTCCAAACGCACTGGAGGACTTCTGAAGAAACCTGCCCTACTAGTGCTTGACCAGTTTAGGGCACATATCACCGAAACCACAAAAACAAGATTTAAGGAAGTGAACAACCATCTAGCGGTAATTCCTGGGGGGCTTACCAGCCAGCTACAACCTCTAGACGTTTCCATTAATAAGCCGTTTAAAGTGTTCATAAGGGGGGAATGAAACAAGTGGATGGCAGCTGGGAACCATGACCTGACTCCCACTGGACGGATGAAGAGGCCCACCATCACCCAAGTCTGTGAGTGGGTGAAAACATCATGGCAGACAGTCAACGATGAAATCGTCGTCAGATCCTTTAAAAAGTGTGGCATTAGCAATGCCTTGGATGGCACTGAGGACAATATGCGGTACGACGAATCTGAAGGCAGCGATACTAGTCATACTGAGCCATAGAGTGCGATTAACCTGGACACTAGTGATGAGGAGTTTTGGGGGTTCCCTGATGAATAGAGGAGTACTGTACCTGGACATTTAGGTCAATAATGATGGTTATTAATGCTGCTGGTTACTACTGTTAATGTTTACAGTGTTAAAATCTAGGTCTGTTATTTTATTAAAAGTTTTGACACACCTTTTGTCCCAAATCCCCCCCCCCCCCCTATTTTCACCCTCTAAAACCAAGTGCGTCTTATGGGCCGGTGCGTCTTATAGGGCGAAAAATACGGTAAATGCTGCCAGCATTGCTGCAGAGTTTAAAGGGGTGGGGTCATTCTGTTGGTGCTTAGACCATACGTCGCACACTTCCTCAAATTGGTCTGCAGGGCTGTCATCCTTCCGCCTCTTCTAAAGATGATGCACAAGAAAGCACACAAACAGTTTGCTGAAGACAGACAGACTAACTTACTTTATGGAACTGTGTCCTGTGGTCTGATGAAACCAAGATAAACTTATTTGGTTTAGATAGTGTCAAACGTGTGTGATGGCAACCAGGTGAGGAGTGCAAAGACAAATGTGTCTTACTTACAGTCAAGCGTGTTGGTGGGCGTGTCATAGTTTGGGGCTGCATGAGTGCTGCCGGCTGTGGGGAGCTACAATTCATTGAGGGAGCAATAAATGCCAACATGTACTGTGACATACTGAAGCAGAGCATGACCCTCTCCCTTCGGAAACTGGGCCACAGGGCAGTATTTCAACATGATAACGACCCCAAATACACCTTCAAGATGACCACTGCCTTGCCAATGAAGCTGAGAATAAAGGTTCTGGAATGGCCAAGCATGTCTCCAGACCTAAACCCTATTGAGCATCTGTGGGGTATCCTCAAACCGAAGGTGGAGGAGCGCAAGGTCTGTAACATCCATCAGCTCTGTCATGTCGTCATGGAGGAGTAGAAGAGGATTCAGGTGCCAATCTGTGAAGCTCTATTGAACTCCATGCCCAAGAGAGTTATGGCAGTGCTGGAAAATAATGGTGGCAACACAAAATATTGACACTTTGGGGACAATCTGGTCATTTTCTCTTAGGGGTGTACTCACTTTTGTTGCCAGTGGTTTAGACATTATTGGCTGTGTGTTGAGTTATTTTGAGGGCACACCAAATTTACACTGTTATACAAGCTGTACACAGACTACTTTGCATTGTATCAAAGTGTAAAATCTTCACTGTTATCCAATGAAAAGATATAATACAATATTTCCTAAAATGTATAGGGTGTACTCACTTTTGTGAGATACTGTCCCTTAACTGATAAGGATAAGAATCAACTTTCTAGAGATCATAATAATTCTGCATATTTCACACCCAAATCCAATAACAAGGTATCTACAGGATTCACTAAGAATAAAGACACCTGCCCACAGATCACAAGATCATCTGTTATTACAAACCGGATTCCAAAAAAGTTGGGACACTATACAAATCGTGAATAAAAACTGAATGCAATGATGTGGAGGTGCCAACTTCTAATATTTTATTCAGAATAGAACATAAATCACGGAACAAAAGTTTAAACTGAGAAAATGTACCATTTTAAGCTAAAAATATGTTGAATCAGAATTTCATGGTGTCAACAAATCCCCAAAAAGTTGGGACAAGGCCATTTTCACCACTGTGTGGCATCTCCACTTCTTCTTACAACACTCAACAGACGTCTGGGGACCGAGGAGACCAGTTTCTCAAGTTTAGAAATAGGAATGCTCTCCCATTCTTGTCTAATACAGGCCTCTAACTGTTCAATCGTCTTGGGCCTTCTTTGTTGCACCTTCCTCTTTATGATGCGCCAAATGTTCTCTATAGGTGAAAGATCTGGACTGCAGACTGGCCATTTCAGTACCCGGATCCTTCTCCTACGCAGCCATGATGTGGTGATTGATGCAGAATGTGGTCTGGCATTATCTTGTTGAAAAATGCAGGGTCTTCTCTGAAAGAGATGACGTCTGGATGGGAGCATATGTTGTTCTAGAACCTGAATATATTTTTCTGCATTGATGGTGCCTTTCCAGACATGCAAGCTGCCCATGCCACACGCACTCATGCAACCCCATACCATCAGAGATGCAGGCTTCTGAACTGAGCGTTGATAACAACTTGGGTTGTCCTTGTCCTCTTTGGTCCGGATGACATGGCGTCCCAGATTTCCAAAAAGAACTTCGAATCGTGACTCGTCTGACCACAGAACAGTCTTCCATTTTGCCACACTCCATTTTAAATGATCCCTGGCCCAGTGAAAACGCCTGAGCTTGTGGATCTTGCTTAGAAATGGCTTCTTCTTTGCACTGTAGAGTTTCAGCTGGCAACGGCGGATGGCACGGTGGATTGTGTTCACTGACAATGGTTTCTGGAAGTATTCCTGAGCCCATTCTGTGATTTCCTTTACAGTAGCATTCCTGTTTGTGGTGCAGTGTCGTTTAAGGGCCCGGAGATCACGGGCATCCAGTATGGTTTTACGGCCTTGACCCTTACGCACAGAGATTGTTCCAGATTCTCTGAATCTTCGGATGATGTTATGCACAGTTGATGATGATAGATGCAAAGTCTTTGCAATTTTTCGCTGGGTAACACCTTTCTGATATTGCTCCACTATCTTTCTGCGCAACATTGTGGGAATTGGTGATCCTCTACCCATCTTGGCTTCTGAGAGACACTGCCACTCTGAGAAGCTCTTTTTATACCCAATCATGTTGCCAATTGACCTAATTAGTGTTAATTGGTCTTCCAGCTCTTCGTTATGCTCAAATTTACTTTTTCCAGCCTCTTATTGCTACTTGTCCCAACTTTTTGGGGATTTGTTGACACCGTGAATATTGGAATCAACGTATTTTTCCTTTAAAATGATACATTTACTCGGATTAAACGTTTGATCTGTCATCTACGTTCTATTACAAATAAAATATTGACATTTGCCATCTCCACATCATTGCATTCAGTTTTTATTCACAATTTGTTTAGTGTCCCAACTTTTTTGGAATCCGGTTTGTATTAAATCCAAACAGAATATGAATGTAACACAAAACTCCATTCATACAGACTCCATTCTGAATTAATCTACCTATTCAGTGTCCACATCAAGTCCAGAACCTTTTTAGTCTTACCTGCCAATATCACCGGAAGTCCTTTTTTAGAACAACTTTCCCCCACAGTGGGACTCAGAGACAAAACTCATACAATTCCCCCTCCTTCTCACAGACCAACCCTATCGAGTATACAATTTCCAAGTCCAGTAGTGATGGAACACAATTCTCCGAGTCCCACCATTTCCAGAAACCCTCAATCGCTGAAAATTACTCACTTTTACACTCCACTCACCCAATACACGGAAAAGACCAAATTTAGACCTAGAGGATGCATAGGAGGTAGACGTAAAAGCACCTTCAAACAAAAACTCAAACCAAAAGCAAATAATAAGGGATGAAGATCTAATTTCAGAAATGAAAATTGACATCCACAATAAATCTAAGCGAAAAAGGTATTTTAAATTTTTCCAAACACGTTTGGGAGACCAACGAAGTGGAACTTTTAAGTAAAGAAAAGGCCTCTCGTTTTGCCCTACTACAGGACCCAAACTATCTGAATTATTTGTGGATCTTAACCAGTTTATAAGAAAACTCACATTAAGGCGTAATTTCATCTTGAAAGACTCTATGCAAAGAATTACCACAAAAGAATCCCCTAGTGGAAAGACCCCAATAACTCAAACTCATACTAGCCTTGTAGAGAGCACAGAAACATCAGAAAATATAAAAACCATTCCATCTAATCTGAAGAACAAATCCAACTTTTATCCTTTGGAAAGCAGGGGATCCCACATAGAGAGTTTTTATAATATGGTAATTAAAAGTTTTCATGAAAGTTTCAATGATAATACTTCAACTGATCGTGTGAGTAATAATAATCTCACTATGGGTCAACGCAAAGCACTGAAAAACCTAACAAGAAATAAGGAGATAGTGATCAAAAGCGGCGACAAAGGTGGGAAGTGGTAGTGATGGATTACAGCTGTTATCTAAAGGAATCGGATAGAATCCTATCAGACAAAAACTACTACGGTCCCCTCTGTGAAGATCCCACAAATGTTTTTAAAAAATCACTCTTTGACCTGATCAATTCAAATTCAAAGGGGGTCATTGATAAAGAAAGATTTTTTGAAAATTCCTCACCCGTCATTTTCCAAGTTCTATTTTTTACTTAAAATACATAAATCTATACAAAACCCACTCGGTAGACCCATTATATCTGGGATTAACTCAATTACTGTACTTCTAATTTATCTTCATACGTAGACAGTATGCTACAAAGATATGTCCCACATCTACCCTCGTATTTGAGGGATACATGCCATCTTATCAACAACTTAGAATTCTATCCTGAGAAGCGACCCCGATATCACCCCCCTTACAAAAAGAATTTTAGAATCCTTTAGTTTTATGCTAAATCATAATAATTTTACTTTTCACGACACATTTTACTTACAAAAGAAAATTACAGCGATGGGGACGAAATTTGCACCATCTTATGCAAACCTTTTTATTTGGACTTTTGAGAATGAAGTAGGTCTACTGCAACACCCCAATATCCTTTTTTATCGTAGATACATAGATGACTTGATTTTGATCTGGAACGGGGAGTTGGAAGATTTACGTTTATTTGTAGAAAATCTTAACGATAATATCTGGAACCTTACCTTTACCCTAGAACAAAGACAAAAAGAGGCCATCTGTGAGGAATATGGATTGTCTTGTGAGGATTATGGATTATCATTTACTGGCAGCCCTGATTTTCATCTGATTCACCTTTTTGTCAGTCCACATGCAAATAGGCTCTCACTCCATTACCTCTGCCATCTGACAAGCAGATGGTTGAAATCCACAGGGGGTCCAAGCTCAAAGGATGCCCCAGATGGATAGACTCGCACCTCTTCCAGCAGCTAGGACCCAGGCCAAGGTAACAGGAAGGATCTCTCAGTATGGGGTCCCAAACCATCCCCAGTTCAATCAGATTAGCAGACATATTGGGGCCGGCGAGTTATAAGGAATTATGAATCGTCCATCCATCCAAGGCATAATTCGGTTATATTTTTGCAATCCTGGGGCAAAGCCAAACATCCACGTAGTCCTGGCTTGAGACTAGGATGCCCGGGAGGGGAGATATACTTATCTCCCCTGTAACGGACCATTTCAGCAGACAAGGGGTTAAAATCCGTTTAGGCGATATGCCCCTTTCTGAGAGACAGGCACAGCTACTGCAGAACACCAAACTCCCGACTGGATACAAATTAGCACTCCAAACTGGAACCTCACGAATAGCTGCTATCAGACGAACAGGAATCAGCTTACACTCCTGGCAATCAGTCTCTAACAGCATACAGTGGATCCCCCCAATAACGAGACAAGGCTCCGTGTTGAGGGTCAAGCAGTGGTCTGAGGTGCTGGCACACCCAGGCTGGTTTTTATTACAGTTGTTGCAAATACAGGTCCGCGCACAGGGTTTTGAAATACAACCCATCAATATGTTACAACACATACAATGTAAGTACAGCAACCAATCGTTCACGCCCCTAGGGGACCAGAAGGGAGACTGCGACACAGGACAGATATGTAGCAATTCAGGATACACAGAGACAATACATCCCCACAATGCATCATGGTTTCCTCCGCCCTGGAGACACCCGAGGAGTAATCCAATTATCTCTCAAGACAAAGGGAAATCACCAATACACATGTGGGGACAACAGAACAGAAATCACCATTTAAACATACAATGTCACAACCCTTTTCAATACACAGACATTTAACATCCCAAAATGGCACGAATTAGACCAGGAGTTCAAGTTAGTTCAAGTCCTTTCTGAACAAATGAGGCCTGGCTGATGAGAGGGCCCATAATCCTGGGGCAAGAGGCCAGTAGCCAGGCCCCTCCAAAACCCAGTGGCGAGGTTGGTTTCGCCACATCCCCACAGAAACCAAATACTGGTACCATGCTTGGACTCTAGTTGTAGCCGGAACCCAGGCGGATCAATTGGGCCCGGAACCATCTTCCTGCGATATTCTGGTCTGGGGCTATGAGCCCTAAGGGGTTTTATGGGTCATTTGCTGCCAGCACCAGAGAAGGAGGGGTGGACCCTTCCCAGGGGCGGGGAGAGGAGTGGCCAGCAATAGGTCATAAACCCATGCAAGCCAGCGGGCGGGGTCTGTCCTGAAGGGGGTCACATCCTGCCAATGTGTTTGGAGAGACCAGGAACCAGTTGACCTCACTGCCCCCACGTGAATGCAGCCAAGGACTATTCCACCCTTATGACTCAAAGGAACTTTCATCTACTCGGTAACTGACTTTTACTCTGCTTAACGCTGTTGTACCCATAGAACCTGTATCTGTAACCTCAGACCACTGTGTATATTCTCTGTGTATATTGTGTTATATCTAGTATGCCCTTACGGCGATTAAATATATCATTTAATCTTGTGCTGTCTTGTATCTCGATCACGAATCCCCACATCCGTGTTTTGGCCTAGTTATAAGCTACCGCGAGTTGGTTTCTCACCCTATATAATCCAGTTAGCGGACCGGGCTTATATCAAACGAGAAGCTGGTGGCAGATTATCCGAGGTGAGACAGCGCTGTTTTCACTGCAGCCGTGAAAAGGCTCTCTCAGCTTGTTGCCTCTCTGTGCCAGCGTGGACAGGAGGTATATGTGTAAACTGTACCAAGCTGACCGTACCTGCTCCTCTGGAGGGCGTAACGTCATGTTTTTGGTAACCCATGACCATACTGCATCTCGTGAGCTCGACGTAGGCGACGTCAAGCGGGCACGAGGTGTGGTATTCGTAACACCATTTTTCTAGACCTACACTTGAGTATTGAACATAACTGTCACGGATGGTGTACAGGAAACAAGACAATGCAATATAATCAATGACTCACTGGATCCACAACTAAGGAACAAAAGGGAGAGCCCTGCATGGACCTGACAGACTCTCCCTGACTGCTCAGCCTATGCGAACACCCCAAAGGTGAATGGTCGCATATCCACGTACCTCGACTATCTAACACCTGAAGACCCTACAATAGTGAGGGGACACGACCACCGGCTCCCTACACAGACACGGAGGGAGACAGGGTCACCTGGATCCAGCAAACAGAAAATCACAAATACATATACAGCACTTATCTTGCAGACGACTGGGAACTGGGAACTAGGAACAGCATGCACACACACTCCAGGAAGTTGTATAAGCCGCACACTACTGCATTATGGGGAGGAATTTAAAGGGAAGCAATCAGTCCAACTGCATGACAGCTGAGATAGGCTAACGAGATGAGGAACTGAAACCAAAACAAGGAAAACTCAAGGAGGAGGTTCTGAACGGTTTCTGTCAGAGCTTCTCAGCTGTCTGGTTGTGACAGTACCCCTCCCTCTACGAGTGGACTCCGGACACTCAGAGCCCACCTTCTCAGGATGGGACCTATGGAAAGCCCTGATGAGACGAGTGGCCTTAATGTCCGTCACTGGGACCCACATCCTCTCCTCAGGACCATAACCTTCCCAATGAACGAGGTACTGGAGAGAACCGCGGACAAGACGAGAATCCACAATCCTAGAGACCTGAAATTCAAGATTCCCATCAACCATAATCGGAGGAGGAGGCAAAGGCGAGGGTACAATGGGTTGAACATAAGGTTTCAATAAGGACTTATGAAAAACATTATGGATCTTCCAAGTCTGAGGAAGATCAAGACGGTAGGCAACAGGATTGATGACAGACAGGATCTTGTAAGGCCCAATAAACCTAGGACCCAACTTCCAGGAGGGAACCTTCAATTTGATATTCTTGGTAGACAACCACACCAGATCACCAACATTCAGGTCCGGACCAGGCACACGTCTCTTATCTGCCACACGCTTATATCTCTCACTCATGCTCTTAGATTATCCTGAATCTTTTGCCAAATAGATGACAAAGACGAGGAGAATCTGTCCTCATCAGGTAAACCAGAAGACCCCTCTCCCGAGAAAGTCCAAAACTGCGGATGAAACCCATATGCACCAAAAAATGGTGACTTATCAGAGGACTCCTGACGACGGTTATTTAAAGCAAACTCAGCAAGGGACAAAAAAGAACACCAATCCTCCTGATTCTCCGCCACAAAACAACGCAGATATGTCTCCAGATTCTGATTGACGCGCTCTGTCTGGCCATTCGACTGCGGGTGGAAAGCAGAAGAGAATGACAACCGAACCCCCAAGCGAGAACAGAAAGCCTTCCAGAATCTGGAAACAAACTGCGTGCCCCTATCAGAGACTATGTCTGAAGGAATACCATGCAATTTGACAATGTGGTCAATAAATGCCTGCGCCAGCGTCTTAGCATTGGGCAAACCAGGAAAAGGGATGAAATGCACCATTTTGCTAAAACGGTCCACCACCACCAGAATCACAGTCTTGCCCGAGGAACGAGGCAGGTCCGTTATAAAGTCCATGGACAGATGTGTCCAAGGACGGGAAGGAATGGGTAAGGGAAGGAGAGGACCTGATGGCTGTGAATGAGGGACTTTGGCACGAGCGCAAGTCTCGCAGGCTCCCACAAAACCCTCAACCGACTTACGAAGCGCAGGCCACCAGAATCTCCGAGCGATGAGATCCAGTGTGGCTCTTGCCCCCGGGTGCCCAGCAAGGACCGTATCGTGGTGTTCCTTAAAAATCTTGTGTCTCAAAGCAAGAGGCACAAACAACCTCCCAGGAGGACAAAGATCAGGAGCCTCTGACTGGGCTGCCTGCATCTCTGCCTCCAATTCAGGAAAAAGAGCAGAGACCACCACACCTTCAGCCAAAATGGGACCCGGGTCTTCAAAATTCCCACCTCCCGGAAAACAACGTGACAGGGCATCTGCCTTCACATTCTTAACCCCAGGGCGGAACGTGACAACAAAATTAAACCTTGAAAAGAACAAAGACCATCTGGCCTGTCTCGGGTTCAGACGCTTGGCTGACTCCAAGTAGGCCAGATTTTTATGGTCAGTAAACACGGTAATAGGGTGTCTGGCTCCCTCTAGCCAATGGCGCCATTCCTCAAAAGCCAACTTGATGGCCAACAATTCCCTATCTCCCACATCATAATTTCTCTCTGCGGAGGAGAGTTTCTTCGAGAAAAAGGCACACGGTTGCCATTTGGCAGGAGAGGAACCCTGAGACAAGACCGCACCCACCCCTACCTCAGAAGCATCAACCTCAACTATGAAGGGTAAAGAAATATCAGGTTGTACCAGGATGGGAGCGGAAGCAAAACTCTCCTTGATATTAGAAAAGGCCTTACGCGCCTCTACCGACCAGGAAGAAAAATCTACCCCCTTTCTGGTCATATCAGTGAGTGGTTTAACAACAGAGGAATAATTCAAAATAAACTTCTTGTAATAATTGGCAAAGCCCAAAAAACGCATCAGCGCCTTCTGATTCTCAGGAAGCGCCCACTCAAGCACAGCGCGGACCTTCTCGGGGTCCATGCGAAAACCAGAAGCGGAGAGAAGAAACCCCAGAAATTGAATCTCTGGAACCGCAAACACACATTTTTCCAGTTTCGCGTATAATTTATTCTCCCGCAGGATGAGCAAGACCTGACGTAGGTGTTCCTTATGAGTTTTGAAATCAGGAGAAAAAATCAAAATGTCATCCAAATACACTAATACAAATTTTCCCATTAAATGATAAAAAATGCTGTTCACAAAATGCTGAAAAACAGCTGGGGCATTCATCAAACCAAAAGGCATAACCAAATTCTCAAAATGGCCCTCAGGGGTATTAAAGGCCGTCTTCCATTCGTCTCCTTCTCTGACCCTGACCAGGTTGTATGCCCCTCTTAGATCTAATTTGGAAAAGACTTTAGCCCCAACAACCTGGTTAAACAGGTCCGGGATCAGAGGAAGCGGATAACGGTCACGAATAGTGATACTGTTCAGCTCCCTGAAATCCAGACAAGGTCTTAAAGAACTATCTTTTTTCTTAACAAAGAAAAAACCAGCGGCAACAGGTGACTTCGAGGGTCGTATGTGTCCTTTTCTCAGACTCTCAGAGATATAAGCACGCATAGCGACCCTCTCAGGTTGGGAAAGATTGTATAAACGAGATTTAGGCAGCTTGGCACCTGGGATGAGATTAATAGGGCAATCGTACTCCCTGTGCGGGGGCAAATCCTAAACTCCACTCTCAGAGAAGACATCCGAAAATTCATCTGAAACAGATGTCGTGAGGCAATTCTCTCTGCAAAAGTCACTCCAACCATTTATTTGCCTCGCTTGCCAATCAATGGTGGGGTTATGTTTAGTGAGCCGAGGTAGCCCCAACACTAGAGGAGTAGGCAAACCGCTAAGGACGAAACATGACACATCCTCAACATGAGCATCACTCACAATTAAACGGATATTGTGAACTATGCCCTTTAATGATTTCTGAGAAAGTGGAGCGAAATCAATAGCAAAAACAGGAATATCCTTTCCCAAAGTGCATACCTGGAAACCATAAGTTATTGCAAATTGATTATCAATGAGATTGACAGCTTCTTCACTATCCACAAAAATCTCACAAAAAATGCTCTTGCTTTCTAGCGCCACCCTAGCAGGCAGGACAAAACGGGAACTACAAGCAAACGGAAAACCTTCAATTTCCGCCTCAACCCTGCCAATAGTAACAGACGGAACATTTTTAAAAGATTTTTTCCTTTTTTGCTTCTTTATTACTCCCAGAAAACTGCCTGTATCTCCTAGAGGGACAAACATTTGCCAAATGATTTATACCTCCACAACAAAAACAAACCCTCCCATGCGAGCTGAATCTTCTATTGTCAGAGGCAATCAACCCCAGCTGCATGGGCTCCTGCTCAGAAGGGGCTGACAGCAACTGAGACCCCTGCGCACAGAATGAGACCGCTGCACTGTCCCGGGACTGAGTATGACAGGAAGGAGAGATCTCTCCTCTCTCTCTAAGACGCCTATCAATACGAACGGCCTGAGACATAGCAGAGTCCAAGGAGATAGGCCTCTCATGAAAGGAAAATGCATCTTTTAATCCCTCTGAAAGACCATGGCAAAATTGACTTCGGAGTGCAGCATCATTTTAACCAGTATCAGCTGCCCATCTCAGAAATTCTGAGCAGTATATCTCTGCGGATTGTTTACCCTGGCATAACAGACGTAGTCTAGACTAAGCCAGAGCAATACGATCCGGATCATCATATATCTGACCCAGGGCTAAAAAGAATTCATCCACTGAACGGAGGGGCCATGCCCCCTCGGCAGCGAAAAGGCCCAGGACTGAGCGTTACCCCTGAGCAGCGATATAATGATCCCCACCCTCCGTTCCTCATCACCAGAGGAATGGGGAAGAAGGCGAAAATGGAGTTTGCAAGCCTCTCTAAAACGCACAAAATTCTCACTAACCTCGGAGAACGTATCCGGGAGCGAGATCTTAGGATCAGAACAAATTCCATAAACGCAAGCTGAACCGGTCACTTGAAACTGAGAAAAAGTCTTACGGAGATCAGCTACCTCCAATAAAAGACCCTGTAAGCGTTCAGCCAAAAGTGAAACCGGATCCATGCTTGAGACGGTTTTGGCGGCTTATAATGTCACGGATGGTGTACAGGAAACAAGACAATGCAATATAATCAATGACTCACTGGATCCACAACTAAGGAACAAAAGGGAGAGCCCTGCATGGACCTGACAGACTCTCCCTGACTGCTCAGCCTATGCGAACACCCCAAAGGTGAATGGTCGCATATCCACGTACCTCGACTATCTAACACCTGAAGACCCTACAATAGTGAGGGGACACGACCACCGGCTCCCTACACAGACACGGAGGGAGACAGGGTCACCTGGATCCAGCAAACAGAAAATCACAAATACATATACAGCACTTATCTTGCAGACGACTGGGAACTGGGAACTAGGAACAGCATGCACACACACTCCAGGAAGTTGTATAAGCCGCACACTACTGCATTATGGGGAGGAATTTAAAGGGAAGCAATCAGTCCAACTGCATGACAGCTGAGATAGGCTAACGAGAGGAGGAACTGAAACCAAAACAAGGAAAACTCAAGGAGGAGGTTCTGAACGGTTTCTGTCAGAGCTTCTCAGCTGTCTGGTTGTGACAATAACCAAATATGTACAAAAACACACTTCAAAAATGTCGATGCGAACAGCTATCTAGACTACAAAAGTTGTCACCATCAAAAATAGAAAAAGAACATTCCATATAGTCAGATTAGAATTAGAAGGAATTGAAGAGGATTAGAATGAATTGCTCAGATAACCAAGTAATGAAAGATCAGATCAAAACTCTGAGCGCTATGTTTAGAGATAATTAGTTAAAGATTCAACCAAAAAAAATTTCACTGTGAGTCAGAAAGAGAGCCTTTTTTTTTTTGTTATTTACAACATTCATCTGACAGGTTATATCATGTGGTAATTTTATAGAGCAGGTTGTCACGGACGCGGCGATACCTAATATGTATACAATTTTTTTTATTTATGTAAGTTTTACACAATGATTTCATTTTTAAAACAAAAAAGACTTACATTACTCTTACCGGTAATCATTTTTTCCCTTTAGCCTCCACAACGGCAGTAAACATGGAGATTATCCCGCCTTCTCAGGGACAGGAAAACAGCTTTGTGGACCAGCCCATATAAGGCCCCCTCCCTCTTACCTCTCCAGTTAGTAACCTAGTACTCAGAGATAAATGCAAGGAAGGTTTAATAAAGAACAAAAGTAACAAATATCAGAGCCAGTCTGCTCTAACTTAGAAGAACATATATATTTCATCAATAGAATATACACATATAAGTATGAATACGTATTAAATAATGTATATCTATATATAGTAGATTTTTTTATTTTTTTTGGGGGGGGGGAATTCCTCCTGCCATTGTGGAGGCTAAAGGGGAAAAACGATTACCGGTAAGAGTAATGTAAGTCTTTTCCCTACGCCTCCACAACGGCAGTAAACATGGAGGAAGTAACATAGGATAATAGCCTAGGGTGGGACAACTGCAGATAGGACCCTCCGCCCAAAGGCTAAATCCCTATTTGCAGAAACATCTAACTTGTAATGTCTAAAAAATATACATGGATTGGACCATGTGGCTGCACGGCAGATGTCCTCTAAGGAAGCTGAAGCACCCTCGGCCCAGGATGTGGCTAGGGCCCTGGTAGAGTGAGCTTTGAGAAACGGTGGAGGAGGAACACCCTCTGTCTGGTAGGCTAGATAGATACAGGACTGGATCCATCTTGATATTGAAGTCTTGCTGGCAGCTTTTCCCTTCAACATGCCCAGGTATTGAATCAGAAGTTGATTAGTCTTCCTAATCTCCTTAGTGGCTTCCAGGTATTGGAGGACACATCTCCTGACGTCCAGGTTATGAAAAAGTCTCTCTTTTTCGTTCTTTGCCTGAGAACAAAAGGAGGGAAGGATAATTTCCTGTTGGCAGTGAAATTTAGAGACTACTTTTGGGAGGAATTCAGGAGCATGTTTTAGCGTGATCCTGTCGTCTGAAACGGAGAGGTATGGAGGCAGGATAGAAAAGGCTTGTATTTCGCCTACTCTTCTGGCCGTAGTGATGGCTAGCAGGAATGATGTCTTAAGAGTAAGAATTCTTAAGGGTATATCTGTAATTGGCTCAAATGGAGGGTACATAAGCTTGGACAGTACCAAGTTTAAGTCCCAGGGAGGCACTATGGATCTTAACCTAGGGCGAATCCTGATGGCTGCCTTAAAAAACCTTTTTATTATTTCCATGTTAGCCAGTTTACAGTCCATAAACACACTCAAGGCTGCTATCTGAACCTTCAAAGTACTTACTGCGAGGCCTTTATCCAACCCTGCTTGGAGAAAGTCCAGTATGAGGGACATCTGAGGTTCTCCTGATGGGTCGTATTTATCCTCCCCGAAGAGTAGAAAGGATTTCCAGGCTCTCAGATATATTTTCGAGGTGACCGGTTTCCTACTAAGAAGTAAGGTGGAGATCACTTTCCTAGAGAAACCTTTGTTCCTCAGGATGTTTCTTTCAGCCTCCAGGCCGTCAGACGAAGTTAGGTGACTTGAGGATGAGAAACCGGACCCTGAAGTAGAAGGTCTGGGCGAGGGGGGAGGATCCAGAATTCTTCTCCTGCCAAAATCTTCAGAATCGGAAACCATGATCTGCGGGGCCAAAATGGAGTGATCAGGATGATTCATACTCTTTCTTCCAAAATCTTTGCTATGACCCACTGTATGAGGGAGAATGGTGGGAATGCATATAACAGGATTGGCGGCCAGGGTACCGAGAGCGCATCCACCTTTAAGGGTTGATCTTCTACCGCCAGAGAGTAGAAATTCGGAACCTGTCTGTTTTTTCTCCTGGCGAACAGGTCGATCTTCGGCGTTCCCCACCTGGAACAGATCTGCTTGAATACCTGAGGGTTTAGCATCCACTCTCCTGCGTTTAGCTGGTCCCGGCTGAGGAAGTCCGCCACCTGATTCTCTTTTCCTCTCACATGTGCTGCTGAAAGGGACTGAATATTCTTTTCTGCCCAACTGAAGATCTTTCTCACCACCAGGGCTAGCGATAGGCTTCTTGTGCCGCCCTGTTTGTTCAGGTATGCCACTGTTGTAGAGTTGTCCGACAAGATCTTTACATTCCTCTGCAGGAGGGAGGGTGCAAATGTTTTCAGGGCTTCCCAAACCGCGGAAAATTCTCTCTTGTTGGAGGAGGCTTTTTGCAGAACGAGACCCCACTGGCCTTGAGCTAGTTTCCCTTCCATGTGGGCTCCCCATCCTTGTTGGCTGGCGTCTGTAGTAATAACTACCTGATCCGATGGTCTCCAGGGTACTCCTTTCAAAAGATTTTTCCGATCTGCCCACCAATTCAAGGATGTCTTTACTGCCTGAGGGATTTTTACCTTCTTGTTTAAGGATGTCTGTTTTTTGTCCCAGGTTATTAAGAGAAATGATTCGAGGGTCCTTGAGTGGAACTGTGCCCATCTTACTGAAGGGATAGTGGATGTCATCAGACCCAGGATGACCATCATCTCTCTGAAAGAGACCAAGCGTTGTTTCTGAAATCTTCTCACTGTCGTGATCAGGAAATCTTGTTTCTGTAGAGGAAGAAAAGAGATCATTTTCTCCGAGTCCTACAGTACTCCTAGAAAGTTTATCTGGGATGAGGGTATGAGACAGGATTTTTCCGTATTGATTATCCACCCCAGGTTGGTAAGTGTGGTCCGGATTGTCTGGAGCTGCAGGAGTAACCGATAGGATGATGGGGCTGCTATTAGGAAATCGTCTAGGTACAGAAAAAATAGAATTTCCTTTAGGTGAAAGAACTTGGATACTTCTGTTATGACCTTTGTGAAAAGCCTTGAGGCTGAGCTGAGACCAAACGGAAGTACCCGGAACTGGAAGTGGCACAGCTCTCCCTTGAACCATGTCGCCAGTCTCAGAAATTTCTGATCCTCCTTTCTGATGGGTATATGGTAGTAGGCATCTGCCAAATCTAATGTTATCATGGCGCCGCTTTTTGGGATCAGGCTGATGAGTGTTTTTATGGTTTCCATCTTGAACTTTTTGTATATGATGTATTTGTTTAACATCTTTAGGTTTATTATTAATCTGAACGATCCGTTTGGTTTCTTTATCAAGAAGATCGGGGAGTAAAACCCTTTCCCCTGTTCCTGCTTTGGGACTGGGATGATGGCCCCTTTCTCCAGCAGAAGTCTCAACTGATGATCCATAGTTAGTTGGCTTATCTCCCCCGGACGAGGGTTCTCCATATATCTGTCTGGTGGGCAGGTTTTTAACTCTAGACTGTACCCGTTCTTTATGACTGACAGAACCCATGGAGAGGCCTGGATATCTACCCAGGCAGGATAGAATTGGGACAGTCTTCCTCCCACTACGCTTTTGGCGTCATTGAGTAGAGGTGCGGGCCGATTTGTCAGGGTTAAACAGGAACCCTCTGCCTTTACCCCTATTGGACTGCCAGGCTGGTCTAGTGTCCTTTCTTTTTTGGTCCGGCCTACCTCGCTTCTGGGACCGAAAGGACCGCCTTTGTTGAAAAAATTTTGTTTCTGTAGGAAAGCCCTTTTTTCTATCTGAAGCTTTCTCTAGAATGTCGTCCAAGGCCGTACCGAACACCCTATCTCCCTCACATGGCAAAGTGCACAGCTTGTTTTTGGAGGCTGTGTCACCGGACCAGGTGCGTAACCATACTGCTCTTCTAGCAGAGTTAGAGAGGGCAGCAGATCTGGCTGAAAGCTTCACTATGTCTGCTGACGCGTCTGCCATAAAATTAGCGGCTTGTTTTAGCATAGGTATAGAAGCTAGGATGTCTTCTCGTGGAGTGCCTGACTCTAGATGTTCCTCCAACTGTCCTAACCAAAGGCCCAGGGTTCTTGCCGTATAAGTTGCAGAGATCCCTGGTCTTTGAGTGGCCATAGAGGATTCCCACATCTTTTTAAGGAGGCTTTCACATCTTTTGTCCATTGGATCTTTAAGAAGGCCGAGGTCTTCAAATGGAAGGGCAGTTTTTTTGGAGATTCTTGCTACTGGGGCATCTACTTTAGGGGTCTTATCCCAGGCCACAGAATCTTCTTCCGCGAAAGGGTATTTTCTCTTTAACCACTTAGAGGCGGATTGTTTTTTCTCAGGGTCTCTCCATTCTGAGTGTATTAATGCTCGGATGTTAGGGTGGACGGGAAAAACTCTTTTTTTCCTGTCCCCTAATCCAGCAAACAATTGGTCCTGTACTGAAAGGGGTTCTCTCGGCTCTTCCAGGTTTATTGTAGCCCTAATAGTTTTCAGTAGGGAATCCGTCTCCTCAACTGAACAGAGAGGTTTACCGCCTGCTTGATCTGAAATATCAGAGTCAGACCCAGAGGAAATTTCACCTTCGTCCAGGTCAGAGTCCTGCACATTAGAGACTATGGCTCCTGAGGTAGATGGTCTGGGCGGTAATGTAGATAACTTAGCTTCTACAGCTGCACCCACTTCTTCTCTGATTATGGTCTTCAGACTTTCAATTAAGGATGGGGTCTCCTCTGACACAACCTTGTCACAACACTTTTGGCACAATGATTTCTTGTATGTACCAGACAGTGATTTCTTGCACATTACGCATTTTTTCTTCAAAGGTGGATCCTTTTTTGAGGATTCTTTACCCTGAGAGACACAAAATTGGAGAGGAAAATTTTATCCTTAGTCTCTAAAAAGAGAAGGGTAGAGAACCACCACCAAGGAGACCCCCATACAGCATAAGGCACCCTGTTATTTAGTAATGGGAGGAGGCTTACCGGGCTAGAGGGCCTGGAGGTATCTGTGGGCCGCCTGGGCGAATCGTCAGCTTGCTGGGACATCTTTCTCAGGAGAAGAGCGCAGGAGTCGCATCTGAACGCCGGCAGCCGCGCTCTTTTACTTCCTGGATCCCACTGATGACGACATTATGCTCCGCCCCCCCCTCGCGTCACGCGCCGGCCTCCGACGTCAATAGAATCCAACTGCCGGCGCGCACGCATAGGGGAAGATGTGGGCCGGTCCGCACTGGACGCGGGTCCAAAAGCCCGGGGTGGCCAGCAACTCTGGGCTTAAACCACAGGGAAGGAGGAACTTTTATAGAGTTCCACGACCCTATCCCCTGCCTCAGCCCTCCGGCCAGAGCCGGGATAACAAACCGAAAAGGCTGGGCGCGTGACTGATCCATCCGGCAAGTCCTGACCTTCTGAGGGACAGGAAAACAACTGGAGAGGTAAGAGGGAGGGGGCCTGATATGGGCTGGTCCACAAAGCTGTTTTCCTGTCCCTGAGAAGGCGGGATAATCTCCATGTTTACTGCCGTTGTGGAGGCGTAGGGAAAAAATGTTTTAGTGTCTCCATAGTCTAAGAGCCATAGTTTTTTCAGTTTTTGGACGATTATCTTAAGTAGGGTCTCATTTTTTGCGGGATGAGATGATGGTTTGATTGGCACTATTTTGGGGTGCATATGAGTTTTTGATTGCTTGCTATTACACTTTTTGTAAAGTAAGATGACAAAAAATGGCTTTTTTTACACCGTTTTTATTTTTATTTTTTTAAGGTGGTCATCTGAGGGGTTAGGTCATGTGATATTTTTATAGAGCCGGTCGATACGGACGTGGCGATACCTAATATGTTAAAAAAATCATGTTTTAGTGTTTCCATAGTCTAAGAGGATAGTTTTTTCAGTTTTTGGGCGATTATCTTGGGCAGGGTATGATTTTTGATTGGTATTATTTTGGCGTACATGCGACTTTTTTGATCACTTTTATTACTTTTTTTGGGAAGTAAGGTGGGCAAAATTTCAATTTCCTAATAGTTTTTATTCTTTTATTTTTATGGCGTTCACCATGCGGGGAAAGTAACATGACCGTTTTATAGATCAGGTCGTTATGGACGCGGCGATACCAAACATGTGTAGGGAATTTTATTTTTTTCATTTTTAATCAGTGATAAATGTGTTTCTTGATTTTTACTTTTTTTTACTTTTTTTTTACCCAGACCCACTTGGTTCTTGAAGATCCAGTGGGTCTGATGTCTGTCTAATACAGTACAGTACACTATATAGTGTTTTGAACTGTATTTTACTTACACTTTTTCTGAACAGATCTCTGCCTTTAGCACAGATCTGTTCACCACCATGGACAGCAGGATGCCTGAGAAGGCGTCCTGTTGCCATGGGAACCTTCCCCGTCTGCTCGGTAGTGGTCAGAACTTTGCAGACGGGGAAGGGTAAGCAGGGGAGCTGTCTGGGGGCTGTCTGGGGGCTCTCTCCCTCTCCATCGGGGGGCTGCAAAGGCACAGCAGCCCCTCGATGGGAGAGGGAGGGAGCTCCCTCTTACTGTTAACTTTTTCCATACAGTGGTCCGTACGGACCGCAGTATGGAAAGGGTTAAACGGCGGACATCTGCACAGATGTAAGCCGTTTATACCAGGGTGTTAGCAATGTGCTGATACCCTGGTATACCCACTGAACACCAACAAATTTTCAAGAGGAGGCAGGCGGGGGATTGCGATCCCGCCTGCCGCACCGCCCGCTTCCCGCAGCGTCCCCACCGCCCACAACTCCCCCCCTGCACCACCCGCCGGCAAAAAATCATGCAGGGGTGCAGGGGGGGTGCAAAATCTTTATTTTAGGGACACTAAAGTTTCTGATCCCCGCGGTCAGGGACCGCGGGGATCAGAAACTACAGAAAGCGCAGAAAACCGCAGGTCTGAATTGACCTGTGGTTTGCAGCGATCGCCGATACGGGGGGGTCACGTGACCCCCCCTGGCGTTGTGACAGGATGCCGGCTGAATGATTTCAGCCGGCATCCCGTTCCGATTACACTCCTGGCAATCAGTCTCTTGGTTGCTGTACTTACATAAGGTGGCAGTTTTGTTGGGAATATTTTTAGGGTACATATAATTTTTGGTTGCTCTATATTACATGTTTGTGAGGCAAGGTTACCAAAAATAGAAATCCTGAAATTTCATCTCCATTTGCCATAAACTGTTGAGGAACACATAAAGGGTTAATAAAGTTTGTAAAATCAGTTTAGAATAACTTGAGGGGTGTAACATAGAAACATAGAATGTGTCGGCAGATAAGAACCATTTGGCCCATCTAGTCTGCCCAATATACTGAATACTATGGATAGCCCCCGGCCCTATCTTATATGAAGGATGGCCTTATGCCTATCCCATGCATGCTTAAACCCCTTCACTGTATTTGCAGCTACCACTTCTGCAGGAAGGCTATTCCATGCATCCACTACTCTCTCAGTAAAGTAATACTTTCTTATATTACTTTTAAACCTTTGCCCCTCTAATTTAAAACTGTGTCCTCTTGTGGTAGTTTTTCTTCTTTTAAATATGCTCTCTTCCTTTACCGAGTTGATTCCCTTTATGTATTTAAAAGTTTCTATCATATCCCTTCTGTCTCTTCTTTCTTCCAAGCTATACATATTAAGGTCCTTTAACCTTTCCTGGTAAGTTTTATCCTGCAATCCATGTACTAGTTTAGTAGCTCTTCTCTGAACTCTCTCTAGAGTATCTATATCCTTCTGGAGATATGGCCTCCAGTACTGCGCACAATACTCCAAGTGAGGTCTCACCAGTGTTCTGTACAGCGGCATAAGCACTTCACTCTTTCTACTGCTTATACCTCTCCCTATACATCCAAGCATTCTGCTGGCATTTCATGCTGCTCTATTACATTGTCTTCCCACCTTTAAGTCTTCTGAAATAATTACTCCTAAATCCCTTTCCTCAGATACTGAGGTCAGGACTGTGTCAAATATTCTATATTCTGCCCTTGGGTTTTTACGCCCCAGGTGCATTATCTTGCACTTATCCACATTAAATTTCAGTTTCCAGAGTTCTGACCATTCTTCTAGTTTTCCTAAATCCTTTTCCATTTGGCGTTTCCCTCCAGGAACATCAACCCTGTTACATATCTTTGTGTCATCAGCAAAAAGACAAACCTTACCAGCGAGGCCTTTTGCAATATCACTTATGAAGATATTAAACAAAATCGGTCCCAGTACAGATCCCTGTGGAACCCCACTGGTAACATTACCTTGTTTTGAATGTTCTCCATTGACTACAACCCTCTGTTGTCTGTCACTCAGCCACTGCCTAATCCACTCAACAATATGGGAGTCCATGCTCAATGACTGCAGTTTATTGATAAGTCTTCTATGTGGGACAGTGTCAAAAGCCTTACTAAAATCTAGATATGCGATGTCTACTGCACCTCCACCGTCTATTATTTTATTCACCCAGTCAAAAAAATCTATAAGATTTGTTTGACATGATCTCCCTGAAGTAAACCCATGTTGTTTTTCATCTTGCAATCCATGGGATTTTAGATGTTCCACAATCCTATCCTTTAATAGGGTTTCCATTAATTTGCCTACTATTGATGTCAGACTCACTGGTCTATAGTTGCTCGATTCCTCCCTACTACCTTTCTTGTGAATGGGCACGACATTTGCCAATTTCCAATCTTCCGGGACGACTCCTGTTACTAATGATTGGTTAAATAAATCTGTTAACGGTTTTGCCAGCTCACCACTAAGCTCTTTTAATAATTTTGGGTGTATCTCATCAGGCCCCTGTGACTTATCTGTCTTCACCTTAGACAGCAAACTTAGAACATCTTCCTCTGTAAAGATACATGCATCAAACGATTTAATAGTCATTCTTTCTAGTGGAGGTCCTTCTCCTTTTTCTTTTGTAAAAACTGAACAGAAGTATTCATTAAGGCAGTCGGCTAGCCCTTTATTCTCTTCTACATACCTTCCGTCCTTTGTTTTTAATTTAGTTATTCCTTGTTTTAATTTCCTTTTTTCATTTATATATCTGAAGAATGTCTTATCCCCTTTTTTCATAGACTGAGCTAGTTTTTCTTCTGCCTGCGCTTTAGAAGTTCTTATAACTTGCTTGGCCTCTCTCTGCCTAATCTTGTAGATTTCCTTATCTTCATTGCTCTGGGTTTTTTTATAATTACAAAATGCTAGCTTTTTATTTTTAATGATTTGGGCCACTTCTGCTGAGTACCACATTGGTCTCCTCCTTTTTTTGCTTTTACTGACAAGTCTAATGCAATTTTCTGTTGCCTTTAATAATGCACCTTTTAAGTAGTCCCATTTCTCCTGGACTCCATGTAATCCGTTCCAGTCTGATAAGGACTCATTTATGACTAATTTCATTTTTGAAAAGTCTGTTTTTCTAAAATCTAAAACTTTTGTTTTTGTGTGGTGGGACTCTTTCACAGTTCTTATATTAAACCACACTGACTGGTGATCACTAGATCCCAAGGTTTCGCCTACAATGACATCATATACCGAATCCCCGTTTGTGAATACCAAATCCAAAATGGCCTCCCTCCGGGTTGGCTCCTCAACCACTTGTTGTAGAGATAACCCCAGTAGGGAATTTAGAATATCTGTACTCCTGGTAGAACTTGCTATTTTGGTTTTCCAGTTTATATCTGGAAGATTGAAATCTCCCATAATGATAACTTCTCCTTTCATTGTCATTTTAGCTATTTCTTCAACTAGTAGATCATCTAGTTCTTTAACTTGACCAGGTGGTCTATATATCACACCTACACGAGTTACTGCATGGTTAGCAAACTGCAACGTAACCCAAACTGACTCTATGTTGGCCTCACCAACTTGTATTAGGTTAGATTTAATGCTATCTTTCACATACAGGGCCACTCCTCCTCCTTTCTTGCCTTCTCTGTCTCTTCTGTATAAAGAGTACCCTGGTATGGTTATGTCCCAGTCATTTCTTTCATTAAACCATGTCTCCGTAACAGCCACTAAATCTACATTCTCAGATGCCATTATTGACCCAAGTTCATTGATTTTTTTACCTAAACTGCGAGCATTTGTAGACAGGACTCTGAGCTTATCATTTCTTAACCTCTGTGCTTCTGACCTGTTCTGGCATTGTTTCGGGGGGCAATTGGACTCTTTTATTTTCACTCTTTTGCCCCCCCTTCCTAGTTTAAATTCTCTTTCGCAAATTCTTGGAGTTGTTCACTAAGTACATTTGTTCCTTTGAGAGAAAGATGCAAACCATCTTTTTTGTACAGTTCCTTTCTATTCCAAGTAGAGCTATCATGAGAAACAAAGCCAAATCCTTGCTCTTGACACCATTTACCAAGCCATATGTTGAACTCCTTTATGCGCCTCTGCCTATCATTCTGAACATTATGCACAGGCAGAACTTCAGAAAATGAAATGGTGGATGCAAAATCCTGTACGTCATTACAAGAACATCCACGTCCCCTTCCTGCTTTGCTTGCTTAACAATATTAATAATACGTCTTCTATCTCTTCTAGCAGTAGCCCCAGGGAGACATCTCACAAAACCATTTTCTTTAAGCTCCACACTTCTTATGATTGAATCACCCAGCAACAGCTGCATCCTTTGAGACTTCACTTTATCTTTTTTGTTGCATACATTAGACATAGGAGTCGATGGTTTCTCACCCTCTGTGCTTGAGTCCATATCCATGTTGTCCTTACATTCTGAGAGTGCTGCAAATGAATTATGGAGAACCACCGACTGTGGGACATGTCTTCTATCCACCACTCTAAGACTTCCAGAACCTACATTAACCCATCTGCCATTTCTGGGGGTCCTCTGTGGCAGTGGCATTGCAGCAGTCCTAGCTGGAGTGTAGTTTCTTAGATGGAGTCACTTTTATAGAGTTTCTACTCTAGGGGTGAATCAGGGGTTCTTCAAATGGGACATGGTGCCAAAAATAAAAGGCCATCAAAATCTGCCTTCCAGAAACCATACAGTGTTCCTTTCCTTCTGCGCTCTGCCGGGGTGTTTATGTAAACTGCAGAATCAGGGTAATAAATATTAATTTTTGTTTGGCTGTTAACCCTTGCTTTGTTACTGGAAAAAACTGATTAAAATGGAAAATTTGCCCAAAAATTGCTATTTTGCCACCGTTTTTATTTTTATTTTTTGACCGTGTTCATCTGAGGGGTTAGGTCATGGGGTATTTTTATAGAGCAGATTCTTACGGACGCGGCGATACCTAATATGTCTATATAGGTTTTACACTATATTATCCTTTTATAAACAAAAAAAATATATAACTTTCCAGGTCAGAAAAGACCAGGGCCTTGAGGACTGCCTCTTAGAATTGAAGGAATTTCCCTGTGTTGCCAGAGCTCCGGGACAGCACAAAAGAGTTGTACAAAGCAACCTGTACCAAGTAGACTGCAACTTTTTTGTACCATGCCAGGTTTTGCGCATGGCGTTATATGGATTGAGGACTTGATCAGAGAGATCAATTCCTCCCATATACCGATTGTAGTCGACGATACAATCAGGCTTGAGGACCGTTACCGCGGTACCTCGCACAGGGACAGGGGTGATGCCGTTACCGTGAATTGTGGACAGTACAAGGACATCCCTCTTGTCCTTATATCTGACCAGCAACAGGTTTCCACTGGTAAGGGCACGGGTCTCACCCCTGGGGATAGGTACCTGGAGGGGGTAGGTAGGGAGGCCGCGTTGATTTTTCCGCACGGTCCCACAAGCGGACGTGGATCTGGCGGCGAGGGACTGGAACAAGAGAATACTAGTATAAAAGTTATCCACGTACAGATGGTAACCCTTATGTAGCAGTGGGTTCATAAGGTCCCATACAAGTTTCCTGCTAACACCCAGAGTGGGGGACATTCTGGGGGTTCAATACGGGAATCTCGCCCCTCGTACACACAAAACTTGTAAGTGTACCCTGAGGTACTCTAACAAAGTTTGTACAGCTTCACGCCATACCTCGCCCGCTTACAGTGAACATACTGGCGGAAAAGGAGTCTCCCCTTGAAAGCAATGAGAGACTCATCAACCGCGACCACCCTTCTAGGTACATAGGCCTCCTTAAATTTGGCCCCGAAGTGATCGATGACCGGCCTGATTTTGTACAGGCAGTCATAGGCAGGATCACCTCGGGGGGGGGGGGGGGGGGGGGGGGGGGACATGCTGCATTATCTGCAGGCATTTCCGGATGGCCTCAAACCGGGTATGTGTCATGGCCGTACTGTAAAGTGGGGTCTGGTAGAGGACGTCCCCACTCCATTAATGCCTGACACTGGGTTTTTTGACTAGGCCCATGTGTAGCATGAGGCCCCAAAACTTCCTCATCTTGGCTGCACTGACCGGAGTCCAGCCACCGGCCCTAGCCAAAAAGGAGCCAGGGTGTTGAGCAATGAACTGTTGGGCGTACAGGTTTGTTTGCTCCACCATCAGATTCACAAAGTGGTCACTGAAAAAAAGACTAAAATAGTAATATTCAGTGAAGCCCACTGTGGGAATCTGGATTCCTGATTGGCCAACAAAATCAGGAATCACAGGCTCAAAATGCTCTGGGGTACACCATGCAAGTTCACCGGTAGGGGGCTCAGATGGACTTATCTGGAGGGCCGGAAAATTAGTATGAGCCCCAGAGCTGCTCGTACTAGTGTGGGCCACAGTGTCCCTGGCATGGCGGTCCCCTTGGGGGCTCATCATCATCTCTAGATGATGAGGACGACGCAGATAACAACAGGAAAGTGGGGTCATCCTCGTCCTCACTGCGGCTCTCGGAGTTGGAGGCAAGCAGGATGTATGCCTCCTCGGCCGAGAACGTCTGGCGGGCCATAGGGGAGTGTTTGTGTGCGTGTTAAACTTTATTTAGTGTGCGTGTGTGTGGGGGCAAGGGTGTTCGCGGACTTTGCCCTAAAACTAACAGAAAAAACCCAAAACTAAATAATGTGAAAAAAAAAATAATTCAAACTCGCTGATCAGCTGTCCGAAGCTGATCAGCGGTGGGATGTGCTAACAGTGGCCAGACGCTAAGAGTGCAGGCCACAGTCAGCGTACGCAGAGAGGAAAAAAAATAAAAAATGCTTGCGCCCCAAAAAATGTGTGTGTGGGGGAGGGGGGGAATCTGCAGCACCCCTGGGGGGTCTAGGGTCACACAGTGTGCTGTGGACCCTAGACACCCGATCAGGGTGATGCAAAAAAAAAAAAACTTTCCCTGACTATCCCTACCTATCTAAGCTCTCCCTAACCTGTCCCTATGTACCTTTTTAGTGCCAGGTGGCACTATGGTGGCTCAATAGGGTGCTGAGGGTGCTGGGCTCCGGAGCTGGACGAGTCGACGCAGGCTGCTCTCTCTTCCTGGATACCGACACAGAAAGGAGGAGGAGGCAGAGCTGCAGTAAGTTTAAACCGCCCGCCCGCCATGATGTCACCATCACCTCTCAGGATCGCAGGATGGTGATTGGTGGTGTATTATCACAACACCGATCACCATCCTGTTCCGGGTTATCGGGTCACAGGGGACCCGAATAACCTGGAAACGCAGCAAACCACAGGTCTGAATTGACCTGCGGTTTGCCGCGATCGCCGATCCATTTCAGCAGGCACCCAGTTCCGATCACCACCCGCCGCGGTGATCGGAACTACACATGACGTACCGGTACGTCATGTGTCCTTAAGTACCAGGACATCATGACGTACCGGTACGTCATATGTCCCTAAGAGGTTAAACTCACCAAACTTGGGTCACTTAGTCACATTTTTGGGACCCTAAAAAGTGGGCGGAGCCACAAACAACCAATCAGATTTTCCCTATTGACTTCAATAAGAAAATTTTAATTGCTGTCATTCTCACAGTATTTAAGCCAGAATACCCAAACTTGGCACCGTGGGTCACTGGGTGACTGGGGTTAAAATGTATAAAAAGTGGGCGGAGTCTACAACTTTCTTCCATTTGTTTAAATGGGAAAATTTAAAACTGCCGTTGCTGTTAGACTGTGAATGGCAGGGTCCTCAAACTTGGCACAGTTGGTCACTGGAGGACTGGGATTAAAATTCTAAAAAGTGGGCGGGGCAAAAAACAACCAGATTTATTTGATTGATTTCAATGGGAAAAACTAAAAATGCTGCCATTCTCACATTATTGATGTCATGAATCTCAAATAACGCAAATGTGGTCATTGGGTGTTTCCACTTTAAAGATTGAAAAAGTGGGCGGAGCCACCAGCAACCAATCAAATTTCACTCATTGATTTTCAATAGAAAACAATAAAACTGCTGCCATTTTTACACATTAAATGCCATAATTCCCAAACCTTAAAGGGAACCTGTCATGTGGATATTTGATTATAATCTAACTAATTATATACAATCATTAACTACTAAAAAGTACCTTAGATGTATTTACTTACTGGTGTGACAGATGATTATCTCCTAATATACACACAAAGATGCCGAATGCCGCATGCTAATGAGCTGATTTGAGTCCGGCGTGATGTCATTGAGTCCAGCATATATTTAATTCAGAGCTATAGCCACTCCTCTGCCCACCTGCTGCTGGTTCATATGGAAACAAACTGTCATTCAGCAGCAGGTGGGTGGGGAGAGTTAGGAGCTCACCTATTGACTTCAATGTAAAACTTTCAAATACTGCCATTCTCACAGTTTTAAAGCCAGAGGCCCCAATCTTGGCACAGACCATGACTGTGTGACTGGGCTTAAAATTTGGAAAACTGGGCTGAGCTTAAAACAGCCAATCAGTCCAGACCGAGACCAGTAATAGCCAAGTATCTTAATTACGCAGATAAGGAAGCTATTTTGCTGAAATACCGACGCCTAAACCTAAGGGAAAGCAAGCTTTTATTGTTTGGCGACTATTCGATGGAGGTTGCTAAAAGAAGGAGAGCCTTTTCTCAGATTTGCACACAGCTAGTGCAGAAGAAAATCCGCTTTGCACTAGTTTATCCGGCTGTCCTGCGTGTATTCAAGCAGAATGGAGAGACAGACACGTATTTATCACCTAAGGAAGCGACAGAGGCCTTAGAATGTGGCGACTCTTCTGAAAGTCCGAGATCAGGATCAGCGTCCAGAGGACGTTCTTCACCCAGAGGAGGCCGTTCAGGCGGCCATTTGGATCCCAGGCCTTGTGATACTTACCCACGTGGGTCCAGAGAAGTTGCCAGCCGAGTTTCTAATCAGGACTGGGACTGATCTCTGCAGCGTAAAACGGCTAAAATTGGAAGCTGCGTTCATGGAACTTATCTTATGCCAGTCTTGTTGATGGTAGTAAGATGTTTATCCCTATAGTGGCACTGTGGGGAAGCTCATTAATGATAGTTCTTTAACAGGATGGGGAAAGGGAGATAAGCAGGAGTGGAGAGAAACCTGTGCTAAATATTCATGGGTAATGGAGATGTTAACAAGATGCGTATATGTTGGTGGGAATCTGGCGAGACAGAGTCCGTATGTACTCGCCAGTTCAGTGCGAAAAAAGAGAAGTCTAATGAGTCCTTTGACGGATTGTTAAAGCCTTTATATGTAAAGCAATATGTTATTGTTATTAGGTTGGGGGAAATGTTTTTTGCCATTTATGCGGTCATGCTCCATGGATGTTTTATACAAGCTGCATTTGATGTTCGTGTCTGGGGGAAGCCTCCTCCAGGTGCCGCTCTCTATATATCCATGTTATTACTCATTTTATGAAAATAGTATCCTGGAATGTAAAAGGCCTTAGAGCCCTGCAGAAAAGATTAATGGTTCTTAGACACCTCAGGAAATTGAATGCAGATATTGCGCTGCTTCAGGAGACGCACCTGGAGGAGGCTGACTTTTGGCGTATGAAACGTATCTGGGTGAGGAGTGTCCTGGGTTCACCATCAAGAAATAGAAAAGCAGGGGTAATTGTTCTAATTCACAAACGACTAAGCCATGATGTGGTATTGACTGAATGTGATGCAGAGGGTAGGATTATACATTTCAAAATGTCCACTGCTGCAGGTCCTATGGACATATTCAATGTATATGGTCCTAATGCTGGTCAGGCCTCCTTTTTTAGGAATCTGGAGAGCAGGATTTCTCAAGAGGCAGGGAACCAGATATTAGTCATGGGAGATCTTAACGCGGTGGAAGACCGAAAACAAACTCAGCCCACTCATCAGCCCGCACAGCCTATTAGAGGGGGGGGATATTCCCTGGAATCTTTTATTAAATCCACAGGCATGGTAGACATATGGAGGTTTCTGAATCCAGTGGAAAGGGAGTTCACACACTTTTCTCATGTACACCGGTCGTGGTCTAGGATTGATTATGCCCTGACCTCATCACAGCTTTCAAAAAAGGTCCTAATAGCGGAGATCACGGACATGGTGGTGTCTGACCACGCCCCGGTGTGCATCACTATTGCTGAAGCCACTCCCAGAGGCACTGATAGGGTATGGCGCCTACCTAGGTACCTCATGACAGATGAAGATTTTCTAGATAAATTGAAAGGCTGGTGGTGGGAGTTCTTAGATAATAATTCTAGTCATAGAGACAATTATTCTCTACTTTGGGATACAGCAAAAGCAGTAATTCGTGGGAATATTATATCTTATGCAACAGCTAGAAAGAAGAAGGTATGGCTTAAACTCCAACAAGCCACAGATGAAGTCTGTACTGCATACACCTCTTATCTAATGAGCCCTACGGATATTAATAGGGTTAGATGGGTAACAGCAAAGCACAACTATGACCATAAGCTAGAACAGCAAATTAAACTGCATATGGATTATCACTCAGCTAAGTTGTTTAAGTATGGCAATAAAGCAGGTAAAATGTTGGCCAATTTGATTAACACACAACGCTATAGTCCTACCATTAGATCTATATTAGATGGCGCAGGAAAGAAGCACACAAATCCGAATATTTCGAGGTGCTTTACTCCAAAGATGATTACAACCAAGCGAAAGCAGAAGAACTATTAGCTAAAGTCTCTCTCCCCAAACTCACGGAAGATGATTTGAATAGCCTTAATAAACCAATCTCAATTGAGGAGGTCCAATTTACCATTAAATCTCTTAGTAACGGGAAGGCACCGGGTCCAGATGGGTTCCCAGCTGAGTTTTTTAAAGCTCTTATTGCAGAAGTCTCCCCGGTCCTTCAGGACTTATTCAACTCCTGTCTACAAGGAGTTGACATTATGTCAACAGGAAAACTAGCGCACATTAAACTTATCCCCAAGCCGGGCAAAGATATTGCTCAGATGGGCTCGTATCGCCCAATCTCATTAATAAATCAGGACTTGAAAATTATGACAAAACTAATGACAAATAGGTTAGCCGAACTCATGCCAACTTTGATAGGCCCTCATCAGGTAGGGTTTGTTAAGGGAAGGGCAGCGGTCACAAACATTAGAACAGTTCTAACAATACAGGATTATTTGTTCCATAATCAGGACCCATTTGGTTGCCCTGCTCTGCTGTCTGTGGATGCGGAAAAGGCTTTCGATAATGTGAATTGGAATTGGTTGGGAAAATCCTTGGAGGCTTTTGGTTTTGTAGGACCTTTCCGGACGTTTCTTAATACCTTATACGCTAGTCCAATGGCACAGATCCATTTGCCTGGTTTCTTGTCGACGCCTTTCCGCCTCCACAGAGGCACGAGACAGGGATGCCCTTTATCTCCGCCCCTTTTTAATTTGTCCCTTGAACCCCTGGTTAGATTCCTGATACAATCAGACTTGTTTCAGGGGATTAAAGTAGGGACTAAAAAAGTTAAACTCACCTGTTTTGCAGATGACATACTAATCTTTCTTAAATCCCCGGAGACAGAATTAAGAATTGTTCTAAACTCCTTACAGTACTTTGGGGATATGACAGGTTATCGAGTTAACGTAAATAAGAGCCAATTGTTATTTTTAAAAGGTTATACCAGAGATCGTAATGCGCCAATTGAGCTTCAGGATGTGGAGGTGGTTCCTCAATATCTGACATACCTGGGTATTAAAGTAGGTAGGAGTCCATTATCTCTATACAAATTAAACTACGAACCGTTGATTAAAAAAATAGTGGAAGAACTAGAAAAGTGGCTGAATTTGCCGTTGTCACTATTTGGGAGAGCTCATCTATTGAAGATGGTTAGCTTTGCCAGGTTACTATATCCTATGCAAACCATTCCCCTACTCTTAAAACATGTAGACATTGCGAGGATCCAAAAAGCCTTCTCGCGCTTTCTTTGGCGTGGTAGTAGACCAAGGATCGCTTATGCGAAATTATGCCTGCTGAAATGGGAGGGTGGCTTACAAATGCCCAATATCAGGAACTATAATTTGGCATCCCTCTGGAGACATATTAAAGACTGGCTAAAGGGTACCTCAAATTTCTCCAGTACCTCGTTGGAGAAGGAATTATCCGCTCCATGGGATTTGGGGGCAATATTGCACACTAAACTTTGAGATATTCCTCTCACGCTGAAAAAATATACACTACTAAAAGATACTCTAGCAACGTGGAAAGGGGTACGTAAATTATACAGATTACCTATGTATCTCTCACCATATATGCCATTATGGACCCTTCCCGCTTTTCCAGCAGGGAGACAGTCAGTAATGTTTACATTATGGAAGGAGAGAGGCATTGTCTTCCTGAAGCAGCTACTTAATCCCACAGGAGGTGAATTACTACCATGGTCAACTATCCAGTCTCAGTTCCGGTTGCCTCCCTCGCACTTTCTCCCCTATAATCAATTAAGATCATTCTGTCGATCTCAATCATTAAATATGGGAGATCAGGAAAGAAGAGTTTGGTTTGATTCTCTGATGGGAAGTCAAAACTGTTCTCTATCAGACCTGTATCGTAAAATCCAGAATACTCACTCGATTCCTTTAGAAGCAAAAGTATTCCAGAAATGGGGAAGTGAACTTGATGATGTGACAATAGCTCCAAAGCTAAAAGAGGGAATGGAGCGTGTGAGGCAGGCGACTGGTAACGAGATATGGAGGGAGATGCACTTTAGGATTTTGCACAAAGCAACATATGCATTTGATTTATCATACAGAGATGCCCCAGCACATTATCTTAGATGGTGCCCAAAGTGCAAATTACAAAAAGCTAATCTATTACATGGGCTGCTAGAGTGCCCCTCTCTAATTCCCCTATGGAAGGGAGTATTAGAACTCATTAAGCAGGTCTGGGAAGTTGAGGTACAATTAAATCCACTACACTGTGTATTTCATTACATTCCTTGGGATTCTAGAGGAGAAATAACTCATTCCACGTTTGTTAAAGGTATCCATTTATTTTTATTGGCTGTAAAAAAAACAATACTGAGACACTGGATATTTCCTTCTATCCCCACACTTGACGAAGCTATAGGAATTATGAGTCGTATTCTTTACATGGAGAAGTTGGAAGCAGAAAACAATAAAGAGAAATCTGCAAAACTTTTCTTTGGCAAGTGGAGGAAATACATTAGTCATATTCTGACTCCTATTGAAATTCAAGAAGTAATGAAACCTTTCCGCTATACTAAATGGTACCTGGAAGAGCAGATAAAGGGGACGTTAGGTAAGCTGGGGGAGTAATACGCATGTAGGTATTTAGACCAGGTTAAGGTTGAATACTTTCTGATTAGAGGCGGTGAAATTGAGCATTGTGATGTTTTTGATGTAGACATCCTTTATGGAGACTTCTTTTCTTGACCGACGGTTTGGCACTAAGTTGGGGTAATAAATGGTTTGTGGGAGGGGGGTGGGAGAAAATTTGAAAAAGGGAAATTCGCTTGTATTGTACCTGATATGACACCTTACTGTAAACATGGTTAAAATGACATCCTTGTATATTGAGTGTCAATATTGCCTCTGTATAATGCATATTGATGTTTCCCGAAATAAAAGTGTTTTAAAAAAAACAAACAAAAAAAAAACAGCCAATCAAATATTACCTAGTGCTATTTAATAGGAATATTTAAATTGCTTCTATTCTTGTACCAGGGTCATTAAACTTGGTACATTCGGTTACTGGGTGACGGAAATTCAAATTTAAAAAGTGGACAGAGCCACAAAAAAACAATCAGATTTTCCCTATTGACTTCAATGAGAAAATGTGAAAAGCTGTTATTCTTACAATATGAAAGCCAGAGTCCCCAAACTGGCACCATGGTTCACTGGGTGAGCCAATCACATTTCAGCCATTCGTTTATATTGGAAAATTTTAATTACTGCCGCTCTTTGACTGATAATGGCAGGGTCCTCCAATTATGGCACAGTCAGTCATTGGGTCACTTGGGTTTAAATTTTAAAAAGTGGGTGGAGCCACAAAAAGACAATCAGATTTAAAGCCATTATCCCGTGGTATCTTCAGAAAACGCCTTTTTCTATAGGCCTATATACTCAGTACACTATAACTGAATTAAATTTATATTGATACTTCAAATAAATTCTTAGTAAAAGGCCACCCAATTAAATCCCCCCCTCCCAATCGGCACCTATCTTTGTATCCTTCAATCTTGGGAAACTCATTTCCTGGAATATTGAAGTAGAACCCTCCTCCTTTATTTCTCTCTATGTAACATATTAAACACTTCTGACCAATAAGTACCCAATTCTCTGCAAGACCACATCATATGGATAAGGCCTGCTTCCGATTCTGAATAGCGAGGGCAATGGGCACTTGATCAGATTATCATTTTATAGAGAGTTAGGAGCGTTCTGTACACCCTATGCAGCAGGAACAGTTGTGATCGACGTTAAACCTCACTAAGACAGTACAGGTGTATTCTGCAGGATGGACTGCCACTGATTAGAAGTTAAGGGCCCCACATCCGCTTCCCATGTTTCCTTTAGACCAGCTATTGGGTCCCCCAGACTTTTCTCCAAAAGAAACTCATAGGCAAAGGAGATGAGTTTATAAGAGGCAGATGCCTGTACCACCTGGTCTTTCTCCTGATATTGCATAGCATGTCTCAATTACAAGTATGCATAAAAAAACCTTTGTAATCCATATTCTGTTTGGAGTTGCTGGTGAAAAACCTGGTGAACATATCTAATCCCCTTTTGCGCCCACACATGGATAGCGGTAACTTAACCCAGGCCTCAATTTTATGTTTAATCCTGTCCAATAGGGGTATCAAATTTAGCTCAATATAATCATTAACATCCCTTGTGACCCACACTCCCAGATATTTAAATTTGGCCACCCATAATATAAAGATATTCACCAGGCTAGCTGGTGCCTCTCAAGGGGTCATAGGCAATAGTGCTGACTTTAATGGACAACCTCGAGAAAGCTGCAAAGTTATCAATAGTTCTCATTATTAGGGGTAGGGATTCTGCTACTTTGTTAGCAAACAGAAGGTCATCATCATATAAAGCCACCCGTTCCTCTCCTTGCCCATATTTAAACCACTGAATCTCTTGGGATCCCCGCAAAATGGCCGCTAAAGGTTCAATTGCCACTGCAAATAGCAGTAGAGATAGTGGGCACCCCTGCCTAGTGCCTCTACCTAAGCTAAAGCTGTTCGACATCTCGTTGTTGACAGTCCTGGCAGTGGGGGCAACATATAGAAGTTGGACCCAGGCTATGAAGGATGGCCCAAATCCCTTTTTTTTTTCTTTTTTCTTTTTTTTAAGGACAGCCCATAAGTACCCCCATTCTACACTGTCAAACACCTTGGCGGCGTCTAGTGATAAAACTGCTTTGTCAGCTAAATCACCTGGGGCCACTTGGAGGTTTAAAAAGGGTATTCTCAAACTCTCTGGACTTTGCCAGCATAAATCCGGATTTGACAGGATGCACTACTGATGTGACAACCTGGAACAGGGCGTTGCTAATACTTTTGCCAATATCTTAACCCCTTCATGACATACAGCTATATACGTGCTATCTGCACATACCCCGTGCAGCTAGCACGTGTATAAAGGTCATGGCAGCTCTTTAATCCAAGCACTGCAAAATGCTTGGATTAAAGCTTCTGTCCCTGCACTGCTGCTGTCACCGACAGCATACAGTCCAGTAATGCCGGCAAGGGACCAATCAGAGTAGTCCCTTGTCTGCAATCGCTCAGATTGGTTAGTCTGTGCAGAGCGTGGCAGTGTTAAAATGTCGGTTTCAGGCTCTGATCTGCATTCTGCCCCTGTCTCTAACTATGTCCCTAACTGCGCCAGTCTGTGCCCCCTGCCTCCACCCCCCCTTCCCCTGTTGTGGTTCCATCAGCAGCAAGTGTCAGCTGTATGCTGACACTCTGCTATAACCCCTTAGATGCCGCAGCAGTGGCATCCATGGGGTTAATCAGGGCCGTATTTAATATTGATTGGACCCTGGGCAAGAATTTACTTGGGCCCCCTGGATCCCCCCCCCCCCCGCACTTTGCTGTACTTGCTATACAGCAGCACTTACCTGTCACGTCCAGGGCCTCCAGGTGACGTCTCCTCTCTGTCATCATCTTCTCTGTAGATCTTCTCTCTCATCATCTTCTCCACTCGGTCTGGACAACTTCTCTCAGCCGCCTCTGCAGAGTGTGACACACAGACATCTTAGCTTCCTCACATTCTATCATTATCCCCCAACTGGAGTCCCCACAGTGTTATCCTGCTGCTTGCTGTGCCCCCCCCCAATACCCCCAAAACTATCCTGAAGAAACATTACTGCCCCCCATAGTAATAGTGCACCTCATAGTCCCACCAATAGTAATTCCCTTCTAGAATGCCCTCATTAGTAACACTGCCCCAACCGTGATAATGCTCCTCAACAATGCCCCCATTATTACAAGAGCCCTCCCATATTAATAATACCCTCACAGAGTCCCCAGTAGAAATAAGGCCCCCTATTGTTCCCCCAGTGGTAATAAAGCTCCCTACAGACCCCTCAGTAGTAAAAAAGGCCCCTATAGTGCGCTTAGTAGAAAAAAGGCGGATCTATAAGACCCTCCTATAGAGCCCCCAGTAGTAATAAGACCGCCTATAATGTCCCCTGGATCTGCAGTGCCCCCTGCAGTTAAAATCCTCCCTCCACCATACAGTCCCATGTAAATAACATCACCTCCTCCCCAGCCGCCTCCAACGCACAATCCCATGTAAACATCACCCCCTAAGGCTACTTTCACACTTGCGTTCGTGCGGATCTGTCCTGTACTTGTACAGGACGGAACCGCACCGATAATACAAACGAATGCATCCGTTCAGGACCGATTCGTTTGTATTAGATTTGAATTTCTAAGTTCCAATACGGATCCGTCCTGACTTACATTGAAAGTCAATGGGGGACGGATCCGTTTACAATTGCACCATTTTGTGTCAATGCAAAGGGATCCGTCCCCATTTACTTACATTGTAAGTCAGGACGGATCCGTTTGGCTCCGCAAGGCCATGCGGACACAAAAACGCTGCTTGCAGCATTTTGGGGTCCGCCTCCAAAACGGAACGGAGGGCTGTACGGAGCCGAACGAATGCATTCTGAATGGATCCGCATCCATTCAGAATGCATTGGGGTTAAACTGATGCATTTGGGGCTGCTTGTGAGAGCCTTGAAACGGATCTCACAAGCGGATCCCCAAACTCAAGTGTGAACGTAGCCTAAACATTAAGTCCCATGTACATAAACATCATTCCCCCCCCCCACCATCCACTTTCAACATACAGTCTCATGTAAATAACATCACTCCCTCCCCCAGCCACCTCAAGCACACAGTTCCATGTCAATAACATCCCTCCCTTCAGCCCTAACATACATCCCAGTTAAATAACTACAACTCCCAGCATTGCTCTGCCTCTCACTTCACTTACCTCTCCAGTCCTCATATACAGACATCAGCATTAGGCTCCTTCTCCTCTTCACTCCGGTCCAATCCTGCACTGGTCACATGATGGTGACATCATCCAGGTCATCCTATCACAGCCTGTTTTGCTGATCACATGACCTGTGATGTCACCACAGGTCCTTCACCTGTATTAGATTCAATTGTATTGCCGTTCTGTGTATGGCAATACAGTTGTATCTAGCAGGCAGGCAGGACATTTGGGGCCTGGGACAAAACATCAGGGGCCCAGGCCCCGAATGTTTTTTTAACCTAGCGACGCAGTCACTAGTTAATGGGAGTTGGGAAACGGAGCTCCCTTGGGCCCCCAGGAGCAACTGGGCCCGGGGCAGCTGCCCCTTTTGCCCTGCGGCAAAGACGGCCCTGGGGTTAATAGAGGGAGGTGGCTCCCTCTCTTAACCATCGTGCTGCCACGCCTAGTATTTGCCATGGCAACTGGACGCCTTGCAAAGGCGTCCAGTATTGCCATCTATCAGGAAACCTGATAGTGCTATACTTTGCAATGCAAGAGCATTGCAAAGTATAGTACAGCCATTAGCCCCACTGGATCTTCAAGATCCAAGTGGGACTTAATAAAAAAAAAATGTAAATGAAAAAGAAAATAAATAACCTTTTCACATATCCACTCATTTATATGTAATTAAAATAAAAAAATAAAAATTTAATAAGCGACACATATTAGGTATTACAGCGTTCGTAACGACCGGCTCTATAAATATATCACATGATCCACGCCGTCTGATAAACACCATTAAAAAGAACTGTAAAAAAAAAGCAATTTTTGTCCCCTTACATCACAAAAAGTGTAACACCAAGCGTTAAAAAAGGCGTATGTCCCACGAGATAGTACCAATAAAACCGTCACGTCATCCCGCAAATAAGTCCCTACATAAGAAAATCGCTTAAAAAATAAAAAAACTATAGCTCTTAGAAACTTTTTTGTTTCAAATATGCTATTATTGTGTTAAAGTGAAATACATTTTAAAAAGTATACATATTAGGTATTGCCACGTCCATGACAACCAGCTCTATAAAAATATCACATGACCTAACCCCTCAGGTGAACACTGTAAAAAATATTAAATAAAAACTGTGCCAAAAAAAGCCAGTTTTTGTCACATTACATCAAAATAATTGCAACACCAAGCGATCAGAAAGGCATATGCCCCCCAAAATAGTACCAATCTAACCGTCACCTCAAAATTAGACCCTACCTAAGATGATTGGTCAAAAAATAAAAAAGCTATGGCTCCCAGACTATGGAGACACTAAAACATCATTTGGTTTCAAAAATGCTATTATTGTGTAAAACTTAATAAATAAGAAAAAGTATACATATTAGGCATTGCCACGCCCGTAACAATCTGCTCTATAAAAATGACCTAACCCATCAGGTGAATGCTGTAAAAATAAATACATTTAAACTATTCCTAAACAACCAATTTTTTTGTTACCTTGCCCCATAAAGTGTAATAATGAATAATGTAATATAGAGCAATAAAAATCATATGTACCCCAAAATAGTACCCATAAAACTGGCACCTTTTCCCCTAGTTTCCAAAATGGGGTCACTTTTTGGGAGTTTCTACTGTAAGTGTGAATCAGGGGTGCTTCAAATAGGACATGGCATCTAAAAACCAGTCTAGTAAAATCTGCCTTCCAAAAACCATACGGCGCTCCATTCCTTCTGCGCCCTGCCGTGTGCCCTTACATAAGTTTACGACCATATGTGGGGTGTTTCTGTAAACCACAGAATCAGGGTAATAAATATTGAGTTTTGTTTGGCTGTTAACCCTTGATGTGTTAAAGAAAAAAAATTATTAAAATGGAAGATCTGCCAAAAAAGTGAAATTTAGAAATGTCATCTCCATTTTCCTTTAATTCTTGTGGAACACCTAAAGGGTTAACAACGTTTGTAGAATCCGTTTTGAGTAACTCGAGGGGTGTAGTTTCTGCAATGGGGTCATTTATGGGGGTTTTCCACTATGTAAGCCCCACAAAGTGACTTCAGAACTGAACTGGTCCTTAAAAAGTGGGTTTTGGAAAAGTTCTTAAAAATTTTAAGAAATACTTCTAAAATTCTAAGCCTTTTAACGTCCTAAAAAAAAAAAAATACATTTACAAAATGATGCCAGCATAAAGTAGACATATGGGGAATGTTAAGTAATAAATATTTTATGAGGTATCACTTTCTGTTTTAAAAGCAGAGAAATGTAAATTTAGAAAATTGTTAATTTTTCATAATTTTTGGTAAATTTTGAATTTTTTTCATAAATAAAGGTTAAATATAGTGACTCAAATTTATGACTATCATGAAGTACAATGTGTCACCAGAAAACAATCTCAGAATGGTTTGGATAAGTGAAAGCGTGGTCACGGGGGCATCAATGACCCTTGGTCATGAAAGGGTTAACATCTGACGTGAGGAGAGAGACCGGCCGATATGACTCAGGTAGTGTATGATCCTTCTCCGGCTTAGGCACTACCACTACCATGCCTTCATACATAGAAGGGAGCAACCTACCTGATTCATAAGCATGTTTATATACCTCCAACAGTTTAGTTAACATATCCTCCCCAAATTCCTTGTACATTTCCACAGGCCAACCCATCATTACCTGGAGCTCTCTCATTCGTCATTGTGTTCACCGCCAGCTGTAATTTTGCTAGAGGAGGGATGCTCAACCTGCGGCTCTCCAGCTGTTGCAAAACTACAACTTCCACCATGCCCTGCTGTAGGCTGATAGCTGTAAGCTGTTCGGGCATGCTGGTAGTTTTGCAACAGATAGAGGGCCGCAGGTTGAGCATGTCTGTTCTAGAGTAAGGGTAGCCTTCAGCCAGTCCCTCTCTTCTGCAGAAAGTCGGCAGTCCCACCCCATCTAAGTAGTCCCCCAATTCCTGTTCCGTGTATGAGACCTTACTTTGATACAGTGCCATGTGTGTCATCTATGGTCCTTCCCTCTGGAGTTTGTAAATGTGGTACATATGTAGATCCCTGTTGAACCTTAGCCATCATCACCAGCAAATGCCCTGCCTTTTCTCCCTCCTTGTAGTATTGTTGTTTTAGAAAATACCTCTTATTAGAAGCCTGTTCCAAGGTGTGAGAGATGAGTGCCTCCTTTGCTGCCTTCCAAGCTCCCAGTGTAGCCCCTGATGGATCCGCAATTTATGCTGCCTCTTTGGTAGTCAATTAGTTCCGTAGCTCCCCCTCCTGCGTGCGAGTTTTAACAATATTGTTAAGTTTTTTTCAGTATACCCCTTACAAACGCCTTCATTAAATCCCAGACTATACCGACAGAGGCAGATCCCTCATTAAAATTATAAAACTCCCTCAATTGTCTCCTGACTTCATTAAGATCTATTACTTTTAACCTAAATGGATTCGGACGCCACATTCTGGGGCTCCTACAGCTGGCACTTCTCATTTGCAAAGTAACCTGTAACAGGGAATGGTCTGACAATGTCCTAGAAAGGTACAGAGACCCAGTGACCAGGGGTAACATATTGTCATTACCAAGTGCAACATCTATCCTAGACAAAGAGGTAAATGTAGTGAGTGCACAAGAGTATTTGCGGGCCAAGGAATTGTTAAGATGCCACGTATCAGAGAGACCTAGTTCCCTCATCAGTCTACCAAATAGCGTTACTGTATAGGTAGGGAGTGGGGATCCGATAGGGAATTTATCAAGTGCTATATCGGAATATGAATTAAAGTCTCCCACAATCAGTAAAGGTAAATGCGGGCAATCTTCTGCCAACTTGAGGGCCAAGCTCAATATAGAGCTTGAAAAGGGTGGTGGTATATACACCACTATAATAACACATTCCACGTTAAATAATAAGCACTGTACTGCCACATAGCATCCCTCCCTCCTTGTCTGTCTTGGTTCTGATAGGAGTAAAAGGCACATTTTTATGAATAAGCAGGCTCACCCCCCTGGAGTACGCAGAGTGTACAGAATGATACTCCCAGCCCATCCACGTCTTATGAAGCCACCATACAGTGTCAAGTGTCATGTGAGTTTCTTGTAAACAGACAAGCGAAGCTTACCAAGATAGCTAAAAAGAGCAAAACAGTTAGTGACATCACGAACCCCCCAGACATTCCAGGAAATCATCATTAAAAAAAAAAATCTAAAAATCCCAGAGGACCTTATTCACAGTACAAACCCTATAGCAGATCAGAACAAAATCTCCCAAGAAATAGTTGAGGACACTGCACAGAGGTAACCCCCCCTCACACACACACACACACACACACACACTATACAACAGATAATAACTCCTACGACTCTTGCAAGCGAGTTGGGGCTGTAAATTGGCACCCAGCCCAAAATTATGGCAAACAAAAACAAGTGTAATCCGTATAGTGCCATTGTGACACCCAATGAAATCACACTCAGGGATAAGTAATGGAATACAGGTGGTAAAACTGTACCCATTAAAATCCATGAAAAACTCAGACTGCACCGCATCCATTCCACTCTCCTCCCAAACTCGTTTTGCATATATAACAATAAAGCATCCTGTCATATTTAAGATACCATATAACATAACATAGTGCAATGTAATGTATTCCCTTCATTATAATAACTGAGTAACTATACTGCAAAACCAGAGTCCCAGAGAATCTAACCACACTCTAAGCTGGATACTTATCGTCAGATGTACACCTGACAGCATAGGTAAGTCCCACACATTATGTTGTTGTTGGGGGTTTCATCCAGAAGAAGTCGCAGAATCCGTCGGTGGAACCATGGAATTCAGCCAATGCACAGCTGCAGTAGGTGTATCAAAGAGATGGACCACAGCGTCCGCCACGACCCTCAGCTTAGATAGATTTAGCATTGAATACAGTAACTGTCGCTCCCTCAGGCGAAGTTTCACTTCCACAAACTTTGCTCTTTTCCTCTGCACTTCCGCTAAGAAATCCAGGAAGAGGAACACTTTCCTGCCATCAATTAGCAAATCTGCATGGTTCCTTGCTTTATGCAGAATTGGGGCCCCCGGTGGTGGTGAGCGGAAGGGTATCCGTGGGCTCTTTCAAAAGCAAACAAATTAGACAAAGAGTCCTTTCCAAACTTTGCAGTCAGGCATTGGTAAAAAAAAAAAAAAAAGACCACTGCATTAGCCCCCACTGCTTTCTCAGGTATGCCCACAAGATGTAGATTATTTCTATGGAGCCTGTTTTCCAGGTCGTCGGCCTTGCTCAGCAAATAAGAAACATCATGGGCCACTTTTCCTAGATCTTTTCTTAAACCTCTCTTCAACCTATCACTAACCTCTGGTGTCCTCCCCTCTGCTTTTAAACATGCTACCATTACACCCATCCTCAAAAAGCCTTCACTTGACCCATCTTCTTTGTCCAGTTATCGCCCCATATCACTTCTTCCGTATGCCTCAAAACTACTTGAACAACATGTCCATTCTGAACTGTCCTCTCACCTCTCCTCCTGCTCCCTCTTTGACCGTCTACAATCTGGCTTCCAACCCCACCACTCGACTGAGACTGCCCTTACCAAAGTCACCAATGACCTACTGACAGCCAAAACCAAGAAACAATACTCTGTCCTCCTTCTCCTTGACCTGTCCTCTGCCTTCGACACTGTTGACCACTCCCTTCTGTTGCAAACTAATCTCTTGGCATCACTGACCTGGCCCTCTCCTGGATCACATCATACCTCACATACCGGACGTTTAGCGTCTCCCACTCCCGCACCACCTCCTCGTCTCATTCCCTCTCTGTTGGTGTCCCGCAAGGCTCTGTCCTAGGACCTCTGCTCTTCTCTATCTACACTTTTGGCCTGGGACAGCTCATAGAGTCCCATGGCTTTCAGTATCACTCCTACGCTGACGACACACAAATCTACCTCTCTGGTCCAGACATCACCACCTTACTATCAAGAATCCCACAATGTATATTTTCTATATCATCCTTCTTCGCCTTTCGCTTTCTAAAACTTAACATGGATAAAACAGAATTCATAATCTTTCCCCCATCTTGCTCAACCCCCCCAACAGACCTATTAAGATCAATGGCTGCACACTCTCCCCGGTCAACCAAGTCTGCTGCCTTGGAGTGACCTTGGATTCTGCCCTTTCCTTCCAACCACACATCCAAGCCCTTTCCACCACCTGCCGCCTCCAACTCAAAAACATCTCCCGCATCCGTGCTTTCTTTAACTTTGAATCTGCGAAAATGTTGTACATGCCCTCATCATCTCTCGCCTAGACTACTGCAACACTCTCCTCTGTGGCCTTCCATCTAGCACTCTCGCACCCCTCCAATCTATCCTCAACTCTGCTGCCCGACTAATCCACCTGTCACCCTATTACTCCTCTGCCTCTCCCCTCTGCCAATCCCTTCACTGGCTCCCCATTGCCCAGCAAATTCAATTCAAAGTACTAACAAATACATATAAGGCCGTCCATAACCTGTCCCCTCCCTACATCTCTGAGCTACTATCCAGATACATCCACACACGCACTCTCCGATCCTCACAAGACCTCCTTCTCTCCTCTCCTCTTATCGCCTCTTCCCACAATCGACTCCAAGATTTCTCCCGTGCATCCCCCATACTCTGGAACTCGCTACTCCAACACATAAGATTCTCACCTACAGTGGAATCCTTCAAAAGAAACCTGAAAACCCACCTCTTCAGACAAGCCTACAACCAGTGACCCTGCTGCCTCTATACCGCCATGACCAACTTCACCCGCACCTACTGTGTCCTTCTCCCGTACCATGTAGATTGTAAGCCCTCACGGGCAGGGCCCTTTCTCCTTCTGTACCAGTTTGTAACTCATCTTGTTCATGATTAGTGCAATTGTCTGTATTATGTATGTATACCTCTTATATGTACAGCGCTATGGAATGAATCGCGCTTTAATAATAAATAATAATAATAATAAAAGGAGGCAGCTGCTCTTCCAAGCTGCTGATCCGGTCTTCTACTTCTACTTTAATTGTGCATTAAGGGAAATAAGCACGCTGCTGCAATTGGTGACTGCTTTATAGATATCTTTGATCGTAGACTCTGTATCTGTACGGGTCCTGCGCTTCCATCACTGCAAGCGGCCGCCATGTTAAGTCCGGCCTCTCCTGTGGCCCCCTGGCCCTCCAGATTTTCCGGGCCATTTATACTAGTGTCGGTGGGGGGGTCCACCCAAAGCCCAGTGTCCCTTCCTCTGTAGCTCAGTAGGGGCAGTTGTGGAGCCTGTTGGAGCCACTCTGGCAAATTGATCCAGGCACACGGCGACCTCCGCTACTCTCAGCACCGCTCCAGCGCCATCTTGTTTTGCCCACACTGCAGGCCCACTCGCCTTCCCCTCGTTATCCTGCTTGCTCTGGCATGTCATGGTGCCTGTGAAAAAGCTGTCCAGGCTCCGGAATGCTGTCTCGCCCTCCAGGGGACCTGTTCTCTCAGTTAAGTGGTGGATGCACCCTTGTTTGGAAAACAAGAGGTTCAGCATCCGCTCACATTCCCAGCCAGGCCACGCTCTCACACTGCTATTATTTTGCATGTAACTGTATATTGCCATTTTCCCAACCCAACCCCCTCCCCCCCAAAAAAAAGAAAAAAGAAAAAAAGAAATTGAACTGTCTGGAGATGCCCTGACACAGATGTCAGACTATTATTTTACTTTTTCACTCAGAGATTTAAAACACTACCTTCTGTATTGTAAGACACACGTATATTGCTATTTTCCCAAACCCACCCAAATAGAGCTGTCTGGAGATGCCCTGACACAGATTTTGGACTAGTACTTTACATTTTCACTCAGATTTAAAACACTACCTTTTGTATTGTAAGACACACATTGCACAATTGTGATAGTGTTTAAATATGGGAGAGGTTTGATAATGCGAACGATGGTGATTTTGCCTGGAAGAAACTGCATTGCAAAACTTGAGTTGGGCCATTTGCCACATGGTGGCTCACATTGAGAGTATAGCAATGGAGTTTACTTCAGTCTGCAAATGAGACTTTTTTTAAATCCATTTCCAGTGTGGTTTAAATACATTTTTATGGAGTTGCGTGGTCTTATTTTCTAATCACTGAGATTTCAAATGCTTTCTATCCTCTGGATGGTAAAACAAGTGTTGTACAGTTTTCAGCTTATTCCTCCCCCCCCCCCCCAAAAATGTATTTCTGTTAAAATGGGGGAAAACAAAATTCTTACAGGTAGCTGCTTTTAGGTTCTGCTGCAGCTGTGTTATAAGGCAGTAACTGCAGCTAGAAGGCACTGCTAGGCACACCCAGTCTCAGCTTCTCATTTCTCACTCCCTGGCTGACAGCTTTCCCTGCATTTCCCTATTCTACACAATTTTTCTTCCTCTAGCCTTTCCCTTCACTGTCCCTGAGACTAGAAAAGAAACTTGATGGTGTGACTGTACACCGTCCCTAAGATTGTTTTCTGTCAGACACTGCTACACCCATCCACCCTCAGTCACAGCCCAACACAGAATGACATTCTACAATGGCTCCTCCATACCTGCTGCAGCACTGATTGGCTCATCCAAGCTGTCTTTCGGCCTGAGAGCCAATCAAGGCAAGCCCTCCCCCCACTTCCTCTCAGGGTCATGTGCAATACCATTGAGGGAAATTTAAATCCTTTTTTTGGCCTTAAAAGCTAGCAAAACCTCAATTTTGCTACTTTTTTAAAATGATCCTGCAAATTTTTCAGCTGCAACTGGCATTTTTATGCCACCCTCCCCAGTGTCATTATTTGAGATGGAAACTGGAGTAAATAATGACTGAAATCTATGGCAGCTAGGAGCTGCTGTGTATTTTAGACTAGCACACGGACTGCCAGAGGAGGCATGTAATTTATGATGAGGCCTGCACCTCATCATAAATGACATGCTTTCTAACACCTGGTGTTAGTCCTGTATGTCTCTGCAATATGATTCCTGCAAACTCTGATATGGCTATCAATGGCAAAAAATAGTGTTCAGTGATTTTTTAATTGAGAAACATTATATTTTTGGCGATTTGTATAAAATAAAAAGATCCATGTGTGTAAACGGCTATCTGACCAATGATTGGTCTGAAAATCTGTCAAATAATCTGTTGATGTAAATGCGCCCTTAGGGTCCATTCACACGTCCGTAGAATGGGTCCGGATCAATTCCGCAACATTGCGGAACGAATCCGGACCCATTCATTCTCTATGGGGCCGGAAGAGATGCGAACAGCACACAGTGTTCTGTCCGCATCCACATTTCCGGAGCGCGGCCCCGATCTTCCGGTCCGCGGCTCCTGAAAAAAATAGAACATGTTCTATTCTTGTCCACAATTGCGGACAAGAATAGGCAGTTCTATAGGGGTGCCGGCCGGGTGTATTGCGGATCCACAATACACTACGGATGTGTGAATGGACCCTTAAAGGGAGTCTGTCACCACTATATGACCATATACAGCACTTACATGGCGCTGTAGCACACCTATACATGATTCTAATGGTACCTTTGTTATTTTCTTTAGACATCCAGAAGCAGGAAAAAAGACGTTTATTTCATATGCAAATGAGCACTCGCAAGTGCCCAGGGGCGGTGTTCAGTGTGTAGGTGCCCAGGCTGCTCTGCCTTTTTAACCGTTACTCCTCCCCCAGCCTTTTCCTTTGCCCGCCCTTCTATTCCCTTGTATCATCCCTAGGTCCGGCCGAGATCCCGCGCCTGCGCACTGCTTCTGGATGTCTAAAGAAAATAACAAAGGTACCATTAGAATCATGTATAGGTGTGCTACAGCGCCATGTAAGTGCTGTATATGGTCATATAGTGGTGACCGACTCCCTTTAATATAAGTAGAAGTCCCTGTGAAAAGACTAAGTCTAGTTTAAGAACTGACAATAGGAACACAGTTAACGTCAGGGTAATTGCAGATGGCAGTCGTCAAAAACTCCATCGCAAGGGCAAAATGGGCAGGAGAAAGAAGGCAACCTTGGCAAGTGTTTTGATTTCTCTGAACAGTTTTCATGTTAGTAAAATACATTTTAAAATAAGCAGAGGGTTTTAGAACATTAATGATTTTTAGAAAATGGCCTACAAATGCAGTTATTATGAGGGATATTCATAGATAGGAACAAGATAGACTATTGAAGGCCTCCACAATATCTAAAGCATAAAACAAAGATAGTGGGATATCAGAGCTTTCAGCTACATCTCCTACAGCTTTTGTCTTCTGGGAATGGAATCTACTTGATCATGGATCAAAGAGGAGATCAATTCATAAAGCCTATTGCTAAGAATAGAGGTAGAAAAAACTGTGTCTATAATTAGTAGAGAAATAATATGATAATTCGAAGGGTAGGATTCTTGTCAGGCTTAGCAATCAAGGTAATTATACCTTGGATGAACCTTATTCCCTTGCAAAATGTGGTTATATAGATTTACTACATGAGAAAGGAAGAGGGAAAGAAACTTTTTATAATATTTGGCTGTCAGGCAATCTGGGGCTAAAGCCTTTACTTGCTTGAGACGTTTAACCAATTCCAGACTGGGCCACTTACTCCCCTTCCTGACCAAGCCTAATTTTGCAAATCTGTCATATTATATGGTAATAACTCTGGAATGCTTTTACTTATCCATGCCATTTTGTTTTTTGTTTTTTTTGTGACACATCATACTTCAAGTTAGTTGCAAATTTTACCCTTATTTATTAAAAAAATTCACAATTTACTGAAATTTGACAAAATTAGCAATTTTCTCCGAAATTTGAATTTCTATATGACAGATAATGGTACCTCACAAAATAATTAACATTCACCTTATGTCTACTTAATGTATCATCACTTTGTAATTGTTATTTTATTTTTAGAACGTTAGAAGGCTTAGAATTAGAATTTTTGAAGAAATTTTTCAAATTTTTAATAAAATTTCAAAACCTAATGTTTTTAACCCCTTCAAGGCCAAGCCAGTTTTCACCATAAGGACCAAGCCACATTTTGCAAATCTGACAAGTTTCACTTTATGTGGTAATAACTCTGGAACGCTTTTACTTATAGAAGCGATTCTGAGATTGTTTTCTCGTGACATATTGTACTTCATGTTATTGGTAAATTTGAGTCAATATGTTTCACCTTTATTTATAAAAAATTCTAAAATTTACAGAAAATTTGGACAAATTAACAATTTTTGACATTTGAATGTCTCTGCTTTTAAAACAGAATGTGATATCTCATAAAATTGTTGTTACTGTACATTTCCCAGATGTATACTTCATGTTGGCATGATTTAGAAAATATCATTTCATTTTTCAGGAAGGCTTTTATTTTTAGAGGCAATTCTTAAAATTTTTAAGAAAATTTCCAAAACCCACTTTTTAAGGACTAGTTCAGTTATGAAGTCACTTTGTGGGGCTTACATAGTAGAAACCACCCATAAATGACCCCATTTTAGAAACTACATCCTTTGAGTTATTAAAAAGTGATGTTACAAACTTTGTTAACCCTTTAGATGTTCCACAAGAATGAAAAGAAAATGGAGATGAAATTTCAAATTTCTTTTATTTTTCTGCCCATCATCTTGTGCAGGGGCTCTTTTTTTGCAGGAAGAGCTGACATTTTTATTGGTACCATTTTTGGGTACATATGACTTTTTGATCATTCAATATGACACTTTTTTGGGACAGGGTGACCTATTTTGGCACAGTTTTTATTTATTGTTTTAACAGTGTTCACCTAAGGGGGTAGATCATGTTATATTTTTATAGAGCAGGTCATTACAGATGTAGCAATACCTAATATGTCAATTTTTTTAGTTTTATTTCAGTTTTATACAATAAAAGCATTTGTGAAATAAATCATGTTTTTTGTGTCACCTTTTTCTGAAAGCTATATTTTTTTTTCTGCCGATCGTCTTGTTTAAGGGCTCATTTTTTGCAGAAAGTTGAAGTTTTATAGGTACCATTTTTGGGTACACATAATTTCTTTGATCACTTAATATTACACTTTATGTGACAGTCACCCCAAAATTGGCTGTTTTGGCAGAGTTTTTATTTAATTTTTTATAGAATTCACCTTAGGGGATAGACCATATGATATTTTTATAGAGCTTGTTGTTATGGATGTGGCGATACCCAATATGTCTACTTTTTTATGTATTTAAGTTTTACACAATAAAACCATTTTTGAAAAAAATAAAAAATAAATTTTAGGCTCATTTTTTGCGGTAAGGGATGATGGTTTGATTGGTACCATTTTGGGGTGTGTATGACTTTTTGATTGCTTAAAATTAAACTTTTTGTGATGAAGTTGACAAAAAAAATGGCATTTTTGGCACAGTTTTTATTATTTTTTTATGGCGTTCACCTAAGGTGAAAGATCATGAGATATTTTTATAGAGCAGGTCATTATAGACATGGAGATACCTAATAATTCTACTTTTTTATTTATTTATTTCAGTTATACCGTATAAAAGCATTTTTGAAAGCCATATTTTTTTAAAATATTTTAGGAAATTGGCTTATGTAGAGCAAATTTTTTGCAGGAACGGTTTGATTGGTACTATTTTGGGGTACATATGTCTTTTTGATTGCTTGGAATTACACTTTGTGATGTAAGGTGACAAAAACATGGCATATTTTGTGCTCAGTTTTTATTTATTTATGGCGTTCACCTGAGGTGGTAGATTATGTGCCATTTTTATAAAGCACGTCTGTTCTGCAGAGCTGAGTTTGAGAATCATTACAGATCACGTCTGTAAAGGATCTCCTGTCACCCCGACCGCGTACCTCCGTTGATGGATGCTCCTAGCGCTTCCCGAGGAATCCAAGCACTCCACTCGACACCGATACCACCACAGGAACAGGAACAGCTCTTACAAGAGCTAGAAGTAATAGCCAGGGGAGTATAGCAAATCTTCAGCGTATAGCAATCCCCACACACGAGACGAGGCTCTATGTTGAATGTAAAACAGGAACTCTTTATTGAACACACAGCATTCACTTATATACACATGACATACTGAGGACATGACATAGCAGCCAATCGAGTACAGTTTAAACACAAAACTAACCCTATTCAACAAACACAATGGCATTGTCTGTGACGCAATTAACAAACACACTGGCATTGTCTTTGACGCAATCAACAAAATACAATTACCAAAACACATTGGGCTCTGCCTGTGATACAATTACCAAACATAATGGGCTAACTTAATCACTCACAGACAGAAAACACACATTTTTCCCAAAACACAGAAAACACCTCAAAACCCCACATATCCCCATAATATATACATCCATGGATAGCTCTGATCTAGGTGAACAACATATCCAAAAATCACCCAGATCCGAGCAGGGGTTCCCGAATTCCATGGAAGTCACATTAGGCCGACCGCAAGCATGGCTTTCCTGCCCAGTTCCACAGATTTAAGCTGTGCGGCAGGTCTGTCTTCTCCTTCAAAGTTAGTATGGGCCATAATCCTGAGGCAAGAGGCTGGCAAACAGGCCCCTCCAAAACCCAGTGGCGAGGTTATTTTTGCCACACATCTCCCCCTCCCAGGGAAGACTAACCAGATACCTAACCTCACGCCGGTCGGTACCTGAGTTAGTCTGGCAGCCCACCCACAACCAAACACTGGACCTGTTGAATTTGGTAGCCTGTCTCTGTCCAGTGAGCCCACCAAGGTTATGTTGGTAACTGGTACTCCCGGTCTCTGTGTTGCTCCCTGGCTTGGAGTGTAGGTTGTTTTGTGGGCAGGGATCAGCGGTACTCTGGCCTGGTGCCAGTGTTACCACGGAAGGAGCCTGGTTGTTGGAGGGGGAGACCGACTGTCTCCCCTTTGGCTAAGCAGCCCTGTTGCTGGGGGACAGGACCGACTGTCCCTACCCCCTGTGCTGTAAGTGCAGAGACCACGGTCCCATCTGCACTGTTGTGAGGCTTACTGTCTCCCCCTGGTGCGTTAAGCTGCCGCTGGGGAGAGGGCGTGACGACCTCCTCTCCCATACATACTTCCAGCCGCTGGGGAGGGCGACCAACCGTCTCCGCTCCCAATACAGTGTCCTGCTGCTGGGGAAAGGAGACTGGGCTCTCTATTCCCTGCTGAACAGTCTGCCGCTGGGGGACAGGACCAACTGTCTTTGCCCCCTGTAACTCAGCCTGCCGCTGGGGAATGGAGACTGGGCTCCCAATTCCCAATAAATCACATTGCCGCTGGGGAGGGCGATCGACCGTCTCCGCTCCCAATACAGTGCCCTGCTGCTGGGGAAAGGAGACTGGGCTCTCTATTCCCTGCTGGACACTCTGCCGCTGGGGGACAGGACCGACTGTCTCTGCCCCCTGTAACTCAGCCTGCCGCTGGGGAATGGAGACTGGGCTCCCAATTCCCAATAAATCACATTGCCGCTGGGGGACAGGACCGTCTGTCTCTGCCCCCTGTAACTCAGCCTGCCACTGGGGAATGGAGACTGGGCTCCCAATTCCCTGCAGGACCAGTGGAGAGACCTCGGTCCCATCTCCACCGGCCCCCTGGGGTTCTTCCCAGTAAACCTCCACAATATCTTCCCAGCTGAAGAGGTCTGGCTCTGGGTCTGTCACTCTGCTCTCCTGCTGAGCCTTCTCACTGGAGTGGAACAGCTGCTGGTAGCCCTGTTCCAGCTCCATCCCCCGGGTCACCAGGTGGACCAGGTCCTGCTCAATCTCATGAGTGTCGTCCCAGTCATACCTGCTCTCCCTCCATTCCAAGAGATCACGAAACCGGGCTTGTGTAGGGCTCCCAAACTCCAGCTCTGAAAAAGTCTCCCATAACAAGCCAGGACCATCAAACTCCTCTCGCTCTGGCTTGTCATGCACAGCTGTCCTGGGTAGGTATTGTGCCCCATACCACCAGAGCGCCTGGTAGGCATCTTCCAGCCACAGCTCCTGCCATGCTAGGTGTTCCGATTTCTTTACCCATTCCTCCCGGGGCTGCTCTCCCAGGAAGGGCTTCCGCAGGGCTACTCGCTTTTGCAACCGCTGGTCTTCCGTGGGGAGTCTCTCGTCCCACATATACTCCACAATGGCCAGTGCTGGTACCAGATGCCTTTGCGGACAGCATCTCGGTCATCCATGACACCATCATCGTACTCCACTGCTGTTTCCATTCTGGTGCTGTCGGGGTCGCTGTACTAGGACATGCGTTGCCCTCAAATTGTAAAATCCATGGAATGGTGTCTCCTGTAGCTGTCCTTCTGGCCGTGGGAACGATCCCGCCGCTTGCCACCAATGTAAAGGATCTTCTGTCACCCCGACCGCGTACCTCCGTTGATGGATGCTCCTAAAGCTTCCCGAGGACTCCAAGCACTCCACTCGACACCGATACCACCACAGGAACCAGGAACAGGAACAGCTCTTACAAGAGCTAGAAGTAATAGCCAGGGGAGTATAGCAAATCTTCAGCGTATAGCTATCCCCACACACATGAGACGTGGCTCTATGTTGAATGTAAAACAGGAACTCTTTATTGAACACACAGCATTGACTTATATACACATGACATACTGAGGTCATGACATAGCAGCCAATCCTGTACAGTTTAAACACAAAACTAACCCAATTAACAAACACACTGGCATTGTCTTTGACGCAATCAACAAAATACAATTACCAAAACACATTGGGCTCTGCCTGTGATACAATTACCAAACATAATGGGCTAACTTAATCACTCACAGACAGAAAACACACATTTTTCCCAAAACACAGAAAACACCTCAAACCCCCACATATCCCCATAATATATACATCCATGGATAGCTCTGATCTAGGTGAACAACATATCCAAAAATCACCCAGATCCGAGCAGGGGTTGCCGAATTCCATGGAAGTCACATTTGGCCGACCGCAAGCATGTCTTTCCTGCCCAGTTCCACAGATTTAAGCTGTGCGGCAGGTCTGTCTTCTCCTTCAAAGTTAGTATGGGCCATAATTCTGAGGCAAGAGGCTGGCAAACAGGCCCCTCCAAAACCCAGTGGTGAGGTTATTTTCGCCACAACGTCTTCCTCTGTTTTAGTATTTCTATAGTGATTAGTGTGGTTATAGCACCATCTGTGCGGTGTTAAGTTGTATTACACTTAGTTTTTCCTGTTACAAAGACTACTGCATTGTGGGTGGTGCAAAGCATTGTGGGAGTGAAAAGCACCCTGGGTAAGAGAAGCCTCCAGTCATCAGGACACATCAGCAGAGCTGTGCAATGCACGTCTCCTTCTCAAACTCCACCATCCTTGTAAAAGCATATCTGGTCAGAGATCTACCTTTGTTTCAGGGATATTATGTTATGCAGAGCTGTTCAGTCAGTTGTAATTGTTACTCGGGGAGTTGTTTCTACTGTTAGCTAGACATGTAATCCTATGTATAGGCAGCCATTTTACCATGTGCTTTCACTGTCAATGCAAATGTTATAGTACATGCTATGCTTTATACTCTCCATGTTATTTTTATTCTTGCAGTTTTACCACACACTTACACAATCTCTCACTCACGCGCATCGTGCAGAGAGTACAACCTGTTGACCAATAAGTTAGACTACAAAGAACAATCCTCTTATTTGGAAGACAGGAATGGTTTATGCTGAATGTCAGACTGCACACTGTGTGAACGTGTAAGACAGAACAATGTTGTTACGGATACTGTGATACCTAATATGTCTGTTTTTTATTTTTTTTAAACAGTTTTATGGTGAGGGGGCTTTTTTTTCTTTTAACTTGAAACTCGAAAAAAAAATTCAATGATAAAAAACACTTTCTTCACTTTTTTTTTACTTTTTATATTTGTCCCACCGTGGGACTTCACCTTTTTAGGGTCTTATCCCTGTTTCAATTCAGTACAATACAAAACCGTTCCGATACAAAACAGTTGATGTTAACATATCTAGATGCATTCGTTCCCTTAGGATGCGTTTGTGTTACATCAAAACAGAACAAACCGAATCCGGCACCAACATCATTATAAGTCAGTGGGTGATGGAGCTGGTTTGCCCCGTTTCGCAGACCAGACACAAAACCGCAGCTTGCCACGGTTTTGTGTCCAGTCAAAAAATGCAAAAAACAAACTGATCAGTTTGGTCCCCATTGACAATGAATGAGGACAAAACAAAACCGTTTTGGCCCAGTTTTAAGATCCCCTGCGGGATCTCAAAACTGGAAGGCCACAACGCAAGTGTGAAACAGCCCTTAACCCTTACATATACAGTGGCCAGGAGCGCACCTTTAATGGGGTGAGGCGGCTGCCTCAGGCGGCGCCATCTAGTGGAAAGCAGGGGGCGGCGATCTAAAACAGTAGAATGATAGCGCAGTATTGTATGTGCTGGTGGAAGACCTGCCTCAGCCTCAATGCACACAGGCACTGCTCTGATGACAGAGAGCTGCCGCCTGCACTACAGGTGAAACTTGAAAAATTTGAATATTGTGCAAAGTTAATTTATTTCAGTAATGCAACTTAAAAGGTGAAACTAATATACGAGATAGACTCATTACATGCAAAGAGATATTTCAAGCCTATATTTGTTATAATTTGGACGATTATGGCTTATAGCTGAAACCCCAAAGTCACAATTTCCGAAAATTTGAATATTGTGAAAAGGTTCACTATTCTAAGCTCAAAGTGTCACACTCTAGTCAGCTAATTAATCCATAACACCTGCAAAGGGTTCCTGAGCCTTTAAATTTTCTCAGTATTTCAGTTGCATTACTGAAATAAATGGACTTTTGCACAATATTCAAATTTTTTGAGTTTCACCTGTATATGCCTGGGTAGTAGCGAGGGGTGCAGACGGGACATGTGTCCTGAGGGGGCGCCAGGGTGGGTGACAGTCCTCCCTCTGAATGGACTCTAGACTCAGAAGGCAGATCCCGGCACAGCCATTGATCAGCTATTCTGAACTACAGAACAGCTCATCGCTTGCTGGGTAGACTGTGGGACCTCACACAGCAGCCTAGAAGAAGGCTACTCCAAGCCAGCCTGCTCCGGTCAGAGGAGCCAGCACTTCTGTAAGAATTGCTGGTTTGAGAGCCCCTACCCCCTCCCCTCTCTTATTCCTTGGCTGCCTGGTACCCTGTTAATCCTTAATCGATTATCCAGAAGCTGGTGTTTATGCAGCCAGACATTCCCAGGGCTGGTGTAAAATGATGTATCTCTGCAGTCAGGGCCGAGGTCAGAGAGGGAGGGGGAGGCTTGTCAGGCAATGCAGTGCTTACAGCTAGATAAGTACACAGTGCTTAGTCCTGCCTTGTGCCCATTCCTCTACCTGCAGGACTACACTTTCACTACAAGATGGAGCCCAGGAATCCTGCATAAAAGTGCATATGTGCCTGCATGTAATAATGTGTGTAATATGTGCCTGCATGTATGTGCCTGCATGTAATAATGCATGTAATATGTGCCTGCATGTAATAATTAGGTATGAGCGAATAGACTTCGGATGCAACATCCAAAGTCGATTCGCATAAAACTTTGTTCTAATGCTGTACGGAGCAAGGAGCTCCGTACAGTATTAGAATGTATTGGCTGTCCGATGAGCCTAAGGTATTGCTTTGCGAAGTCTCGCAATAACTTCATAAATTAATTTGTACTATAAAAAACTATTTTCCGAACTCTGGTTGGTACCTTGGAACCGAACCCGAAATGTTTTCTTACAATTCAAATTAATTTATGAAGGTATTGCCTGAAGTCTTCGCGAGACTTCGCAAAGCAATAACTTCGGCTCATCGGAGCCAATACATTCTAATACTGTATGGAGCGGGAGAACAAAGTTGTCACTACCAGAGCTTTGAGACGTTCTTACAGCTCTGTTTCTCCACCCCTGTGATGATGTCACTACTAGAGCTTGGAGGAGTTCTCACTGCTCTGTTTCTCCGCCCCTGTGATGAGGTTTTTACTTTCTGTTTCCTTCCTACCAGCTGTTCCTCCTGCGTTTGATTCCCCTGCCTTTAAATCATCCCTCCTCCTTTTGTAGGGTGTGGATTATATTTCTCATTTGAGTTGTAGCTCTTGCTTGAGTATCTTCACTTGTAAGCTTTCATTTCACTGGACCTGTGTTCTGCTGCAGCAAGTACTCTGGATATTGCCAGCTGTCTTTGGATCCGTCTTCTCTGCTGCTGCAGCTCCTTCAGCTAAGTGTGCAGACATTGTAGTGTATCTGTTTATTTTCTGACTGGATCTGAGGCGACCACGGTTCCCTCCATAGACTGAGCAGGGCACCGGTGGCCGTGCCCCTTCCACTATTGTAGGGGTTACAGTGGTCATCAGTCTTAGGTACGCGGGCATGCCTCGTTCCGCCATTTGGATCCGGGCATGTGCTTTAGCAGCATAGGGAGAGCTTTGAGGGTCTGACAGGGGTCACCCTTTATCCTCCCTAGTTTGGGTCCGGTCAGTAGCTCTATTTTACTGTGTATGCTATTGTTGCTCACATACAGCCGTGACATTATAATCCACCAAAACCGTCCTTTTTGACATGGATCCGCTTTCTGGCCTGGTTGACCACATGCAGGGTCTTTCTTTGGAGGTAGCGGATCTCTGTCAATCTATGACTCAGCTTCAAGCATTGGGCTCTGCTCCGGCCCATGGAGTCTGTTGCGAGCCAAAGGTCTCACTTCCGGAAACGTTCTCCGGGGGCAGTGAGAATTTTGTTCGCTTCAGAGAGGCATGCAAACTCCATTTTTGCTTGTGTCCCCACTCCTCTGGTAATGAGGAGCAGAGGGTGAGGATTGTCATCTCCATGCTCTGGGGTAATGCTCAGACTTTCGCTTTTTCGCTGCCATCAGGGGATCCCTCCCTTCGATCCGTGGAAAGATTTTTTGTGGCCCTGGGGCAGATATATGATGACCCGGATCGTGTTGCTCTGGCCGAATCTAACTTACGTTTTTTATGCCAGAACAAACTGTCTGTGGAGCTTTATTGTTCTGAATTTCGGAGATGGGCAGCTGATTCAGGTTGGAATGATGCTGCACTCCGGAGTCAGTTCTGTCATGGTCTCTCAGAGAGATTGAAAGATGCGTTTGCTTTCCATGAGAGACCAACGTCCTTAGAGTCTGCCATGTCTTTGGCGGTACGCCTTGACAGGCGTCTAAGAGAAAGAAACGAGGCCTCTCTGTCTAGCCATTGTCAGTCTAGGGGCAGTGGTGCGGACTCATTCAGTGTGCAGGGGCCTCATCCTGTCTCGCTCCCCTCTGAGGAGGAGCCCATGCAGCTAGGTCGACTTGCCCCTGATAAAAGAGGATTTAGTCCTCAGAGTATGGTGTGTTTTTGTTGTGGGGGCATAGGTCATTTGGCAAATGTTTGTCCGTCTAGGAGATTCTTGAACTGTACTAAGAGCGATAATAAGAGAAAAACCTCAAAAGGTAAATCATCAAATTCTGCTTCATCTGCTACTTTGGGCAAAGTTGATGTAGGAATTGATGCTTTTCCTCTGACCTGCAGTTCCCGTTTTCTCCTGTCTGCCAGGGTGGCACTAGAGAGCAAAGTCATTTCTTGTGAGATTTTTGTCGATAGTGGAGCGGCCGTCAATCTTATTGACACTCAATTTGTAGCCATGCATGGTTTTCAGGTTTGCACATTAGAGAAGGATATACCTGTTTTTGCTATTGACTCTGCTCCACTCTCACAGAGATCGCTGAAGGGCATTGTTAACAATATCCGGCTAGCTGTAGGTGACACTCATGTGGAGGATATATTTTGTTTTGTCCTTAACGGATTGCCTTCTCCTCTAGTTTTGGGGTTACCCTGGCTCACTAGACATAACCCCACTATTGATTGGCAAGGAAGGCAAATAAATGAGTGGAGTGACTTTTGTAGAGAGAATTGTCTCACAGCGACTTTTGCAGAGGTGTCTACTAAAACTGTGCCATCATTTCTCTCTGATTTCTCGGACGTGTTTTCCGAGAGCGGTGTTCAGGAGCTACCTCCTCACCGGGAGTTTGACTGTCCCATTAACCTCATTCCCGGCGCCAAGCTGCCAAAAGCACGCCTCTACAATCTCTCACAACCGGAAAGAATCGCAATGCGAACCTATATCTCCGAGAGTCTCGATAAGGGGCATATTCGTCCCTCAAAATCACCTGTTGCCGCGGGTTTTTTTTTTGTTAAAAAAAAAGATGGCTCTCTGAGACCTTGCCTAGATTTTAGGGAGCTGAACCGTATCACGATTCGCGATCCCTATCCCCTTCCTCTGATCCCGGACCTCTTCAACCAAATTGTTGGGGCCAAGGTTTTTTCCAAATTGGATTTGAGAGGCGCGTACAACCTGGTCAGGGTCAGAGAGGGGGATGAATGGAAAATGGCCTTTAATACCCCTAACGGGCATTTCGAGAATCTCGTTATGCCTTTTGGCCTGATGAATGCTCCGGCCGTCTTTCAGCATTTTGTTAATAGTATTTTCTACCATTTAATGGGGAAATTTGTATTGGTGTATCTTGATGATATTTTGATTTTTTCCCCTGATGTTCAGACCCATCAGGATCATCTTTTTCAGGTTCTGCAGATTCTGCGGGAAAATAAATTGTACGCCAAGCTGGAGAAATGTCTTTTTATGGTATCGGAGATTCAATTTCTGGGTTTTCTCCTCTCTGCTTCTGGCTTTCGCATGGATCCGGAGAAGGTCCGTGCTGTACTTGAGTGGGAGCTTCCTGAGAATCAGAAGGCATTGATGCGTTTTCTGGGTTTTGCAAACTATTACAGAAAGTTCATTTTGAATTATTCCTCTGTTGTCAAACCCCTTACTGACATGACAAAAAAGGGGGCGGATTTTTCCTCTTGGTCGGAGGAGGCGCTTGCAGCTTTTTCTAAGATTAAAGAGAGTTTTGCGTCTTCTCCCGTCTTGGTGCATCCCGATGTTTCCTTACCTTTTATTGTTGAGGTGGATGCTTCCGAGGTGGGTGTGGGTGCGGTTTTGTCCCAGGGCCCATCTCCTGCCAAATGGCGACCCTGTGCCTTTTTCTCAAAAAAACTCTCCCCGGCAGAGAAAAATTATGATGTGGGAGATAGGGAGTTGTTGGCCATCAAGTTGGCTTTCGAGGAATGGCGCCATTGGTTGGAGGGGGCCAGGCACCCTATCACCGTTTTTACCGACCATAAGAATCTGGCATACTTGGAGTCGGCCAGGCGTATGAATCCGAGACAGGCCAGATGGTCTCTGTTCTTCTCCAGATTCAATTTTGTTGTTACATTTCGCCCTGGGATCAAAAATGTGAAGGCTGATGCTCTCTCTCGCTGTTTTCCGGGAGGAGGAAACTCCGAGGACCCGGGTCCCATTTTGGCGGAGGGGGTAGTTGTTTCTGCTCTATATTCTGATTTGGAGGCCGAGGTCCAGGCTGCCCAGACTGAGGCACCTGCCCGTTGTCCTTCTGGGAAGTTGTTTGTGCCTTCTGAGCTACGTCACAAACTCTTCAAGGAGCATCATGATACTGTTCTTGCTGGTCACCCCGGGAGTAGAGCCAAGGTAGATCTCATTGCTCACAGATTTTGGTGGCCGGCTCTTCGTAAGTCGGTGGAGGGTTTCGTGGCTGCTTGTGAGACGTGCGCTCGCGCTAAGGTCCCTCGTTCACGGCCTTCAGGTTCCCTTCTCCCGTTACCCATACCGTCCCGTCCTTGGACACACCTGTCCATGGACTTTATCACGGATCTTCCTCGTTCCTCAGGGAAGTCGGTGATCCTGGTGGTGGTGGACCGTTTTAGCAAGATGGCTCATTTCGTACCTTTCCCTGGTTTACCCAATGCTAAAACGTTGGCGCAAGCTTTTGTCGACCATATTGTTAATTTGCATGGCATTCCCTCTGATATTGTTTCCGATAGAGGCACGCAGTTTGTGTCCAGGTTCTGGAAGGCTTTCTGTTCTCGCCTGGGGGTTCGGCTGTCCTTCTCTTCTGCTTTTCACCCGCAGTCGAATGGTCAGACTGAGCGCCTCAATCAGAATCTGGAGACATATTTGCGCTGTTTTGTGGCAGAGAACCAGGATGATTGGTGTTCATTTCTCCCTCTTGCTGAGTTTGCTCTGAACAACCGTCGTCAGGAATCTTCTGATAAGTCACCATTCTTTGGTGCATATGGGTTCCATCCGCAGTTTGGGACATTCTCGGGAGGGGCTCTTTCTGGTTTACCTGAGGAGGAGAGATTTTCCTCGTCTTTGTCTACCATTTGGCAAAAGATTCAGAGTAATTTTAGAAAGATGAGTGAGAAGTATAAGCGTGTGGCTGATAAGAGACGTGTGCCTGGTCCGGACCTGAATGTGGGTGATCTGGTGTGGTTGTCTACAAGAAATATTAAACTGAAGGTTCCCTCCTGGAAATTGGGTCCCAAGTTTATTGGGCCTTATAAAATCTTGTCAGTCATCAATCCTGTTGCCTTCCGTCTTGATCTTCCACGGGTTTGGAAGATACATAATGTATTTCACAGATCTCTCTTAAAACCATATGTCCAGCCCACGGTACCCTCCTCTTTGCCTCCTCCTCCGATTTTGGTTGATGGCAATCTGGAGTTTGAGGTTTCCAGAATTGTGGACTCTCGCATTGTCCGCGGTTCTCTTCAGTACCTCGTTCATTGGAAGGGTTATGGTCCTGAGGAGAGGATGTGGGTTCCGGTGTCGGACATTAAAGCCACTCGCCTCATCAGGGCATTTCATAGGGCTCATCCTGAGAAGGTGGGTCCTGGGTGTCCGGAGTCCACCCGTAGAGGGGGGGTACTGTCACTACCAGAGCTTTGAGACATCCTCACAGCTCTGTTTCTCCACCCCTGTGATGATGTCACTACTAGAGCTTGGAGGAGTTCTCACTGCTCTGTTTCTCCGCCCCTGTGATGAGGTTTTTACTTTCTGTTTCCCTCCTCCCAGCTGTTCCTCCTGCGTTTGATTCCCCTGCCTTTAAATCACCCCTCCTCCTTTTGTAGGGTGTGGATTATATTTCTCATTTGAGTTGTAGCTCTTGCTTGAGTATCTTCACTTGTAAGCTTTCATTTCACTGGACCTGTGTTCTGCTGCAGCAAGTACTCCGGATATTGCCAGCTGTCTTTGGATCCGTCTTCTCTGCTGCTGCAGCTCCTTCAGCTAAGTGTGCAGACATTGTAGTGTATCTGTTTATTTTCTGACTGGATCTGAGGCGACCACGGTTCCCTCCATAGACTGAGCAGGGCACCGGTGGCCGTGCCCCTTCCACTATTGTAGGGGTTACAGTGGTCATCAGTCTTAGGTACGCGGGCATGCCTCGTTCCACCATTTGGATCCGGGCATGTGCTTTAGCAGCTGTCACGGATGGTGTACAGGAAACAAGACTATGCAATACAATATATGACTCACTGGATCCACAACTAAGGAACAAAAGGGAGACCCCTACATGAGACCTGCCACTCTCCCTAATTGCTCAGCCTATGCGAACACCCCAAAGGTGGATGGGCGCATATCCACGTACCTCGGCTGACTAATACCTGAAGACCCTACAATAGTGAGGGGACACGACCACCGGCTCCCTACACAAGACACGAAGGGAGTCAGGGTCACCTGAAAATCACAAATAAAGGAACAGCACTTATCTTGCAGAGGACTGAGGAATAGAAACAGCATGCACACACACTCCAGGAAGTTGTATAAGCCGCACACTACTGCATTCTGGGGAGGAACTTAAAGGGCAGCAATCAGTCCTACTGCATGACAGCTGAGATAGACTAACGAGATGAGGAACTCAACCAAAACAAAGAAATTCAAGGAGGAGGATCTGAAAAGCTCCTGTCAGAGCTTCTCAACTGTCTGGTTGTGACAGCAGCATAGGGAGAGCTTTGAGGGTCTGACAGGGGTCACCCTTTATCCTCCCTAGTTTGGGTCCGGTCAGTAGCTCTATTTTACTGTGTATGCTCTTGTTGCTCACATACAGCCGTGACAAAAGTTTTATGTGAATCGACTTCGGATGTTTCATCTGAAGTCGATTCGCTCATCCCTAGTAATAATGCATGTAATATGTGCCTGTATGTAATATTGCGTGTAATGTGTAATATGTGCCTGTATGTAATAATGCGTGTAGTGTGTAATATGTTCCTGTATGTAATACAGGATATATTAAATGTACTTTATTTTGTACAGTGTATTGTGGCATCAATGCCTGCATACACTATATAGCAATTATTAAGATTGACCCCAGTGTAGATTAAGAAAAGGGACTGACTGAAGCAGCAGAGAGTCAGTCCTTTAGATCATCCACCACAACCATTCTAATGTGGGCAAGGGTGAAATAAAGAGAACCCTCCTCCTTTAGATTACTGTATATGCCTTATATGCCTCAATCAGCATAGATTGGGGAATATATGAATTAATAAGGAATGTCTGGATTTAGCTATAAAAACAAACAAACTGCCAAATAATAATTATTATGTACCAATTAGATTATAGCTGACACATCGCTGTGTCACAGCACTTTTATGTACTGGGCTAGAAGGGGGCCTACACTTCTCAAACAGCTTGGGGCCCATGGTACCCTTAATCCGCCCCTGGTGACAGCGCACAGAGTACTTTACTCTATGCACTGTCACAGGGTGCATCACTCCACCCAGAGGAAAGGGAACCACTGTCTCAGAACAACTGATCAGCAGCACCCAAGCTAAAAGTAGAAAAGGACTGAAGAGCTGTCAGTGAATGCCTGCACTTAGCGGCACTCCCTGCTGCTGTTTCTACTAGCGCCTGCCCATCTCTCTCTGTCTGCCGTTATGCCTGCCCCTAGTGACGTCACTGACATGTCACATGACAATCTCACTAACCCGCCAGTAGCGGCTGGACTTCAATACTGCAAAAGAGTCTGGGCCCCAGGATACATGAAGTTTGGGCCAGACAACAAGGTAGCATGGACTTTGGGGAGATTGGGGCTGTATGTTGGAAGGGGCTGGGGAGTAATATTATTTACACTGGACTGCATTTTGGAGGGAGGAGAATTATGTAATTTACATAGGAGTGCACAACTTTGGCATCATTATTGCTTGTGCACTATAGGGGCAATATTATTACTGAAGTGACTTTTTTTGCAGTATAGTATTCGGGCGCACAATACTGGGGGCAGCAGGATAACTATGTTGGAGAACCAGGAAGGGGAGAATGATGAAAAAGTGAGTAATCTAAGATCCTTGTGGGCAAAACTCTGCAGAGACGGGATGTGACTGAAAGAAATTGTCAAAGTGGTCTGCTTTGGAGAAGATGAGGAAATATCTACATCAGAGGAGATATCACTGGATGTAATTTGGTAAGTGATGCTGTATTCTCCTGTATATTTTGTAGCACTGTATGCAATCTCCACCCAAATATGTCTTTAAAGGCTATGTACTGTATATCTTTGGGGGCAATTTTTTAAAATTATTGCATTGTACTCACTTTGAGCTAAAAATCGTTTTTTCAATTGGGTCTTTAATAATAAGAATGTGGTTTAAATAAGTGTTTTGGCCACCCCTGGCCCTTTGAACAGGTAAGCAAATTGAGCATAAAATGATCTTCAACTTGCTGTTGTGTGTGATACTGCCTGCTGGGCTTTGCATCTAATCCTATCTTGTACAGTACAGTCTAGTGTGGTGTGTATCTAAGCCTAATCACGTCCAATACTGTTCACTGTGCCTCTGTATCTAAATCTATCACCTGGTTTATATATGGATTCTTCTATATATAAATCTATCACCTGCCATGAAGTCTACGGTTCCTGAATCAAAGATTCTCATGTGTGATATTGCCTGCTGAGCTGTGTATCTAAGGCCTCATGCACATGACCATATCCATTTTGCGCTGTGCAAATCACAGATCTGCAAACTAATGATACCATCATTGATAGCAATTAGCTAGCAGTGTGCAATTTGAAAAACAGAATAGGACATGTTCTAAACTTTGTGGAAAAGACATATGGATGTTGAAAGCACACGGATGGTGCGGATCTGCAATATGCAGTAATACGGATACAGTCATGTGCATGAGGCCTAATCTTATGTTATTTGATACTGCCTGCTGAAGTGTTTATCATGTGTGATACTATCTGATAAGCTTCTGTATGACCACAGTTTATAATGCAGTCAGTTTCCTATCTGATCGCATGGCTATTGCAGTGTACTCGCATGATGAGTGATAAGATAGATAAAGTACTATGATAAAGTCAATTCAGGTCAGGGGAGATGCGGTTGGCCTGGAAGGTATGGCCAATACACAGATTGTGTTTCCCAGGCCAATCATAGTTGTGTGCCTGAGCCTATAAGCTGAGCCCTATAATACATGGCAAGTTTTACTGCAGAATTTTGGTGCAGACAGTTGTGTCCTGCAGCGCCATCTACAGTGCCCCATAGTGCCATCCACATTGCCATCCATAGTTCCCCATAGTGCCCTTATTGTGTCCCACAGTGCCATCCTCAATGCCATTCACAGTCCCATTCACAATGCCATTGTCACGGTCTCTAACGTGACAGGTGTCAGAGGATCTAAGAGACATGCTGCAATTGATGTGATCTGACAGCCTCTTTGGTTTCACTGGTTTCAGTGTGGTTGCTGGAATTGACCAGACCTCTTGTCTCAGATGTAGATTAGTGGTCATTCCAACTTCCCTATTTAGTCTGGCTTCACCCATCATGCTATGTGGTTGATAGCTTCAGTTTGGTATTGGAAGTGCTGGTGTGTGGTCCTCTTCTGAGTTCCTGCTCGTCCAGTTTCTTCAGAAGGTAAGTGTTACTTAGGGAGCATTCACACGACCGTGATTTTCTTCCGTGAACGCTCCGCAATTTTTGCGGACAATGCACGGACCCATTTATTTCTATGGGTCCGCAAAAATTGCGGAATACCTTTCATTGTCATCCGTGTGCTGTCCGTTCCGTGTGTCCGTTGCTTTTATTTTAGAACATGTCCTATACTTGGCCGCAAATTGCAGTCCGTGGCCCCATAGAAAGACATTGGGTCCGTAAAAAACGTATAGCACGCGGAAATGCATCCGTATGTCATCCGTTTTTTGCGGACCCCTGGACTGAAAACATTCTAGGAAATCCCATTTCAGACCCATTTCTGTTTTTTGCGGACCGTGAAAAACGGATGACACATGGAAGCACCATGTCCGTATTATACGAACTTACAGAACGGAAACGGAAAGATAACTGAAGACATACGGAACACACGGATCCGTGATTTGCGGACCGCAAAACCAACACGGTCGTGTGAATGCTCCCTTACCTTTATAATTAGTTGTTTCCTCTCTGTCTTTTGTTACTAGGTCTCAGGGAGATGCTTGTTCTTTCATATTGGAAGGAACAAGCTTTCTCAAGGCCAGACACTACTCCAGGGCAATTCAGGGTTTCCAGGGTCTCAGGTTCCAGAGTATGAACATTCCTACCCTCAAGGTCCGTTCATACGGATAGGAGTCAGGGCTAGGATTAGGCCCCTTTCACACGGGCGTTGCGGGAAAATGTGCGGGTGCGTTGCGGGAACACGCGCGATTTTTGCGCGCGAGTGCTAAACATTGTAATGCGTTTTGCACTCGCGTGAGAAAAATCGCGCATGTTTGGTACCCAAACCCGAACTTCTTCACAGAAGTTCGGGCTTGGGATCGGTGTTCTGTAGATTGTATTATTTTCCCTTATAACATGGTTATAAGGGAAAATAAAAGCATTCTGAATATAGAATGCATAGTAAAAAAGCGCTGGAGGGGTTAAAAAAAATAAATAAAAAAAATTTAACTCACCTTAATCCACTTGATCGCGCAGCTGGCATCTCCTTCTGTCTTCATCTTAGCTGTGTGCAGTAACAGGACCTGTGGTGACGTCACTCCGGTCATCACATGATCCATCACATGATATTTTACCATGGTGATGGATCATGTGATGGACCATGTGATGACCGGAGTGACGTCACCACAGGTCCTGTTACTGCACACAGCTAAGATGAAGACAGAATGAGATGCCGGCTGCGCGATCAAGTGGATTAAGGTGAGTTAAATTTTTATTTATTTTTTTTTACCCCTCCAGCGCTATTTTACTATGCATTCTGTATTCAGAACCATGTAATAAGGGAAAATAATAATGATCGGGTCTCCATCCCGATCGTCTCCTAACAACCGTGCGTGAAAATCGCACCGCATCCGCACTTGCTTGCGGATGCTTGCGATTTTCACGCAACCCCCTTCATTTCTATTGGGCCTGTGTTACGTGAAAAACGCAGAATATAGAGCATGCTGCAATTTTCACGCAACGCACAAGTGATGCGTGAAAATCACCGCTCATGTGAACAGCCCCATAGAAATGAATGGGTCGGGATTCAGTGCGGGTGCAATGCGTTCAACTCACGCATCGCATCCGCGTGGAATACTCGCACGTGTGAAAGGGGCCTTAGGGTTTCCATAGGTGGTGTCCGTTTCCCTTTCCCTAGCTTTGAGGCCTAGTTCCTTTTCCCTTCCCTCCTGTTGTCGGTGTGCTGTTCCCTCCCACATCACTACGTGGCAGCCATCTACACTGCCATTCACAGTACCCCACAATCAGGGCCGGCACCAGGTTCATGTGGGCCCTTGGGCGATAAATCTCAGTGGGCCCCCTTGCGGCAAATGGAATCTGAGAGTGTTAAAAAACGGAAGTGCGAGCTTCCTGCTCAGACGCGCCTTTCCCCAGCGGAGATCAAGGAAAGCACCCTGTTATAGAAATAAACCGCAGCCTGTACTAGGCTTCCAGGCTCATTGTTTGTATAGCACAGTTCAGGCCACTAGGTGGCAGCACTAAACTGTGATATAGTGATTTCTATAGAGAATAATGGAGCAATTTCCATTATTCTGTATAAGTTGCAATCTGATGAAAAGTAATTTTAAAAAAAAGTGTAAAAAAAAGTTTTGAAAATATAACAAACTTTAAACGGAAAAATCACCCCACTTTCCCCAAAATAAAAACGAACAAAAATAGAACAACATTACTATTAAAATATAAAAAAAAGTTAGCTCATATGGTAAAGGATGTAAGTTTGTAACAAAAAAAATGAAAACAGGCTGATTTGCCATTTTTTCATCAATTTATCTCCCAAGAAAATTCAATAAAAAGTGATCAAGTCATACACACCCCAAAATGGTATTGTAAAAAAAGACAGATTTCCCTCAAACGAGCCCCCACATCTCTGTAGACATAACTATAAAAAAAAGTTATGGGGGTCACCGGGGAGCAGGGGTTCTGTTAGGGTTGCCACCTTTCTCAACAAACAATAATAGTTACACAAATTAAAAAGGTTGGTGTGTCTATTAAAGTTTTATTTAGCCTCTATTTTTTTAATGATTATGCTGGGATTCGAACTCACAGCCACTACATTAAAGTCAAGAACCTTAACCACTGGCTATAGAGCTTCATGTTAACCTGCTGTACATATTGTGAGGATTTGCTCTGGTAGGCAGGGTAAGAGGACGCAGTACAGAAGCAAAACAAGTTCGTAAATCAAAATGTCAGTGTTTATTCACACAAAAGGCAAAAGAAAAATGACTTATTACAGTCTTTGTGTTAATTCACACAATGAAATGTCCATAAAACTGACACATCACCTTTCTAGCCGTTTTATCCCCGGCAGTTCACAGCAGGCTTTAGGGGGCCTGTTTCCCAGCGTGCAGCCCTCATGCGGCTCTCAGCCTTCCAGCACAGCACCATGCTTTAGATCCCAAAACAGAGACTCAGCTGCTTAGCCCAGCTGACCACGTTGGGAGGAAAATACCTGCCTTCTCCAACAAAACCCCTTGCTGTGTCACATACCCCCCCCCCTTTGTTCAACCCTGAGGGGGTGAACACACGCCAGACAGTGTTCCCGTGACAGGGCATCCGCGTTTCCCTGTAACCGGCCTGCCCTGTGTTTTACTGTAAACTTAAAGTTTTGCAAGGACAAGAACCATTTGGTGACCCGAGCATTCCTCTCTTTGGCCTGGCTCATCCACTTGAGAGGGGAGTGGTCGGTCACCAGACAGAATTTTTTCCCCAACAGATAATAATGGAGAGACTCGAGTGCCCACTTGATGGCCAGGCACTCTCTCTCCACTATACTGTACCGGGTCTCGGCTGGAGTGAGCTTACGGCTGAGGAAGACAACGGGATGCTCCTCCCCGTTGACTTGCTCATACAGTACAGCACCGAGACCTACTTCGGAGGCATCAGTCTGTAATATAAACTCCCTTTCGAAGTCGGGCGTCACCAAAACCGGGAACCCACACAGGGCCAAAAGCGGAGAAAGACTCTTCCGCCTGGTCATTCCAGAGAACCATCACGGACTTCAAGAGCCCTGTCAATGGAGCTGCTAAAGTGGCAAAATGGGGAACGAACCTCATATAATAACCCACCATTCCCAGGAATGACTTTACTTGCCTAGAGGTGACAGGTAGGGGCCAATTCCTTATCGCCACTATTTTGTTTACTTGGGGTTTCATTACGCTGTGCCCAATGACATACCCTAGGTATTTGGTCTCCTCTAACCCTATCGCACATTTTTTGGGGTTAGCTGTAAGACCAACTTTTCAAAGGGAGTCCACTACGGCCTGTACTTTGGGCAGGTGACTTTCCCAGTCGGTACTGTGAATGACAATATCATCCAGGTAAGCCGAGGCGTACCACCGATGTGGACGAAGCACAATGTTCATTAGACGTTGAAAAGTGGCAGGTGCGCCATGCAGACCAATGGGTAAGACCTTATATTGGTAGAGCCCCTCTGGTGTAATGAAGGCAGTTTTCTCTTTGGCAGCCTCCGTCAAGGGTACCTGCCAGTACCCTTTGGTGAGGTTCAAAATAGAAAAATACCGGGCTTGGCCTAACCTTTCAATAAGCTCATCCATCCGAGGCATGGGAAATGCATCGAATTTAGATATTTCGTTCAGCTTACAAAAATCGTTACAAAACCGTAATGTCCCGTCCGGCTTGGGTATTAAGACTATAGGCCTGGCCAACTCACTTTTAGACTCCACGATGACGTCTAGCCGCAGCATGAGCTGCACTTCCTCCGAGATGGCTTCTCGCCGAGCCTCGGGTACCCGGTATGGCTTTAACCAGACTTTTGCCTGAGGCTCAGTGACAATGTCATGCTGGATTGCGGACGTGCGTCCAGGGAGGTCCGAGAACACATCCGTGTTCCAACTAACGAACTCTCTGGTCTCCTGAGCCCATTTAGAGGAGAGGCTGTCAGCAATTTTTACTGTGGCAACCGCTTCCCTTGCTTCAGATATAGGAGCCGGAACCTCTTCCTCTAGAAAACCCGGCCATGATCTGTCTTCTGTACAGGTCTCCCTATCTTTCCAAGGTTTAAGTAAATTAACATGGTAAACCTGCTCCGGCTTCCGCCGCCCTGGCTGGTGTACCTTGTAAATTACCTCTCCAACTTTCTCGAGTACCTCGTAGGGCCCCTGCCATCTAGCCAGGAACTTACTGTCCACGGTCAGTACCAGAACCAAGATCCGGACCCGAGCCTGCCAATTATAGATCCAACTCTGGGCTCGCTGAGCGGCCTTCATATGCTCCCTGACAAGAGGCAAAACGGTCTCTATCCGTTGCATCTTGATAACATAAAAAATATATTATTTTCCTAATTTCCCTGGTTCTTTTCTGGCCCTTTGTTTACATGCAATAAAAACAATCTCTGCCCCTCCCCCTGCTCTGCTAAGGGAGTGGATACAAGTGCTGCCCTGAGTGACATGTCTGACTGCTGGGAGACTCTGCAGCATGTTGTATGTGTAGGACTACAAGTCCCAGCTGTATAATGACACTGCTAAGGGAGTGAATACAAGAGCTGCCCTGAGTGCTGGGAGACTCTGCAGCATGTTGTATGTGTAGGACTACATGTCCCACCTGTATAATGACACTGCTAATACACACAGGATCTTCCCCCTACCTTCTTGTGAAATGCTCTCTCTAGTATGTCAGATCATGTGCCCAGAATTGTCTCCTCACTGCCTGCATAGCTGTGCAGCTGAAGGGGTTAAGAATCCTAGCAGAGAGTAGACGGCAGTGAAGAAGGGGGCGTGGCCAGCACAGTGACGTCTCGTTTACAGGCTTGTAAACTACCTTTATCAGAGCAGGGAGAGAAGCTGACATCACAGGTCATGTGACCCTCAGTGAAATCTGAGAAACCAGCCACCGGAGATAAAGTGAGTGAATTGGAAAGCTGTTACATTTGCTTAGTTAGGAACATAGAAAGAACAAAAAAATAACTCTGATAACCCCTTTAAGTTAGTTATAATACACAGGCTCAGCTGGCTTAAACCCCCACTGATTCACCCCCAGTGTTGCCAGAATCTCACCCTTGACTTTCTGGTAGTCGGCCGCTTGATCGTCCGGCAAGTCGAAATACACCCGCTGGGAATTGGATGTCAGAAACGGAGCGACGACCTCAGCCCACTGATCATGGGGTAGATTCTCCCTTGTGTCCACCTCCTCGTACATCGCCAGGTAGGTTTCGACGTCATCTGATGGTGTCATCTTGGGGATCACCACACGGACCGCTTTCCGGACATCATGGACACTCTGGGACGCTCCTGCCGTCTGTAAAGCCATCACGTGTTGCAACAGCAGCTGGTTTGTTTCTTGCTGGTGTTGGTTAGCCTGCACGAGAGCTTTCATTACAGCCTCCATTTTGTCACATGACACAGGTTTAAATTTAGCTGGTCTGTAATTGTGGGAGGGGCTCGTTATTTACTCCTAGCCTATTTAAGGGACACCCCTTACCTGGCTCCATACCGTTCGAGGTCAGCGTTAAATGAGGATCCACTTCCGGGTTCTCCCAGGCGCCATCTTGGTTTTCCAGTATCCACGAGTTTTCCGCGGCAAGCTGTGTCCAGGAATCCTGTTAAAGGCCTTCCGTCCGTCCAGCTTCTCTCTACCCCGGTCACCGTTTTAGATCGCGTCCCAGGGACTCCTAAACCGTAAGTTAAGACCTACCTGTCACGCCAGGATCGGTTCCCACGGCGTCCGGTACAGCACAGGTCCTCACTTTACGGTCTTTTTTCCCTGTTATACGTACGGCTAGGTTGCATCAGACAGTCTGTTCGTGCAATCATTTCGTGCACTATTCAGCATTTTTATTGTATTGGTTTTAAGGGGTATCATTTCGCCTAAATATGAAATGAGCAATCCTTTCAGTTATTTCCGCCTTTTGGCTTTTCCGTGATATGCTGTCGCACGCTTGCCCATTCGCATGGGTTTCCATACGGGTTACACTGTTCGTTTCAATTCTATGTTTCCCTTGCCATAGGGTTTCGGTCATTGTTCGTTCATTTATCCGCATAAATCCTTTCGTGGATTACATACTCATTTCATGCCTATACCATTCAGTTAAACGAGTTCGATGCTTACAGGATATAGACTAAATTTTTTCTTTTTTTTTCTGTTTAAAGGTATCAAGGTTGTATTTTGTTTCACAAGTTTACTATCTGTATGAATTATTTGACTCCCACATACATTTCCAGTCATGTGTTTTTCAGCCTACGATTACAGGCCTCATTTCGGGGTTCAAACTACGACCCACGACATATACATGAGGATACGTTTTCCTTTCCCAAACAGGGAACTCTCGGGTTGAATCACACGCACTGATCCAACCAATCATACGTCCTGGCATCACATACTATCATATACAGTCGTGGCCAAAAGTTTTGAGAATGACACAAATATAAGTTTTCACAAAGTTTGCTGCTAAACTGCTTTTAGATCTTTGTTTCAGTTGTTTTTGTGATGTAGTGAAATATAATTACACGCACTTCATACATTTCAAAGGCTTTTATTGACAATTACATGACATTTATGCAAAGAGTCAGTATTTGCAGTGTTGGCCCTTCTTTTTCAGGATCTCTGCAATTCGACTGGGCATGCTCTCAATCAACTTCTGGGCCAATTCCTGAATGATAGCAACCCATTCTTTCATAAACACTTCTTGGAGTTTGTCAGAATTAGTGGGTTTTTGTTTGTCCACCCGCCTCTTGAGGATTGACCAAGTTCTCAATGGGATTAAGATCTGGGGAGTTTCCAGGCCATGGACCCAAAATGTCAACGTTTTGGTCCCTGAGCCACTTAGTTATCACTTTTGCCTTATGGCACGGTGCTCAATCGTGCTGGAAAATGCATTGTTCTTCACCAAACTGTTGTTGGATTGTTGGAAGAAGTTGCTGTTGGAGGGTGTTTTGGTACCATTCTTTATTCATGGCTGTGTTTTTGGCCAAAATTGGGAGTGATCCCACTCCCTTGGATAAGAAGCAACCCCACAGATGAATGGTCTCAGGATGCTTTACTGTTGGCATGACACAGGACTGATGGTAGCGCTCACCTTTTCTTCTCTGGACAAGCATTTTTCCAGATGCCCCAAACAATCGGAAAGAGGCTTCATCGGAGAATATGACTTTGCCCCAGTACTCAGCAGTCTATTCACCAAACTTTCTGCAGAAGATCAATCTGTCCCTGATGTTTTTTTTGGAGAGAAGTGGCTTCTTTGCTGCTCTTCTTGACACCAGGCCATCTTCCAAAGTATTCGCCTCACTGTGCATGCAGATACGCTCACACCTGCCAGCTGCCATTTCTGAGCAAGCTCTGCACTGGTGGCACTCCGATCCCGCAGCTGAATCCTCTTTAGGAGACGATCCTGGCGCTTGATGGACTTTATTGGACGCCCTGAAGCCTTCTTAACAAGAATTGAACCTCTTTCCTTGAAGTTCTTGATGATCCTATAAATTGTTGATTGAGGTGCAATCTTAGTAGCCACAATATCCTTGCCTGTGAAGCCATTTTTATGCAACGCAATGATGGCTGCACGTGTTTCCTTGCAGGTCACCATGGTTAACAATGGAAGAACAATGATTTCAAGCATCACCCTCTTTTTAACATGTCAAGTCTGCCATTTTAACCCAATCAGCCTGACATAATGATCTCCAGCCTTGTGCTCCTCAACATTCTCACCTGAGTTAACAAGACGATTACTGAAATGATCTCAGCAGGTCCTTTAATGACAGCAATGAAATACAGTGGAAAGTTTTTTTTGGGATTAAGTTAATTTTCATGGCAAAGAAGGACTATGCAATTCATCTGATCACTCTTCATAACATTCTGGAGCAAATGCAAATTGCTATTATAAAAACTTAAGCAGCAACTTTTCCAATTTCCAATATTTATGTCATTCTCAAAACTTTTGACCACGACTGTACACTTCACATCTTCACTTTGGAGTATCGTGTTACCCTTCCCCCTTATTGTTATTTACCCCCATCATACAACTCCTCTGTTTCTAGCCAGAATCCTGGCTTATATATATATTTTTAAAAAATAATAAAATAAAAAACAAAAAAAACACTGCATCACTTGGCCTTTCGTAAACAGTCTGTTGTCATGGCGTTCATACACTTTCGTGCCAGTTACCAGTTTATTTCCATAATCAAGTCCTTAAAGACCCTCTGGTAGGGACTACACAGACCACACTGTTCCCACACAGACCACACTCACTATATTACCTTTTTTTTTCCAGGTTTATATTTCACAGAAATATACACATACTACCAGGTACGTACGCCTGCTCACGTAGTATTCCTACATACATTTCATCCCCCCCCTAGTTTAGAGTACTGGCAACAGGGTCACAGGCTCCCCAGTTAGATATTTACCCCTTCTTGGCATTGCCATCAGCTAGAGGTCCAGCGAGGCCAACACCCCGCCTCAACGTTTCAGAGTCAAACACCCATCGGGCCACACGTGAGCTAGTCGCCTCGCATGTCGCATAGAGAGGGCCTCACCTGTCACTCCCTTCCCCCTGTTTTCTGTGTTACAGTCACCGAGAGGCCTACAATCCTGCCACTACAATGGATGGCCTCGAATCCCCTCGCGCCAACGCATAGATAGAGCCTCTCAAGCCACTTGGCAACTAGCAGGGCCTCACCTGTCACCAAACAAGTGTAATTGTTTCGTTATTTGGCTTAGCCAGCCTGCCAGTACAAACTCTGTGGTCTTCATACACTAATTAAATTGTTCTATTTTAGTATGTCTCAAGAAGGGGTAGAGGATTTCTCCCTACCTAGCATCCCGGCTAGAGCAATTTCTCCTACACGAGCTGGAGAGGTAACCAGTCCAGCATCAATCAGATCCTGGACGATCCCTCGTATAACTACTGAATTGACGAGACGGCAAATTCCCTACCCCGCTACAGCAAAGAAAGCAGAGCTTTTCAAACTACTATGTACTACCAACATGGACGCTGGGGAAGGGCCAAGCCACTCCAACCCGGGTGACATACATTCCATGTTGTCATCACTCATGGCATCCATAAGCAAGGTCAACTCCAGGCTGGAGAGGCTCGAGTCGGTCACCACTGCCCTTAGCCCAGCCGGGCCACCCGCTGCGGCTTCACCAGCACTGGCCGACTTGCTATTAGTTGCTCCAGCCATCACCTATGAGGACCAGGAAATTAACCCTGCTCATATGATCCCTGAGCACTTTAAAAGAGATATCCTGGAAGGTAAAGACGTCAATCTGGCTTCTCTGCTGATTGAAAATAAGACTTATGCCTATGATTATGTTGTCAGATCTAGGGACGCCCGCCTAAACAGGAAACTGACTATCCCCAAGTTTGTCCTAGCATTTGGTATTTACCGGGATGTTTGATCTTTATATGCACAAGCTGGTAGACCTGGGCAACAAATATGGTGAATCAGCCTTTTATGACTACCATAGGTCTTTTTCTGCAAAAGTGTCTGAGGCCTTCTCCCAGTATGGTACAAGATCCAACTGGGGTAGGATCGATACTGTCATTTTTTGCAGACACTTTGCAGGTCTAAGAACACAGATATCACATAGATCACGCCATTACAGCAATCACACAGGCAGGGGTTGGAGCCTGGCTTAGTAAGACAGATATTACTCACGCCTTTAAATTGCTTCCAATTCACCCTACCCTATGGCACCTACATGGCATCAAGTGGTCCGGGAACTACTATTTTTCTCCCGCTTAACTTTTGGGTCCAAAAGTAGCCCTGCTATTTTCGACACATTTGCCGAGGCATTGTGCTGGTTACTATTAAACATAGCCAGATGCCCTACTGTATTACACTAACTGGACGATTTCTTACTGGTCGAGGAGAACACTTCCCCTCCCAGTAGCCTCACAGCTACCATCAATCTATTTGAGCAACTAGGTGTCCCATTCTCCCCAAAGAAGACCGAGGGGCCAGACACGATTATCACATTCCTGGGCATTCAATTAGACTCAATCACGATGCAAGCAAGCCTGCCACACGACAAGATAGGGAACATTCTTACCTACATCAACCACTACCTCCAGCACGGTACTTGCAACCGTAAAGAGCTACAGTCCCTGCTGGGTTCTCTAAATTTTGCCACGCGTATCATACCTCAAGGCCGCTCCTTCATATCACGACTCCTGTATCTATTTCCACTCTTACTACACGACACACACAGGTTGTCCTTTGATACCCAAGCTATGGCAGACTTACGCATGTAATTTTTAACCACCTGGAATGGTAAAAGTATGTTCCTCCCTCAATTGACTGACTCATCACCTACCATTTGGTCAGATGCGGCATCTACCACAGGTTTTGCAGCAATTTTTGGGAACTAATGGCTTTGGGGCAGCTGGCCTACAGCAGTTCAGGATGTGGAGGGTTTTTCCACTACCTTAGCTCTCTTTGAGATCTATCCCATCGTGGCAGCTGCCGTGGCGTGGGGTCATTTATGGGCAGACTTGTCAGTACGTTGCTACTCAGATAACCAGGCAACCTGTCACATAATCAACAAAGGTCGTTCCAAATCCCTTACAGTCATGAGATTTCTGAGGAAACTCACGTGGTTGGCTGCTTGTCATAATTTCTTCCTGTATTGTTTCCATGTTCCAGGTACAGTACAGACCAAAAGTTTGGACACACCTTCTCATTCAAAGAGTTTTCTTTATTTTCATGACTATGAAAATTGTAGATTCACACTGAAGGCATAAAAACTATGAATTAACACATGTGGAATTATATACATAACAAACAAATGTGAAACAACTGAAAATATGTCATATTCTAGGTTCTTCAAAGTAGCCACCTTTTGCTTTGATTACTGCTTTGCACACTCTTGGCATTCTCTTGATGAGTTTCAAGAGGTAGTTCCCTGAAATGGTTTTCACTTTACAGGTGTGCCCTGTCAGGTTTAATAAGTGGGATTTCCTGCCTTATAAATGGGGTTGGGACCATCAGTTGCGTTGAGGAGAAGTCAGCTGATAGTCCTACTGAATAGACCTAGGAGAGGAGGAGATTTGAAGAAACTGTTATTGCGCAGAGAGGCGTATTGGATCCATACGTTGGATACCCTGCACCCTAGAGGCCTTAATAGGGATTATGAGATCATGCATATTTGATATAGTGTTATTTATATATACACTTTTATTTTTCAGACATCAAATATTCGCTGAGGGATCTCATATGCCTGGAAGTATGAAATAATGTTTGTGGTAGATATGCATATATACTTTTGATTTGGAGGATTGTCTATATATATATATACAGTGGAGGAAATAATTATTTGACCCCTCACTGATTTTGTAAGTTTGTCCAATGACAAAGAAATGAAAAGTCTCAGAACAGTATCATTTCAATGGTAGGTTTATTGTAACAGTGGCAGATAGCACATCAAAAGGAAAATCGAAAAAATAACTTTAAATAAAAGATAGCAACTGATTTGCATTTCATTGAGTGAAATAAGTATTTGAACCCTCTAACAAAAAAAGACTTAATACTTGGTGGAAAAACCCTTGTTTGCAAGCACAGAGGTCAAACGTTTCTTGTAATTGATGACCAAGTTTGCGCACATTTTAGGAGGAATGTTGGTCCACTCCTCTTTGCAGATCATCTCTAAATCCCTAAGGTTTCGAGGCTGTCTCTGTGCAACTCTGAGCTTGAGCTCCCTCCATAGGTTTTCGATTGGATTAAGGTCCGGAGACTGACTAGGCCACTCCATGACCTTAATGTGCTTCTTCTTGAGCCACTCCTTTGTTGCCTTTGCTGTATTTTTTGGGTCATTGTCGTGCTGGAACACCCATCCACGACCCATTTTCAGTTTCCTGGCAGAGGGAAGGAGGTTGTCGCTCAGGATTTCACGATACATGGCTCCGTCCATTTTCCCGTTTATGCGAATAAGTTGTCCTGTGCCCTTAGCAGAAAAACACCCCCAAAGCAAAATGTTTCCACCCCCATGCTTGACGGTGGGGACGGTGTTTTGGGGGTCATAGGCAGCATTTTTCTTCCTCCAAACACAGCGAGTTGAGTTAATGCCAAAGAGCTCTATTTTGGTCTCATCAGACCACAGCACCTTCTCCCAGTCACTCTCTGAATCATTCAGGTGTTCATTGGCAAACTTCAGACGGGCCTGCACATGTGCCTTCCTGAGCAGGGGGACCTTGCGAGCCCTGCAGGATTTTAATCCATTGCGGTGTAATGTGTTTCCAATGGTTTTCTTGGTGACTGTGGTCCCTGCTAATTTGAGGTCATTAACTAACTCCTCCCGTGTAGTTCTAGGATGCTTTTTCACCTTTCTCAGAACCATTGACACCCCACGAGGTGAGATCTTGCGTGGAGCCCCAGAGCGAGGTCGATTGATGGTCATTTTGTGCTCCTTCCATTTTCGAACAATCGCACCAACAGTTGTCACCTTCTCTCCCAGCTTCTTGCTAATGGTTTTGTAGCCCATTCCAGCCTTGTGCAGGTCTACAATTTTGTCTCTGACATCCTTGGACAGCTCTTTGGTCTTTCCCATGTTGGAGAGTTTGGAGTCTGCTTGATTGATTGATTCTGTGGACAGGTGTCTTTTATACAGGTGACTAGTTAAGACAGGTGTCCTTAATGAGGGTGACTAATTGAGTAGAAGTGTCTAACCACTCTGTGGGAGCCAGAACTCTTAATGGTTGGTAGGGGTTCAAATACTTATTTCACTCAATGAAATGCAAATCAGTTGCTATCTTTTATTTAAAGTTATTTTTTCGATTTTCCTTTTGATGTGCTATCTGCCACTGTTACAATAAACCTACCATTGAAATGATACTGTTCTGAGACTTTTCATTTCTTTGTCATTGGACAAACTTACAAAATCAGTGAGGGGTCAAATAATTATTTCCTCCACTGTATATATATATATATATATATATTGTTGTGAAGTGTAGTTTGAGACACATACCCAGCTGTAGAGATTTACTGATGGGCCTTTTTCTGTTAGTTATTCACCCCTCCCACCACCTGTGCAGGTGAGGGGAGGTGGTGATGATGTCACATGGGGAGGAGTTTATCCCATTATATATTACTGGTCATTCTGTATACTTGTACCAGTTGATGAAGGCATGCTAGCCGAAACGTCCAGGATTGATTTGATGAAATAAACAAAACTTGATTGAAGACACGTTTGCTGGGATCTTCTTTGTATATTCGTGGAGACTACTTCCTATTCCGTGCAACGTGCAAACTGAGTGAGTGCCGACTGTTTCTTTTGTCATTTACTTCTTCAGTCGTGCACCACTCCTGATGACCACTTCGATGACTCTGAGCTTCGATAATGCCGATGCTGAAAGGATCCTTTCCCAAGTAACATTGACTTCAGATTTTTTGAATATTCCTACAAGCGAATTTAAAAAGCGACATTGGGAACGTGAACTCAGACGACACACATCATATGAGCTGCATGCCATTACATTGGCTGAATACCACAAGGTAAAGAGAATCCCGAGGGGCCTCAGGGTGCATTTGCGTCCAACCTTTTTTCCAGAGGACACTGAATATTGTAAAGATTTTGAACGGATCATTAACAAATGCTCATATGATCTTATGTTTCTAACCATTAATCGCATACAGACTGCTATAACTGAGATACAAGCACAAATTGCCACTACTGAACAACAATTAAAAGATTCGATAACATCCGATGAGTTTCAGCAACTGAAAGAATCGATTGAATCACAGATTGCGACATATAAAAAGGAGACGAAAGACAGAAAACGATCTAAGTTTTTACGTGACAGCGATGATTATCATTTAAATAAAGTTTACAGATGGCAAGATACGTCATCCCGCCAGCGATGGGGCTACAGGAGACCTGCAAAACCGGGATCATATACCTCCAGTTCGGGAAACGAATCCACAGGCCCACAGGAGACTCGCTCTTTTTTTCGGAGGGGCAGTCGGCATCCGAGTGGAGGAGGAGGAGACACACGAGGCGTGCAGGCCGGAAGCATCGGAGACGCTGGCGAGGGGATGGGAGTGAGCCAAATGGTGCAGACACGCTCTCAGGTAAGAGCACGTCTCTCGTAATTAATCTGTCTTCCAAGAGTCTTAATATCGATCAAATGAATGCATTACAGAAAGGACTTTCTTTTAGTCCATCCACTCCATTCGATTCTTTCCAATTTGATATTGATTTGAACCATTTTTTTCGAAAATTAAGACTTAAGGCGCACTTTGTAGAACCTCAAGAAAAACTGCATGGTGTGCATGGGGTCGAGGAGGGACATTCTGGCCTACGCCTATCTGATTTAGGTCTCAATATTAAGAGTTGGTTTATGCCTCCTAAAGTGTACCATCCTATTGAGACTTATGTTCATTTAGTTAATAAAGATATTCAGAGCCAGTTGGATTCGATAAAGAGGGGTGAATTGCGGTTTTCGCATAATGTGACAGTGCAAGAAAATATGGCTATCCGTTCATTGATGGAGGATAAAGATCTTGTCCTAAAGCCTGCGGATAAAGGCGGCGCAATTGTTCTGATGGATCGGGGAAAATATGTTGCAGAGATTATGCACCAACTTTCGGATGAAGATACTTATACGAAATTATCCGGTGATCCGGTTTTTCGTATTAAAGATAAAATTGTGCAAATTGTTAACTAATATTTATCCCTAGGGGTTATTGATGGTAAATTACATACGTTTTTGATTAACCATACACCGATTACTCCGGTGTTTTATGTTTTGCCTAAAGTGCATAAGACCCTAATTGACCCCCCAGGGCGACCAATTGTAGCCTCTGTAGGATCTATATTATCACCCCTGGCAATTGTGTTGGAAAAAGCATTGACCCCTTTAATTAAGGATACAAAATCATTTCTATCTGATACGCAACATTTTCTCAACACAATTGCCAGTTTAGAATCAGTTCCATCTGATAGTCTCTTGGTAACTATAGACGTGGTGAGTTTGTATACCTCTATTGACCATGTTACTGGCATTGAAGCAGTTAAATCATTATTAGGTAGTAGTAAATATACTCAGGAGGAACAAGAATTTTTGTTGCAATTATTGAAACTTGTGCTATATGAAAACTATTTTATGTTTGAGGATGACTACTACCTACAACGGCGTGGGACCGCGATGGGGTCGAATGTGGCCCCGCCCTATGCAAATGCATATATGTCACAATTTGAGGAATTACAGGTATATAACACCGTTTGGTATTTAAATAATGTCCTCGTTTGGAAGAGATTTATTGATGACATTTTTTGCATATGGGCGGGGTCACAGGAGACTCTATTGACCTTCCTCGATCACTTGAACCATGCACATAAAGGGTTACAATTTACCTTAATTTATGTTCATGAGAAAGTTCGTTTTCTGGATACGATGGTGATAAAGGACCAATATGGCAGGCTATCTACAGACCTGTTTAGGAAGGATACGGACAGGAACAGTATTCTCCATTTCACAAGCTCTCACCCACCAGCATTAAAACGAGCAATTCCAAAATCCCAATATCAGCGAGTACAGCGTATTGTATCTGATCCTGATATGCAGCTTGTCAGAATTGATGAGCTGACCCAGAGATTTGAACAAAGGGGTTATCCCCATTCAATCCTGAGTGAAACTAGAAAACAACTTATTGATTCTGATAAACCACCTAAAAATACATCATCTAGAGTAGCACTGGTACATAAGTTTCATCCCTATAACCAGAAACTGGATAATATTATTCGGAAACATTAGCCTCTATTACAGAAGGCTTATCCTACTATAGAGGAGTTTAAAAATCCTCCATTAATATGCAATAAGAAAAATTCCAGTTATAGGGACAAACTGGTACATTCTGATGTTGGGAGTACAAAGAAGACTTTAAAACAATTGGTGTTAGCGACTCAACGTAAGGGCACATTCCAATGTTTGCACTGTTCTCAATGCTCCCATATAATTAGAGGTTCTACATTTTATCATCCTTATAGCGGGCGACCCTTTACAATTGAAGGTTTTTTCACATGTGAATCCACCAATGTGATTTATTTGATAAAATGTCCCTGTGTTTTATTATATATTGGAGAGACCACACAGACGATTAGGGATCGAATTGGGAAACACAAATCTACTATTCGTACTAAGAATTTAATGTTACCTATCCCATTTCATTTTGAACAGTGCAAACATGGGATTGCTCAATTGAGATTCCAAGTATTGGAACAGGTTAAAAGACCTAGGAGAGGAGGAGATTTGAAGAAACTGTTATTGCGCAGAGAGGCGTATTGGATCCATACGTTGGATACCCTGCACCCTAGAGGCCTTAATAGGGATTATGAGATCATGCATATTTGATATAGTGTTATTTATGTATACACTTTTATTTTTCAGACATCAAATATTCGCTGAGGGATCTCATATACCTGGAAGTATGAAATAATGTTTGTGGTAGATATGCATATATACTTTTGATTTGGAGGATTGTCTATATATATATATATATATATATATATATATATTGTTGTGAAGTGTAGTTTGAGACACATACCCAGCTGTAGAGATTTACTGATGGGCCTTTTTCTGTTAGTTATTCACCCCTCCCACCACCTATGCAGGTGAGGGGAGGTGGTGATGATGTCACATGGGGAGGAGTTTATCCCATTATATATTACTGGTCATTCTGTATACTTGTACCTGTTGATGAAGGCATGCTAGCCGAAACATCCAGGATTGATTTGATGAAATAAACAACACTTGATTGAAGACACTTTTGCTGGGATCTTCTTTGTATAGTCCTACTGAATAGACTGTTAGAATTTGTATTATGGCAAGAAAAAAGCAGCTAAGTAAGGAAAAACGAGTGGCCATCATTACTTTAAGAAATGAAGGTCAGTCAGCCGAAAAATTGGGAAAACTTTGAAAGTAAGGGCTATTTGACCATGAAGGAGAGTGATGGGGTGCTGCGCCAGATGACCTGGCCTCCACAGTCACCGGACCTGAACCCAATCGAGATGGTTTGGGGTGAGCTGGACCGCAGAGTGAAGGCAAAAGAGCCAACAAGTGCTAAGCATCTCTGGGAACTCCTTCAAGACTGTTGGAAGACCATTTCAGGTGACTACCTCTTGAAGCTCATCAAGAGAATGCCAAGAGTGTGCAAAGCAGTAATCAAAGCAAAAGGTGGCTACTTTGAAGAACCTAGAATAGGACATATTTTCTGTTGTTTCACACTTGTTTGTTATGTATATAATTCCACATGTGTTAATTCATAGTTTTGATGACTTCATAGTCATGAAAATAAAGAAAACTCTTTGAATGAGGTGTGTCCAAACTTTTGGTCTGTACTGTATATGTAAGGCTACTTTCACACTAGCGTTCGGGTGTCCGCTCGTGCGCACCGTTTGAAGGGGCTCACGAGCGGCCCCGAACGCATCCGTCTGGCCCCAATGCATTCTCAGTGGAGGCGGATCCACTGAGAATGCATCCGCCTGCCAGCGTTCAGCCTCCGCTCCGCTCAGTGAGGCGAGCCGTGCGGAGGCGAGCGGATCCGTCCACACTTACAATGTAAGTCAATGGGGACGGATCCGCTTGAAGATGACACTATATGGCTCAATCTTCAAGCGGATCCGTTCCCCATTGACTTTCAATGTAAAGTCTGAACGGATCCGCTCAGACAACTTTCACACTTAGAAAATTTTCTAAGTTTTAATGCAGACGCATCCGTTCTGAACGGATGCGAACGTCTGCATTATCGGAGCGGATCCGTCTGATGAAACATTAGACGGATCCGCTCCGAACGCTAGTGTGAAAGTAGCCTAACACAGCTGCTTGTCTCGTTTTAAATTCCAGGCATTCCATCAAGCACTCTCGTCAGCTGTGCTCACAGCCACGCCAACTCCAACTTTCCAGCAACTAGTAATGGACTAGACGCCATTATGCATCATAGCAGAGCACTGTCCCATTTGGCACTGTCTAAAAATACGCACAAAACATACGACAGGGCCTTTACCTTATTCAAAAGATTCCTTTTGGAACATGACATCATGCAACCATTTGTCTTGACATCATTGTTGGGTTTCGCTTCTTTTTGCCACCTTAAACTTAAGATGTCATACAACACCATTAAACTTTATTTAACAGGCATTCAGCATCATATGCTTACCCTACAACCAAACAACACAAGTTTCATGGCTTCTCACCAGATTAAGACTATCCTCAGGGGCATTCAGAGATCTGAACCCACACGTACATCACAGAGGTTACCTATAGACAACCATATTTTCAAAGCATTGTCTAACCTGCTTGATTTAAAACCTTTTGACATCAACACGCATTCTGTCATCAAGGCAGCTATCTACATAGCTTTCTATGGATTCCTAAGGCCTAGAGAATTCACTACGACCAACACCACACAATCTACTCCTATTCTCCTCTGTTCCCACTTAACAAAACACATGGATCATTACATCCTGATTCTGCCTCATTCCAAGACCAGTCAGCAGGCACCAGTAGAAGTAGCATACTATCCTACGCACAATAGGTGGTGCCCCGTCAAGATTCTCAATGCATACATACAGCATCATAACTCATTACCATCAAAACCATTATTCATTTTACGAGGTTCGGTACTCACCACTACGACCTTCATGACCTACGTCAGGTCTATACTCACTCAGCTGGGCCTCAACCCAGCTAACTACTCGGGTCACTCCTTCCACATAGGAGTAGCCTCCACAGCCTCCAGTGTTAACATTCCAGTTCATGTTATTAAAGCACTGGGGTGCTGGAAATCATCCGCTTACTCACGCTACATACCAAACCCAGTACAAGAATTAAGAAATACATTCAAAGACATGTCTGGTTGATATGTGTATTTGTATTGGTCGTTTGTAATAAATTTGATTATTTAATTTTTGCCCATTTCTTCCTCAGGCCTACCTCATCGTCGGTTCCGGCACACCACAACCGACTTGCCATTTTATACCATCCTACGTTCATTATGATATTTTACTCTGTACTATCATGAGCCCCTAACACAAGTATTAAGGCCAGCTGGCCTGTAATTGTGGGAGGGGCTCGTTATTTACTCCTAGCCTATTTAAGGGACAACCCTTACCTGGCTCCATACCGTTCGAGGTCAGCGTTAAATGACCCTCCCACCACACCACATTATAACATTATTTTCCTTTTCTTCTTTTCTTTTCCTTGGTAAGCCCTCTTCTTTCTCAGGCATACCTCATCGTCGGTTCCAGCACACCACAACCGACTTGCCATTTTATACCATCCTATGTTCATTATGGTATTTTACTCTGTACTATCATGAGCCCCTAAGGCCCCTTTCACACGGACGAGTATTCCGCGCGGATGCAATGCATGATGTGAACGCATTGCACCCGCTCTGAATCCTGACCCATTCATTTCTATGGGGCTGTGCACACGAGCGGTGATTTTCACGCATCACTTGTGCGTTGCGTGAAAATCGCAGCATGCTCTATATTGTGCGTTTTCCACGCAACGCAGGCCCCATAGAAGTGAATGGGGCTGCGTGAAAATCACAAGCATCCGCAAGCAAGTGCGGATGCGGTGCGATTTTCACGCACGGTTGCTAGGAGACGATCGGGATGGAGACCCGATCATTATTATTTTCCCTTATAACATGGTTATAAGGGAAATAATAGCATTCTGAGTACAGAATGCATAGTACAATAGGGCTAGAGGGGTTAAAAAAATTATAATTAACTCACCTTAATCCACTTGCTCATGCAGCCCGGCATCTCTTCTGTCTTCTTCTTTGCTGTGTTGAGGAAAAGGACCTGTGGTGACGTCACTCCGGTCATCACATGATCCATCACCATGGTAAAAGATCATGTAACGGACCATGTGATAACCGGAGTGACGTCACCACAGGTCCTTTTCCTGCACACAGCAAAAGAAGAAGACAGATGAGAAGTCGGGCTGCGCTATCAAGTGGATTAAAGGGAATTAAATATTTATTTATTTTTTTAACCCCTCCAACGCTATTGTACTATGCATTCTGTATTCAGAATGCTATTATTTTCCCTTATAACCATGTTATAAGGGAAAATAATACAATCTACAGAATACCAAACCCGAACTTCTGTGAAGAAGTTCGGGTTTGGGTACCAAACATGCAGATTTTTCTCACGCGCGTGCAAAACGCATTACAATGTTTTGCACTTGCACGGAAAAATCGCGCATGTTTCCACAACGCAAGCGCACCTTTTCCCGCAACGCCCGTGTGAAACCAGCCTAACACAAATATATATATATATATTACACATTTATTTTGTGCCATACATTTTTTCACAATTACTAAAAAAAAATATAAAATTATACTTCTGCTGTATAGGAATACCTAATACATGAGAAACTACTATGAGGTTTTTCTAGCACAGTTTAGCATTGAGCTTCTTAGCTCAGTGGTTAAGGTTCTTGCCTCTAATGTAGAAGGCCATCCACATTCCCATTCACAGTGCCATCCACAGTGCCCCATAATGCCATTCACAGTGCTCCACAGTGCCATCATAGTGCCCCAGTGTCATCCACAGTGCCCCATAATGCCATTCACAGTTCCATCTACATGGCCACCCACAATGACAGCTACACTGCCACCCACAGCGCCATCTACATTGCTATCCACAGTGCCATCTAGGTTGGCATTCAAAGCGCCATCATAGTGTCCACAGTGCCATCGACAGTCCCATACACAGTGTCATCTACAGTGCCCGCAGTGCCATCCATAGTCCCATCCACAGTGTACCACAGTGCCATTCACTGTGCTCCACAGTGCCATCTGCAGTGCCCCATCACCAGCATAGCAACAGCACAGAGGTTGATTGCTATGTTTATTCATGCAAAGTACTTAAATCTTACTTTGCATGAGGCAGTAAAGTACAGGCTTCACAGAGAAGCTTGTACACTGATGTCAGCAATGACTTCTGGAGACAGCCGGAAGTCCTGGTGCATGTGCAATAGTGTTATTCTATAATGCAGGCTCCAGGAACAAGAAAAGCAGTCAAGAGGCGTCATGCTATCTCTTGCTTCAGAGAGGAGGAGAGAAGACTGGCTTTGATTGGAAGCCCTGAATACACTACAGGAGCAGTCACATAATCATCAAGAGGATCCTGGAAATGCCTGCACCGCGGAAGGTACTCATAGTAACATAGTATATAAGGCCAAAAAAGCCATTTGTCCATCCAGTTCGGCCTGTTATCCTGCAAGCTGATCCAGAGGAAGGCAAAAAAAAAAAAAAAACTGTGATGGAGAAGCCAATTTTCCCCACTTAAGGGGAAATCAGATAACTCCCTGGATCAACGACCCCTCTCTAGTAGCTATAGCCTGTAATATTATTATACACCAGAAATACATCCAGGCCTGTCACAGCCACTATCTCTGGCTGTGATCTTCCGTCCTGGCTCGTTCGGCGCTCCTCGCTGCAGTTTCATTTCTGTGTGTTCTTTGTGATTCTTTATGCGTTTACTCCCCTATGTTCCTATCTAGAGTTAATCCTCTCTGTCTGCTCCATGGGTGTGGCCTCTCTGCTGCACCCATGGAACCTGTATATAAGGATGAGGTTTCCTCAGTTCTGGGTCAGCTCTCCTGGTGTGTGTTGTCTTGTCCAGCTCCGAGTTTGTACTCACACTCCCATGCTGCTGACCCATGGGATCCGTGTCTGTCTGTGCTCTGTGGGTTTCCTACTTGTTCATTGCCGTCCTCTTTCCTGTGTTTCTGTTATCTGTTCTGCCAGTTATGTTTGAGTCACCTTGTGTGTATTCATATGTCTCTGTTCAGCAAGCCCTTGCTGCAGCGTGCCTTGCTGCAGAGTGCTATGGGCAAGGCCAAGCAGTATACCACTGGTGGAGCTAGTCCTTCTCTGCTCATTGCCACTCCTGTTCCCTTGTGTGAACTCCTGCTTGTGTTTTTAGTTACCTGCTTGTATTTGCCTGTTTGTTATGTTTGCCTTTGTACCATCGGTACCTTCTGGTACCTGTTGTTCGTTTGCTCCTGTTGTCACTGTCTAGTTCACGCTCCAGAATGGACCCTGGCAACTCCCTGCGGAAAAGCCTAACCCTACCATCTGGGGCCCTAGTGAATACCAGGAGTTGCTTAGTCACGCCCCTCTGGAGTATTACTAGACAGTGGCGCAGTGGGGGTTTTCCTCCCACTGTGCAGACGGTACATAGAGCTCTCAATTTCCCTGTGTTTCCCTCCTTGGATTCTGTTTGTGCAATAAACTCTGTTGTGACTGTACCGTATTGCTGTATGTTTTTGCTTGACGACGCGGAGGTCTCTCCTGGGACCTCCAAATCGTGACACAATGAACAAGTGAACTTTCACAGAGTTTTTGTGTTCTGTTTTCTGCTTATCTGTGGTGTGTGCTTTCTATTTTAGGTTCCTGGCGTTTGTTGGATACCTGTATACTTACCTGATCCTGTTCCCTGACGATCCTTTGCCTGCTCCTCCTGTACTGCGCATCCATCCTGGTATTTTGACCTCAGCTTCCACCTGACTATTCTTTGTGGACTCCTTTGGTACTTCTCAACTCTCCTGGTATTTATGACCCCGGCTTCTCCTGACCATTCTTTGCTTATCCCTCTGTACTGCGTTGTCCTCTTGGTTTTGACCCGGTCCGTTCACTCTCCGTTATTTGTCTTGTCTGTCCTTCCCACACGTATCCTAAGTTAGGGACTGCATGTCCAGTTGTCCCCTGTCATCAGGACTCGTGAGGCAAGTAGGCAGGGCCAGGGGTGAGGGTGGAACGCAGTGGTCACTATCCTCCCCCCTGTGTGTGTGTGTACATGACCGTTACAAGGCCCCTCTTGAACTCTTTTAGTGAACTCACAACCACCACCTCCTCAGGTAGAGAGTTCCATAGTCTCACTGCTCTTACCGTAAAGAATCCTCTTCTTTCCTCCAGGCGCAGAGGATGTCCCCTTGTCACAGTCATAGTCCTGGGGATAAATACACTGCTCAAAAAAATAAAGGGAACACTTAAACAACACAATGTAACTCCAAGTCAATCACACTTCTGTGAAATCAAACTGTCCACTTAGGAAGCAACACTGAGTGACAATCAATTTCACATGCTGTTGTGCAAATGGGATAGACAACAGGTGGAAATTATAGGCAATTAGCAAGACACCCCCAATAAAGGAGTGGTTCTGCAGGTGGTGACCTTACCACTTCTCAGTTCCTATGCTTCCTGGCTGATGTTTTGGTCACTTTTGAATGCTGCCGGTGCTTTCACTCTAGTGGTAGCATGAGACGGAGTCTACAACCCACACAAGTGGCTCAGGTAGTGCAGCTTATCCAGGATGGCACATCAATGCGAGCTGTGGCAAGAAGGTTTGCTGTGTCTGTTAGCGTAGTGTCCAGAGCATGGAGGCGCTACCAGGAGACAGGCTAGTACATCAGGAGACATGGAGGAGGCCGTAGGAGGGCAACAACCCAGCAGCAGGACCGCTACCTCCGCCTTTGTGCAAGTAGGAACAGGAGGAGAACTGCCAGAGCCCTGCAAAATGACCTCCAGCAGGCCACAAATGTGCATGTGTCTGCTCAAACGGTCAGAAACAGACTCCATGAGGGTGATATGAGGGCTCGACGTCCACAGGTGGGGGTTGTGCTTACAGCCCAACACCGTGCAGGACGTTTGGCATTTGCCAGAAAACACCAAGATTGGCAAATTCGCCACTGGCGCCCTGTGCTCTTCACAGATGAAAGCAGGTTCACACTGAGCACATGTGACAGACGTGACAGAGTCTGGAGACGCCGTGGAGAACGTTCTGCTGCCTGCAACATCCTCCAGCATGACCGGTTTGGCATTGGGTCAGTAATGGTGTGGGGTGGCATTTCTTTGGTGGGCCGCACAGCCCTCCATGTGCTCGCCAGAGGTAGCCTGACTGCCATTAGGTACCAAGATGAGATCCTCAGACCCCTTGTGAGACCATATGCTGGTGCGGTTGGCCCTGGGTTCCTCCTAATGCAAGACAATGCTAGACCTCATGTGGCTGGAGTGTGTCAGCAGTTCCTGCAAGATGAAGGCATTGATGCTATGGACTGGTCCGCCCGTTCCCCAGACCTGAATCCAATTGAGCACATCTGGGACATCATGTCTCGCTCTATCCACCAACGTCACGTTGCACCACAGACTGTCTAGGAGTTGGCAGATGCTTTAGTCCAGGTCTGGGAGGCGATCCCTCAGGAGACCGTCCGCCACCTCATCAGGAGCATGCACAGGCGTTGTAGGGAGGTCATACAGGCACGTGGAGGCCACACACACTACTGAGCCTCATTTTGACTTGTTTTAAGGACATTACATCAAAGTTGGATCAGCCTGTAGTGTGTTTTTCCACTTTAATTTTGAGGGTGACTCCAAATCCAGACCTCCATGGGTTAAAAAATTAGATTTTCATTTTTTTTTTTTTGTCTGATTTTGTTGTCAGCACATTCAACTATGTAAAGAACAAAGTATTTCAGAAGAATATTTAATTAATTCAGATCTAGGATGTGTTATTTTTGTGTTCCCTTTATTTTTTTGAGCAGTGTAGATGATGGGAGAGATCTCTGTATGGACCCCTGAAATATTTATACATAGTAATTAAATCTCCCCTCAGTCATCTTTTTTTAAAGTGAATAACCCTAATTTTGATAATCTTTCAGGGTACTGTAGTTCCCTGATTCCAGTTATTACTTTAGTTGCCCTCCTCTGAACCCTCTCCAGCTCTGCTATGTCTGCCTTGTTCACAGGAGACCAGAACTGTACACAGTACTCCATGTGTGGTCTGACCAGTGATTTGTAAAGTGGTAGGACTATGTTCTCATCACGGGCATATATGCCCCTTTTGATGCAACACATTATCTTATTGGCCTTGGCAGCAGCTGCCTGACATTGGTTTTTACAGCTTAGTTTGCTGTTCACTAAAATTCCTAGGCCCTTTTCCATGTCAGTGTCACCAAGTGTTTTACCATTTAGTATGTACGGGTGACACTCATTATTCCTACCCATGTGCATAACCTTACATTTGTCAATGTTAAACCTCATCTGCCACTTCTCTGCCCATGCCTCCAATCAAACCAGATCAATCTGTAGCAGTATACTGTCCTCTTCCGTGTCAATTACTTTACACAGTTTAGTGTCATCTGCAAATATTTTACTGTGCAAGCCTTCTACAAGATCATTAATAAATATATTGAAGAGAATGGGGCTCAATACTGATCCCTGAGGTACTCCACTAGTGACAGTGACCCAATCTGAGTGTGTACCATGGTGTTCCATGTCTGGTCTGTTTTCTATTACTGAGCCAGTTACTTACCCACATACAGGTTAAATTCACAGAAAATCTTTGTAGTTGGTACTTTAAAGCAAAATGGAGGTGAAAAAAATAAACGAATGAAGCACCATCTCACTTTTGGAAATTACAACCGCAAGTAATTTTCCAAGGGGTGTAGTGAGCACTCTGACCCAACAGGACTCAGAATGGAAGGCTATAGCTTTTGGAGAGCAGATTTTGCTGGAATAGTTTTTGGGCAACATGGCACTTTTGAAGAGACCATGTGGTACCCCTACGGTGGAAACCCACCAAGAAGTGACCCCATTTTGATAACTACACCCCTCATGGAATTTATCGAGGGGTGTAGATTTAGGAGTTTCAAAGAATGTAAAAACACTTGGCTGTATAAATGAAAAAATGTATTTCTTCCAATAAAATGTTTACTTTAGCCCCAGATTAGGAATCTTACTGTACATGATGGCGGGCAAAATCATGATGGAGGAACAATAAAGATTATCACAGGACCCTGGGAGGAAGGCTTGCCCTGATGGGCTCAGAGGCTGAAAAACAATCTGGGGTGGCAGCAGGCAGGAAGATGCGTGAGCAGCAAGAGAAGAATGTCATTTTGTGTTGAGCTGTTGATGAGGGTGTCTATGCAGTGTCTGACAGAAAACGATTTTACACAGTATACAGAAACACAAGCAAACATCAATTCTAGTGTAAGACGGACAGTGTAGGGAAAGCATAGAAATAAATAATTGGGTAGAATACTAGAGACTTTGATCAGGCAAGCTTTGAGGGAGTGATGGGCTAGAGCACAGTGCTTAATAATACAACTGCTGCAGAACCTCATTCTAGCAGTTCTATGTTATACAACCAGCAACCTGCAATAATTTTATTTTTCTTCAATTTGAACACAGTTTAATAGGGTCATTTATCAAATTTGTGCAAAGTAGAACTGCCTTAGTTCCACATAGAAACCAATCAGATCCCAACTGTCACGGCTGTCCCATTTATAGATTGCCGTGAAACGTATGCCGTAAATGCTGTTTCCGGGGGCAACGTGTTGTTTCACCATGTGCGTGCACTGCCCCTGTTTCCTGGCCTCTCGCCAGTCTGGTGGTTATGGGGTTAAGGTGTGGATCTGGGTGTGGTCTCATGGCTCTACTTATCCTGTTCATGTGAGCGTGAGGTTAGTTGTATTCCAGCTTTGGTTGGTGCTGGAGCCTTGCTCCTGTACTGGATATTCCATCTGTCCAGTATGAGGGCCACCTAGTTTGACATTAATGTCTCCCTGATTTCCTTTCTATGTCTCTTACTATACCTTCCCTTCACTATCCGTTTATATGTATGGTGTTGTTTATGAATGGGTGGGTGTTGTTATGTCTAGTTTGGTGTTCCATGTCTGGTCTGTCTATGGTGTTTGCTCAGTCCTGCATGGATGCTAGACATCTGTCACGACCGCTATCCCAGCAGCAGTCGTGTCGCACCAGACGGAGGGGAAGGGGGACCCTTATCTACGGATGGGAAATAGAATGGCACCCCTGACTAACCCTAAGCTGGCACCTGTCTGCCCTGATACCCTAGACGGGGTGTGAACCCGTGCGGCGAGCAGGATGCCTAAACCCTCAGTCGCCCTAACAAGACTGGACTGGGGAAAGGCCTATGGGAGCGCTAGTCACCATCACTCACGTCTAGGAAAACAACAGGAGAAGACAGCAACAAACAAACAATAGCAGAGATAGACTTATCCAGTCACGAGCAGAGAAGGCGATCCCAAACACGACAGTCCACGCCGGAAAAGAGCTCCACAGCAACACCATCAAACGATCTCCTTCCAAGGTCAGAGTAGCACTGGAAGTAAGGACTATATCTGGCAATGACTGCAAGTGAAAGTGAAACTAATATAGTAGCTGGGAGTGGCAGACAGGACTCACCTGAGAAGGATGCCTACAAACTCCCAGTCAGGACAAAAAGGTTCACAAGGCAAAACCCAGATGACATACCCTGAACCACGGAGCAAACTCACAAGCTATCGCGAGTAGCAAGTCGCTGCGACCTTCTCCTCCCAGACCTGTCTGGATCAGTCACAGTCGTGACAGTACCCCCCTTTCTACAAGGGGCCCCTGGACCCTCAAGACCAGGCCTCTCCGGATGGGAGCTATGAAAAGCCCGAATGAGTCTGTCCGCTTTTATCTCTGATGCTGGAACCCACATTCTCTCTTCGGAACCATAACCTTTCCAGTGCACCAGGTACTGAAGAGAGCGGCGAACATATCGTGAATCAACAATCTTTTCTACCCGAAACTCAAGACTGCCATCAACAACCACCGGTGGAGGCGGTAGTGGCAATGGTTCAGGAGGTTCTACATATCTCTTAAGCAGAGATCTGTGGAAGACATTATGGATCCTTAGAGTCTGAGGTAGCTCCAGACGAAAAGCCACCGGGTTAATGATCTTAATTACCCTATAAGGACCAATAAATCTCAGACCTAATTTCCACGAGGGAACCTTCAACTTGATATTTCTGGTAGACAACCACACCAAGTCATTCACCCCAAGGTCCGGACCTTTAGAGCGCTTCCTATCAGCCGCACGTTTGTATCTACCACCAATTCTCTTCAAACTATCTTGCACACTCTGCCACACTGAAGAAAGTGAAGACGCAAATCGTTCCTCCTCGGGAATCCCAGACGGCCCCCCCTCACTAAACGTACAAAACTGAGGATGGAAACCATACGCACCAAAAAATGGTGACTTATCGGTGGATTCTTGACGACGATTATTAATGGCAAACTCGGCTAACGGTAAATAAGATGACCATTCCTCCTGATTTTCGGAAACAAAGCATCTCAAATATGTCTCTAGGTTTTGATTGGTACGTTCAGTCTGACCGTTGGACTGTGGATGGAAAGATGAAGAAAACGACAGATGAACCCCTAAACGAGAACAAAAAGCTTTCCAAAATTTAGAAACGAATTGGGTACCACGATCCGAAACAATATCGGAAGGGACCCCGTGAAGCTTCACGATGTGGTCAATAAAAACCTGAGCCAGTGTGTTAGCATTAGGCAATGTGGCAAGAGCAATAAAGTGCACCATTTTACCGAATCTGTCAACAACTACAAGAATAACAGTCTTCCCCGCTGATACTGGTAGATCCGTAATGAAATCCATTGACAGGTGCGTCCAAGGCCTGTTGGGGATGGCCAGAGGTAAAAGACGCCCTGCCGGATGAGTATGATCTACCTTAGAACGAGCACAGGTAGCACATGCAGACACAAAATTCAACACCTCCTGGCTCCATTTAGGCCACCAGAACCGACGAGACACTAACTCAGAGGTTGCCCTACTACCTGGGTGTCCTGCCAGTGTGGAGTTATGGTGTTCTTTTAGTATCTCCAGTCGTAAATTTTCTGGCACAAACAGTTTACCCGAGGGGCAGGAGGCCGGGGCGTCCCCCTGAGCTTCCAACACCCTCCCCTCCAAACCTGAGTGTAATGCAGAGACCACCACCCCCTTTTGCAAAATGGGCTCTGGTACCTCAACATCACCCCCTCCAGGAAAACTTTGAGACAATGCATCCGCTTTAGTATTTTTTGCCCCCGGGCGATAGGTTATTACAAAATTAAACCTAGTAAAAAATAACGACCACCGAGCCTGTCTAGGGGTGAGACGTTTAGCAGACTCCAGATATAATAAGTTTTTGTGATCAGTAATCACCGTGACACGATGAACCGCCCCCTCCAAAAAATGACGCCACTCCTCAAAAGCCAACTTAATAGCCAAAAGTTCCCTGTTGCCAATATCATAGTTCCTTTCTGCAGTAGACAATTTCTTCAAAAAGAAAGCACACGGACGCCATTCACCAGGGGATGGGCCCTGAGATAGTACCGCTCCCACCCCCACCTCTGATGCGTCAACCTCTACAATAAAAGGAAGCGAGACATCTGGCTGTACGAGAATAGGGGCCGAGGTGAATCTCTCCTTCAGAGATGCAAAGGCAGTTTTGGCTGCATGTGACCATTTGGAAAAATCGGATCCCTTTCGGGTCATGTCCGTCAGTGGTTTGACCACCAAGGAATAGTTCTTTATAAACTTTCTATAAAAATTGGCAAACCCCAGGAAGCGTTGCAATGCCTTCAGGTTCTCAGGCAGATCCCAGTCTATAATCGCCCGGACTTTCTCTGGATCCATGCGGAAACCTGAATCTGACAACACATACCCCAGAAATGGCAGTTCTTTTACGGCGAACACACATTTTTCTAACTTAGCAAACAATTTGTTGGCCCTTAATATCTGCAGCACTTGTCTCACATGGATCTTATGTGTATCCAGATCCGGGGAATAGACCAGGATGTCATGAAGATATATCACAACAAATCTCCCGATAAGGTGACTAAAAATATCGTTGACAAAATGTTGGAATACCGCAGGCGCATTAGTAAGACCAAATGGCATGACCAGATTTTCATAATGCCCTTCCGGAGTATTAAAAACCGTCTTCCACTCATCCCCCTCTTTGATGCGAACCAGGTTATAGGCTCCTCTGAGATCCATTTTGGAGAACCATTTAGCACCAGCAACCTGATTAAAGAGGTCGGGAATGAGAGGAAGAGGATAGGGATCTCGGATAGTTATCCGGTTTAATTCCCGGAAATCCAGGCAAGGACGTAGGCCCCCATCTTTCTTTTTAACGAAAAAGAACCCTGCAGCCACAGGTGAAGAAGAGGGTCTGATGTGTCCCTTAGCCAAACTCTCCGAAATATTATCTTTCATAGCCTTCCTCTCCGGGCCGGAAAGATTGTATAACCGGGTTTTAGGTAGTTTTGCCCCAGGTAATAGATTAATCGGGCAATCATATGGACGATGAGGTGGTAACCCCTGACAACCCTTCTCAGAGAACACATCCATAAAATCTGACAGAAAGGCAGGTAAAGATGTTACAGAGAGTGTAGAGCACCTACTACTCAAGCAGTTGTCCTTACAATGTTCACTCCACTCCACAATCTCCCCGGCCTGCCAATCCACCACTGGATTGTGAGTCACCAGCCAGGGAAGCCCCAATACCATAGGAGCCGGAAGACCGTCCAGGACATAACAAGAGATATGCTCTTTATGGAGGTCCCCTACCTGCAGATGGATATTATGGATGATCTGAGTTAACTCTCTCTGAGTAAGAGGGGAGGAGTCGATGGCAAACACAGGAATAGTTCTGCATACCGGTTCCGGAGTAAAACCCAGAGCCTGAGCAAACCGTGAATCCACCAAGTTGACCCCCGCCCCACTGTCCAAAAAGACGGAACAGATCTCAGTTTTATTGCCCGCCTCAACGGTAGCGGACAACAAAAACTGAGACATGCGTATGGAGGAAATGAATACGCCCAGACTGTTCTCCTCCGCACAATCTGGGGACTCTAGTTTTCCGGCGGCTCCTTTGTTTGTGATCCCTTGGGTTCTGAGGGACAAACCTTTACAAAATGACCCCTCCCCCCACAACGAAAACAAACCTCTGACCTACGGCGGAACTTAGGAGGATTCACCCGTCTAGTGGCGCCCCCTATTTGCATTGGTTCGACTGGACCATAACAGACCGATCCCTGCCCTATAGAGGCCTCCGTAAAATGTAATAGTCTCTCCCTGAGTCATCTGTCGATTCTTATGGACAGAGACATAGCAGCCTCAAGAGACCCAGGGACCTCGTATACCGCCAGCGCGTCTTTTAATTTTTCAGACAACCCCTGGCAGAACTGACTCCTAAGGGCCGAGTCGTTCCATAACGTATCAGTAGCCCACCTACGGAATTCGGAACAATATAGTTCAGCAGACCGGTTCTCTTGCCGAAGTCTACGTAGCTTAGACTCAGCCAGTGAGACCCTGTCCGGGTCATCATATACGAGACCCAGGGCTTCAAAAAACTCCTCCACTGATCGTAAGGCTGGAGAGTCTGATGGTAGGGAGAAAGCCCAAGCCTACGGATCTCCTTGCAGGAGAGAAATTACAATGCCCACCCGTTGTTCCTCACCGCCGGAGGATCTAGGGCGTAACCTGAAGAACAATTTGAAAGCTTCTCTGAAGGTTACAAATTGGTCTCTCCCTCCAGAGAACCTATCAGGTAAAGCCACTTTTGGCTCAGGAGTACCTTGGTTTCCCGTAGCAACGGTGGAACCCAAGGATTGCTGCTGCAGCACTGTTGCTTTTAATCCTGCCACTTCAAGGGATAACCCCTGTAATTGTTTCGCCAAAACCGAAACCGGATCCATAGTGGAACAGACAAAATACAAAGCAAAACAGCAAGCAAAAAAGAAAAAAAAAAAAGAAATGTCACTTTTTTTTTTCTTCTTAAAAGGCCAGATATACTGTCACGCCCGCTATCCCAGCAGCAGTCGTGTCGCACCAGACGGAGGGGAAGGGGGACCCTTATCTACGGATGGGAAATAGAATGGCCACCCCTGACTAACCCTAAGCTGGCACCTGTCTGCCCTGATACCCTAGACGGGGTGTGAACCCGTGCGGCGAGCAGGATGCCTAAACCCTCAGTCACCCTAACAAGACTGGACTGGGGAAAGGCCGATGGGAGCGCTAGTCACCATCACTCACGTCTAGGAAAACAACAGGGGAAGACAGCAACAAACAAACAACAGCAGAGATAGACTTATCCAGTCACGAGCAGAGAAGGCGATCCCAAACACGACAGTCCATGCCGGACAAGAGCTCCACAGCAACACCATCAAACGATCTCCTTCCAAGGTCAGAGTAGCACTGGAAGTAAGGACTATATCTGGCAATGACTGCAAGTGAAAGTGAAACTAATATAGTAGCTGGGAGTGGCAGACAGGACTCACCTGAGAAGGATGCCTACAAACTCCCAGTCAGGACAAAAAGGTTCACAAGGCAAAACCCAGATGACATACCCTGAACCACGGAGCAAACTCACAAGCTATCGCGAGTAGCAAGTCGCTGCGACCTTCTCCTCCCAGACCTGTCTGGATCAGTCACAGTCGTGACAACATCTCCCTGTGTATCTGTGCCTTCGGTGAGAGGGCCCCAGGGTTCGCCGGAGGGGGAACTACAAATCAGTGAGCAGCTCTGCCTGGTGCCTTCTTGCATCCTGTCCGCATGGGATCCAGGCAGTTACTGGTGTGCTGGTTCCCATGTTTGGTGTTTGTACTGTGTCCTGTTTGGTGTGTGGGCTCCAGTACATATGCACGGGTTCCAGTCGTGTGGCTGCAGCAGGTAAGTGTGTTGTTCTGGTTCTTATTCGCAAGATGGGGTGGCTCTACTAATCAGTAGGAAGGGATGGTGCTCAATATCTATGTGTTAACTCCAAAACACCAGGGGGTTAAATGAAAATAGTAATAGAAGACATGGCACTCATATATCTGGAGGGCTGCTTAAACAAACTACTTTATTTAAGTTCAACTGTTAATAATTCATATGTCACAATATTAAAAAAATCATGATATTAAAAAGTCATACAAGATACGTAAATTGTACAGAAATTAAAAAACAAATGCATATAACATCACAAAAATGACGATTGAGATAAAAATCACTTGAGGTATGGATTAACTAATTATCACATAGGTCAGACAGCGTATAGGTGCTTGGCATATCCACCACGATCAAATCTGGTTATCGATAATTCACCGAAGCAAAGTTCTCGATTAAATGGTCACCAAATATTCTGTTAATATAATCGCCAATTCTTGGTAGTATAATGCACTTATATACTTTTCGATTCGATTATTAGTTCGAGCGACTGAAAGAGTCAATATTTCATAGTAATAATTCTATGCAGCAGTTTGTAGGCTGATCGAAATTTAAGTTATTCGGGAGTTCAGCTCTAGGTGGTGTCCCACCTATTATCAAGCTGTACTATTCCCTTACCTCCAACATCAGAGTGCGGCTTATTCCTTTGATCTCCGCTTTTCGAAGTCCCAAAAAGGTAGAAGTCAGTACCTTTTTGGGACTTCGAAACGGGTCTGGGAGGAATCTGGACCCTACAATACCACCATTCTGGCATACGCAGAACATCTTTACTTTCACCTCCTTATCAATAACCTTCTGAGAGACTGATTCGTCCCATACAGAAACCTGTGCTCGTTAACTTCCTGGAGTGATACAGTTCCATTTCCACCTTGATCGGAGCAAGCCAAGATTCGAGCACGAGGGACGCTGAAGGAGCGGAGATCAAAGGAATAAGCTGCACTCTGATGTTGGAGGTAAGGGTACAGCTCGATAATAGGTGGGTGTAATGACCGGCGTCACGCAAAGGGAGGGAAATGGGAAGGCCCTGTCCAAGGGAGAGGGAAAGATGGTGACCCCTGCCTCACCTTACGGCCTGCACCTGACTGCCCTGACGTCCCTAGATGGGTTCCTCACCCGTACGCCGATCACGTGCCTAAACCTTGGCTTTCCCTAAGATGAGCCCTATGTAGTGAATGGGGCGGTGGGATCACTAGTCCGCACCACTGACACTAAGAGGAAAACACCAAGGAGAGGACAGACAATACAGACAAACATATAATCCCAGGTGGGCGACAACAGCAGACCACCAAGGCCCAACAGGGTTCAGGAGGGCAACGTTCTGGAAAAACAACCAGGGAACACAGCCACACAGCTCCAGTGGGTCAGTATAGAAGTCCAGGCAGGAAGCTCTATATCTGGCAACCAGAGAAGTGAGAGATGGGAATATAAGGAGGTTGGGATTGCTGGACAAGAAACAGCTGAGGAGGAGAAGCTACGGATCCCTGAGTGAGCCAAAAAGGATTGCAAGGCAAACCCAGAAAGCTCCCATTAATAAACAGCACTGTCATTAGACATAGAGCGCGCAGCCACCCGCTGAGACTTCCTGACCCCGGGTATAATGGAGTCAGGCGTTGCTCTTGACACCCTCGTGACAGTACCCCCCTCTCTACGAGGGGCCTCCGGACACTCAGGACTAGGTCTCTCAGGATGAGAGGCATGAAAAGCCCGAACTAACCTGTCAGCGTTTACCTCAGACGCTGGAGCCCACATTCTTTCCTCGGGACCGTAACCCCTCCAATGCACCAGATATTGAAGAGAGCGGCGGACCCGACGAGAATCAACAATTTTGGATATTTGAAACTCTAGATTACCATCCACAACAACAGGAGGAGGTGGCAGTGGTGACGGTTCTAGAGGTGGAACATACTTCTTGAGTAACGACTTATGGAAGACGTTATGGATTTTAAAAGTCTGAGGTAGCTCCAGGCGAAAAGCCACGGGGTTAATGATGGCTACTATTTTGTAAGGGCCAATGAACCTAGGACCCAGTTTCCAAGAGGGAACCTTTAATTTAATATTCCTAGTAGACAACCACACATAGTCATTCACTCCTAGGTACGGACCTGGCGACCGTCTCTTATGAGCCATGCATTTATATTTACCTCCCATATTTTTCAAATTAGCTTGCACTTTCTGCCATACAGAAGAAAGAGATGACGAAAACCGTTCCTCTTCGGGGAAACCCAGAAGACCCCCCCTCTTTGAAAGTACAGAATTGGGGATGAAAACCATATGCACCAAGAAATGGTAACTTGCCAGTAGATTCCTGACGGCGATTATTTATGGCAAACTCGGCTAATGGTAAATATGATGACCACACCTCTTGGTTTTCAGACACAAAACATCTTAGCTATGTCTCAAGGTTTTGGTTGGTACGCTCAGTCTGTCCATTCGACTGAGGATGGAAAGCTGAGGAAAAGGACAAGTGTACCCCCAAACGGGAACAAAAAGCTTTCCAAAATTTAGAAATAAACTGGGTTCCCCGATCTGAAACAACATCGGAAGGGACCCCGTGAAGCTTCACGATTTCACTGATGAATACCTGAGCAAGAGTCTTAGCATTAGGTAGTGCGGGTAACGCAATGAAGTGTACCATTTTGCTAAACCTGTCCACTACTACCAAGATAACTGTTTTACCCGCAGACAAAGGTAAGTCAATGATAAAATCCATTGACAGATGTGTCCATGGCCTATTGGGAATGACAAGTGGCAATAAAGACCCTGCAGTACGTGTATGAGAGACTTTCGCACGCGCACAAGTAGAACAGGAAGACACAAATTCCATTACATCCTGACGCAACCTTGGCCACCAAAAACGATGAGACAATAGCTCCAAGGTTGCTTTACTACCCGGGTTCCCAGCAAGTGCCGAATTATGATGTTCCTTTAATAATTCGAGACGCAGGTTTAACGGTACAAACAATTTCTCTGAGGGGCAAGAGACCGGGGCGTCCCCTTGGGCCTCTAACACCTTCCCCTCCAGAACAGAGTGTACCGCAGAGACAACCACTCCTCTTTGTAGAATGGGTACCGGATCACTCACATTACCCCCTCCAGGGAAACAACGAGATAGTGCATCTGCCTTGGTATTTTTTGCCCCAGAACAATAGGTAATAACGAAGTTAAACCTGGTAAAAAATAGCGACCACCTAGCTTGTCTAGGGGTGAGACGCTTAGCTGATTCGAGGTACAGAAGGTTTTTGTGGTCCGTAATCACAGTGACGGGGTGGATTGCCCCCTCTAAAAAGTGATGCCATTCTTCAAACGCTAGTTTAATAGCTAATAGTTCCCTATTGCCAATATCATAGTTCTTCTCTGCTGCAGATAGTTTTTTTTAGAAAAGAACGCACAAGGATGCCATTTGCCAGGAGACGGACCCTGAGACAGCACAGCCCCCACTCCCACCTCTGATGCATCAACTTCAACAATAAAAGGCTGGGAGACATCAGGTTGGATTAGTACAGGTGCCGAGGTAAACCTCTCTTTTAGAGAGGAAAAAGCTATTTTAGCGGCGTCAGACCATTTAGAAAAATCTGTCCACTTTCTAGTCATGTCAGTAAGGGGTTTTACAATCACCGAATAATTTTTAATGAACTTTCTATAAAAATTTGCGAAGCCCAAGAACCGTTGCAGTGCTTTGAGGTTCTCAGGAAGATCCCAATCTAAAATTGCCTGGACCTTCCTAGGATCCATATGGAACCCTGAAGCAGATAATAAATAACCTAGGAACTGTATTTCCTGAATGGCGAAGACACACTTTTCAATTTTAGCATATAATTTATTCGTCCGTAGGACCTGCAGTACCTGTCTGACATGCACCTCATGTGTTTTCAGATCAGACGAATAAATTAAAATATCATCTAGGTATATCACCACAAACCTGCCGATAACATGGCTAAAAATGTCATTAACGAAATGTTGGAAGACAGCAGGAGCAATGGTCAGACCGAAAGGCATGACTAGATTTTCATAATGCCCCTCAGGGGTGTTAAAAGCTGTCTTCCACTCATCCCCTTCCTTGATACGAATCAGATTGTAGGCCCCCCTAAGATCAAGTTTGGAGAACCACCTAGCACCCGCAATCTGATTAAACAGGTCAGGAATGAGAGGAAGAGGGTATGGGTCTTGGATAGTTATCCGGTTTAGTACGTGGAAATCTAGGCAAGGACGCAGGCCCCCATCTTTCTTTTTAACGAATAAAAACCCTGCAGCCACGGGTGAAGAAGAGGGTCTGATGTGTGCCTTAGCCAAGCTCTTGGAGATATAATCTTTCATGGCTTGTCTCTACGGACCCGAAAGATTATATAACATGGTCTTGGGTAATTTTGCACCGGGAATCAGGTTAACCGGGCAATCATAAGGACGGTGAGGTGGTAACTTCTGGCAACCCTTTTCAGAAAAAACGTCCTCAAAGTCTGAAACAAATGTAGGTAGGGTAGCTATGGAGGCGACTAAGCAATTGCTATTTAAGCAATTTTCTCTGCAATGCTCACTCCACTCCAATATCTCCCTGGCCTGCCAATCCACCACTGGATTGTGCGCTACCAACCAGGGAAGACCCAACACCACAGGAGTGGGAAGCCCCTCCAGAACATAACATGAAAGCCACTCGTTATGGTGGTCCCCTACCCGAAGGTGTAAGTTATGGACAATGTGAGTGAGGTTTCTCTGAGACAGAGGAGCAGAATCAATGGCGAATATGGGAATAGGTCTCTGTAGCGTACAGAGAGACAAACCCATAGTGTGGGCAAAATGGGCATCTATCAAATTAACTCCTGCTCCACTGTCTAGAAAAAAAGAAATAGTCTCCGTCTTAACACCAAAAACAACAACCACTGGCAACACAAATTGCGATGTTCGTATGGAGGAAACGTATACCCCCCGGCTGACATCCTCCACACAGCCTGGGGTTAGTAGTTTTCCGACGGTCTTTTGTTTTTGAGAAAGGAAGGACAGACATTAATAAAATGACCCCTCTCCCCACAGAAAAAACAAACCCCACGCCTACGGTGAGCCTCAGGAGGACGGACCTGATGAGTAGTTCCTCCTAGCTGCATAGGCTCGACTAAGTCCGTACAGACTAACTGCTGCTTGGGAGGGGTTACCAGTTGCTCCGGATTTTTCAATCTGTCCCTAAGACGTCTATCTATCCTGATAGAAAGGGACATAACCGCATCAAGGGAAAAGGGAGTCTCATACAGTGCAAGCGCATCCTTAATCCTTTCGGATAACCCAGAGCAGAACTGACTCCTGAGAGCCGGGTCGTTCCACTGAGTATCCGTAGCCCACCTACGGATTTCTGAGCAATACTCCTCTACTGGCCGCTCTCCCTGTAGGAGTCTCCGTAACTTTGATTCAGCCAGGGCGATTCGGTCAGGGTCATCATATATGAGACCCAAGGCCCCAAAAAATTCATCCACTGACCGGAGAGCCTGGGAATCAGTGGGTAAAGAGAACGCCCAGGATTGCGGGTCCCCCTGAAGCAGGGAAATAACAACCCCCACCCGCTGTTCTTCATTACCAGAAGAGTAAGGGCGCAGTTTAAAATATAATATACAGGCCTCACGGAACGTCACAAATTTGTCCCTTCCCCCAGAAAATCTGTCAGGAAGAGCAACCTTGGGTTCCGCAACAACCTGGTTACCTGTAGCAACCGCTGGGCTTGCGGTCTGTAGCAATTGCTGCTGTTGCTGGAGGACCGAAGCCTTCAATCCTGACACCTCCAAAGACAGGCCTTGAAGTTGCTTTGACAAAGCAGCAATTGGATCCATACTGGATTCTAAGTAGGTAGAAAGAAAAAGTTATTTATTTATTTTTTTACCTACACAAAATAAGGGCCAGATATAATGTAATGACCGGCGTCACGCAAAGGGAGGGAAATGGGAAGGCCCTGTCCAAGGGAGAGGGAAAGATGGTGACCCCTGACTCACCTTGCGGCTGGCACCTGACTGCCCTGATGTCCCTAGACGGGTTCCTCACCCGTACGCCGATCACGTGCCTAAACCCTGGCTTTCCCTAAGATGAGCCCTATGTAGTGAACGGGGCGGTGGGATCACTAGTCCGCACCACTGACACTAAGAGGAAAACACCAAGGAGAGGACAGACAATACAGACAAACATATAATCCCAGGTGGGCGACAACAGCAGACCACCAAGGTCCAACAGGGATCCGGAGGGTAACATTCTGGAACAACAACCAGGGAACACAGCCACACAGCTCCAGTGGGTCAGTATAGAAGTCCAGGCAGGAAGCTCTATATCTGGCAACCAGAGAAGTGAGAGATGGGAATATAAGGAGGTTGGGATTGCTGGACAAGAAACAGCTGAGGAGGAGAAGCTACGGATCCCTGAGTGAGCCAAAAAGGATTGCAAGGCAAACCCAGAAAACTACCATTAATAAACAGCACTGTCATTAGACATAGAGCGCGCAGCCACCCGCTGCGACTTCCTGACCCCAGGTATAACGGAGTCAGGCGTGGCTCTTGACATCCTCGTGACAGTGGGACGCCACCTAGAGCTGAACTCCCGAATAACTTAAATTTCGATCAGCCTACGAACTGCTGCATAGAATTATTACTATGAAATATTGACTCTTTCAGTCGCTCGAACTAATAATCGAATCGAAAAGTAAATAAGTGCATTATACTACCAAGAATTGGCGATTATATTAACCGAATATTTGGTGACTATTTAATCGAGAACTTTGCTTCGGTGAATCATTGATAACCAGATTTGATCGTGGTGGATATGCCAAGCACCTATACGCTGTCTGACCTATGTGATAATTAGTTAATCCATACCTCAAGTGATTTTTATCTCAATCGTCATTTTTGTGATGTTTTATGCATTTGTTTTTTAATTTCTGTACAATTTACATATCTTGTATGACTTTTTAATATCATGATTTTTTAAATATTGTGACATATGAATTATTAACAGTTGAACTTAAAGGGATTCTGTCACCAGGTTTGACCCCTGTCAGCTAAACATATGCTGATGTTCAGGGCGTCTTCACGATTCCTAATGTGGGCTTATAAATGTCATCTGTGGGCTTATTTAGCTAAAAAACAGCTATTACTAACCTGTCAGTCAAACAAATAAGGTACCCAAGGGGATGTTAATGGGTGCAAGATGCCCGCCGCACCCACCGCTGTTCGTGCCCAGCGCCGCCTTTCCGGACTTCTGCGCCGCCTCCTAATCCTCTGTGCAGCCTCTCGCTCTACCTCCCACCCCCCTCCTTTTGCTGTAAGATCTCGCGCATACAGGGGTTGAGCGAAGTGCCGACGCATGCGCACTTCGCTGTAAGAAGCCAAATGGAGAAGTCCGCACGGGCGCATCAGGCAGAGCCCTGTGCGCAAGCGCGAGATCTTACAGCAGAAGGAGGGGGGAGGGAGGGAGAGCGAGAGGCGGCACAGAGGATTAGGAGGCGGCGCAGAAGTACGGAAAGGCAGCGCTGGGCACGAACGGCGGTGGGTGTGGCGGGCATCTTGCATCGATTAACATCCCCTTGGGCACCTTATTTGTTTGACTGACAGGTTAGTAAAAGCTGTTTTTTAGCCAAATAAGCCCACAGATGACATTTATAAGCCCACATTAGGAATCGTGAAGACGCCCTAAACATCAGCATATGTTTAGCTGACAGGGGTCAAACCTGGTGACAGAATCCCTTTAAATAAAGTAGTTTGTTTAAGCAGCCCTCCAGATATATGAGTGCCATATCTTCTATTACTTTGTTCTGGTTCTTACCTGCCGATCCAGTAGCTGTTTATGGTCTCCTCTTTTCCCTGTATCTAGGCCGGGTCAGACTCCTGTTCTTCCGTATCTTGGAGGAACAGGTTGTCTCATGCCCTTTCATTATCTATAAAGTTGTTCAGGGATTCCAGGGCCCGAGGTTCCTGGGTATGAGTCGTCCTACCATCTGGGTCCGCTCATACAGTGTGAGGAGTCAGGGCCAGGATAAGGGTTGCTGTAGGAGGTGACCTGCTCCCTTTTCCCTGTGTCCAGGCCTAGTTGTCATCCCCGTTTTCCTTTCGGTGTTCAGTGGAGAGTTTTCCCCCATTCCCCACCGTGACAGTATGTCAAACTAAGACCTCTCTGTATTGTCCTTCTGATGAGGGTGTCATCATGTGTCGCCTGCCATTTTCTGGCACGCATGCTTATCCTCCGGAGGGAGGGTGAAAGGGGATTTTCTGTTAACGGTGTGGTTCTCGGCAACAGTGGTTGCCATTGTTGTGTGAACCGTTACTTGTGTTTGAATCTCCCCTCGTCCATTTCTCATTGGTTCCTGACTCTTGTGCCGTGTGTGCTGGCTGCATTCCTTTTGCACTGGCTTTGGTGTTTGCTGGTTGGAGGATGCTTGCTGGCAGCAACCTTGTGTCTGAACTGGTTCTGAGTTTGGATGCAGTGTTCAGTGTGGTCTCTCCTGGTTGTTTGTTGGCTGGCTGGCTGCCTGTTTCCTGGTTGGTGGTTCAGGCATGCTGGTGGCCATTTTGGGTGACTTACTTGTGCTGACGCGGATCTTTACCTATTTCCCCACCCCCGCTTTGTTTTTGGTGTTCCACCTAGTTTCTCCGTTTAGTTTTGGGGAGGGCTTTGAGGGGGAGGAGTGTCATTGCTATGTCTTGGTCCCAGTGTAGTATGCTGTGACACGTCTGCCATGCATGCAGTTGCCAGGGGCAACGTGTTGTTTCAGCAAGTGTGTGCTCTCCTCCTGTTTCCTGGCCTCTCCCCAGTCTGGTGGTTATGGGGTTAAGGTGTGGATCTGGGTGTGGTCTCATGGCTCTACTTATCCTATTGCTGTGAGCGTGAGGTTTGTTGTATTCCAGCCTTGGTTGGTGCTAGAGCCATGCTCCTGTCATGGATAATCCATCTGTCCAGTGTGAGGGTCACCTAGTTTAACATCGATGTCTTCCCGATGTCCTCTCTATGTCTCTTACCCTACCTTCCCTTCACTATCCGTTTACATGTATGGTGTTGTTTATGTATGGGTGGGTGTTGTTATGTCTAGTTTGGTGTTACATGTCTGGTCTGTCTATGGTGTTTGCTCAGTCCTGCATGGATGCTAGACATCTCCCTGTGAATCTGTGCCTTCGGTGAGAGGGCCCCAGGGTTCTACAGGGAACTACAAATCAGTGAGCAGCTCTGCCTGGTGCCTTCATGCATCCTGTCCGCATGGGGGTCCAGGCGGTTACTGGTGTGCTGGTTCCCATGTTTGGTGTTTGTACTGTGTCCTGTTTGGTGTGTGGGCCCCAGTACATATGCAGAGGTTCCAGTCGTGTGGCTGCGGCAAGTGTGTTGTTCTGGTTCTTACCTGCCGATCCAGTAGCTGTTCATTGGCTCCTCTTTTCCCTGCATCTAGGCCAGGTCAGATTCCTGTTCTTCCGTATCTTGGAGGAACAGGTTGTCTCACGCCGTTTCATTATCTTTAGGGCTGTCCAGGGATTCCAAGGTCCGAGGTTACTGGGTATGAGTCGTCCTACCATCTGGGTCCACTCATACGGTGTAAGGAGTCAGGGCCAGGAATAGGAGTATGACCTGCTCCCTTTTCCCTGTGTCCAGGCGTGGTTCTCATCCCCATTTCCCTTTCAGTGTTTGGAGGGGAGTTTTCCCCCATTCCCCACCATGACACCACCTTTCATTTTCCAAAGGAGTTGTCAAAAATTAAAGGTGAAATCTGATAGGTTGCTATGGGCAACTAAGCCAGTTCTACTTTACACCAGTTTGATAAATGACACCGTAAGTTTCTATATAGGCTTATTGCCAGCACAGCACCTAGCATTCTGCTGCTGAACAATTGCACTTTTTTTTTCCAAACCCGTTTTTGTTAATGCACTAAATGATAGCAAAATACATTTTAAGAAAATAATGCCATTTTTATACTAGTGAAATTAAATCCAGATTACACTGCAGATCGAAATATTACTGCCTTTCCTGCATCATTATATTGGTGGTGGTGGGGAAATCATCACAAGTTTGCAACATGTTTCTTAGTACAGAAAGGTTCTTCTTGAAATTGTGGTTTTAAACGCAAATAACACAGTAGACAGAAACCTTACTGTCCTTTCCTGCATCATTATATTGATGCTGTGGGGAGAGGGAATAATCACATTACATGTTTGCAACGTGTATATTAATAGTAAAAGATCTTTTTTTGAATCTGCATTTTTTTAATTCAAGTAACATGTAGACAGAAATCTTACCGACCTTTCCTACATCATCTTGTTGTTGGTTTGGAGGTGGTATAATCGTATTACATAGTTGAATAATGCGATTTATACAACAGAAATTATAACCCAGCATTGTGAAATGCAAATTACACAGTAGACAGAAATATTACTGCCACCAACACTGCATAAATGTGCCTCTGTCTAAATTACACTAAAAACACTTGCAAAATCCTAGTAGCGTTCCATAATTTGTGTGACTGTCTACCAAACCCATGACTTTTCATTTAGGAAAATCATTAGTTTTGATTATGACTCATAATAAAATGCCTGGAATATTGACGAGTTCAAAATGAAAGACCCAGGCCTCATCCTCCCAGAGCCAGAATGTGGGGAGTAGCAGCAGCCATCCAAGCAGTAACAGTAGTAGCAGTAGTAGACCACAGTTTTCCTTGGCCTCTGAAGGAGCTCCCAATGAAATATCAGTCTGAGAAAAGTGGTGGGGAGGGCGAGGACTCTGCTGATTGTGTGTTGGACAGGGCCTGGAAGCTGGATAAGGGTGCTGAGGAGGAGGAAGTGGATACGGTATATCAGAGTAGGTGTTGGCTGTGGTGGCAATAAAGAGTGGAGGCAATGTATGCCTAAGATCTCAGAAACGATATAGCAGGCTTGATTAAAACTGTAAAAAAACAGATGTGCGCACCATAGGGTGATTCTGTGCAGACAATTTAATAAACGGAAAATAAATTACAAGGCTCACCTTGCGTAGTTGTGCAAATGTAGGCACAACACTATTAGCAGCTTAACAGGAGGATCTGGACGCCTGGGAATGGCGGTATGCAGCCACGGGATCACAAGAGATCTTCTTGAAGGAGAAGCCTGAAGTCCCCAGGAAGACAAATAGCATAAGGAAATAGAGATGGCCCGAATAGTTCGCCGGCGAATAGTTCCCAGGTAACATAGCTTGTTCGCGTTCGCCGCGGCGGGCGAACATATGCGATGTTCGGTCCGCCCCCTATACATCATCATTGAGTAAACTTTGACCCTGTACCTCACAGTCAGCAGACACATTCCAGCCAATCAGCAGCAGACCCTCCCTCCCAGACCCTCCCGCCTCCCGGACAGTATCCATTCATTCGGAATCTGCCTTCTCAGTGAGAGGAGGGAGAGTGCTTCTGCTGCTGATTCAATAGGGAAAGCGTTAGCTAGGGCATTGTTCTGTGTCCACAGACTCATCTGCTGTAAGGACAGCGTCCTGACAGCATCCCAAAAAGCGTCCTGAAAGCATCCCAAAAGTTTTGAGAATTACATAAATATTGGAAATTGGAAAAGTTGCTGCTTAAGTTTTTATAATAGCAATTTGCATATACTCCAGAATGTTATGAAGAGTGATCAGATGAATTGCATAGTCCTTCTTTGCCATGAAAATTAACTTAATCCCAAAAAAACCTTTCCACTGCATTTCATTGCTGTCATTAAAGGACCTGCTGAGATCATTTCAGTAATTGTCTTGTTAACTCAGGTGAGAATGTTGATGAGCACAAGGCTGGAGATCATTATGTCAGGCAGATTGGGTTAAAATGGCAGACTTGACATGTTAAAAGGAGGGTGATGCTTGAAATCATTGTTCTTCCATTGTTAACCATGGTGACCTGCAAAGAAACACATGCAGCCATCATTGCGTTGCATAAAAATGGCTTCACAGGCAAGGATATTGTGGCTACTAAGATTGCACCTCAATCAACAATTTATAGGATCATCAAGAACGTCAAGGAAAGGTTAAATTTTTGTTAAGAAGGCTTCAGGGCGTCCAAGAAAGTCCATCAAGCGCCAGGATCGTCTCCTAAAGAGGATTCAGCTGTGGGATCGGAGTGCCACCAGTGCAGAGCCTGCTCAGGAATGGCAGCACGCAGGTGTGAGCGCATCTGCACGCACAGTGAGGCGAAGACTTTTGGAAGATGGCCTGGTGTCAAGATGGGCAGCAAAGAAGCCACTTCTCACAAAAAAAAACATCAGGGACAGATTGATCTTCTGCAGAAAGTTTGGTGAATGGACTGCTGAGGACTGGGGCAAAGTCATATTCTCCGATGAAGCCTCTTTCCGATTGTTTGGGGCATCTGGAAAAAGGCTTGTCCGGAGAAGAAAAGGTGAGCGCTACCATCAGTCCTGTGTCATGCCAACAGTAAAGCATCCTGAGACCATTCATGTGTGGGGTTACTTCTCATCCAAGGGAGTGGGCTCACTCACAATTTTGCCCAAAAACACAGCCATGAATAAAGAATGGTACCAAAACACCCTCCAACAGCAACTTCTTCCAACAATCCAACAACAGTTTGGTGAAGAACAATGCATTTTCCAGCATGATGGAGCACCGTGCCATAAGGCAAAAGTGATAACTAAGTGGCTCGGGGACCAAAACATTGACATTTTGGGTCCATGGCCTGGAAACTCCCCAGATCTTAATCCCATTGAGAACTTGTGGTCAATCCTCAAGAGGCGGGTGGACAAACAAAAACCCACTAATTCCGACAAACTCCAAGAAGTGATTATGAAAGAATGGGTTGCTATCAGTCAGGAATTGGCCCAGAAGTTGATTGAGAGCATGCCCAGTCGAATTGCAGAGGTCCTGAAAAAGAAGGGCCAACACTGCAAATACTGACTCTTTGCATAAATGTCATGTAATTGTCAATAAAAGCCTTTGAAACGTATGAAGTGCGTGTAATTATATTTCACTACATCACAGAAACAACTGAAACAAAGATCTAAAAGCAGTTTAGCAGCAAACTTTGTGAAAACTAATATTTGTGTCATTCTCAAAACTTTTGGCCACGACTGTACATATATTGCAGTTGCCTGCCCGTGTGTGAGAGGAGGGACAGTGCTGCTTGCTGCTGCTGATTCAATAGGGAAAGCGTTAGCTAGGGCAGTGTTCTGTGTCCACAGACTCCTGACAGCATCCCAAAAAGCCCTTTTCAGGGCTGGTACCTCAGTCTGCTTTTTTTATTTTATTTTATATATACATATATTGCAGTTGCCTGCCCGTGTGTGAGAGGCTGCAGGCTCAGTCACAGACAGTACTGTGTGCACACCATTCATACAGGGTGTGACAGAAAATACCTCACAGATAAAAAAAATTCTATTTAATATTTTTCTGTGATCTAATCCCATTTGCAAGCCCGTGTTTGTCAGGCCCACACAGACTGTATTGTGGCCACTGGCTAGTGGCTAGACTTCCACTTATACTGTTACAGGGTGTCATTCACTCACAAATACCTCGCAGATAAAAAAAAAATATATTTAATATTTTTCTGTGATCTAATCCTATTTGCAAGCCCGTGTGTGTCAGGCCCACACAGACTGTATTGTGGCCACTGGCTAGTGGCTAGACTTCCACTTAAACCGTTACAGGGTGTCATTTACTCACAAATACGTCGCAGATAAAAAAAATATTCTATTTAATATTTTTCTGTGATCTAATCCCATTTGCAAGCCCGTGTTTGTCAGGCCCACACAGACTGTATTGTGGCCACTGGCTAGTGGCTAGACTTCCACTTATACTGTTACAGGGTGTCATTCACTCACAAATACCTCGCAGATAAAAAAAAATTATATTTAATATTTTTCTGTGATCTAATCCCATTTGCAAGCCCGTGTGTGTCAGGCCCATACAGACTGTATTGTGGCCACTGGCTAGTGGCTAGACTTCCACTTATACCGTTACAGGGTGTCATTTACTCACAAATACCTCGCAGATAAAAAAATATTCTATTTAATATTTTTCTGTGATCTAATCCCATTTGCAAGCCCGTGTGTGTCAGGCCCACACAGACTGTATTGTGTCCACTGGCTAGTGGCTAGACTTCCACTTATACTGTTACAGGGTGTCATTCACTCACAAATACCTCGCAGATAAAAAAAATATATATTAAATATTTTTCTGTGATCTAATCCCATTTGCAAGCCCGTGTGTGTCAGGCCCACACAGACTGTATTGTGGCCACTGGCTAGTGGCTAGACTTCCACTTATACCGTTACAGGGTGTCATTTACTCACAAATACCTCGCAGATAAAAAAAAATTCAATTTAATATTTTTCTGTGATCTAATCCCATTTGCAAGCCCGTGTTTGTCAGGCCCACACAGACTGTATTGTGGCCACTGGCTAGTGGCTAGACCTCCACTTATACCGTTACAGGGTGTCATTTACTCACAAATACCTCGCAGATAAAAAAAAATTATATTTAATATTTTTCTGTGATCTAATCCCATTTGCAAGCCCGTGTGTGTCAGGCCCACACAGACTGTATTGTGTCCGCTGGCTAGTGGCTAGACTTCCACTTATACTGTTACAGGGTGTCATTCACTCACAAATACCTCGCAGATAAATAAAAATTCTATAAAAATTTTTTCTGTGATATAATCCCAGTTGCAAACCAGTGTGTGTCAGGCCCACACAGACTGTACTGTGCCCACTGCCCACCACTCATATAGGGTGGCACAGTACCTTGCACGCATAGTAACACTTATCTAATAAAAAATGACAGGCAGAGACAGGCCACGCCGCAGGGGCCGTCGTGTTCATGGTGCTTTGATTTCCACTGGCCCTGGAATAATGCCCAGTGTTCAGAGGCCACGTACCCTGAACCCAAAAAATTCTGAGAAAATAGTTGACTGGCTTACAAAGGACACCCAATCTTCAACAGCTTCCGCTAAGAACCTTGACGCACCATCCTCCTCCAGCTCAGCTTTGGTCACCTGCTCTCAAGTTACCACTCTCCCGCCCGCCGCCACCACCACCACCACTACCACCACAGCCACCACAGCCGCTTCACTTGATCCCTCAGAGGAGTTATTTACACATCATTTGGATGAAATTAGTGATGCGCAACCATTATTGCCAGAGGATGGAGATAACAGGGATATGTCTCAGTCAGGCAGCATTACACACATGGACGTACAGTGTGATGATGATGATGATGTTGTACCCGCTGCTGCTTCCTTTGCTGAGGTGTCAGATACAAGTGAAGTGGTTGATGATGACGATGTGTCCGTGGATTCCACGTGGGTGCCTGCTCGAAGAGAAGAAGAAGAGGGGGAAAGTTCAGAAGGGGAGACAGAGAGAAGGAGGAGACGAGTTGGAAGCAGGGGGAGGTCGTCGCAAGGAGCTAGTGGCACAGTCAGACAGCATGTATCGGCATCCGGGGTCAGCCAGACAGCACGCCAATCAACACATGCTGCTGCCACCACCAGAATGCCGTCATTGCAAAGCTCAGGAGTGTGGCATTTCTTTTGTATGTCTGACTCTGACAACAGCGATGCCATTTGCAACCTGTGCCAAAAGAAACGGAGTCGTGGGAAATCCAACATCCACCTAGGTACAACTGCTTTGCGAAGGCACATGATCGCACATCACAAACGCCTATGGGATCAACAAATGATGCCGAGTAGAAGCAGCACACAAGCTCAAAGCCACCATCCTCCTCCTGGTCCAGCATCTTCAGCCACGTCAACCACTGCTGTCCTCCTTACCCCCTCTCAACCACCCGCCACTCCGCCTCTAACCTTCAGCAGTTCCATCTCATCTGCCCACAGTCAGGTGTCTGTAAAGGAAATGTTTGAGCGTAGGAAGCCAATGTCCTAGAGTCACCCCCTTGCCCGGCGTCTGACAGCTGGCTTGACGGAACTCTTAGCCCGCCAGCTTTTACCATACCAGCTGGTGGAGTCTGAGGCCTTCAAAAAATTTGTCGCTATTGGGACACCACAGTGGAAGGTACCCGGACGAATTTCTTTTTCAAAAAAGGCAATCCCAAACCTCTACTCAGTGATTGAAAAGGAAGTCATGGCATCTCTGGCATGCAGTGTTGGGGCAAGGGTCCATCTGACCACTGATACCTGGTTTTCAAAGCACGGTCAGGGCAGGTATATCACCTACACTGCGCATTGGGTCAACCTGCTGACGGCTGACAAGCATGGAATGCGTGTCTCTGCAGCGGAGTTGGTGACACCGCCACGACTTGCAGGCAGGCCTACTGCCACCTCCTCTACTCCTCCTACTCCATCCTCTTCCATAACCTCCTCGGCTGAGTCCTCTTCTGCTGCGGCGTCTGGCTGCACATCAACTGAATCCCCCCAGCTCCCCAGGGGCTATTCCACATCCCAGATACGACAGTGTCATGCTGTCTTGGGGTTGACTTGCCTGAAAGCAGAGAGCCACACCGGACCAGCACTCCTGTCCGCCCTGAACGTACATGTGGATCGGTGGCTGACCCCGCACCAACTGGAGATCGGCAAAGTGGTGTGTGACAATGGAAGCAATTTGTTGGCGGCATTGAATTTGGGCCAGTTGTCACATGTGCCGTGCAGGGCACACGTGTTGAATCTCATCGTACAACGCTTTGTGTCTAAGTACCCAGGCTTACAGGACGTCCTCAAGCAGGCCAGGAAGGTGTGTGGCCATTTCAGGCGTTCCTACACGGCAATGGCGCACTTTTCAGACATTCAGTGCCGAAACAACATGCCAGTGAGGCGCTTGGTTTGCGACAGCCCGACACGTTGGAATTCAACACTCCTAATGTTCGACCGCCTGCTCCAACAAGAAAAAGCCGTCAACGAGTATTTGTATGACCGGGGTGCTAGGACAGCCTCTGCGGAGCTGGGAATTTTTTTGACACGTTACTGGACGCTCATGCGCAATGCCTGTAGGCTCATGCGTTCTTTTGAGGAGGTGACAAACCTAGTCAGTCGCACCGAAGGCATCATCAGCGACCTCATCCCATTTGTTTTCTTCCTGGAGAGTGCCCTGCGAAGAGTGCTGGATCTGGCTGTAGATGAGCATGAAGAGGAAGAGTTGTGGTCACCATCACCACCAGAAATAGCCTTGTCATCATCGCTTGCTGGACCTGCGGCAACGCTGGAAGAGGAGTGTGAGGAAGAGGAGTCAGAGGAAGAATGTGGCTTTGAGGAAGAGGAAGACCAACCACAGCAGGCATCCCAGGGTGCTCGTTGTTGTCACCTATTTGGGACCCGTGGTGTTGTACGTGGCTGGGGTGAAGAACAGACCGTCAATGACATCAGTGAGGTCGAGGAACGGGAAATGAGTAGCTCGGCATCCAACCTTGTGCAAATGGGGTCTTTCATGCTGTCATGTCTGTTGAGGGACCCTCGTATAAAAAGGATGAAGGAGAACGACCTGTACTGGGTGGCCACGCTACTAGACCCCCGGTATAAGCAGAAAGTGGCGGAAATTTTACCAACTTACCGAAAGTCAAAAAGGATGCAGCAGTTCAAAACAAAACTAAAAAATATGCTTTACACAGCTTATAAGGGGGATGTCACAGCACAACGGGAATCTAACAGGGGAAGAGGTGAAAGTAATCCTCCTCCTACCACGACCACGGCGGCAAGGACAGGACGCTTTACAGATGTGTTGTTGATGGAGGACATGCAGAGCTTTTTCAGTCCTACACATCGCCACAGCCCTTCGGGATCCAGCCTTAGAGAACGGCTTGACCGACAGGTAGCAGACTACCTCGCCTTAACTGCAGATATCGACACTCTGAGGAGTGATGAACCCCTTGACTACTGGGTGTGCAGGCTTGACCTGTGGCCTGAGCTATCCCAGTTTGTGATAGAACTTCTGGCCTGCCCCGCTTCAAGTGTCCTGTCAGAAAGGACCTTCAGTGCAGCAGGAGGCATTGTCACTGACAAAAGAAGTCGCCTCGGTCAAAAAAGTGTTGATTACCTCACCTTCATTAAGATGAATGAGGCATGGATCCCGAAGGGACTGACAGTGGGGGATACGTTTGACTAACAAAGGGCCTGATGACATGCCTTGGCCTCAAAATAGTCCCCACGCTGCTGTATTTAATGTCTGCATACCGGATGACTTTCGTGAATTCTCCGCCACCAACTAGGGTTCAAGCCGCAATGTTTTAGTCACCTTTCTGCCTTGAAAACATAAATTTTTCCGGCCGCTGCTACAACAGCGGCTGCAACAATAATATTATTTTTCAGGCATGTGTACATGCATAATTTTTCGGGCCTCTGGTGCTGCATTGTGGCTGCAAAAACAAAACAAAAAAAAAAGGCACATACAAGTGTCAATTCCCCTTCGTGATCGTTACCTTGTTGTGGTGAAGGGGCTGGTATATCACAATGAAGCGATCATCACCTCTATGAGTGTGTTGGCAATGTTGCCACACCCCAGATGATAAGGCCGTTGCTTCATTATGATCAGACCAAAAGCGATCGGCTGGATAATTTTTCATAGAAAAAACCTAATTTTTTTAATATATTTTTTTTTAAAGTTGTATGGGTGGGTTTTTAATACATAAAATAAAAAAATCATAATAAAGTCTCTTAATAGTTTATTAGAAATAATGCAGACAATTTAAAAAATCCCCATCAATTCCAATACAAAGCAAGTACAAAGCTCAGAACTAAATTATTCCAGGATGTCATAATGGTTCGTTAATTCGACAATGGTTAATCAATTCGACACACGTCCCCGGATAGGGGACGCAACAGGGATTAAACTGATGGGAATAGTACTAGTTAAGACACCACTCATATAGGGTGTCACAGCACATTGCTCCGTGCACGCGCAGTGCCCCAACTTGGGACTGAGTAAGAGGACCGACCAAGCTGCTTTTTCCATCTCCCGCTTCCTAAAATCAATTCATTTTGGTGTATCAGAGTTTGGTCTGTCACTGTGAAGGCAGTCGAAGGTACCCGGCCTAAATTTTTTTTCACAAAAGGCAATCCCACCCTGATATGGGACGTAACAGGGATTAAACTGATGACCGTGGCGTGGATTCAAACAAAGAGGAGGGAGCCAGCATTTTTTTAACCATCTCCCCGTTCGAAAAATCTATTTAATAAATTGACCCCAGATTGGGGACGTAACAGGGATTAAACTGATGAGAAGAGAGAACTACAGAAAATAGCACTCATATCGGGTGTGACAGTAAATTGCACGGTGCAGACGCAGTGACCGTGGCGTGGATTCAAACAAAGGGGAGGGAGCCAGCATTTTTTTTAACCATCTCCCCGTTCGAAAAATCTATTTGATAAATTGACCCCAGATTGGGGACGTAACAGGGATTAAACTAATGAGAAGAGAGAACTACAGAAAATACCACTCATATCGGGTGGGGCAGTAAATTGCAAGGCGCAGACGCAGTGACCGTGGCGTGGATTCAAACAAAGGGGAGGGAGCCAGCATTTTTTTTAACCATCTCCCCGTTGGAAAAATCTATTTAATAAATTGACCCCAGATTGGGGACGTAACAGGGATTAAACTGATGAGAAGAGAGAACTACAGAAAATACCACTCATATCGGGTGGGGCAGTAAATTGCACGGCGCAGACGCAGTGACCGTGGCGTGGATTCAAACAAAGGGGAGGGAGCCAGCATTTTTTTTAACCATCTCCCCGTTCGAAAAATCTATTTAATAAATTGACCCCAGATTGGGGACGTAACAGGGATTAAATTGATGAGAAGAGAGAACTACAGAAAATACCACTAATATCGGGTGGGGCAGTAAATTGCACGGCGCAGACGCAGTGACCGTGGCGTGGATTCAAATAAAGGGGAGGGAGCCAGCATTTTTTTTAACCATCTCCCCGTTGGAAAAATCTATTTAATAAATTGACCCCAGATTGGGGACGTAACAGGGATTAAACTGATGAGAAGAGAGAACTACAGAAAATACCACTCATATCGGGTGGGGCAGTAAATTGCACGGCACAGACGCAGTGACCGTGGATTCAAACAAAGGGGAGGGAGCCAGCGTTTTTTTAAACATCTCCCAGTTCGAAAAACCTATTCAATTCACCTTTCGGGGACCCTTGGTGTTGTACGTGGCTGGGTGGAGGAAGAAACCTTCAATGACATCAACGGGACATGGCTAGCTTGGTATCCAACCTTGAACAAATGGGGAGTTTGCGGTTGGGCAAATGGACTGTTTGCGGTGCATCAAAAGGGGAGTTTGGTCTGTCAATGTCTGTGAAGCGGGCGTAACCCTTACACTACCTGATCGATACAACATCATACCTGATCGTATACACACACTGGATGTTTTAAACCACGTTGTTAAAAAAAAATTGGATTGTTAGGTGATTTATGCCCTTTATGGATTAAAATCCAACTCTGCGTCAACTACATAATATTCCATGGGAGTTTTGCCATGGATCCCCCTCCGGCATGCCACAGTCCAGGTGTTAGTCCCCTTGAAACAACTTTTCCATCACTACTGTGGCTAGAAAGAGTCCCGTGGGTTTTAAAATTCACCTGCCTATTGAAGTCTATGGCGGTTCGCCCGGTTTGCCCGTTCGCAAACATTTGCAGAAATTCTTTTTATGTTCGCAACATCACTATAAGGAAAGCAGAGAAGTCCCTCGGCGTAAAAATCCGTCAAACAGGTGCCAGGATCAGATGTAAAATCTTTTATTGCAGTGATACAATGCGTTTCGGGGAATCACTCCCCTTCATCAGGTACAAAGAAGCTGCACAAGTTTTAGTAACAAAAAGACACACATATTTATACCTGCAAGCACCACCTACAAGGGGGGGGGGGGTCACAGGTCAAAGGAGGTGTTCCCTACATAGATTCGTAACAAGTGTATTATGTATTTTAACCCAGTTCTCATAGACAACTGATAGTGTCTATAAACTTGTTTTTCTCTCACCGTAGAAAATCTAATTTGACAATGCTCATTGTTTGTTTAAAGCAAATTTCATAATCATGTGACAAAATAGGGTCGGCACTTAAAGAGCAATTAACAGCGCATCAGAAAGCGCAACTAGAGCGCCTGGTGTAGCGCATATTAATGATGTGATTCTACTACGAGTTCCGGACCCGCATCACATGAGCGGGGCCGGATCACGTGAAGACCGTTGCCAAGTGACAGAGACGCTCTGGTGGTACGAGAGCAGTCTGCTGTCTAAGATCATGTCTCGTGTTCCGGGCCAGCATCAGATGATCGGGGCCGGGTCACGTGAGGGCCACTGCTAGGTAACAGGGACGCTTCTGTTGTATAGAAGCAGTCCACTGTTACGGAGGCAAGAGCAGGATAAAAGGGCCATACAGCCAAAGCTGGGAAAACCAAATTAGGTCATGAATATGGTGAGGCTCCTATATATATATATATATATATATATAAACGAGCAGCATCTATAAATGATCTGATTAAAAAATCACAAAGGATAAACTCATACAATTAAATACATACGATTAAATAAAATTAAATCAAATAATGATAAGACAATAAAATGCATATATATCCCGCTAGTTCATACATGAATATAAATATAAAATACCACGTAAAAATCACATAAAAAGTTCCTTCTGGTAGTGCAGGCGTCAGAGCACGTCCAGAAAGAATAATAAGGTGATGGATGATAATAAGGGTCTTGGTGAACAATCACCACCGCACCATCTGTTCACTGGGAGTGGACTCATGGACACGTGCGTATATGCATGGGATTGCACAGGCGCACAAATACACAAACACACACCCCCAGGATTCAAACTGTTCAATCTGTAGATCCAGAACATTTTGCGTCTTTTAATTGTTTGCATAATATTCCGGCTGTCTGTATGAATCTGTTCTATGGGCAAAACAGAAATACTTGAAAAAAGACCCTGATGTTTATCAGTAACTTGTCTTGACACACTATGCTGCATGAACTTCTTTTTAATATTTGAGCGGTGCTTGTTCAGCCTATTGCGCAATGTTTGTGTGGTGCGTCCCACATACTGTAATCCACACTGACATTCAAGTATGTAGATCACGTTTTTGGACCCACAATCCAATTGTTGTTTAATATAGAAAATTTCTCCAGTGTTGTTATTTCGGAATGAGGTGGAATTGCATATGGAGAGGCAACACAAACATTTGGGTTGTTTGCATTTTGAACTGCCTACTAATCTCGATGGCAAAAAAGAGCTGACAGTTGATACCGCTCTTTTAATGTGCTGTTCACGCAGTTTACTGGGTGCCAATAGATTTTTTTAGGGTTTTTTCTCTTCTAAACGTCAGAGGTGGACGAGTTGGTAAAGATTTACCTATGAATGGGTCTTTTTTGAGGATGTGCCAGTGTTTAGAGAGTATATTTCTCACATCTTTGTGATTGCTACTATAAGTGGTAATGAAATTGGCACCCCATTTCTCTTTTTGTTGCTGTTCCTCACCTGTCTGATGTTTTTTGCTGACTGAGTAAGATCCTTGGCTCTATTATAGGCTGCCTCAATAACTCCATGAGGGTAGCCTTTCTTCAGGAATCTCCTACGTATTATTTTACTTTGTAGGATAAAGTCCCTGGTGAGGGAACAATTCCTTCGTAATCTTTTGAATTGTCCAAAAGGGATATTTGTCTTCCTTTTTTTAAAATGGTAGCAATCACAAAGATGTGAGAAATATACTCTCTAAACACTGGCCCATCCTCAAAAAAGACCCATTCATAGGTAAATCTTTACCAACACGTCCACCTCTGACGTTTAGAAGAGCAAGAACCCTAAAAAATCTATTGGCACCCAGTAAACTGCGTGAACAGCACATTAAAAGAGCGGTATCAACTGTCAGCTCTTTTTTGCCATCGAGATTAGTAGGCAGTTCAAAATGCAAACAACCCAAATGTTTGTGTTGCCTCTCCATACGCAATTCCACCTCATTCCGAAATAACAATAACACTGGAGAAATTTTCAATATTAAACAACAATTGGATTGTGGGTCCAAAAATGTGATCTACATACTTGAATATCAGTGTGGATTACCGTATGTGGGACGCACCACACAAACATTGCGCAATAGGCTGAACAAGCACCGCTCAAATATTAAAAAGAAGTTCATGCAACATAGTGTGTCAAGACATGTTACTGATAAACATCAGGGTCTTTTTTCAAGTATTTCTGTTTTGCCCATAGAACAGATTCATACAGACAGCCGGAATATTATGCAAACAATTAAAAGACGCAAAATGTTCTGGATCTACAGATTGAACAGTCTGAATCCTCACGATTTAAATGAGGCTTTCAAAATCAATTTGTAATTTCCAGATACACTGTAGTATGGCTAAGGCCTCTTTCACACTTGCGTTGTTGGGATCCGGCATGCACTTCCGTTGCCGGAGGTGCCCGCCGGATCCGGAAAAAACGCAAGTGTACTGAAAGCATTTGAAGACGGAACCGTCTTCAAAATGCTTTCAGTGTTACTATGGCACCCAGGACGCTATTAAAGTCCTGGCTGCCATAGTAGGAGCGGGGAGCGGGGGAGCGGTATACTTACAGTCCGTGCGGCTCCAGGGGCGCTCCAGAATGACGTCAGAGCGCCCCATGCGCATGGATGACGTGTCCAATGCGATCACATGATCCATGCGCTTGGGGCGCCCTGACGTCACTCTGGAGCGCCCGGGGAGCCGCACGGACGGTAAGTATACTGCTCCCCCGCTCCCCGCTACACTTTACCATGGCTGTCAGGACTTTAGCGTCCCGGCAGCCATGGTAACCACTCTGAAAAAGCTAAATGTCGGCTCCGGCAATGCGCCGAAACAACGTTTAGCTTAAGGCCGGATCCGGATGAATGCCTTCCAATGGGCATTAATTCCGGATCCGGCCTTGCGGTAAGTGTTCCGGATTTTTGGCCGGAGCAAAAAGCGCAGCATGCTGCGGTATTTTCTCCGGCCAAAAAACGTTCCGTTCCGGAACTGAAGACATCCTGAACGGATTTCTCTCCATTCAGAATGCATTAGGATAATCCTGATCAGGATTCTTCCGGCATAGAGCCCCGACGACGGAACTCTATGCCGGAAGACAATAACGCAAGTGTGAAAGAGCCCTTACAATAACAAACATGTACGCCACTAAAGTAGGGTAAAAAAGATCTTCACAATACTGTTCACTGCCTATACCAGACCCAGATAATTGTTCATTTTTATACCAGAGAGATTTTTTGGGTTTTACATCCCCGCCCCATATGATCAGATGGTTTCATTATTAGGCCTCACCAGTGGATTTGGTGACAATCACACTGCCTGGCATCCTGGGGGTGTGTGTTTGTGTATTTGTGCGCCTGTGCAATCCCATGCATATGTGCACGTGTCCATGAGTGCACTCCCAGTGAACAGACGGTGCGGTGGTGATTGTTCACCAAGACCCTTATTATCATCCATCACCTTATTATTCTTTCTGGACGTGCTCTGACGCCTGCACTATCAGAAGGAACTTTTTATGTGATTTTTACGTGGTATTTTATATTTATATTCATGTATGAACTAGCGGGATATATATGCATTTTATTGTCTTATCATTATTTGACTTCATTTTATTTAATCGTATGTATTTAATTGTATGAGTTTATCCTTTGTGATTTTTTAATCAGATTATTTATAGATGCTGCTCGTTTCTATATATATATATATATATATATATATATATTTGGTTTTCCCAGCTTTGGCTGTATGGCCCTTATATCCTGCTCTTGCCTCCATAACAGTGGACTGCTTCTATACAACAGAAGCGTCCCTGTTACCTAGCAGTGGCCCTCACGTGACCCGGCCCCGATCATCTGATGCTGGCCCGGAACACGAGACATGATCTTAGACAGCAGACTGCTCTCGTACCACCAGAGCGTCTCTGTCACTTGGCAACGGACTTCACGTGATCCGGCCCTGCTCATGTGATGCGGGTAAGGAACTCGTAGTAGAATCACATCATTAACCACCTCCCATCCGCCCATAGGATATAAACGTCCTATGGGTGGATCTCTATTTCTGAACTCACGTTTTAAAACGTCCGTTCAGAAACTGCAGCTGCACGCTAATCGTGCAGCTGCTGATCGGGTTGCCCGCTGTCAGTGACAGCAGGGCAACCCTTAGAGAAGGCAGGGACAGTTCCCAGGTGTCCCTGCCTTCTGGATCGCTGCATACACAGCGCTCACCGAGCGCTGTGTATGCAGAGCAGGAAGCGCTATGCGCTTCCTGTTCCGGCCCGGCGGTCATGTGACCGCCGTGACCGGAGAGTGCAGGGGCTGTGTGAGGTCTTTCAGAGACCTCGATCAGCCCTGCTCTGAGGCTGTACAGCGCAGAATTATGCTGTACAGCCTCTCTGGGGGGTGCATTTCTTCGGTAACTGGGGCTACTATGTCAGCCCCAGTTACAGGAGAAATCAACAGTGAAAAAAAAAAGAAAAAGTGAAGCAAATGTCCCCCAGAGGTCTTATATGACCTTATGGGGTATGAAAAGTGTAAAAAAAATAAATAAATAAATAAAGGGTTGAAAAAATTAAATAAAAAAAAGTTTCACATGTAAAAAAAAAAAGTCCCCAAGTAAGGAATAAAAAAAAAAAATTCAAAATAGAAAAATTAAAATAAAATAGACATATTTGGTATTGCCGCGTCCGTAAAAACCAGCTCTATAAAAATATCACATGAGCTAACCCCTCAGGTGAACACCGTAAAAAAAAAAAAAAAAAAAAAAAAAAACTGTGTCAAAACAAGCAATTTTTGGCACCTTGCACCACAAAAGGTGCAACACCAAGTGATCAAAAACGCGTATGTCCCACAAAATGGTACCAATAAAACCGTCACCTCATCCCGCAAAAAATGAGCCCCTACATAAGAAAATTTCTCAAAAAATAAAAAAACTATAGCTCTCAGAACATGGACACATTAAAACATAATTTTTTTGTTTCAAAAATGCTATTATTGTGTAAAACTTTAATAAATGATAAAAAGTATACATATTAGGTATCACCACGTCCGTAACAATCTGCTCTATAAAAATGTCACTTGACTGAACCCCTCAGGTGAACGCTGTAAAAATAAATAAATAGAAACTGTGCTAAAACAACCAATTTTTTGATCACCTTGCCCCATAAAGTGTTATAATGAATGATCAAAAAATCATATGTACCCAAAAATAGTACTAATAAAACTGGCACCTTATCCCCTAGTTTCCAAAATGGGGTCACTTCTTGGGAGTTTCTACTGTAAGGGTGCATCAGGGGGCTTCAAATGGGACATGGCATCTAAAAACCATGTGGAGTTCCTTTTCTTCTGCGCCCTGCCGTGTGCCCATACAGCAGTTTATGACCACATGTGGGGTGTTTCTGTAAACCACAGAATCTGGGTAATAAATATTGAGTTTTGTTTGGCTGTTAACCATCGATGTGTTAAAGAAAAAATTGGATTAAAATGGAAAATCTGCCAAAAAAGTGAAATTTAAAAATTTGATCTCCATTTTCCTCTAATTCTTGTGGAACGCCTAAAGGGTTAACAAAGTTTGTAAAATCGGTTTTGAATACCTTGAGGGGTGTAGTTTCTACAATGGGGTCATTTATGGGGGTATCCACTATGTAGGCCCCACAAAGTGACTTCAGATCTGAACTGGTCCTTAAAAAGTGGGTTTTGGCAATTTTCTTAAAAATTTGAAGAATTGCTTCTAAACTTCTAAGCCTTCTAACGTCCTAAAAAAATAAAATGACATTTCCAAAATGATGCCAACATAAAGTAGACATATGGTGAATGTTAAGTAATAAATATTTTATGAGGTATCACTTTCTGTTTTAAAAGCAGAGAAATTGAAATTTAGAAAATTGCGAATTTTTCAAATTTTTGGGTAAATTTGGGATTTTTTCATAAATAAAGGTGAAATATTTTGACTCAAATTTATGACTATCATGAAGTACAATGTGTCACGAGAAAACAATCTCTGAATGACTTGGATAAATAAAGGCCTTCCAAAGTTATTACCACATAAAGTGAGATATGTCAGTTTTGCAAAATTAGGCCTGGTCAGGAAGGGGGCAAATGGCCCAGATGGTAAGTGGTTAATATGCGCTACACCAGGCGCTCTAGTTGCGCTTTCTGATGCGCTGTTAATTGCTCTTTATTTAAGTGCCGGCCCTCTTTTGTCACATGATTATGAAATTTGCTTTAAACAAACAATGAGCATTGTCAAATTTGATTTTCTACGGTGAGAGAAAACCAAGTTTATAGACACTATCAGTTGTCTATGAGGACTGTGTTAAAATCTATAATACACTTGTCACGAATCTATGTAGGGAACACCTCCTTTGACCTGTGACCCCCCCCCCCTTGTAGGTGGTGGTGGCAGGTATAAATATGTGTGTCTTTGTTACTAAAACTTGTGCAGCTTCTTTGTACCTGATGAAGGGGAGTGATTCCCCGAAACGAGTTGTATCGCTGCAATAAAAGATTTTACATCTGATCCTGGCATCTGTTTGACGGATTTTTGCGCCAAGGGACTTCTCTGCTTTCCTTATACAAAACCTCAGAAAGAACTGGCAGGGCCAGATCTGCTTCCATTGTGGTCAGCTCAGGAACTACTGATGATGCCACTGAGACTATGGACGCAGGCTCAAAACATCTCAGACCTAGGCCAGCCTCTTACTCTGTGTGAGCAACTCCTGTATGACATTTTTTTCTCCACAAGGTCAGCGCACAAAACCACAGCCATGTGCAAGATCTGCAGGATTAAAATAAGTCGTAGACGTTCAAACACAAACATAGGTACCAGAGCTCTTGAGCAGATGAGGTAGCATCACTGGTTTCTGTGGGAAAATAGAACTGGCCAGCATTCACAATCAGAACAAGTTTGTACTCATTCTTATGGTCTTCTTTGTGGAAGCCAGCCTGCATCCCCAAGTACAGTGTCCTTATCATCAGCTGCATCTTCCTGCTCAGACTCCTATTCCTCCTTGTCCTCTGCTCCACATCTGTAACGGAATTTGTGGCCCTTAGAAAACCATTTGCAACCAGCAATTAGCTTATGTGAAAGCAGAACTTCCACCTGACCAGGTTGCTGGAGGTTCTGTTGCTGCTGTACCACTTAGTTGTGGTAAATGTGGCACACTTCTGCACCTACATGTATGCCTAAATTTAATATTTCTGGGCTCTGGCCCAGGTGGTGATGGTGTGGTGGGACTCTTGGCCAGGCAAGTAAAAGTACCATTGCATTCAAAAAATTTGAATCTAGTTGGACCACAAATGTGACGCACTTCAGCACCTTCACCCAAATTTTAGTCACTTTTTTTCCAGCTATCTGCTACAACAGGTAGCCGAAGATGCAGCAACCAGTTCAGTTTGCATGTTGTTACACAATGTAACAGGTTTTTTTCACTGCTGCGCCACTGCCAAAACTAGTCTCCTTAACCACCTCAGCTCCCCTAGCTTAAACACCCTTAATGACCAGACCACTTTTTACAATTCTGCACTACACTACTTTCACGGTTTATTGCTCGGTCATACAACTTACCACCCAAATGAATTTTACCTCCTTTTCTTCTCACTAATAGAGCTTTCATTTAGTGGTATTTCATTGCTGCTGACATTTTTACTTTTTTTGTTATTAATCGAAATTTACAGATTTTTTTTTGCAAAAAATGAAAATTTTCACTTTCAGTTGTAAAATTTTTCAAATAAAACTACATTTATATATACATTTTTCTCTAAATTTATTGTTCTACATGTCTTTGATAAAAAAAAAATGCAATAAGTGTATATTTATTGGTTTGCACAAAAGTTATAGCGTTTACAAACTATGGTACAAAAATGTGAATTTCCGCATTTTGAAGCAGCTCAGACTTTCTGAGCACCTGTCATGTTTCCTGAGGTTCTACAATGGCCAGACAGTAGAAACACCTGACAAAGGACCCCATTTCGGAAAGTAGACACCCTAAGGTATTCGCTGATGGGCATAGTGAGTTAATAGAACTTTTTATTTTTTGTCACAAGTTAGCGGAAAATGATGATTTTTTATTTTTTTTTCTTACAAAGTCTCATATTCCACTAACTTGTGACAAAAAATAAAAACTTCCATGAACTCACTATGCCCATCACGAAATACCTTGGGGTGTCTTCTTTCCAAAATGGGGTCACTTGTGGGGTAGTTATACTGCCCTGGCATTTTAGGGGCCCTAATGTGTGAGAATTAGTTTGAAATCCGAATGTGTTAAAAATGCCCTGTGAAATCCTAAAGGTGCTCTTTAGAATTTGGGCCCCTTTGCCCACCTAGGCTGCAAAAAAGTGTCACACATGTGGTATTGCCGTACTCAGGAGAAGTAGGGCAATGTGTTTTGGGGTGTCTTTTTACATATACCCATGCTGGGTGAGATAAATATCTCTGTCAAATGACAACTTTGTATAAAAAAAAATGGGAAAAGTTGTCTTTTAGAGAGATATTTATCTCACCCAGCATGGGTATATGTAAAAAGACACCCCAAAACACATTGCCCTACTTCTCCTGAGTATGGCAATACCACATGTGTGACACTTTTTTGCAGCCTAGGTGGGCAAAGGGGCCCAAATTCCTTTTAGGAAGGCATTCTTAGACATTTGGATTCCAGACTTCTTCTCACGCTTTAGGGCCCCGAAAATGCCTGGGCAGTATAAATACCCCACATGTGACCCCATTTCGGAAAGTAGACACCCTAAGGTATTCGCTGATGGGCATAGTTAGTTCATAGAACTTTTTATTTTTTGTCACAAGTTAGCGGAAAATTATGATTTTTTATTTATTTTTCTTACAAAGTCTCATATTCCACTAACTTGTGACAAAAAATAAAAACTTCCATGAACTCACTATGCCCATCACGAAATACCTTGGGGTGTCTTCTTTCCAAAATCGGGTCACTTGTGGGGTAGTTATACTGCCCTGGCATTTTAGGGGCCCTAATGCGTGAGAATTAGTTTGAAATCCAAATGTGTTAAAAATGCCCTGTGAAATCCTAAAGGTGCTCTTTAGAATTTGGGCCCCTTTGCGCACCTAGGCTGCAAAAAAGTGTCACACATGTGGTATTTCCGTACTCAGGAGAAGTAGGGCAATGTGTTTTGGGGTGTCTTTTTACATATACCCATGCTGGGTGAGAGAAATATCTCTCTAAAAGACAACTTTTCCCATTTTTTTATACAAAGTTGTCATTTGACAGAGATATTTATCTCACCCAGCATGGGTATATGTAAAAAGACACCCCAAAACACATTGCCCTACTTCTCCTGAGTACGGCGATACCACATGTGTGACACTTTTTTGCAGCCTAGGTGGGCAAAGGGGCCCAAATTCTAAAGAGCACCTTTAGGATTTCACAGGGCATTTTTGACACATTTGGATTTCAAACTACTTCTCACGCATTAGGGCCCCTAAAATGCCAGGGCAGTATAACTACCCCACAAGTGACCCCATTTTGGAAAGAAGACACCCCAAGGTATTTCGTGATGGGCATAGTGAGTTCATTGAAGTTTTTGTTTTTTGTCAGTTAGTGGAATATGAGACTTTGTAAGAAAAAAAAAATCTACATTTTCCGCTAACTTGTGCCAAAAAAAATGAAAATTCTAGGAGCTCACCATGCCCCTCACGGAAAACCTTGGGGTGTCTTCTTTCCAAAATGGGGTCACTTGTGGGGTATTTATACTTCCCTGCCATTTTAGGGGCCCTAATGCGTGAGCAGTAGTTTGAAATCCAAATGTGTTAAAAATGCCCTGTGAAATCCTAAAGGTGCTCTTTAGAATTTGGGGCCCTTTGCCCACCTAGGCTGCAAAAAAGTGTCACATATGTGGTATTGCCGTACTCAGGAGAAGTAGGGCAATGTGTTTTGGGGTGTCTTTTTACATATACCCATGCTGGGTGAGAGAAATATCTCTCTAAAAGACAACTTTTCCCATAGTTTTTTTATACAAAGTTGTCATTTGACAGAGATATTTATCTCACCCAGCATGGGTATATGTAAAAAGACACCCCAAAACACATTGCCCTACTTCTCCTGAGTACGGCAATACCACATGTGTGACACTTTTTTTGCAGCCTAGGTGGGCAAAGGGGCCCAAATTCCTTTTAGGAGGGCATTCTTAGACATTTGGATTCCAGACTTCTTCTCACGCTTTAGGGCCTCGAAAATGCCAGGGCAGTATAAATACCCCACATGTGACCCCATTTTGGAAATAAGACACCCCAAGGTATTCCATGAGGGGCATGGCGAGTTCATAGAAGATATTTTTTTTGGCACAAGTTAGCGGAAATTGATTTTTATTAATTTTTTTCTCACAGTCTCCCTTTCCGCTAACTTGTGACAAAAATTTCAATCTTTCATGGACTCAATATGCCCCTCAGCGAATACCTTGGGGTGTCTACTTTCCAAAATGGGGTCATTTGTGGGGTGTTTGTACTGCCCTGGCATTTGAGGGTCTCCACAATCATTACATGTATGGCCAGCATTAGGAGTTTCTGCTATTCTCCTTATATTGAGCATACGGGTAATGAGATATTTTTTTTCCGTTCAGCCTCTGGGCTGAAAGAAAAAATGAACGGCACAGATTTCTTCATTCGCATCGATCAATGTGGATGAAAAAACACTGCCAAAAAGAAAAAAGGAGGGGAAAGGCGTCTGCCAGGACATAGGAGCTCCGCCCAACATCCAAACCCACTTAGCCCGTATGCCCTGGCAAACCCGATTTCTCCATTCACATCAATCGATGTGGATGAATAAATCATTGCCGGGATTATTATTTTTTTTTCATATACAAAGTGTTTGCCAAAGCATATAAACACCGCCCCTCAGCTCAAATGCCTCGGCAAACGTATCTTTTTTACTGCAGAGGAGAAATCTCGTCTTGCAGCGCCGCATACACCAACTTTTGTGTAATCTGACAGCAGTGCAATGCTTCTGTCAGAATGTACATCAGTGCTGCAGCTCGTTCATCGGTTGGTCCACCTAGAAGGTAAAAATTTTTTTTTTTTTAAAACAGGCCGCAACGCAATAAATTTATTAACATTAACTTTATATAACATTTGAATGGAACATTAACTTTTATAAACTTTATTTAACTTTTTGAACAGAACATTAACTTTTTTGCTTACCGGTGATTTTTTTTTTGTTTTTTTTTTACCTTTTATAGGACAAACCTCTCCTTCCCCATGGGACAATGTGCAAAGCACAAATCGCCCAGAGATGTGGCGAAGTACATTATGCACTTTGTCCCAGGTGAAAGGAGAGTGTAACGGTCGTGTACACACACACACAGGGGGGAGGGAAGCGACCACTGCGCTCCACCCTTACCCCTGGCCCTGCCTACTTGCCTCGCGAGTCCTAATGACAGGGGACAACTGGACGGCAAACTCTAACTTGGAATAAGTGCAGGGATGACAGACAGACAAACAACAGGACGTGAACGGACGGAGTCAATACCAGGAAAGCTACAAAGTACAAATGGAGCAAGCAGAGAATTGTCAGGAGAAGCCGGGATCATAAATACCAGGAGAGACGTGAAGTACCAAAGGAGTCAGCAGAGGATCCTCAGGAGGCCGGGGTCAGAATACCAGGAGAGCAGCAAAGTACACAAGGAGAAGGCAGAGGATCGTCAGGAATTCAGCAAGAGATAAGTACGCCAGGAAAGACCAAATCACAGGTGGAACCTAAATTAACAGGCAACCTGTGGCCAGCAGGCTGCCTGTATTTATAGTGGGGACTGAGGGTCATGTGACGTGGCCAGCGCCACATGACCGACAGACCAACCAGTCGAGCACCGAGTGATCAGCTCGGCGCTCAAGGCAGACTTAGGAGCAGGGAGCCACCCAGCTAGTAAAGCCGCCCTGGGAACGAGGTAAAACACAGATCCTCATTCCCGAAGCTAAGCAGCAGGTCTGCGGCTAATGGGGGACCGAGTGCACCTTCGGAACCCCGTTACAGAGAGGTTTGCAGCAGCTGTGAGTGAAAGGGCCCTAACAGCCCTGTGTGCCTGTCCTATGTAACATAATCCCTATGCTAATAGTGTACCTGTGTGTGGTACTTCCGGAAACACTCCCCTAAGCATAGGGCAGGGCAGTCAGAACAGAAATAGCGGGTGTCACGCCTTATTCCACTCCTGCTACAGACACGACATCTTTTTCGGGGTGGTGCTTGGGTTGAGGTACCAGAAACGACACTGGTGAAATGTTGCTCGTGTAGACGGCTCACTACACTGGTGGATCTCTTCCTGAAATTTGAGGAAGGATCCTGTTCTCCCAGCCTTACTGTAGAGAACAAAACTATTATAGCCAATTGAATCAAATATATAGGCATCTTCTTATACCAGCGTCTGGTGCGTCGGCAAACTAAATAAGGAGCCAACATCTGGTCATTGAAGTCCACCCCTCCCATGAGCGCATTATAGTCGTGGACTGAGAGGGGCTTTTCAATGACACTGGTTGCCCGTTCTATTTGTATTGTCGTGTCTGCGTGAATGGAGGAGAGCATGTAAACGTCACGCTTGTCTCTCCATTTCACCGCGAGCAGTTCTTCGTTACACAAGGCAGCCCTCTCCCCCCTTGCAAGACGGGTGGTAACGAGCCGTTGGGGGAAGCCCCGGTGACTAGGTCGCGCGGTGCCACAGCAGCCAATCTGTTCTAGGAACAAATGTCTGAAGAGGGGCACACTTGTGTAAAAATTGTCCACATAAAGATGGTACCCCTTGCCAAATAAGGGTGACACCAAGTCCCAGACTGTCTTCCCACTGCTCCCCAGGTAGTCAGGGCAACCGACCCGCTCCAGGGTCTGATCTTTACCTCATAGACACAAAATTTGTGCGTATAGCCTGTGGCCCTTTCACAGAGCTTATACAATTTGACCCCATACCGGGCGCGCTTGCTTGGGATGTATTGTTTGAAGCCAAGGCGCCCGGTAAAATGTATAAGGGACTCGTCAATGCAGATGTTTTGCTCAGGGGTATACAAATCTGCAAATTTGGTGTTAAGGTGGTCTATGAGGGGCCGAATTTTGTGGAGCCGGTCAAAAGCTGGGTGGCCTCTGGGACGAGAGGTGCTGTTGTCGCTAAAGTGCAGGAAACGCAGGATGGCCTCAAATCATGCCCTGGACATGGCAGCAGAGAACATGGGCATGTGATGAATTGGGTTCGTGGACCAATATGACCGCAATTCATGCTTTTTTGTTAGGCCCATGTTGAGGAGAAGGCCCATAAAAATTTTACATTTGGAAACTTGGACGGGTTTCCACCGGAAAGACTGGGCATAAAAGCTTCCCGGGTTGGCGGCTATAAATTGAGTGGCATACCGATTTGTTTCTGCCACGACTAAGTCCAAGAGCTCCGCAGTCAAGAACAGCTCAAAAAATCCCAGTGCCGAACCGATCTGAGCTGTCTCAACCCAAACTCCAGACTGGGCGGTGAAAGGGGGAACTACAGGTGCGGCTGAAGTTGGGGGCTGCCAATCAGGGTTTGCCAGCACCTCAGGGACTCTAGGGGCTCTACGGGCCTGTCTGTGCGGTGGCTGCGACGGGGGAACTAATGCACACGTGCCACCGTACTAGCTTCAACTGCCCTTCTGGTGCTCGCCACTTCACCATGTTGTACGGCAGTGCTGGTGCTAGGTCCATGATGGGCTGCGCTGCTGGTGTATGCCTCACCATGTAATCCGACAGCGCCAGCCCCACTCTGCTGCCCTTGAAGCGGATCCTGCGCAACCTGTTGTCTAGCAACACGGGGCCTGGTACGCCTGGTGGTATCAGGGACCTCAACCTCCTCGTCCGAACTTTGGGTCAGACTGCCACTGCTTTCTACAGGTTCATATTCTGACCTGCTGGATTCTTCAGAAGAATACCCCTTATTTGCCATTTGGTCAACTAAATTTAGGGGGTATTCCCTGAGACTACCCAAGAAAAAAAGCAAGCCTGTCTTACAAATGGGAGGGTAGCGAAGTACCGGAAGCCGCTGCGATTGATAAAAAATATCAAAACAGATTTTTTTTTATCGCCGCAGCGCTTGTGAAGTGATTGTGCAGTGATAAAAAAAAACAAATAATTTTGTCACTGCGGCGGGGAGGGCGTGGGTGAACGCACGTATGGGCGACTGATCAGGCCTGATCGGGCAAACACTGCATTTTGGGTGGAGGGCGAACTAAGGTGACACTAATACTATTATAGATCTGACTGATCAGTTCTGATCACTTACAGATACTATAAAAGTACCAATGCTGATTAGTGATATGCTAATCAGCGAATCAGTGACTGCGGTGCGGTGGGCTGGGCGCTAACCGACGCTAACTACCTAACCAAGGGGCCTAAACTATACTAAACCTAACCGTCAATACTAGTGAAAAAAAAAAGTGACAGTTTACACTGATCACTTTTTTCCCTTTCACTAGGTGATTGACAGGGGCGATCAAGGGGGTGATCAAGGGGTTAATTGGGGTGATGGGGGGTGATCTGGGGCTAAGTGTACTGTTTGTGTGTACTCACTGTGATGTGTGCTTTATAAATATAAGGTGTTATATGGCTTCTGATTCGGTTTTTTGAAAATCAACAGCCTGCCAGCGACGATCATTGGCTGGCAGGCTGATGACGAACTTGTCCTCTAACTTTTGCCGGCCAGCGATGCGCATGCACAGTTGCAAGATGACGGTGCCCCATCTTGCAACTTCTTCTGTCTGCCTGTCATCATGTTACCTGCCTAACATCATGCCCCATACCATATGGCTGTCTGCCTTAATACCATCATGTTCCATACTGTATGGCTATTGCTACTGCCATCATGCCACTTCCACTGTCTGCCAGCCAACATATTCTATACCATATGACTGCTGCCGCCATCACAGTAGCTGTTACTCCTTGCTGCTAAACTTTACTGCCACCACTATTAAATCTACACTGTTGCCACCACTACTGCTATTACCACTAAACAGCCGATCTACTGCCTTGTTCCACAATTGCCCCACACTTCTCATATCCACACTGCTCCTGCTGCTCCCAATTAAAAGGGATAATTTTTCTAGGCTTGTTCAGAAACAGCCACTCTTTCTTCTGACAATTATCACTTGCGTTTGTATAAATACGTGCAAGCTTTCTCCCGCCATTAAGGCATCATTTTTTGACGCTTGCTCCCCCAACAAGCCATTGCTTTTCTACTCCATAACAATTTTTCAAAGCTTTGTATTATGAAAAATCATAACATCAGACATCCCAACCTGCAAAAACTCATTTCAGGGAGGTTTTCTTTCACAAAATTTTTATTACATTTATATGCAGTATCTGCACACTTTGCTCTATGGTGTGGAGGACTGGGCTCATTACCCTGCCCCAAATTATCATATTTATGTATATGATTAAAGGGATTCTGTCACCACCTATAAGCCCTGTGAGCTAAACATCTGCTCATGTCCAGGGTAGCATTCTGATTTCTAAGGTGGCCTTATAAAAGCTATTTGTGGCTTTATTCTGCGGAAAAACAGGTTTTACTAACCTGTCAATCACTGAATTAAGGTGCCCAAGCAGGGGAGGTCTGTGGATGCATGGTGCCCGGCCGCACGCATCGCCGTTCGTGCCCAGCGCCGCCTTCTACTCCTCAGTGCCGCTTCTCCCTCCCCCTCCTCCTCCTCCCGCTTCGAGATCCCGCGCGTGCGCACAGGCTCAGCCTGATGCGCCGTTGCGGACTGCTGGCATCGGCTTCTTCTTGCACTGTGCGCACGCGCCAAGAAGGGGACACTGCTACAGGTTGTCGGAAAGGTTTACTGCGAGTAAAGTAGAGATGGGAAGTTCGGATCTTTCACATGAATCGGTTCATTCGCTGAGCTGACAAGAAGCAAGTGAACCGAAGCTTAGGTTGCACAATGCGCATGCGCGGATGCTTCCATTCACTTGCTGACTCGCTGAGTCGGCTCTTGGTCTGAGTCAGGAAGTTTATTCTTTAAAACCCTGTGTGGAATTATCTACCCCACTGTAGGAAAAAACTAAGCATCCAGGGGGGTGAATTTAACACTGGGGTAAATAATATAATTAAAATGGAGGGTTAAATGTGTAAATGTATTTTAAAAAAATACATCTCTCTCAATAGTTCTATAGCTACTGAATGAGACAGAAGAAGGGATGCCTTTAACATATAGATCTCCTTGAGAAGCCAATTTGACCCTAAAGGGTTAATTCAACCTGTAATCTAAACTCTGTGTCCTGTCACTTCTCTTATCTCTGCTATGCTATCTGACTGAGATAAACCTTTCTGGGATATATTGTCTCACATGAGGGTGTCAGGGAGCCGCTATCTAATAGCGGGAGACTCCCTGAACCTCCAGGAGACTTGAGATCCCTGTAACATGCTACAGCGCTGTGTGTTTTTAATGCCGTCAACGATGTATTGACATCTATCAGAAATAAATATGGAACAAGTCACCAATTTTCTAAGTAAATATATTTCTAAAAGGTGCTAAGTCAGTAATAACCCATCCAATCCACACAGGCAATGAAATCAAACCATAGATGTTGATAAATAAGTTATATGTAATAATGAGAAATGACACAGGGAAAAAGTATTGAACAGGAGACACAATACTCCCAGGGGATGCTGGGAGGCCAGAGGCTGATCAGAAGGAGGCATACTCATGTTATGAAGCCAGAAGTCAGGGCAGGCGGCAGTCAGGCAAAGTCTGTAAACGTAGATCAGGGACAGGGCAGGCATAATCCAAAATCCGGTACACAGAATGACAAGAAACAACAGAACACCTTAGAACAAACAGGAAACTAGACTAGCTAGGAATCTAAGTTGCTCAGGTGCCTTCCTGTAGAAGGAGGCGCCTTTAAATACCTCCTGCAGACCAGCTATAGGCAGGGGAAGATAGAAGGCGTGCGCAGGCTGCCTCACAAAGGGAGGACACCAACAAAGGTTTTTGTACAAAGCATTAAATAATTTTCAGAAAGCATGTTCAATGCTTTTTCCCTGTGTCATTTCTCATTATTGCACAAAACTTATTTATGGGCATCTATGGTTTGATTTCTTGCCTGTGTGTATTGGATGGGTTGTTACTGACATCTGGTGAGAATTTCATGTCACTAGAATCTTTACATATATATTTACTTAGAAAATTGGTGATGTGTTCAATATTTATTTCACCCGCTTGTAAATACATAATTATCAGTCTAACATTATTTTCTATTGCTGTCATTGCGTTCAAAAGCTTTCAGGGGGGAGAAGGAGAAAATGCTAAAATTCATAAAAAAATGAGAATAGGTGGAGTTATATATAGAAATGAGCGAACCCGAACTGTATAGTTCGGGTTCGTATCGAATTTTGGGGTGTCCGTGACACGGACCCGAACCCGAACATTTATGTAAAAGTCCGGGTTCGGGTTCGGTGTTCGGCGCTTTCTTGCCGCTTTTTGAAAGGCTGCAAAGCAGCCAATCAACTAGCGTCATACTACTTGCCTCAAGAGGCCATCACAGCCATGCCTACTATTGGCATGGCTGTGATTGGCCAGTGCAGCATGTGACCCAGCCTCTATTTAAGCTGGAGTCACGTAGCGCCGCACGTCACTCTGCTCTGATCAGTGTACGGATAGGGATGCAGCTGCTGCTGTAGGGCCAGATTAGGCAGGGATTTACTCATCAAAAACACTTACTGAAGTGATCGATCTACAGCTGTGTATCATTCAACTTCTGCTAGTTAATTGCTCATTGTTTTTAGGCTGCCCAGAGCGTTTTTCAGTCACTTTTTTCTGGGGTGATCGACAGCCATTTTGTGTCTTGTGGTGCGCCAGCACAAGCTGCCACCAAGTCCATTTAACCATCAATAGTGTGTTTTTTTTTTTTTTTTGCTATATCCTACATCAGGGGCTTGGCTGTGCTTGCTATTTTATTGATGGGTGATATACAATTGCCAAAATAGCTGTACCCTAAATCTGGTGTTTCAGCAGTGGCTAGCCAATTGTAATACTGTCTGCTGTCTGGCAAAGGATATATTTTTTTCTGGGTTGAAATACAATTCCCAAATTAGCAATTCCCTAAATCAGTGTTTTTTGCTGTAGCAGGCCAAGTTTAAATCTATCCATAAAAGGGTATATTACATTGCAGGTGCTGATAGGGTCATCCTCAATAACTTCACACGCTACCGTGCATTTCCAAGTCTGATTCTGTCCGTAAAAGGGATACCTGTCATCCAGGGCCTAAATACTAGGCCTACAATTTATATTCAGCTAAATCTGTGGTTACTGCTGTGGCTGTATTAGTGTAATACGGTACCTAAATAGATAGCGAGATAGTGTTAGGTGCCTGTAAAAAAAGGCCTGAATTTGAATTCAATACATTGGGCCAAAATTTTTTTTTCTTATTGTGGTGAATGGTAACAATGAGGAAAACATCTAGTAAGGGACGCGGACATGGTTGTGGTGGTGTTAGTGGACCCTCTGGTGCTGGGAGAGGACGTGGCCGTTCTGCCACAGCCACACGTCCTAGTGTATTAACTACCTCAGGTCCCAGTAGACGCCAGAATTTACAGCGATATTTGGTGGGGCCCAATGCCGTTCTAAGGATGGTAAGGCCTGAGCAGGTACAGGCATTAGTCAATTGGGTGGCCGACAGTGGATCCAGCACGTTCACATTATCTCCCACCCAGTCTTCTGCAGAAAGCGCACAGATGGCGCCTGAAAACCAAGCCCATCAGTCTGTCACATCACCTCCATGCATATCAGGGAAACTGTCTGAGCCTCAACTTATGCAGCAGTCTCTTATGCTGTTTGAAGACTCTGCTGGCAGGGTTTCCCAAGGGCATCCACCTAGCCCTTCCCCAGCGGTGGAAGACATAGAATGCACTGACGCACAACCACTTATGTTTCCTGATGATGAGGACATGGGAATACCACCTCAGCACGTCTCTGATGATGACGAAACACAGGTGCCAACTGCTGCGTCTTTCTGCAGTGTGCAGACTGAACAGGAGGTCAGGGAGGAAGACTGGGTGGAAGACGATGCAGGGGGCGATGAGGTCCTAGACCCCACATGGAATGAAGGTCGTGCCACTGACTTTCAGAGTTCGGAGGAAGAGGCAGTAGTGAGACCGAGCCAACAGCGTAGCAAAAGAGGGAGCAGTGGGCAAAAGCAGAACACCCGCCGCCAAGAGAGTTCGCCTGCTACTGGCCACTGCCACCTGGGACCGAGCACCCCAAAGGCAGCTTCAAGGAGTTCCCTGGCGTGGCAGTTCTTCAAACAATGTGCTGACGACAAGACCCGAGTGGTTTGCACGCTGTGCCATCAGAGCCTGAAGCAAGGCATTAACGTTCTGAACCTTAGCACAACCTGCATGAACTGCAGTGGAGTAAACACCTTAAAAACAAGGAACTCACTCAGGCTCCCCCTGCTACCTCTTCTGCTGCTGCCTCGGCCTCTTTCTCCGCCTCTGGAGGAACGTTGGCACCTGCCGCCCAGCAAACAGAGGATGTACCACCAACACCACCATCTCTGTCACCAAGCATCTCCACCATGTCACACGGCAGCGTTCAGCTCTCCATCTCACAAACATTTGAGAGAAAGCGTAAATTCCCACCTAGCCACCCTCGATCCCTGGCCCTGAATGCCAGCATTTCTAAACTACTGGCCTAGGAAATGCTGTCATTCAGGCTGGTGGACACAGACAGCTTCAAACAGCTCATGTCGCTTGCTGTCATACAGTATGTTGTTCCCAGCCGGCACTACTTCTCCAAGAGAGCCCTGCCTTCCCTGCACAACCAAGTATCCGATAAAATCAAGTGTGCACTGCGCAACGCCATCTGTGGCAAGGTCCACCTAACCACAGATACGTGGACCAGTAAGCACGGCCAGGGACGCTATATCTCCCTAACTGCACACTGGGTAAATGTAGTGGCGGCTGGGCCACAGGCGGAGAGCTCTTTGGCGCACGTCCTTCCGCCGCCAAGGATCGCAGGGCAACATTCCTTGCCTCCTGTAGCCTCCTCATCCTACTCGGCTTCCTCCTCCTCTTCTTCCACCTGCTCATCCAGTCAGCCACACACCTTCACCACCAACTTCAGCACAGCCCGGGGTAAACGTCAGCAGGCCATTCTGAAACTCATATGTTTGGGGGACAGGCCCCACACCGCGCAGGAGTTGTGGCGGGGTATTGAACAACAGACCGACGAGTGGTTGCTGCCGGTGAGCCTCAAGCCCAGCCTGGTGGTGTGCGATAATGGGCGAAATCTCGTTGCAGCTCTGGGACTAGCCGGTTTGACGCACATCCCTTGCCTGGCGCATGTGCTGAACTTGGTGGTGCAGAAGTTCATTCACAACTATCCCGACATGTCAGAGCTGCTGCATAAAGTGCGGGCTGTCTGTGCGCGCTTCCGGCGTTCACATCCTGCCGCTGCTCGCCTGTCTGCGCTACAGCGTAACTTCAGCCTTCCCGCTCACCGCCTCATATGCGACGTGCCCACCAGGTGGAACTCCACCTTGCACATGCTTGACAGACTGTGCGAGCAGCAGCAGGCCATAGTGGAGTTTCAGCTGCAGCACGCACGGGTCAGTCGCACTGCGGAACAGCACCACTTCACCACCAATGACTGGGCCTCCATGCGAGACCTGTGTGCCCAGTTGCGCTGTTTCGAGTACTCCACCAACATGGCCAGTGGCTATGACGCTGTTATTAGCGTTACAATACCACTTCTATGTCTCCTTGAGAAAACACTTAGGGCGATGATGGAAGAGGAGGTGGCCCAGGAGGAGGAGGAGGAGGAAGAGGGGTAATTTTTAGCACTTTCAGGCCAGTCTCTTAAAAGTGACTCAGAGGGAGGTTTTTTGCAACAGCAGAGGCCAGGTACAAATGTGGCCAGACAGGGCCCACTACTGGAGGACGAGGAGGACGAGGATGAGGAGGAGGAGGTGGAGGAGGAGGAGGATGAAGCATGTTCACAGCGGGGTGGCACCCAACGCAGCTCGGGCCCATCACTGGTGCGTGGCTGGGGGGAAACGCAGGACGATGACGATACGCCTCCCACAGAGGACAGCTTGTCCTTACCTCTGGGCAGCCTGGCACACATGAGCGACTACATGCTGCAGTGCCTGCGCAATGACAGCAGAGTTGCCCACATTTTAACGTGTGCGGGACTACTGGGTTGCCACCCTGCTGGATCCCCGGTACAAAGACAATGTGCCCACCTTACTTCCTGCACTGGAGCGTGATAGGAAGATGCGCGAGTACGAGTGCACGTTGGTAGACACGCTACTGAGAGCATTCCCAAATGTCACAGGGGAACAAGTGGAAGCCCAAGGCGAAGGCAGAGGAGCAGCAAGAGGTCGCCAATGCAGCTGTGTCACGGCCAGCTCCTCTGAGGGCAGGGTTATAATGGCAGAGATGTGGAAAAGTTTTGTCACCACGCCACAGCTAACTGCACCACCACCTGATACGGAACGTGTTAGCAGGAGGCAACATTTCACTAACATGGTGGAACAGTACGTGTGCACACCCCTCCACGTACTGACTGATGATTCGGCCCCATTCAACTTCTGGGTCTCCAAATTGTCCACGTGGCCAGAGCTAGCCTTTTATGCCTTGGAGGTGCTGGCCTGCCCGGCGTCCAGCATTTTGTCTGAACGTGTATTCAGCACGGCAGGGGGCGTCATTACAGACAAATGGAGCCGCCTGTCTACAGCCAATGTGGACAAGCTGACGTTCATAAAAATGAACCAGGCATGGATCCCACAGGACCTGTCCATCCCTTGTGCAGATTAGACATTTATAACTACCTCCCCTTAACCATTTATTCTTGTACTCCAGGGCACTTCCTCATTCAATCCTCTTTTTTTAATATTACTATTATATTGTGGGGCAACCCAAAGTTGAATGAACCTCTCCTCTGTCTGGGTGCCGGGGCTTAAAAATATCTGACAGTGGCCTGTTCCAGTGGTGGGTGACATGAAGCCTGATTCTCTGCTATGACATGAAGCCTGATTCTCTGCTATGGGACCTCTCTCCTCTGTCTGGGTGCCGGGGCCTAAAAATATCTGACAGTGGCCTTTTCCAGTGGTGGGTGACATGAAGCCTGATTCTCTGCTATGACATGAAGCCTGATTCTCTGCTATCGGACCTCTCTCCTCTGTCTGGGTTCTGGGGCCTAAAAATATCTGACAATGGCCTGTTCCAATGGTGGGTGACATGAAGCCTGATTCTCTGCTATGACATGAAGCCTGAATCTCTGCTATGGGGCCTCTCTCCTCTGTCTGGGTGCCGGGGCCTAAAAATATCTGACAATGGCCTGTTCCAGTGGTGGGTGACATGAAGCCTGATTCTCTGCTATGGCATGAAGCCTGAATCTCTGCTATGGGGCCTCTCTCCAATTGATATTGGTTAATTTATTTATTTTTTATTCATTTCCCTATACACATTTGTTTGCATGGGATTTACCTACATTTTGCTGCCTTTTGCAGCCCTCTAGCCCTTTCCTGTGCTATTTTACAGCCTTTTTAGTGCCGAAAAGTTCAGGTCCCCATTGACTTCAATAGGGTTCGGGGCGAAGTTCGGGTCGAGTTCGGATCCCGAACCCGAACATTTTCGGGAAGTTCGGCCGAACTTCTCGAACCCGAACATCCAGGTGTTCGCTCAACTCTAGTTATATACCAATTTTCAGGGCAACTGTAGCAACTGTAGTTCAGGTAGAATCGATTCATGTCCGAACCAAACGTTTAAAAAAATTTTACGAACTTGAAACAAACCAAGTCACTCTACCCCTGATTTTTAATTTTCACAAGTTGTAATAGAAGAAAACACACCTTATTATTTTTTCCCCGAGTAATATAATACCACTCATATGGTCATAAACTGCTTTTTAGGCACACTGCAGGGTTCAGAAAAGAAAGAAAACACTGTGTGCATTTGATGCTTTAGAAACCACATCCCTCACAAAATTTACCAAAGAGTGTAGTGAGCATTTTGATCCCACTGGTGTTTTGCAAAATATAATGTACAACCAATGGTGCAAAGTGAAAATCAAAATTTTTCCCCAGATCTGCCATTTAAGTGCCAAATGTAGTATGCCCATCACATGCCAGTGTGAAAAGTAAGCCTTCTTATTATAATGCTGTGTTTCCTGGGTTTAGAAATACCCTACATGTGGCCCTAATTTTTGCCAGGACATACCACAGGACTCAGGAGTAAAAGATCACCATGCGCATTTTGGAGCCCAATGTGTTGAATTACTTAGCTTGCGCTGACAACTGTAGATGTTCTGGGGTGAAATAATAAATGGAACCCTCAAGGAAGAAACCCCATTTTGGAGAATACATTCAATGTATTTATTAAGGGATGCAGTGAGCATTTTGACCCCATAGGTGTTAATGCACAGTGGATGGTGCAAAGTGAAAATTGCAACTTTTCTACAGGTATGGTATTTCAGTGCCCAATATGTTGTGCTTATTATCGTGTGCCAGTGTGAAAAGTCCTCCTATAATTATGCTTTATTTTCTGGTTTTAGAAACACCTTACATTTAGCCCAAATCTTTTGCTTGGACTTATGAGAGGGCTCAGGAGCAAAAGAGCACCATGTGGGACTGAAGGGGGAGGGTAATTATAGGAGGGGAAGATAGTGTAGATAGAGACCTGGGTCGAGGTAATGAAACTGGTGAAAGAGTGGAAAGAGGGACTAGAACGATTCATAAGGAAAGGTGTAGGGTAAAAAATATACAAAAAACTCTTATTTGTATGTATACTAATGCCAGAAGACTGACTAATAAAAAACTGCTGACATGGCTGGATGATAGATATGACTGGGTGGTTAACGTACAGGGTTACAGTCTACTTAGAAAGGATTGTCAAAACTGGAGAGGGGGAGGGGTATGCCTTTATGTAAAGTCCTGTCTAAAGCCCACACTCCTGGAAGATATAAGTGAGGGAAATGGACATGTGGAGTCACTGTGGGAAGAAATACATGGAGGCAAAAACAATAATAAAATACTGATAGGAGTTTGTTATAAGCCACAGAACATCTACTACTAAAGGAAGTAGATGAGGCGGAAAATCATAATGAGGTTATTATGGGAGACTTCAAATACCCAGATATAGACTGGGAAACTGAAAGCTGTAGCTCTCATAAAGGAAACAGGTTCTTGGCAATTAAAAAAAATAATTGTACAAAAAAATTGTTATGGGAAGCTCACCAAAATAGAGCATGGCCTGCTACCATCCAATAGCTAAACAATGACTATGCAAAAAAATGACCAGCTCACAAGAAGTCAATTACATCCAATATAATCCCAACCTATAAAATTGTGCCAGATATTGGCCAGTCATACATACAAATATACACTCTTATGCTGACATAGATGCACCATATGGCAGTACAAAATCAAATACAATAATGAATTTAAAATTAGCAATAAAGATAAATACATAAAAATAAATAATTAATAGTCATGGTCCCTCCTTTATATTAAGCTGCGGAGCTCTCGCAGCTTGCTCTATAATATATGGACTGCAGACCTACGTTGTTTTCTTTTAGATTTTCTTAATTGGTGTATTTTCCATAGGGTGGTAGAATGTTCTATGGGGGCGTATGTGAGTGTCCAGTGTCTCAATTCACACTGATGGGTGCGTTAGATAATTAACAGTGGTGGTGCGCAAGTCCACTTACGTGTCCGGTCGCCTCGCCGCCTTTGTAGTGTAGCGGGTAGTTTTCTTTTGTAGCGCTTGTGCGCCTCTTACCCGATGGTGGTGTCTACACAGTGGTGTCTGTTGGCATACAGTCCAGATATCAGCTGCTCCACGGATAGTCTCCAGTTGTTAATGATGCTGCGCGCCTGCGCAGTGCGGTTTTCCGGACGCTGGCTGTTCCACGTGTGATCTCTGGTTGCTAGCAATGCTAGACACCTGCGCAATACAAAGTTCCGGACGCTCACAGCCCACAGATTGTTGCACTACGCGGGTCCAACTTCACACTTGCTAATTTCCAATTTTCGATTCCCAGTCATAGGAATATTACACCAATTGTAACAGGGGTGCAGTCACTTTTCTAGCCAGACGCGTTTCAAAACCGCATGGGTTTCTTCCTCAGTGACAATATGTTGAATGAAGAAAGGGGGACATGTTGCTCCTTATATGGAGCCTAAGTTAAAATCAAAACCTGGATCAGACTGTGACTAATCATTGCATATACTGAACAATCCAATATCGAGTACTCATTTAATCATAAAATATAGGTTATTCACCTAATGCATATTTGGTGTTATACACTGAATGCTACCATCATTAAATATGGTAGTGATATTACATTATGTAAACATCATATACAAAATCTTGATCCCGCAGACTTGATTTTCATTGGTGTAATGACCGGATTCGGTGGTAGGGTGCAGGACGTGTCAATGCGCTGATAAAACAGCCAGGCATCGACACGGCGTGTACTCCTGCCACCATCTATAGGAACCCATAAATTTTGAGTTCAGAATTGAGTCCCCTAGGTGCTATAGTTCTAAACTCAAAAATCATTTTAGACTCGTACCTGGACATTTTAGATATAAAGTTGCCCCACCCCCCCTCCAGTCTTTCTTGACAGTCTGTAGAGCTGCCTACTTTAAGCCTGTTGGATCACTCGCATGGTGTGTTTTAAAATGATTAGACAACACGTTTATCGTAACCCTTCTTAATGTTATTTGTGTTCGGAGACCCTGATCTTAAGGGTCCTACTGGTGCGACCCACATATTGTTTCATACATGGGCACTCCAACACATAAATAACAGCTTCACTGTTGCATGATAATATTTCATTGATCTCCCATTCATAGGAATTGGTTTGGAAATTTTGTTGTTCTACAGTTTCCACAAGTCCCACATCTGTAAAACCCCTTTAGGGTCATCCAAGGTGTAATTATGGATCTTTTTTCTTCTTTTTTCTTAATAGTAGGAGCTACTTGCAACCCCAGATTTGCTGCCTTTGTATAAACAGTATTAATTGGCAGAGCAGTAGCCAAGATTTTATCCTCACGCAACATGTGCCAGTGTTTGTTCACCACTTTTGAAATCTTTTTATATTCCACATTGAAGGGTAATATTAACTTAGATGTTACTTCTCCTTGGTTGCTTTCTTTATTCTTTTCTTCAAAAAATGTGCGCCTATCTAAATTTTTCACTCTATCCAATGCATCATCCAGGAGCACGGGTGGATACTGTTTTTCCACTAATTGGTTTTTCATGGTTATTGCTTCCTGTTCGAACTGTTCGTCTTTTGTACAGTTGCACTTCAACCTACGGAATCGGCTGAATGGTACATTCAACAGCCATCGAGGCAAATGACAGCTTGTATTTAAAATAAAGCTGTTCCTCGATACAGATTTTTGATATGTGCTACACAAGAATTTGGAACTGTTTGTTTCTATATTGAGATCCAAAAATTGAACCATTTGTGTGCTGATGTTCGGTGTGAATTTAAGGTTGAGCTCATTTTGATTTAGCTCGTCCAAAAACCGCACCAAATCATCATGCGACCTGTCCCACACCAGTATAATATCGTCGATGTAGCGCCGCCAGAGCACCAGACCCGACCCCAGCCTGGGTGTTATGATGTTCTGTTCCCAAGCTGCCATGAACAAATTGGCATAGCTGGGGGCGAATCTGGTGCCCATCAACTGTAAAAAATCATTTGAATTAAAATAAAAATAATTATGTGTTAACACATATTTAATGCTGTCCAGGATGAATTGCAACTGCTCCATTTTTAAATTTTTTCTCTGGGATAGCATAACTTTTATTGCATGTATACCATGCTCGTGGTTGATGCATGTATAGAGCGAGTTAACATCCAATGTTGCCATGATCAAACCTGACTTGCATATCAGATTTTCAAATAAGTTGACAACTGTTGTAGTATCCTTCAAATATGATGGGATGTTCTTTACATACGGTTGCAACATATGGTCCAGGTACTGTGACAGATTGGCTGTCAGTGAGCCTATTCCGGAGACCATAGGTCTCCTTGGTGGATTAATAGGATCTTTATGCACCTTTGGGATACAATGGAAAACTGGCAACTTCTTGGGAGTGCCTAGTATAAAATCATATTCAGACTGATTCAAGATGTAATTTTCTTTTGCTGTGTCACACATACTTCTTAATTCTTCCTCATATTTTTTAGTAGGATCTTTTTCTAAAATTTGATACGTTTTTACATCTGATAGCTGTTTATTGCATTCATCCTCATATTTTTTAGTATCCAGAACCACGATTGCTCCACCTTTATCGGCGGGGCGAATTGTAATCGGGTGATTTTGCTGTAGATTCTTCACTGCTTGTATCTCATCCTTAGTCAAATTGCAATTGGTCTGCTTTTTCTCTCTCACTTTTCTAATATCCATCTCTACCGCCCCCTTAAAGGCCAACATTTCTTTCCCCATCTCCCGTCTCAGGTACATTCGTGATTTTAATTTCAAATCAATGTGTTTATACTGTATATATATACACGTTTGAGGGTTTTGTTGTGCTATGGGGTTTTAAAAAAAATATTTTTTACAACATTGTTTTTTCATGTATTTTTCTATACCCACATATAAATCAAACTTCCTCAAAGGTGCACTGGGTGCAAATTTCAATTCCGTGTTCAGGAGTTTAAGTTCATTCTCCTTTAAATCAATAGAACTTAAGTTTATGATGTTGTCTCCGCTATTTTCCATATTTTTGTTTTGATGTTTTCGTTTGTGTCCTCCACTTCGTGTCCTCTTCTTTTTTTTTTGCTGGGTGTTTGTCCATTCTGTGTGTAGGTCTGTGATGTAGTTGCTACTTGGTTTGTTTCTAACTGTTGTGTCAATGGTGTCGTGAATATTGTAGGGATCTGTTTTGAAAACGTGAATGTGCTCGGTATCTTGAATAGTGATTGTATGTCTTTTTTCTGCTGTGAATGTGGTTGTGTGTATTTCCTCGTGTGTAGATCTCTCTTTATATATTTGTGGCCCGTTTTCACCTCTTGGTCATTACAACAATGAAAATCAAGTCTGCTGGATCAAGATTTTGTATATGATGTTTACATAATGTAATATCACTACCATATTTAATGATGGTAGCATTCAGTGTATAACACCAATATGCATTAGGTGAATAACCTATATTTTATGATTGAATGAGTACTCGATATTGGATTGTTCAGTATATGCAATGATTAGTCACGGTCCGATCCAGGTTTTGATTTGAACTTGGGCTCCATATAAGGAACACTATGTTCCCCTTTCTTCATTCAACATATTACCACTGAGGAAGAAAAACCCATGCGGTTTTGAAACGCGTCTGGCTAGAAAAGTGACTGCACCCCTGTTACAATTGGTGTAATATTCCTATGACTGGGAATCGAAAATTGGAAATTCGCAAGTGTGAAGTTGGACCAGCGTAGTGCAACAATCTGTGGGCTGTGAGCGTCCGGAACTTTGTATTGTGCAGGTGTCTAGTATTGCTAGCAACCAGAGATCACACGTGGAACAGCCAGCGTCCGGAAAACCACACTGCACAGGCGCGCAGCGTCATTAACAACTGGAGACTATCTGTGGAGTGGCTGATATCTGGACTGTATGCCAACAGACGCCACTGTGTAGACACCACAAACATCGGGTAAGAGGCGCACAAGCGCTACAAAAGAAAACTACCCGCTACACTACAAAGGCGGTGAGGCGACCGGACACGTAAGTGGACTTGCGCACCACCACTGTTAATTATCTAACGCACCCATCAGTGTGAATTGAGACACTGGACACTCACATACGCCCCATAGAACATTCTACCACCCTATGGAAAATACCCCAATTAAGAAAATCTAAAAGAAAACAACGTAGGTATGCAGTCCATATATTATAGAGCAAGCTGCGAGAGCTCCGCAGCTTAATATAAAGGAAAAAGCGTGACTATTTATTATTTATTTTTATGTATTTATCTTTATTGCTAATTTTAGATTCTTTATTGTATTTGATTTTGTGCTGCCATATGGTGCATCTATGTCAGCATAAGAGTGTATATTTGTATGTATGACTGGCCAATATCTGGCACAATTTTATAGGTTGGTATTAAATTGGATGCAATTGACTTCTTGTGAGTTGGTCATTTTTTTTGCATAAAAAAATAATTACCTTTCCCAACTGGTTCAAGCCCCGACTAGAGGATGACCATATTGGACTTAGAACTAACAATAGACTTCACAGAACAATAGATGTGCAGGTTGAGGGACACCTGGGAAATAGTGACCATAAAATAATAACCTTCCAATTGTCATTCAAAAGAGTGTTTTTTCACAAACATACCAAACTTCCACAGGCTGTTATCTAGCAGTGGCTCTACTGCCACAGCTCTGTCTTATATGGGCATTTTGAAATAAAAAACAGGCCCATTGTTCAAAGGGGTGAGATATCTGGGATCTCTTTATTATACTGTTAAATAAAGAGGACCCTTTTACTCTCCACCCAGCCTGATTACCGAAACTGCGGTTTAGCCACTTTATAATAAATAAATAAAATGTAAGTAAATATTATTATTATTTCTTTCAGGCAATTAATCTGCTGCCCATTAACGGAACTCACAAGCGGAACCTACATACATCCCCGTATCCTAAGAGAATTAAGTAATGTCATAGGCAGACCCTTATTTCTGATATTTAAGGACTCTATATTGTTCCATAAGATTGGCGCTTAGCAAATACGGGGCCAATATTAAAAAAGGGCTCAAAAACTGAGTCCAGAAACTATAGGCCGGTAAGTTTAACATCAGTCATGGGTAAACTGATTGAAGCTTTTCTGAGAGATGCTATCTTGGAGCACCTCTAGTGAATAATGCCGTATCAGCATGGCTCCATGAGGGATCGGTCATGTCAAACTAATCTAATCAGTTTCTATGAGGAGGTAAGGTCTAGACTTGACCGCAGCGAGTCAATGGATGTCGTATATCCGGACTTCTCTTGAGCTCTTTTAGTGAACTCACCATCACCACCTCCTCAGGCAGAGAGTTCCATAGTCTCACTGCTCTTACCGTAAAGAATCATCTTCTATGTTTGTGCAGAAACATGCTTTCCTCTAGATGTAGAGGATGTCCCCTCATCACAGTCCTGGGAATAAATAGATGATGGAAGAGATCTCTGTACTGACCCCTGATATATTTATACATGGTTATTAGATCTCCCCTCAGTTTTTTTTTTAAACTGAATAACCATAATTTTGATAATCTTTCTGGGTACTGTAGTCTACCCATTCCAGTTATTACTTTAGTTGCCCTTCTTTGTACCCTCTCCTGCTCTGCTATGTCTGCCGTGTTCACAGGAGCCCAGAATTGTATACAATACTCCATGTGTGGTCTGACTAGTGATTTGTAAAGTGGCAGAACTATGTTCTCATCGTGGGCATCTATGCCCCTTTTGATGTAACCCATTATGTTATTTGCTTTGGCAGCAGTTGCCTGACACTGGTTTCTAGAGTTTAGTTTGATGTCTACTAAAATTCCTTTAGTAGCTCCACCTCCCTCCCCAGGGAGGGGGGGTGCAGCCGCATTGGCCACCAATGAGTTAAAAATGGGGGGGGGGCGGAGGGGGGTTTGGCCGTACTGGCCACCAATGAGTTAAATATAGGGGAGGGAGGGGGGGCCAGCCGCACTGGCCACCAATGAGTTAAATACAGGGGAGGGAGGGAGAGAGGGGGGGCCGCACTGGCCACCAATGAGTTAAATACAGGGGGGGGGGGAGGGGGGGGGAGGGAGGGGAGGGGGGGGGGGGGTCTGCCCCCTGCTGCCTGGCAGCACCTGCCAGGCAGCAGGGGGCAGTCATGTACACAGTTATTTTAGTATATTCTAACTTGAAGCGTCCCCATCACCATGGGAACGCCTCTGTGTTAGAATATACTGTCGGATCTGAGTTTCACGATCTAACTCAAATCCGATGGTATATTCTAACATAGAGGCGTTCCCATGGTGATGGGGACACTTCAAGTTAAAATATACCATTGGATTGGAGAAAACTCCGATCTGATGGTATATTAATAGGGACTCCTGACTTTACATTGAAAGTCAATGGGGGACGGATCCGTTTGCAATTGCACCATATTGTGTCAACGTCAAACGGATCCATCCCCATTGACTTGCATTGTAAGTCTGGACGGATCCGTTTGGCTCCGCACGGCCAGGCGGACACGAAAACGCTGCAAGCTGCGTTCGGGTGTCCGCCTGCTGAGCGGAACGGAGGCCAAACGGTGCCAAACTAATGCATTCTGAGCGGATCTGCATCCACTCAGAATGCATTGGGGCAGTACGGATACGTTCGGGGCCGCTTGTGAGAGCCTTCAAACGGAACTCACAAGCGGAACCTCGAACGCAAGTGTGAAAGTAGCCTTATTTTTTTGTTCTTTCTATGTTCCTAACTAAGCAAATGTAACAGCTTTCCAATTAACTCACTTTATCTCCAGTGGCTGGTTTCTCCGATTTCATTGAGGGTCACATGACCTGTGATGTCAGCTTCTCTCCCTGCTTTGATAAAGGTCGTTTACAAGCCTGTAAACGAGACGTCACTGTGCTGGCCACACCCCCCCCCCCTTCACTGCCGTCTACTATCTGCTAGGATTCTTAACCCCTTCAGCTGCACAGCTCTGCAGGCAGTGAGGAGACAATTCTGGGCACAGAAGCTGAAGGACTAGAAGGTAGGGGGAAGATCATGTGTGTATTAGCAGTGTCATTATACTGCTGGGACTTGTAGTCCTACACATACAACATGCTGCAGAGTCTCCCAGCAGGCAGACATGTCACTCAGGGCAGTACTTGTATTCACCCCCTTAGCAGTGCAGGGGGAGGGGCAGAGGTTGTTTTTATTGCATGTAAACAAAGGGCCAGAAAAGAACCAGGGAAATGAGGAAATATATATATTTTTTTTTGCATAAAACTTGCTTAGCTCAGTTATATATCAGATTTTCAGTGCTATATAATTTTTTTTCATAACTCTGACAACCCCTTTAAGTCCTTATATTGGGACTGATACACTACGAGGGGAGGTTCAGGGATGGGTGAGAGCAAGAGGGAGGGGATTTTTTGTTTTGTTTTTGTTGTATTATGGTTTTGTATGTTATATAAAGTATGCCTGAAATAAAAATTCTGTCATGGAATGTAAGAGGGCTGGGTGAAAAGATAACATTTGCTGTGTTTAGTGTTATTGGTAGATATCTCCCACCTATAGTTTGTTTAACGGAGACTCATATGGTGAGGGACAGACTAGGTTTCTTTAAAAGGAATTGGATAACATACCAGTTCCATTCGGTATACAGTGAGTATAGCAGAGGGGTTAGTACAGGGTGGGCCATTTATATGGATACACCTTAATAAAATGGGAATGGTTGGTGATATTAACTTCCTGTTTGTGGCACATTAGTATATGTGAGGGGGGAAACTTTTCAAGATGGGTGGTGACCATGGCGGCCATTTTGAAGTTGGCCATTTTGAATCCAACTTTTGTTTTTTCAATAGGAAGAGGGTCATGTGACACATCAAACTTGTTGGGAATTTCACAAGAAAAACAATGGTGTGCTTGGTTTTAACGTAACTTTATTCTTTCATGAGTTAATTACAAGTTTCTGACCACTTATAAAATGTGTTCAATGTGCTGCCCATTGTGTTAGATTGTCAATGCAACCCTCTTCTCCCACTCTTCACACACTGATAGCAACACCACAGGAGAAATGCTAGCACAGGCTTCCAGTATCCGTAGTTTCAGGTGCTGCACATCTCGTATCTTCACAGCATAGACAATTGCCTTCAGATGACCCCAAAGATAAAAGTCTAAGGGGGTCAGATCTGGAGACCTTGGGGGCCATTCAACTGGCCCACGATGACCAATCCACTTTCCAGGAAACTGTTCATCTAGGAATGCTCGGACCTGACACCCATAATATGGTGGTGCACCATCTTGCTGGAAAAACTCAGGGAACGTGCCAGCTTCAGTGCATAAAGAGGGAAACACATCATCATGTAGCAATTTCGCATATCCAGTGGCCTTGAGGTTTCCATTGATGAAGAATGGCCCCACTATCTTTGTACCCCATATACCACACCATACCATCAATTTTTTTGTTCCAACAGTCTTGGAGGGATCTATCCAATGTGGGTTAGTGTCAGACCAATAGCGGTGGTTTTGTTTGTTAACTTCACCATTCACATAAAAGTTTGCCTCATCACTGAACAAAATCTTCTGCGTAAACTGAGGGTCCTGTTCCAATTTTTGTTTTGCCCATTCTGCAAATTCAGTGCGCCAATCTGGGTCATCCTCGTTGAGATGCTGCAGTAGCTGGAGTTTGTAATGGTGTCATTTGTGAGTAGCTAATATCTGCCGAAGGGATGTTCGACTAATGCCACTCTCCAGTGACATGCGGCGAGTGCTACGCTGTGGGCTCTTGCTGAATGAAGCTAGGACAGCCACTGATGTTTCTTCATTAGAGACAGATTTCATGTGTCCACATTTTGGCAAATCCAACACTGAACCAGTTTCACGAAACTTAGCAAGCAGTTTGCTAACTGTAGCAAGGGAGATGGGTGGTCTCGTAGGGTGTCTTGCATTGAAATCTGCTGCAATGACCCGGTTACTGCGTTCACCAGACATCAACACAATTTCTATCCGCTCCTCACGTGTTAACCTCGGCGACATGTCAATGGCTGTAAGAAACCATTGTTTTTCGTGTGAAATTCCCAATAAGTTTGATGTGTCACATGACCCTCTTCCTATTGAACAAACAAAAGTTGGATTCAAAATGGCCGACTTAAAAATGGCCACCATGGTCACCACCCATCTTGAAAAGTTTCCCCCCTCACATATACTAATGTGCCACAAACAGGAAGTTGATATCACCAACCATTCCCATTTTATTAAGGTGTATCCATATAAATGGCCCACCCTGTATACTCATTCATAGAGATGTATCATGCTCAATAATTTTTTGAACCATTGATGCAGAGGGGCGTTATGTCTTTCTGTATGGTTATTTTGAGAATGTAAGATGTGTTGTAGCAGGGATTTATATCCCTCCACCTTATATACATAAGGTGTTGTTAAAACTAAATGAGTTCTTACAGGATAAATATGAGTGTCCATTAATGTTGATGGGAGATTTCAACTGCACGATGGATGATGATCTAGACAAAGTAACAAAGATAGACAAGTACAAAAAAAGCAGGATCTACCCCATTAAAGAAGTTAACCCAAGAGTTTGGTTGGTGGGACATATGGAGGACTCATAACCCGTCATTAAGACCGTTTTCTTGTTATAGTAAAACATATGAGTTTCTTTCTAGGATCGATTTGGTGTTTGGTAAACAGGCGACTCTACAGAGTAAGGCCTCTTTCACACGACCGTTTTTTTTTTTTCATTTTTTGGGTATCATTTCAATGGCTTCGCAAAAAAAACGGAATGTACACCGTATGCATTCCGTTTCCGTATTTCCGTTTTTCTGTTCCGTTGAAAGATAGAACATGTCCTATATTTGGCCGCAAATCACGTTCCGTGGCTCCGATAAAGTCAATGGGTCCGCAAAAAAAACGGAATGCATACGGAAATGCATCCGTATGTCTTCCGTATCCGTTCCGTTTTTTGCGGAACCATCTATTGAAAATGTTATGCCCAGCCCAATTTTTTCTATGAAATTACTGTATACTGTATATGCCATACGGAAAAACGGAACGGAAAAACGGAACGGAAACGGAAACACAACGGAAACAAAAAATGGAACAATGGATCCGTTTAAAACAGACCGCAAAACACTGAAAAAGCCATACGGTCGTGTGAAAGAAGCCTAAAGTGGCTGTTTCGTATAAGCCAAGGTGCTTCTCAGACCATTCCCCAGTTTTATTAAAGGTAGGTTTAAGGGCAGAAGCGTAAAGTAAAACTCATAGACTCTATTCGGTTAACCCTATTTGGCTTAACCTAATGGGGCGAGAGGAGCAATTTGAAAAGGATTTAACCTTTTTTGAATCAAACAAGGATTCTGCAGGGGTAAATATGGTTTGGGATGCTGCTAAGGCTTATGTGAGAGGGCTGCTAAATAAAAAGATTATTCAGTAAAAAAAATAAGGTTTTAGGAAAAAGGAGCTTGATTTAAAATTAACATTAGAAAGTTCTTGGAGGCTTCTGTTTCCTCCGTTTTCTGAGTGATCAACATTACCTCCTTACTAGGAGGTAATGTTGATCACTCAGAAAACTGAGGAAACAACAGAAGCCTGGTTGTTGGCGGCTAATAATTATGATAAATATCAGGGAAAAAGCACAGAATAGGGATTTGTTAAAACTAGATGATACTGGGAAGGGGGTAGACCAGGTAAATTCTTGTCTAGGATAATTAGAAAGATGAAGACATCAGCAAATATTGCTACAATTCGATATAATGAACCAGACAAGATAATAGGTGTGTTTAGGGAATACTATAAAAACTTGTATTCTACACAGATTCAAATAGATGACAGTAAATTGAAGTGTTTTTTCAGGGATTTTAATGTTCCAAAACTTAGTGCTAACCACCGGGCAGATTCAGATCGACCTCATTAAATGAGGTGCTATCAGCAATGGCTGAAACCCCACTTGGTAAAGCAGTAGGCCCAGATGGATTACCTATAGAATTATATAATAGAGATAGAGAGTTTGGGGCAAATAGACTAATGGAGTTTTTTTCGCATTCAAAACAAGGGGGTCACTTGCCTATATCAATGGGAGAATTAACAATTATTTTTAATTCCCAAGGAGGGTAAGGATAGTTTAGATCCGGGCTCATATCGTCCAATATCATTGATGAACAACGATTGTAAGATTTTGGAGAGAGTCTTGGCAAAGAGATTGAAGGGGGTAATTACGAAATTAGTACATACAGATCAAAATGGATTTATTCCAGGAAGATCTACAGCTGTAAACCTTTTCAGGGTCTTTGCCAATATTCAATGGGTGGGGAGTGATACTGGTCGATGTTCTATTCTGTCATTGGATGCGACAAAAGCATTTAATAATTGGAATGGGGCTTTTTGTGGGAAGTTTTGGGTCAATTTGGTGTAGGTCCTCACTTTATAGAATGGTTGAAGATCATTTATAGTGACCCGAGAGCAAGGGTATCTGTCAATGGCCTATTGTATGAAAGTTTTGTTATTAAAAGGGGTATGAGACAGGGATGCCCTCTCTCTCCTTTACTTTTCGCCCTAGTTGTTGAACCATTAGCTATTAAAATCAGACAGAATGCATACTTTCAGGGGTTTGAAGTGAGGGGTAGAGAAGATAAAATATCACTTTTTTTTCTTGGTGATACTAACAGGGATTTAAAGGATTTCTGTCACCCTATTTATTGCTATTAAACAGGCTGACATTATCCCCTTAACACAAAACGCTGTGCATGTACGGCAGGGGATGCATTGCCAGAATGCATTCCGCCGTAAATGCACGGCGAGCTGATCGGGCTGGCACAGGAGCGGTGCGCGCCCGATCACTGCAGGGGTCCAGCAGTCCCTGGTAGCCTGGGCCCCTGCTGTATTCGCCGGCATCGCTGTAAAAGCACATAGAGTCCTCTCACTGCTGTGGCAGGGACTCGATGTGTCAGAAGGCAGCCCAATGCCGTGCAGAGGCTGCCCAATGCCTTGCACGGCATCTGGACCTGCCTTCTATGGGTTACCCAGGAGATCCAGCCTCAGGCTAGGTCTCCTAGGCAACCTGTTAGTGTATGACTCAGTGTCATACACTAACAGGCAATGCATTACAATACAGATGTATTGTAATGCATTGCAGACGGGATCAGACCCCCAAAAGTTGAAGTCCCAGAGTGGGTCAGAAATAAAGTAAAAAATAAAAGTGTTTTAAAAAAGAAAAAAACACCCCTTTCCCCTGATTTTATAATAAAAAATATTAGGTATTGCCGCATCCGTAATGACCGGCTCTATAAATATATCACATGATCCACTCCGTCCGATAGACACCATATAAAATAAAAACTGTACAAAAAAAGCCATTTTTGTCACCTTACATCACTAAAAGTGCAACACCAAGCGATCAAAAATGCGTATGCCCCCAAAATAGTACCAATCTAACCGTCACCTCATCCCGCCAAAAATGAGCCCCTATATAGACAATGCACATGTTGTAAAATAACGAAAATCCCTAGAAACACAAAAAAAGTTCTTTCTAGCCAAAATTCATTTACATGGGAGATAGAACAGTTCCTGACGTGCAATACAGTGAGTGTGATCTACCTCGTCCAGTGCCCATGCGCTAGACAGTACATTGGACGAACCAAAAGAGCCTTGAGGGTGAGAATATCCGAACACATTGCGAATATCAAAAAAGGATATTTAAAACACTCACTCTCAAGGCACTTTAAAGAGGCCCACAACCAAGACCCCACAGGGTTGGTCTTTGTGGCCCTGGAGAAAATTGAGAAGCACTGGAGAGGTGGAAATCACATTGAACGGATGTCTAGAGCAGAAACAAAACAGATTTATAATTTTGGAAGCATGTTGCCAGCGGGTTTAAATGCAGAAATGGAGATTTTTGGCTTTTTATGAGTTTGGGTGGTGTGCCTCTCACCCAATGGGAGATCGCATGTCTGGCTGTCTATCGGCGCTGCGACCCCCCCCTTGGTGACAGGCCCACTCCCCCACATCTACCCACAACATATTGACTTAGAAAATTTATAATTAGCCTGAATGCAAATCAAGAAGAGAGATTTTATTACTCTGCTTTTTTATATTGAACAAGATCCAAAATTACCTTCCCTCAAACATATTGGATATATTTTATGTTGATTTTAATAGGAGTTATGTATTTTATGTATTTTATAAATTTAAGAGTGTAAACCGATCAATTGAAGATTGCTTTCTTCACTGTCTATACTTATCATAACATCAGGATGCAATGGAAAGAAAAAACGCATGGATAACGAAAAAAACGCATGCAAAACGCATTGATATCGCAATGTGTTCAAAATATATTCCAGTCCAGATTTTATAATGAACCTGTGGGGACATAAAAGGAAGTGATGTACAACAGGGATTCAGCCACTGAGGAAGAGGAGTGAAGTCCTCGAAACGCGTCTGGCGTGAAAATCCCTGTTGCAAATGTTAACCCGGACATGAGAAAGATTGTTTGATTGACTTTTCAAATTTGGAGCGCTCCATTTCTCCCATCTTGCTTTGTGCACTTGCACATCAGATACCGGAACAAAGTAACGAAATCCCGCGATACCTCTGCAGGAACACGTGACCTAGAACAGAGTGCGAGGACGCCGGAACCAAATACAGCAGCGCGGTGTGGAAGGCAGGTGAACGAGAGTGCCGGACATCTGCAGACACCGCAGCGGAACCAAACACAGCAGCGCGGTGTGGAAGGCAGGTGAACGAGAGTGCCGGACATCTGAAGACACCGGTAAGCAATATCTCTCCACAGCCTGTGACCACCGCATGCAACTTAACTACGGTGAGGAAAGACTGAACGCCACAACTAGTGGATTTTAGGTTATCGAGATCTGAACATACAGACTCGAGAGAAGTCAGTACCGTCCGGATGTTGATTGCTTGCATTTAAAGGAACATTGTCCCAAATAGACATATTTTATTAAGGACATTCCAACTTGAAACAGGGACCAAACCAGTTGCACATGTCATCTATCTAGGATTGATAGATAAGTGGAAAGCGGATCTTAATTGATTTTATTTATTTTTTAGGGGGATATTTTATGTATTATTTATTATGTATTTAGACATATGTCATTTTTAATATTAATAAAAGCTGATGTTGTGATCCACATAGTGAGTGCCAGTCCCTATCATCCAAATCTATATAGGACAATCGCCTAAAAAATAAAAAAAACTATGGCTCTCAGACTTTGGCGACACTAAAACATGATTTTTTTTTTGTTTCAAAAATGCATTTATTGTGTTAAATGTAAAAAATAAAAAAGGATACATATTAGGTATCGCCGCATCCATAACAACCTGCCCTATAAAAATAACACATGACCTAACCCCTCAGGTGAACACCTTAAAAAAAAAAAGTATAAAAAAAAGCCATTTTTTTGTCACCTTACATCACAAAAAGTGTAATAGCAAGTGATCAAAAAGTCATATGCACCCCAAAATTGCACCAATCAAACAGTCATCTCATCCTGCAGAAATGATACCCTACCTAAGAGAATCACCCAAAAAATAAAAATAAACTATGGCTCTCAGACTATTGAGACACTAAAACATGATTTTTTATTTATTTTTTAATATTTGTGTATAAAACTTAAATAAAAAAAGTATACATATTAGGTGTTGCCGCGTCCGTAACGACCTGCTATATAAAAATATCACATGATTTAACCCCTCAGATGAACACCGCAAAAAAAGACAAAAAGAAAAAGAAAATGGTATCAAAAAGCCATTTTGTCACTTTATATCACAAAAAGTGTAATAGCAAGCGATCAGTCATACGCACCTTAAAATAGTACAAGTAAAACCATCATCTCATATTGAAAAAAAAGAGCCCCTACATAAGACAGTCACCCAAAAAGTAAAAAAAAAACTATGGCTTTCAGAATATGGAGACACAAAAAAAATATTATTTTTTTTAAATGCTTTATTATGTAAAACTGAAACAAACAACCATATTTGGTATTGTCAGGTCCGTAACAACCCTCTCTATAAAAATAGCTCATGATCAGATGAACATTGTAAATAACAAAAAATTAAAACAGTGCCAAAACAGCTATTTTTTTGTTACCTTGCCTCACAAAAAGTGTAATATAGAGCAACCAAAAATCATCTGTACCCTAAAATAGTACCAACAAAACTGCCACCTTATCCCGTAGTTTCCAAAATAGGGTCACTTTTTGGGAGTTTCTACTCTAGGGGGTCTTCAAATGTGACATGGCAAGTTAAAATTATCCCAGTGAAATCTGCCCTCTAAAAACCATATGGCGTTCCTTTCCTTCTGCGCCCTGCCGTGTGCCCGTACAGCAGTTTACGACCACATATGGGGTTTTTATGAGCTACAGAATCAAAGCAATAAATATAGAGTTTAGTTTGGCAGTTAATCCTGGCTTTGTTAGCGGAAAAAAATTATTAAAATGGAAAATCTGCCAAAAAAATTAAAATTCCATATACATTTTCAATTAATTCTTGTGGTTAAAGGGTTAACAAAGTTTGTAATATCAGTTTTGAATACCTTGAGGGTTGTAGTTTCTAAAATGGGTTCACTTTTTTAGAGTTTCTACTCTAGGGGTGCATCAGAGGGGGGGCTTCAAATGGGACATGGTGTCAAAAAGCCAGTCCATCAAAATCTGCCTTCCAAAAACCATATGGCGTTTCTTTTCTTTCTGCGCCGTGCCGTGTGGCCATACAGTAGTTTACGACTGAGTTTAGTTTGGCTGTTAATCCTTACTTTGCTAGCGGAAAAGAATTATTAAAATGGAAAATATGCCATAAAAAGTGAAATTCTGAAATTTCATATCCATTTTCAATTAATTCTTGTGGAACACCTTAAGGGTTAACAACGTTTGTAAAAATCTGTGTTTAATACCTTGACGGGTGTAGTTTCTAAAATAGGGTCATTTTTGGGTGGTTTCTATTATGTAAGCCTCACAAAGTGACTTCAGACCTGAACTGGTCCTTAAAAAGTGGGTTTTTGGAAATTTTCAGAAAAATTTCAAGATTTGCTTCTAAACTTTTAAGCCTTCTAATGTCCCCAAAGAATAAAATGGAATTCACAAAATGATCCAAACATGAAGTAGACATACGGGAAATGTAAAGTAATAACTATTATATAAGGTATTACTAAAAGCAGAGAACTTGAAATTTTGGGTAAATTTTGTATTTTTTTATAAACAAAAATGAAGTATTTTGATTCAAATTTAACACTGTCATGAAGTACAATATGTGACGAGAAAACATTCTCAGAATGGCTTGGATAAGTAAAAGCGTTTTAAAGTTATCACCACATAAAGTGACATGTCAGATCAAAAATCAGTCTGGTCATTTAGGTGAAAAATTACACGATCCTTAAGTGGTTATGGATGTGAAAATGTCACCTGAATTTAACTCTATATTTCTTTTATTTTAAAAATTACACGAAAATGAGGGCATACTTAAAAAAAAGAAATGCAGAGTTAAATTCAGGTGACATTTTCACATCTATAATGTCAGCCTCAAAACCTAGAAAAAATTGGTGTGCATACCCAACAAATTAGCACATAAGTCCAACAACGTAGCAAAATGTAATTTATTAGATATCACTTTAAAAAATACATATAGCAAGGGGAGTAAACATGAACCAGTGTGGTAGCAAGAATATGAGGAGAGTACATGGGAAGGGGATAGTAATAATCATATACAAGTGCAGAGAGTCATATGTGGTAATACTGAATGGAGGCTGGAATGTGCCTGGTCCACTGCACACCAATGAGAAAAATGTGCAGTAATCAAGCAAGCACACAGCCTGCAAGTGTAACAGCAGTACTGCACAGGGTTTACAGAATGTAAATACAATCACTGTCAACAAGTTACAAAGTTAATCAAACAAGATAGTGATCCCCTTTCCAGTGTCACCTGGCCAACCCGTTCCGCCAAACAGGCTTTGTCAGGGAGCTCTCCTCATATTCTTGCTACCACACTGGTTCATGTTTACTCCCCTTGCTATATGTATTTTTTTAAGTGATATCTAATAAATAAAATTTTGCTACGTTGTTGGACTCATGTGCTAATTTGTTGGTTATGCACACCAATTTTTTTTAGGTTTTGTTTCATGATGGAGGTGTGATCCCATTAGGTCTCATTGTAGGCTATTATAATGTCAGCCTATTTTAATAGTGAAAATTAGGGTGACAGAAACCCTTTAAATTACGTTATGGCAATGATGAATGAATTTGGTATGCATTCGGGTATAGTAATTATTTGGGGTAAATCGACCCTACTTCCGCTTAGCGACAAGATTGCGGTATTGGATAAGAATCTAAGGATACTGGGTCCTCAAAGTTTTAAATATTTGGGGTTAGGCCTCATGCACACGACCATTGTGTGCATCCGTGTCCGTTGTTCAGTTTTCCGTGATTTTCTGCGGACCCATTGACTTTCAATGGGTCCGTTGAAAACTCGGAAAATGCACCGTTGTTCATCTGCGTCCGTGATCCGTGTTTCCTGTCCGTCAAAAAAATATGACCTGTCTTATTTTTTTGACGGACAACGGTTCACGGACCCATTCAAGTCAATGGGTCTGTGAAAAAACACGGATGCACACAAGATTGACATCCGCGTCCGTGATCTGTGGCCGTAGGCTACTTTCACACAGACGGATCCGCAGATCCGTCTGCATAAAAGCTTTTTCAGAGCTGAGTTTTCACTTCGTGAAAACTCAGATCCGACAGTATATTCTAACACAGAGGCGTTCCCATAGTGATGGGAATATACTACGAACTGTGTACATGACTGCCCCCTGCTGCCTGGCAGCACCCGATCTCTTACAGGGGGCTGTGATCCGCACAATTAACCCCTCAGGTGAGGGAGTATGGAGAAGGAAAGGAACTGCTCATGATCCTAAGCATACCACCTCATCAGTAAAGCATGGTGGTGGTAGTGTCATGGCGTGGCTGCCAATGGTACTGGTTCTCTTGTATTTATTGATGATGTGACTGCTGCCAAAAGCAGCAGGATGAATTCTGTAGTGTTTCGGGCAATATTATCTGCTCATATTCAGCCAAATGCTTCAGAACTCATTGAACAGCGCTGCACAGTGCAGATGGACAATGACTCAAAGCATACTGGAAAAGCAACCAAAGAGTTTTTTAAGGGAAAGAAGTGGAATGTTATGCAATAGCCAAGTCAATCACCTGACCTGAATTCGATTGAGCATGCATTTCACTTGCTGAAGACAAAACTGAAAGGAAAATGCCCCAAGAACAAGCAGGAACTGAAGACAGTTGCAGTAGAGGCCTGGCAGAGCATCACCAGGGATGAACCCCAGTGTCTGTTGATGTCTATGCTTTCCAGACTTCAGCAGGCTATAATTGACTGCAAAGGATTTGCAACCAAGTATTAAAAAGTGAAAGTTTGATTTATGATTATTATTCTGTCCCATTACTTTTGGTCCCTTAACAAGTGGGAGACACATATACAAACTGTGGTAATTCCTACACCGTTCACCTCATTTGGATGTAAATACCCTCAAATTAAAGCTGACAGTTTGCAGTTAAAGCACATCTTGTTTGTTTCATTTCAAATCCATTGTGGTGGTGTATAGAGCCAACAATGTTAGAATTGTGTTGATGTCCCAATATTTATGGACCTGACTGTATTAACCATGGGGAGCTGAAGTCCAAGGAAGAGTTATTAGGAAATTTAGGTGAAGAAAGGCAAAGTTTTTTTTTAGATATATTCAATTAGTTGCAATTTTCAAAGGACTTAAAAATGTGGAAGTTATGGCACTAGGTTCACATGAATTGATGAATTTTATTTCGGGGTGGAGGGAAAATTATAGATTGGTTTCAATTTTATTTAAAGAATTAAGAGAAGTTATAAATAAAGAGGTGAGGTGTAATAGTAAGATTGCATGGGAAAAGGATATTGGCCCTTTAACCGAGGAACAATGGAGAAGGTTTTGGCAAGCGAGCACCTATTTGAGGAATCCGTCGCACAGAGTTACTCAATTTATGATCTTGCATCTACTATATGTGACTCCTACTTGGTTTCAGAAATTTTCAACTGGTACTCCAAATGTATATCCAAGATGTGAAAATAGTAAAGCAGATATTATCCATATGTGTTGGCATTGCCCTAAAATACAACCATTTTGGCAGGGCCTTATTGAACTGATTGGAGATATTTTCGGTTTTAAACCTTCTTTATCGATTCTTATTTGTGTATTGGGAGAAATTCCTAACAATCTATCAAAAGATAATGAGATTATGGTGTTTAAATCCCTTTTTCTGGCTCACTTATTAGTGGCCAGAAGATGGATGAGAACTGAAGTGCCCACTGTTAAGGAAATTGCATTTTTGAAATCTGAGATTTGTAAATTAACTGTTAAACAGTTAAACTCCGGCTGGGAACGTTGCAATGCGACTGCCACAGAGGCCCCCTAGAAATGAAAGATGGGTTACTGCAGGTTCTGGTAGACTTAGAGTTGTTGACAGAAGACATGTCCCACAGTCTGTAGCTCTCCATAATTCATTAGCAGCACTTTCAGAGCGCAAGAGCAACATGGAGGATGGCTCAGGCACAGTGGGTGAGGAACAATCATCTCCTATGCCAAAAGTATGCAAGACTGCAGCCAAAGACAAGAAGGATAAGGTAAGGACTGATAGTAGGCAGCTGTTGGTGGGCGATTCTATCATAAGAGGTGTGAAGTTTGAGGAAATTGGTTTTGTGAGATGTTTCCCTGGTGTTACCGCTAGCAGGGACAGATGACGCATCCTTAATATTGTTAGGCAAGCAAAGCAGGAAAGGAAGGTGGATGTTATTTTCCATCTTGATCTGGCTTGCAATGAGGTTTTAAAGGTGAAAGAAGCTTTTCACACACTTGGTAATGATATACGGGAGGTTGCATCGATTGTTTCATTCTCTGCAGTTTTGCCTGTGGATAACCTTCAGCATGACAGGAAGATACACATTAAGGAATTCAATGTATGGCTGGGTGAATGGTGTCTGAACCAAGTGTTTGGCTTTGTGTCTCATGTTAGCTCTCGTTGAAATGGAAAAGAACTGTACAAGAAAGATGGTTTGCATCTTTCTCTCAAGGGAATGTATGTCCTCAGTTAACAGTTCAAAGTATTTGCTAAGGAGCATTTAAACTAAGAAAGGGGGTCAAAAAGAGTGATAATCCAGCAGTCCGACTGCCCCCCCGGAACATTGCCAGAAGATGCCAGTAGCACATAGGGTAAGAAATGACAAGCTCAGAGTCTTGTCTACAAATGCTCGCAGTTTAGGGAAAAGGATCAATGAACTTGAGTCTATAATGGCATCTGAGAATATAGAATTAGTGGCTGTTACTGAAACATGGTTCAATGGGAGTAATGACTGGGATATAACAATACCAGGGTTCTCTCTATATAGGAAAGACAGAGAAGGCAAGAAAGAGGGAAAGGTGGCCCTGAATGTGAAAGATAGCATAAAACCTAATTTAATAGAAGTTAGCAAGACCAATTTAGAGTCAGTTTGGGTTACGTTGCAGCTTGATAATCATAAGGTAACTCGTGTAGGTGTGATATATAGATCACCTAGCCAAGTCAAGGAATTAGATGATCTACTAGTTGAGGAAATAGCTAAAATGACATTTAAAGGGGAAGTTATCATTATGGGCGACTTTAATCTTCCTGATGTAAACTGGAAAACCAAAATAGCTAGTTCTGCCAGGAGTACAGATATTCTCAATTCCCTACTGGGATTATCTCTACAGCAAGTAGTGGAGAAGTCAACCCGGAAGGAAGCCATTTTAGATTTAGTATTCAAAAATGGGAATTTGGTATCTGATATTACTATTTTAGATTTTAGAAAAACTGACTTTTCTAAAATTAGATTTGAGGTATTCGAGTCCCTATCAGATTGGAACAGTTTCAATGGAGTCCAGGAAAAATGGGACTACTTAAAAGAGGCACTATTGAAGGCAACAGATAATTGCATTAGGCTTGTCAGTAAAAGCAAAAAAGGGAAGAGACCACTGTGGTACTCAGCGGAAGTGGCCAAAATCATTAAAAACAAAAAGATAGCATTTAGTAATTATAAAATTTAAAAAAATGAGGATCACAGGCAAATTTATAAGATTAGGCAGAGAGAGGCCAAGCAAGTTATAAGAGCTTCTAAAGCACAAGCAGAAGAAAAGAAGGAAGGTATATGGAAGAAGATAAAGAACTTGCTGACTGCCTCAATGAATACTTCTGTTCAGTTTTTACAAAGGAAAATGAAGGAAAAGGACCTCAGTTAGGAAGGAAGACTAATGAATCTTTTGATGCATGTGTCTTTACAGAGGAAGAGGTTCTAAGTCAGCTGTCTAAAATTAATACAAATAAGTCACAGGGGCCTCATGGGATACACCCAAAGCTATTAAAAGAGCTTAGCGGTGAACTAGCAAAACCATTAACAGATTTATTTAACCAATCACTGGTAACAGGAGTCGTCCCAAAAGATTGGAAATTAGCAAATGTTGTTCTCATTCACAAGAAAGATAGTAGGGAGGAATCAGGCAACTATAGGCCTGTAAGCCTGACATCAATAGTGGGGAAATTAATGAATACCATACTTAAGGAGAGGATTGTGGAACATCTAAAATCCCATGGATTGAATGATGAAAAACAGCATGGGTTTACTTCAGGGAGATCATGTCAAACTAATCTTATAGATTTTTTTGATTGGGTGACTAAAATAATAGATGGCGGAGGTGCATTAGACATCGCTTATCTAGACTTCAGAAAGGCTTTTGATACTGTCCTACATAGAAGGCTTATCAATAAATTGCAGTCTTTGTGCTTTGACTCCCATACTGTTGAATGGATTAGGCAGTGGCTGAGGGACAGACAACAGAGGGTTGTAGTCAATGGAGTATATTCAGACCATGGTCTTGTTACCAGTGGGGTACCTCAGGAATCTGTTCTGGGACCCATATTGTTTAATATCTTTATCAGCGAAATTGCAGAAGGCCTCGATGGTAAGGTGTGTCTTTTTGCTGATGACACAAAGATTTGTAACAGGGTTGTTGTTCCTGTAGGGATACACCAAATAGAAAAGGATTCTGTATATTGGGCAGACTAGATGAGCCAAATGGTTCTTATCTGCCGACACATTCTATGTTTCTATAAATATGATAGAAACATAGAAACATAGAATGTGTCGGCAGATAAGAACCATTTGGCCCATCTAGTCTGCCCAATATACTGAATACTATGAATAGCCCTTGGCCCTATCTTATATGAAGGATGGCCTTATGCCTATCCCATGCATGCTTAAACTCCTTCACTGTATTTGCAGCTACCACTTCTGCAGTAAGGCCATTCCATGCATCCACTACTCTCTCAGTAAAGTAATACTTCCTGATATTACTTTTAAACCTTTGTCCCTCTAATTTAAAACTATGTCCTCTTGTAGCAGTTTTTCTTCTTTTAAATATTCTCTCCTCTTTTACCTTGTTGATTTCCTTTATATATTTAAAAGTTTCTATCATATCCCCTCTGTCTCGTCTTTCTTCCAAGCTATGCATGTTAAGGTCCTTTAATATTTCCTGGTAAGTTTTATCCTGCAATCCATGTACTAGTTTAGTAGCTCTTCTCTGAACTCTCTCCAAAGTATCAATATCCTTCTGGAGATATGGTCTCCAGTACTGAGCACAATACTCCAAATGAAGTCTCACTAGTGCTCTGTAGAGCGGCATGAGCACCTCCCTCTTTCTACTGGTAATGCCTCTCCCTATACACCCAAGCATTCTGCTAGCATTTTCTGCTGCTCTATGACATTGTCTGCCTACCTTTAAGTCTTCTGAAATAATGACCCCTAAATCCCTTTCCTCAGATACTGAGGTTAGGACTGTATCACTGATTTTATATTCTGCTCTTGGGTTTTTACGTCCCAGGTGCATTGTCTTGCACTTATCAACATTTAATTTTAGTTGCCAGATTTTTTACCATTCCTCTAGTTTTCCTAAATCCTTTTCCATTTGGTGTATCCCTCCAGGCACATCAACCCTGTTACAAATCTTTGTGTCATCAGCAAAAAGACACACCTTACCATCGAGGCCTTCTGCAATTTCGCTGATAAAGAAATTAAACAATATGGGTCCCAGATAGAATCTATATAGATCAATTGAGAAAGCGGTCTTTATTAACGTAAATAAAATGTATATCCATGACAGACTATGGAATAAATGGAAGATCTTTATGGATAAGTTTATTTGTTGATTTATTTATTTTCTACCCCTCTTGCTCTCTAGAGTGGGTATTTGGGGAATTAAACATAAAATATTAATGTATGTTTTGTATGGTTTTTCTGATTGTATATTTATTGTTGAAATAAAGAACATTTAAATAAAATAAAAATCATTTTTCATGTCAGTGTTACCCAGTGTTTTACTGATAACTTGCTGTTGTTGAGGGTGATGTATTAATGCGGAAAAATTCATACAATGACATTTTAAGAACCATAACTTTTTTATTTTTTTGTTGACTTAGCTGTGTGATGTTTTGTTTTTTGCCGGACAAGCTGTAGTATTTATTGGTACCATTTTGGGATACATAGGGCTTTTTGATCCCTTTTAAAAAAAAATTGAGAGATGGGAATAATTGAAATTCTGTAAGTGTGTTTTATTTTTATCTTTTATAGGATTCACTGCGAGGAACTTGCTATTCTGCAGAGTTGATACAATTATGGCAAGACCAAATAATTTTTTTTTATGTTTTACTACATTTGCATTATCAATTTTATACTAATAACCAAACATACATAACATTTATATTTTTTGTCAAGGAAGGTATATACACCTTGTTTTTTTTATGGTGTGAGCTATAGTTTTATAGTTACCATTTTGGAATATCTGATTTTTTATTTATTTTTTGGGGAGGTAAGATGAAAAAAGAAAATAGTTTAGGTCTTTTTACTTGTCAACCATCGGACGCTGCATCTAAGGGGATAAATGCCGATGATCAGCTATTCCTGAGCCATCACCATCTCTATGCCGAAAATGTACAGCATTGCGTGGGATTATTCTTCTGACCATGTCATACAATTAAACAATGGTGCAGGAGGGGGTTAAATATTTATCTAGGCATTGGTGATACTCTTGATGATTGTCAAACAGAGGGAGTTGTGGATAGATATGGAGACTCAGTATGAAAACAATACTATGATAATCTGGTTAACCTGGTAAACTGGACTGAAAATTTTAGGAAACAAAAACAATGCAGATAACATCCAGCCGATATATTTTTAAAATCTTAGTGGCTTAGGGGAGTTAAAGGGGTTATCCGAATTCTAAAAGATCTCTCCCAATACCTGGGCCCCTCGTATACATTATACTTACCTGCTCTCTGGCACTCGTATCACTCCGGAATAGTAGTTTGAGAATTAGATCTCATGGCTGAGATGAATTACGTGGCTTAATTAGCACTCTATGAAAGCAGTCTATATAAAACACCACCGGATCGGGCTGAACTGCTTTGAATAAGTTTAGGGCAGTCTCTTTAAGTGCAATTATTCTTTCTGGAAGACCATGGATGTGAAGATTTCCTCTTTTGGAACATTTTCAAAAAAAAAAAATTTTTAATTCAAGATGCTCAATTTAGCCTCAAAATCATCCAGGTGGGACTTATTGGCATCCAAAGCATTTACCATATGGTCCTTTTATTTTCCACTTTATCCGTTGACCTAGATCCTGTTTTAAAAAACTGGAAACAGCCTGTCAGAATTCTACGTTAAATATCTGCTTAATGTTTGCATTCATAGTCCGTCCATTACAGGTAGTATAATCTGGAATCAACGCCAGAATCATCTCTCTAGGTGTAGTTGGTGGCAAAGGGGAGCTAAGACCAGGCTTACCACACTGGAGCACTGAGGTGTGAAAAATTTTGGGCAATTTTGCGAAGGGGTTGCAGCAAAAGTCAGTATAGGATTGTTCTCATACTTGGGCATATGCATATGAGGGAAGGCAATGTGTATTTGTTTGCAGTCTTGTTGGTCACATGCCACCATAAGAGCAGTGTTCATTGCAAGAACATCAGCACTGGTGACAGCCGCAAATGCATCTACAGAAGTCCAGAATGCTCTGTGGATTTACATTTAAAACATGCAAACTACCAACATGGTAGTCCAGAAAAGATTAGAACTATTCTGTTTTTACTCACAGGCTGGCTTATGAAGGCAAATAGATGAGGAAGCAAGAGGCAGCTGTAGAGTGCTTCCACAACTACTTCCCCAGGAGCCAACACCAGATGGGAGATGCAGGGGGGTCCACTGAATGTAGCTGCAACTGGTGAGGAGACAAAAGGCTCAGCTCTTGAAATTCCAGGGCTCCTGCTGTGGACTGATGGCTAGATTTCAGAAAGGTACAGAATCTCTGGGTCGCACAGTATGAAGTCAGGCCCCCTTGATGTCCCCAGTTCCGAGAGTGTGGGTGGCAGCTTGCGTTGTGTGCCATGATTACAGGAAGCTGAAAATTTAGGCCACGGCTTCACTGGGCTTACTAGGCCGCAACTATCCAGGTGAGCCAATTCTGGCAAAATGTCTTCAAAATGTTCAAGTGATCCTAATGGGCACTGAGGTGGTGGTTTTATAAGGGAGGGGGCTTGTGGAAGGAGGATGCCGCCGGATTACAATAAATGCAAGCATAGCTTATAGCAAACGTGACCTTCCTGTTGCATTTATGGCACCCTCCATGAGTTAAAATGTTTAAAATCAAGTTATGGAACATCTTTCGTGGTATATTAAAATGTTGATTTTAATATAGCGACATAGTTAATACGGTTGAAAAAAGACATAAGTCCATCAAGTTCTACCAAGGGACAGGTGGGGACACGAATCCCAGAAGGAAGTGAGACTCAGATTTCTACACGTTTTCATAAGCATTAATGTCATTTACTTTTAAGAATTTATCTAAACCTTTTTTAAAACCGTCCACTGTTCCTGCTGTGACCACATTCTGAGGAAGTCTATTCCACAGATTCACAATTATTACAGTAAAGAAGCTTTGACGCTTCTGGAGACTGAACTTTTTTTTTCTCCAGTCAGAGGCAGGGCCCCCTTGTCTGTTGAGGGCATTTTACTTGGAACAGTTTTTCACCGTATTTTTTGTATGGCCCATTTATCTATTTGTATAGGTTAATCATGTCCCCCCTTAGACGTCTCTTCTCAAGACTAAATTAATTATTTTAATCTTTCTTCATAACTTCATGACTCTCCATGCCCCTTATCAGTTTAGTTGCTCTCCTCTGTACTTTTTCCTGCTGCAGAGCAACCTTTCTATGGACTGGTGTCCAGAACTGAACTGCATATTCCAGATGAGGCTGTACCAACGATTTGTAAAGTGGTAGTATTACATCACTGCCCCGTGAGTCCATGCCTAGTTTAATGCATGACAATATCCTGGTAGCCTTAGAAGCAGCTGATTGACATTGTATGCTGTTATTTAATCTACCATCTACAAAGACACCCAAATCCTTCTCTATAAGTGACTCCCCCAGTGTTACATTGCCTAGGACAAATGATGCACAGAGATTATTACTACCAAGATGCATAACTTTACATTTATCCACATTGAACCTCATTTGCCAAGTTGATGCCCAATCACTCTTGTATTTTATAGACATGCTTGTATTTTATACACATCTTCCATAGACTGCACAGTACTACATAGCTTAGTGTCATCTACAAAAATAGAAATGGTGCTATTAATACCGTCTTCGATATCATTAATAAAAAAATTATGTATATCTTTATTTTATAAAGTATACCATATAAAATCAATCCTCATAATCCATTTCAAAATATTTCTCAAGCAATAACAGTTACCAAAATGTAAACAAAGGATTACAATCAACTTCATGAAGTACAACCTTAAAACCCATTTATACCCTACCCCTCCCAGCCAAGGAAACCATATCCACCCCCATTGCCACGGGAGCCAGCGGAAAGGCCACAAGTGGTTCCTTTGTTCTAACTGGGTTCTGTATTTTTAGAGTTCCACTTGGCTGAAGTTCCCTTCTGTCAAATTCGACTTGCCATCAGGTTCTGATTCCAGATGGTGGGAATTATTCAATCAAGTGGGCATGTTCATACTAGTGTATAAAATCAAGGTTTTTAAGTCTATTTGTTTGTCTTGATGAAGGGCTAAGATGTTATAGCCCGAAACGCGTCACAGCAAAGTGTCCTATTTGATGTCGGATTTTATGGAAGTCGAATAAAGCATATTTATTAAGAGGAGCTGGATTCCATTTGTTCTTTCACAGTATGCACCTGACTTAGTCTGGGTCTGATTTTCCGTGCTCCACTGGGAGGTGGCAGGTGAGAGCTGCAGTGATTTTCTTTCACCTCCCCATCAGACCTTATATCAGCAGGGCCGTCTTTGCCGCAGGGCAAAAGGGGCAGCTGACCCCGGGCCCAGTTGCTCCTGGGGGCCCAAGGGAGCTCAGTTTCCCGAGTCCCGACTCCCATTCACTGACTGTCTATGCAGCAGCGCAGCGCAGCAGTCTTCAGATCAACTTGAACTTACAAGCGCTGCTGCCTGCTTAGCAAGCACGTCGGCGCCCGTCACGTGGTAAAAGGGGGTGTGTGACTCACTGCAGCCTGGTGAGTGACTAAGTTCCCGCCTCCGGTCCGGAGCTAAAGGGATTGGGTGGTGAGTAACAGCCTCACGTGACCAGACAACCAGACCAGTGACTCACTCACCTAATAGTACCTTAAGTTACACAGCCAGACCTGCCACTGCCGCGCCAGGAGGGGAGGAGGTAAGATAAAGCAAAAAGCAGTGGCCCTGCATATATATTGACTTTATTTTATATTAGAAACCGGTCAGGTCACCGAATCCGAATTAATAATTGCCATTCATAAATTAGTGGGGGATTATTATAGTACATAAGGGGTTGGGTTCTTCTCTCTGTCTGCTGCTGAACTGTGGCCTGGGGCCCACCACCGGCCACATTTACTAATCTTTGCTCAGGGGGGGCCCTCATGGTGTGGACTGGACTGGTCTTTTTTTTTACTAAGGAATATAGTTTAACCATTTATGTGCAAAAGAGAAAAAAAGAGGTGGCCGGTGGTGGCCCCAGGCCACAGTTCAGCAGACAGACAGAGAGAAGTCCTTATGTCTCTCGTGACTCGTCTCTCTAATAATCCACCAGTAATTTAAATAACCCCATTAGTGGGGGATTATTATAGAGACGGGAGACAAAGGGGTTCTCTCTGCCTGCTGAACTGTGGCCTGGCCTGGGGCCGGCCGGCCACATTTACTAATCTTTGCTCAGGGGGGCCCACATGGTGTGGTGTGGACTGGTCATTTTTACTAAGGAATATAGTTTAACCGTTTATGTGCAAAAGAAAAAAAATAAGTCACTAAGTCAGCTCCAATCAGATATCTGCACAAAGACCAAGACTCTGGGACTATGTGCAGATATCTGATTGTAGCTGACTTAGTGACTTCTTTTCTTCTCTTCTGCACATAAACGGTTAAACTATATTCCTTAGTAAAAAATGACCACTCCACACCACACCGTGAGGGCCCCCCTGAGCAAAGGGTGACACCAGCCATAGCAACGCCACTGCCTCTATCTGTAAGTCGCTGGAGTGCACGGCAGGCTCGCTTTTCTGAAGGAAGTGGAACTGTGAACTGTCTGAACTCTGAACGGCTGTACAGTCAGTAGTGGCATGTGACACATGTGGCAATAATAATGTGTCTGCTGGCCTGCAGCCTGGTAAAGTCCTGTGTCATGTCATGTTTGATGTGCATCCCAATTATGCCATACAAACCTGTGCAGATACTGGTCCTGTAATCCTGTGAGGCTGCAAGGCAGGGGTGTGGTGTGGACCACTCATGAGACTGCATTTTGCTTAGGCCTCATGCACACGGTCGTTGTTTGGGTCCGCATCCGTTGCTCCGTTCCGTGGCCCTGCCCAAAAAATAGAACATGTCCTATTCTTGTCCGTTTTGCGGACAAGAATAGGCATGTCTACAATGGGCTGCCCGTTCCGTTATGCAAATTGCGGAAGGCACACGGGCGGCTTCTGTTTTTTTGCGGATCCGCGGTTTACTCTACGAGGTGTGTGGATTATTTTTTGTGTGTGTTGTGGTGGAGGGCATGATTGCATGTTAGGGTGTGTGAAGGCGGGATCCAGGGGGCCCAAGTAAATTCTTGCCCAGGGTCCAATCAATATTAAAGACGGCCCTGTATATCAACTCACATCAGACCCCCATCAGACCACAGATCAGCCTTCAATGTTAGACACCCATCAGACCTCAGATCAGCCCACATTGTCAGACCCCCTTCAGACCTCAGATCAGCCCTCAATGTTAGACCCCATCAGACCTCAGATCAGATAAAAATAAAAACCTCCTCTTACCTATCCTGCGCCGCAGCTCCTCTTCACCTCTGGCAGAAGTTGCGCTCCTCTGTCTTCCCGTCCTGCGCTGCTCTGTCACCTGACTGCATGCAGCGTCAGGTCATAGTGCGCCCACTACATCCTGACGCTGTACATGGTCAGGACAGTGAATCGCCGGCCCCAGAAAGGAAGACTAGGGAGGGTGAGTACTACAAGAGCTTGTGGCGCTTCGCTCTCAACTTCCGGCACCTATTTCATACTAGTGAGCGCTTCCATAATGGAAGCGCTCACTATTATTTGCTTTATAAGACGCACGTCCATTTTTCCCCCTCTATTGGGGGGGAAAAGTGCATCTTATAAAGCGAAAAATACAGTAGATCCTTTTTTGAATATGGGCACCACATTTGCCTTGAGCCAATCACTTGGCACTGTACCAGTACCTAGACAATCTTTAAAAATTATAAAACAGCGGCACAGCAATGACTGAACTGAGCTCTTTAAGAACTCTTGGGTAAAATTCATCTTTACCCAGGGCCTTGTTCACATTTACCTTATTTAACTTAGCTTGGACCATATCTACAGCATCATAGATATCTGCTACTTTCTCTTCTTTTGTATATACAGAGCTAAAAAAAAACATTTAGTAACTCTGCCTTTTTCGTTATCTTCAGTGACTAACCCCCCCTTTACCATTATTTAGGAGACCTATGTGCTCAGAATTTTTTTTTTAGCATTTATATATTTAAAGAATTTTGGGGAATTTTTTTGCTCTCTTTTGCCACCTGCTGCATTTGTATTTTTGCTAATTTTATCTACTTTTTACAGATTTTATTAAGCCCTTTGTAAACTTCAAAGGTTGCAGCTGAAATGCTGCCCTCAACCCAGGGAAATTAGCCTTTTTAAAATCTTGTGTTTTTGCTCTGCCTGACAGAGTTTGCTTCTTATAGTTTAGGGAGAATATCATTATATTGTGGTCACTATTACCTAGTTTCTCGAACAGCAACAACCTCTGCGTCATTAGAAATGACCAGATCCAACGGAGCATTGCCCCTAGTGGGAGCTTCTACAAACTGTCCCATAAAGTGGTTCTGCAGCAAGTTGAGGAATCTTCTCCCCTTTGCGATTAAGGCAGAACCATGTCCCCAGTAAATGTCTGGGAAGTTAAAATCTCCCATTATAACCACTGTACCAGCCTGTGCAGCCCGCTCTATTTGGTTATACAGATCTCCTCTGTGATGTTAGGGGGTCAATAGATTACACCAAGTATTTTTTCAGTGTTTATATCCCTTTGAAATTCCACCCATAAGGTTTCAACATCCTCACCATCTGCACCCACAATTGCCTCTTTCACACTTGTCTTCAGATCACTCCTCACATACAGACAAACACCACCGCCTTTTCTATTGACCCTGTCTTTCCTAAATATTGTAAAACCCTCAATATTAACAGCCCAGACATGTGAAGAGTCCAACCATGTCTCAGCCACACCAACTACATCTATGTGTTTTTCTAGTTATCATAGCCTCCCTCATTTTGCTAGCTAGACTTCTGGCATTTGTAAAAATACATTTTAAATTACCATCACCTGTAAAGTAAATAAAATATTACGATTAGCAAAAAAAAATAAACCTGTAGATTGTTTGGAAGGAATGGGTAAGACACAAACGAAAATCTACATTGTAACTGCATTTTGTCTTACCTCTTTGTAAAAATGGAACATGATCATCATCGACTTGTCTCGCTCGCAAACTGCTTAGAAAATATACAATTTCAGAGGGATGATTTTTCAGTAGTCCAAGATTATGAAGTCTTCTTTCTGATTAAAAAAAATCCAACCAAAGCAACTATTAATTTCAACTCACTATAACTGAGGCTCTGTTCACATTATGTTTATGGGCTTTTTTTAAGGGGTTGAACACGTTATGTTGTTTTCTAATGTGTGGCAGATAGAACAATAAATAATTTACAAATAGAAATTAAAAATTATGCACCATTTTATTGGTCCTGTAATCCACCCCCCAGTCCCCCCTCCCCCCATTAGAAACCGTTACTAGAGCAGACAGGAGATCTTAGCCATTATTACATTGTTGTCCAACCTAACAGAAACAGCTGGTCCCTATGCCGTAGACAGTAGAGAGAGAAAAACACTGCTCCACATGTTCTGGTGATTCACTGTCATCCACCACTTTCCATTTGTCCCCACTGCTCAGCCTGTCATTACCCCAGCTCTGGCTTTATCAGTCAGCATTAGAACCAGGGTGCATAGATGGTGCTGTGCATGGAGACTTCTGTACTAGTGTCTCGTTCTTGAACTGATGCAGCATCCAAATATTATTTTCTTTATGCAATGTGAGCTGGCTGTGCAAGTGGTCAGCATCATTAATTTCTGTGAAGGCGGTGTTAATATAGCTCTGCTTGTAGTATCTATTGTTACCCATGCCATCTCAGCAGCAGACAGTGCTGATGGTGAATAGTGTCATTTGCCACATTATCATTCTGCTGAATTCAGGCAGCCACACACTGCCCCCCACCTCACCTATCAAAAAGTACTGGTGGTCAAAGTCATCTATTTCATTGCAGCAGCCATGAGTCTGTACGCTCCAGAACTCAACCAAACTAAATTAAGCGGTGTATAATGCAAGCGGTGCCGAATTCAATTAAGTAATTATCTTCATACTTAATTGTATTCTGACACTGAGCTCCCACAAACCAGCAGTAAAATGCATTTAGAGGACTCCTGAGCTCACGCACATAACAAAGAGAGCTCAAAGAGGAATCCTCTCAATGCATTTTACTGCAGGTTTGCGGGAGCACAGTGTCAGGATGAAGATAAAAAATACATAACCGCACTCGGCATGATTTACACGATTCACCGCTTACTCTAGTTTGGAGGGGTGTTTCAGAACTGACAGATTTACAATGGCTTGTTGTGGCCAGTGTATATCTAAATTTTTTTCCTTGTTTTTTATATATATATATTTTTTTACCTTTGTTTTTTTGGTTACTGTAGGACCCAAAACATTGGGAAATGGACCCCTTGTGGGTACATTGCATATGAGGCGGTGAGCGGGAAGGCTGAAGTTACGCTGCAGCACGGACAGGCGAGCAGCAGAGAGGTGAGAACGCCGAAAGAAGGCCCTCACTTTCCGGAGCAGTTCTGACATATTTTTCAGGAACCTCGGTACCACAAAGTTCAGCACATGCACCAGGCAAAGTACAGGTGTGAGGCCCAGAACTTCTACGAGATTTTGCCCATTGTCAAACACCACCAGGCCGGGCTTGAGGCTCAGCAGCACCAACCACTCATTGGTCTGTTGTTCTATGCCCGCCCACAGCTCCTGCATGGTGTAGGGTCAGAACAGCCTGCTGTCATTTCCTCCTGAATGCTGAAGTTGGTGGTGTGCTGACGTGATGAGGAAGTGGAAGAGGAGGAACAGGAGGAGGAGGCAACCGGAGGCACTGAGAAACCTCCAGCAATCCTCGGTGGCGGTAGGACGTGGTCCAAGCCGCTTCCTGCCTTGGGCCCAGCCACCACTGCATTTACCCAGTGGGCAGTTAGGGAGCTATAACGTCCCTTCCCATGCTTACTGGCCCACTTTTATGTGGTTATGTGGACATTGCTACTGATGCCGTTGTGCAGCGCGCACTGATTGTGGTTGAGGTGTTGCTGTCACATCCTCTAATGGCGAGGTGGCAGGTGCCCCTGTCACTCCAGAGGGGGAGGAAAGATGCCGAGACCGCAGCAGAAGAGGGAGCAGGAGAAGCCTCAGATCTTTCGTGGTTCTTCAGGTGTCTACTCCACTGCAGCTCATGCAGGTGGTGCTCAGATTTAGAACATTTATGCCTCGCTTCAGGCTCTGACTGCACAGAGTGCAAACCACCCATGTCCTGTCGTCAGCACACTGCCTGAAGAACTGCCACGCCAGGGACCTTCTTTGTGCAGGCTTTGGTGCGCTATGTCCCTTGGCACGCTGGACAGCAATAGGCATACTGACTGGGGGCCAGCCACTCTGCTTTTGCACCATGATTCCTCTTTTGCTTTGCAGCTGGCACTGCGTGACCCCCACCTCTTCCTTGCAACTGCAAGATGGATGCTCGTGGGCCACCGGTGCCAACTCTGCGCTTTCAGCAGTGGACCGGCTGGAAGACCATGTGAAGGAACTGGAGGCACTCCGAGCCATCCAATCTACTACTGCCTCTACTTGTTCTAGCCTCACCATTCTTAAGGCGGTATTCAGGCCTACTAAATGAAGCAGAACGTCCTGTTGCCTGCATGTACCAGAGGAAGGTGTTTCATTTGGGCGCATAGCTGGCACAGATCGACAACGTCTTTTCCCTGCAGCAGGAGCTCCAACACCACTAACACCAACAGCATGTCCACGGCCACTTCCCTAATTTGAGGCTCTCTTAATTTTTTTTTTCCGGTCACCCAGCAGATAGGCTGACAGACGAACAATTGTATTTCTGTGTGAAGACAAGGAATGGGTTAGGCGGAAACATATATAGGTGTGTGGCAGCGACACAATTAACAGACCCTTTAACTATTGTATTTCCGTTTGACAATGGCAAAAAATGGTTTTGGCGGACCCAAATGTAGGTGTGTGGTAGCGACACAATTAACAGACCTTTCAACTATAATATTTCCATTTTACAACGGTAAGGAACAGGTTTAGCGGCCACAAAAATAGCTATGTCTCAGCGACACAATTAACTGATGGATTAACTATTGTATTTCTGTGTCACAACAGCAAGGAAAGGGTTTAGTGAGCCCAAAAATAGCTATGTGTCAGTGACACAATTAACAGATGGATTAACTATTGTATTTCTGTGTCACCGGTGAAAAGGAGTAGTATTGCACTGACCAAAAATTCCTACAGGTCACCCTCAGATTGAACAGCACGATTAAGTAATGTATTTCTGTGTCACTGGTGCAAAGGTATTGTATTGCACCGCAGAAAAATGCCTACAGGTCACCCACAGAGTTATTAAAATCTATAACAGCCTAACACTGTCACTTCATGCAGCCGCTTCCTGTCCCTACACTAGTTAGAGAAGAATGCGGCACATGATGTGATCCAGCATTTATGCATGCAGGGTCACATGGTGCGCTGGCCAATCACAGCCATGCCAATACTAGGCATGACTGTGATGGCTTCCAAGTGCCCACAGCTTAAAAGCTTGTTGATTGGCTACGCTGCAGCTTTCAACAAGCTTTGTTTAAACTACGATCAACGAACACGGACTTTGGCGCCAAAGTCCGTGTTTGGGTTCGGCACCCGGACACCATAATGTTCGGAACGGTCCCGTACGTGGCAGTCCGGGTTCACGCATCACAGACACGAACTGAGTTGTACAAACCCTGTTGATTATAATAGGGTCTATTTGGTTTCTGTTTTGGACTTTTTGTCTAGTCTTTTTGACAGGATATTTACCCTTTAAGGACCCAGCCATTTTTCACCTTAAGGACCAGGACATTTTTAGCAAATCTGGCATGTGTCACTTTATGTGGTAATAACTTTAAAACGCTTTTACTTATCCAGGCCATTCTGAGACTGTTTTCTCGTCACATATTGTACTTCATGATAGTGGTAAAATTTAGTCAAAAAATTTCATTTTGATTTATAAAAAAATACCAAATTTACAATTTTTTTTTAAAGATTAGCAAATTTCCAAATTTCAATTTCTCTACTTTTATAATGGTAATACCTCCAAAAATAGTTATTACTTTACATTCCCCATATGTGTACTTCATGTTTGAATCATTTTGAAAATAATTTTTTTTTTGGGGGGGGATGTTAGAAGGCTCAGAAGTTTAGAAGCAAATCTTAAAATTTTTAAGAACATTTCCAAACCCCAATTTTTTCATGACCAGTTCAGCTATGAAGTCACTTTCTGGGGCTTACATATTAGAAACCACCCATAAATCACCCCATTTTAGAAACGACACCCCTCAAGCTATTCAAAACCGATTTTACTAACTTTGTTAACCCTTTAGGTGCCCCACGAGAATTAAATGAAAATGGGAATGAAATTTCAAAATTTCACCATTTTTTTGCAGAATTTATAAATTTTTTCTGCAACCCATCAAGGGTTAACAGCCAAACAAAACTCAAAATCTATTACCCTGATTCTGGAGTTTATAGAAACTGATGTATGGGTGCACAGCAGGCTTCAGAATGGAAGGAGCACCATATGGCTTTTGGAGCGCGGAATGGTAATTGGGAGCTTTGTTGCATATGAAGACACCCTGAGGTGGCCCTACAGTGGAAACCCCCAAAAAGTGACCCCATTCCGGAAACTACACCCCTAAAAGAATATTTCAAGGTGTGTAGAGAGCTTGGTGAAACATGTCGGGGGGCAGAGTGTGTTAAATGTGGTTTTAGGCAGCGAGTGCCATGCCAAGCATAAGCAGTACATGCTAGTTATCAAACAGCACACTGGGAAGTAGCCCGCTGTTTAGAGCAGCACCTGTGGAAATAACAGAGCGCTGTCATCAATCAGCACATTGGAAAGAAGCCCGAGGCTTAGAGAAGTACACTGTGGCAATAACAGTGCACTTTGAAACAATGAATATCACTGATGAATTGTGATAGCAGGAACGACTAAAGGGAATACCGTAGTTTGAAGGCCCCCCAGTGGTCAATAAGCATATAAATAGATACAATATAAGATACATTGCAACAGGGCAGGCACCACTGATAGTTTTAATGCGTGAGTTCAAGGTATTTTATTCTAAGAGTATCAAATAAACGTTAAATTTTATATGCAATTAACTGATACATTTAGTAGCACGTATCAACCCAGAGACAAATTGTGGTCTCCCTGACCAATCAAAAATTTCATATGCAGAGTCTCAATATGTGCTAGTGGGTCGTATGTAATTTTCATAGTGAGCACTTTGACCCATCAGGTGTTTTACAGAATTAGGAAATGCTTGGCTGTGAAAATGAAAAAAAAAAAATTATTCCAGAAAAAGTTGCTTTACACCCACATTTTTCACTTTCACAAGGGGAAACCGGAAGAAATGCACCCAACATTTTGTTCCCCATTTCCCCCCAAATATGCCAACACCCCATATGTGTTCAAAAAATGATGCATAGGTGCATGACAGGGCTCTAGAGTCAAACAGTTAAATATGTTTTTTTGCAGGCCTGAATAAACAGACATGGATTTTAGCTGTCATGTTGCATTAAATAAATTCCTGAGGTCCCCAGAAATGAAAAACCCCAATAAGTGACCCCATTTCGGAAACAGAACCCCCGTACAAACATTTTAAGTGGTAAAAAGGGTACTTTACAGCAAACAGGTGTCTCACAGAAGACAGAAACACTTGTGAAAGGATTTCAAAGCACACATTTGTGGGGGAAAAAAAATAATTACTAGCAGACCCCAATTTCTTTCCCAAGGGGTTAAAGGAGAAAATGCACCCCAGGATGTGTTCCCCATTTTCTTCCTATTCAGGAAACACCCCATATGTGCTTGTAGCCTGCTGTATGGGCGAACAGCAGGCAAACTGCAAAATATGAATTTTGCTGACAGGCCTGAATTGGTAGACATGGATTTTAGCTGCCATGTCGCATTAAATAAATTCCTGAGGTCCCCAGAAATGAAAAACCCCAATAAGTGACCCCATTTCGGAAACAGCAACCCTGTACAAACATTTTAATGGGTGGAAAGGGCACTTTTGACCTAACAGTTGTCTCACAGAAAAGAATATGTAGTGGTTGTTGGAAAGTGGATATGCAAGCGAGGTGGACTAAATCAGAGACATAAAGTGGAATTATTACAGGGAGAATAAAGAATGGAATTAAATTAATACTCCATGGATGAGTGGTATATTCTGAAACACTCTCTGCCTGCGCGCCCTTTCTACACGTGCCGCACATAGGACTGAAGCGGTGAACCGCTACACTCACTCAAAGTGTAACAAGAACAAAATTAAGGTACGGACATGCGCCTTTTTTAGAAGAAACCAGGCAGTACACACCCAGCTGCACAAAAAACTAGGGTGACACAGACTTGATAAAGGGGCCGTCGAGACCCCGAAACGCGTTGTCTCAAAATAAACTTTATTGCATCCTGTACCGGGTCGTGGTAATGCGCCTTATGATCGTCTACCAGCTTGATCACTCCAGTGACAAGCTAAGATACGTTTTCCAATATATACCCGAGTGGCGACTTGGCCTTCGTCCCAAGGGGCTTCTTGACACATCTGGCAGCACCGACCTGCACCTTTTATACTTCACAGCTCACCTGCAATACAGTTGCACTTAACTTCGGTGCAACCATAACAGGTGAGTCTATCGCATCCACCAGCTCTTTGAAAGAAGCTGTTGTACCTCGATTTACTTACCCTATGAGCGCCTTTCTCACCCTTTGGCCGTTACCTTAATGTGCCTGTTATAGTCCAGGATACAAACTGGTTTGGGGACAGTGGTAGTGGTACCTCGTACAAGAGCAGGGGAGCTGGCGTTAGTGTGAATGTTGGTCAGTATAAGGATGTCCCTCTTGTTCTTGTACTTAACCACCAGCATGTTATCCTAGAGGAGAGCCCTACTTTCACCTATTCTCAGTGGTTGCCCTACCAGGGATTTCAGGAGGCCTCTATGATTTTTGCGTACTGTGCTGCAAGCTACAGTACCTCTGGCAGTTAGGGACCTGAATAGGGGCATGCTGGTATAATAGTTATCCACATAGAGGTGGTAACTAGTGATGAGCGAGCACCAAAGTGTTCGTGTGTTCGGTCCGAACAAATCGCAATATTCGTGCGCTCAGCCGAGCACCCGAGTATAATGGAAGTCAATGGGAGGCGACCAGTCACACCCTGCTCGGATGAGGGGAGGGTGCCTGGTTCATAGGAAAAGGTCTAAAAGTGATGGAAACACCTCTGAAATCGATCAGGAACAGCAGGGGGACCATGTCTGGATGCATCTTGGACACCAATGTCGCTGCTGGGAACCATGTTGTCCGAGTTGCACGCCACTTTTACAGACTGACAAAAAAAACGCCCACAATTCCGCCCCCACAAAAAAAATCCTTTTTAGAGGAAAAACTGTTAGTAAACATTCTTTCCTGTAGATTCAATTTTATATACAGTGTAAGTGCTGCCAAAAATTACAAGGAAAAAGAGATACAGCCTCTATATCACATAAAGTAGGGCCTCATTCACATGGTGCTACAATTGTTCAGGTAGTGGGACTCCTACACTCATACAGCCTATGCACTAAGTAAAAGGCCTGCCAAAAATTACAAGGAACAGGCACTCCAATGCACCTTTTATTACACATAAAGGAGGGCATCATACACACCCTTTACAAATTATTAATAATAGCCTGCTGCTGACCCTCAAAAAGGGCCTGCTGCTCAGCTGACCCTCTTAAACATTATGGCTGAGGGCCTACTGGTGAACTGACCCTGGAAAACTTTGGAGGTGAGGGCCTGAAGGTGAGCGAACCCCATAAAACATTGTAGTGAGGGCCTACAGGTGAGTAGACCGTATGAAACATTAGAGGTGAGGGCCTACAGCTGAGCAGACCATAGGAAACATTGGAGTGAGGGCCTACAGGTGAGCAGACCGTATGAAACATTGTAGTGAGGGCCTACAGGTTAGCGAACCCCATAAAACATTGTAGTGAGGGTCTTATGGTGAGCAAACCCCATAAAACATTGTAGTGAGGGCTTACAGCTGAGCAGACCGTATGAAACATTGTAGTGAGGGCCTACAGCTGAGCAGACCATATGAAACATTGGAGGTGAGGGCCTACAGCTGAGCAGACCATATGAAACATTGGAGGTGAGGGCCTACAGCTGAGCAGACCGTATGAAACATTGGAGTGAGGGCCTACAGGTGAGCGAACCCCATACAACATTGTAGTGAGGGTCTTATGGTGAGCAAACCCAATAAAACATTGTAGTGAGGGCTTACAGCTGAGCAGACCGTATGAAACATTGTAGTGAGGGCCTACAGCTGAGCAGACCATATGAAACATTGGAGGTGAGGGCCTACAGCTGAGCAGACCATATGAAACATTGGAGGTGAGGGCCTACAGCTGAGCAGACCATATGAAACATTGGAGGTGAGGGCCTACAGCTGAGCAGACCGTATGAAACATTGTAGTGAGGGCCTACAGCTGAGCAGACCGTATGAAACATTGTAGTGAGGGCCTTATGGTGAGCAAACCCCATAAAACATTGTAGTGAGGGCCTACAGCTGAGCAGACCGTATGAAACATTGGGGGTGAAGGCCTACAGGTGAGCGAACCCCATAAAACATTGTAGTGAGGGCCTACAGGTGAGCAGACCGTATGAAACATTGGAGGTGAGGGCCTACAGCTGAGCAGACTGTATGAAACATTGTAGTGAGGGCCTACATGTGAGCAGACCATATGAAACATTGGAGTGAGGGCCTACAGGTGAGCAGACCGTATGAAACATTGGAGTGAGGGCCTACAGGTGAGCAGACCGTATGAAACATTGTACTGAGGGCATATATACTGTATGGAACAGGAGGAGGAGGAGGATGAGTAAACAAGATTCAAACATATACCCTTTTTTGGAGGTGAAAAGGGTGCATCTGAATCTTGTGGAATGAGTACATTGTAAAGCATACATTTCAATTGTGTGTTTGTTCCTCATTAGCTCAGCGTTCCTCTGGTGGAGTGGAGAAGTCAGGGGCAATCCAGGCCTTGTTCATTTTTATCTGAGTCAACCTGTCAGCATTGCCAGTGGACAAGCGGAAATTCTTATCTGTTATGATGCCACCAGCAGCACTAAATACACGCTCAGACAAAACGCTGGCGGCAGGGCAGGCCAACACCTCCAAGACGTACAGTACAGACCAAAAGTTTGGACACACCTTCTCATTCAAAGAGTTTTCTTTATTTTCATGACTATGAAAATTGTAGATTCACACTGAAGGCATCAAAACTATGAATTAACACATGTGGAATTATATACATAACAAACAAGTGTGAAACAACTGAAAATATGTCATATTCTAGGTTCTTCAAAGTAGCCACCTTTTGCTTTGATTACTGCTTTGCACACTCTTGGCATTCTCTTGATGAGCTTCAAGAGGTAGTCCCCTGAAATGGTTTTCACTTCACAGGTGTGCCCTGTCAGGTTTAATAAGTGGGATTTCTTGCCTTATGGCGTTGAGGAGAAGTCAGGTGGATACACAGCTGATAGTCCTACTGAATAGACTGTTAGAATTTGTATTATGGCAAGAAAAAAGCAGCTAAGCAAAGAAAAACGAGTGGCCATCATTACTTTAAGAAATGAAGGTCAGTCAGTCAGCCGAAAAATTGGGAAAACTTTGAAAGTAAGGGCTATTTGAAAATGAAGGAGAGTGATGGGGTGCTGTTCCAGATGACCTGGCCTCCACAGTCACCGGACCTGAACCCAATCGAGATGGTTTGGGGTGAGCTGGACCGCAGAGTGAAGGCAAAAGGGTCAACAAGTGCTAAGCATCTCTGGGAACTCCTTCAAGACTGTTGGAAGACCATTTCAGGGGACTACCTCTTGAAGCTCATCAAGAGAATGCCAAGAGTGTGCAAAGCAGTAATCAAAGCAAAAGGTGGCTACTTTGAAGAACCTAGAATATGACATATTTTCAGTTGTTTGACACTTGTTTGTTATGTATATAATTCCACATGTGTTAATTCATAGTTTTGATGCCTTCATAGTCATGAAAATAAAGAAAACTCTTTGAATGAGAAGGTGTGTCCAAACTTTTGGTCTGTACTGTAGATCACAAGTTCGTGCCACGTGTCCAGCTTGGACACCCAGTAGTTGTAAGGCACTGAGGGATCATTTAGGACGTTGACACAGTCTGCTATGTATTCCTTCACCATTTTCCAAAACTTTTCCCTCCTTGTACCACTAGGCCGCGCTTCAGGGTGAGGGTGCTGGCGGGGTGTCCCATGCCTTGGAGAGTGTTGCCCTGCTTTTGTTGGAACTGCTGTGTGATCCCATTGTCTCCCTTCCCCATTTGCCTAAGGAAGTACGGACTCTGCCTTCAGCGTTGTCAGATGGAAAATTCCAGAGCAATCTCTCAACAAGCACCTTCTGGTTATTGCACCATTTTACTCATCCTATCCACCACAGGAATGAGAGATGAGAAGTTTTCTTTGTAGCGGGGCTGGAGAAAGGTGAACATCCAGTAATCTGTGTTATCTAAAATGCGTATAACGCGAGGGTCGCAGGTAAGGCAGCCTAACATGAATTCAGCCATGTGTGCCAGAGTACCAACAGGCAAGATGTCGACATCAGGATGACTTTCCATCTCCTCCTCCTCCTCTTCGGCCCATCCATGCTTAACAGATGGAATTAAAGTTCCATGGGTACTAGCCTCAGTAGCAGAGGCAACAGTCTCCATCTGCTCTTCTGCACGGTCCAATTCGTGCTGAGAAGACGAACTGTGGGTGGTCTGGGTATCACCCTGTGAGATGTCCTCCCCAGTTCCTCGTCTGCCACATTCAGAGCGTCGTCCTTAATTGTGAGCAGCGATTGTTTGAGTTGACACAGCAGTGGGATGGTTACGCTGATAATAGCGTTATCGCCACTAACCATCTGTGTGGATTCTTCAAAGTTTTTAAAAATCTCACATAGGTCTGACATTAATGTCCACTCCTCACTTGTGGGCAGTTGACTTGAAAGGTGACGAACATGTTGCAGCTGGTATTCCACAACTGCCCTCTGCTGCTCACAAAGCCTGGACAACATATAGAACGTAGAGTTCCAGCGCGTGCTCACATCGCACAACAGTCGGTGAGCTGGAAGCCAGCAAGCACTGCTGCAGCGTTGGCAGGCTGGCTGAAGGTGTGGACGACTTGCGGAAATGGGCACACACGTGGCGCGCCTTCACTAGTAGCTCTGGCAAATTGGGGTATGTTTTGATAAACCGCTGAACCACTACGTTTAAGACGTGGGCTAGGCATGGGATGTGTGTCAGGTTGCCAAGCTCCAAAGCCGCCAAGTTACGGCCATTGTCAGACAGAACCATGCCTGGTTGTAGGTTGAGTGGAGAGAGCCACAGCTCGGTCTTTTCCCTTATACCCTACCAAAGCTCTGTGGCGGTGTGCTGTTTGTCCCCTAAGCAGATCAACTTCAGCACGGCCTGTTGACGCTTACCCACAGCAGTGCTACACTGCTTCTAGCTAGCGACTGATGGCTGATGGCTGCTGGAGGTGGAAGTGGAGGAGGATGAGGCAGAAGAGGAGGAGAAGAGGAGGAGAAGTGGGGGGTTGGAGCTAGTAACATAGCTGCTTGCGGAGACCCTGATGGACGTAGGGCCCGCAATCCTGGGTGTGGGTAGCACCTGTGCCATCCCAGAGTACGACTCACTCCCGGCCTCCACCAGATTCACCCAGTGTGCGGTCAGGGAAATGTAGTGTCCCTGGCCACCAGCACTTGTCCATGTGTCCGCGGTTAAGTGGACCGTCCCAGTAACTGCATTGGTCAGAGCACGGGTGATGTTCTGGGACACATGCTGGTGTAAGGCGGGCACGGCACACCGTGAAAAATAGTGGCGGTTGGGGACTGCGTACCGAGAGACCGCGGCCGACATCAGGCTGCAGAAGGCCTCAGTGTGCACAAGTCTATATGGCAACATTTCAAGCACCAGTAATTTTGAAAGTTGGCAATTAAGTGCTATGGCCTGTGGGTGAGTATTTGCGCTTGCGTTCAAATGACTGTGGTATGGATATTTGGACGCTGGGACAGGGAACTGGATGTTTTTGCTGCTGGTTCATTCGCAGGTCCAGGTGCAGGGCGAGAGTCATCCGGGCCTGCGTCTTGGACAGGGGATTGGACAGCACGTAACACAGGGTAAGAGGAGGCAGTGGTGTGACCCGCAGACCCAGATTGTGGCCCCAGGCATTCGGCCCACTTGGATGCCATGTGGCGGATCATGCTGGTGGTGGTGAGGTTGCTAGTGTTCATGCCTCGGCTCATTTTGGTACCGCACAGGTTGCAAACTACCACTCTTTTGTCCTCTGCACTTTCCTCAAAAAAGCGCCATACTGAGGAACACCTACCCTTTGCTAAGGTTGATTTACGCGTGCCGGTGATCGATGTAACGGTTGGGGGTTGTTTGGTGTGGGCTGACTTCTCCCTTTTGCAACCCCACTGCCTCTTCCAGCCTGTTGCGGTGCTGCGGATCCCTCCCCCTCTGTACTGCTGTCCTCGCTCGGCTTTTCACCTTCCCATGTAGGGTGAATGACCTCATTGTCCAACACCTCCTATTTCACTTCCTCACTCTGATCATCCTCCTGTCTTGACCTAACCACAACCTCAGTGATTGACAACTGTGTCTCATCATCATCCAACTCGTGAACTAATGATTGACGTTCACCAAGGTCATCTTCTTGAGACTGTGAAGGCTCAAGAGGTTGGGAATCAGGGCACAATATCTCAGGTCCCTCTTCAAGCATGCTGGCCGCGAGGGCCAAATCTAATAGTAGAGCTGAAAAGAGCTCCTGGGAATATCCGAGTGTGGGATCACTCATTTGGCTGGCCTCTCCATGGTGGGAGGAAGGATGATCTGAGTGAGGAGTTGGCTGTCCAGACTCTTTGCTACAGAGACTGGACTTGGTGGAAGAGAGGGTGGTGCTTAGCCGACTGGAAGCATTATCGTCAGGAAGCCAACCGACCAACTGTTTGCACTGGTTTGACTTGGACAGTGTTGTCGTGCACCGCCTAACTAAGTTGGACATGAAGCTTGGTACGGTTTTATAATTTTTTTTTTTTTGGTGCACTGGCAGCAGGCACAGTTTCATTGCGCCCAGTGCCACGACCTCTGCCTGAACCATCAGCATAACGCCCACTTCCCCGTCCCATAGTGCTGGCCTTCTTCATATTTATGGATTTTTTTAATGGTTGTGAAGCAGTTTTTTTTACTGTCCACAAAAGACAGTTTTCAGATACAGGGCAGTATATGACACAGAATAGCACAGATTTTGGACAGTATTTTAGCCACAGATTATTGTAATCTGCAGTACAGACACTGTTTTATGATGTTGTCTATATTTATGACTATATTATTCCCAATATATGGGCCTGAATCGCACAGACGGTACAGAAATGCAATGCACTGCGATTAACGTTTTAAACCGCAGACAAGAAAACTGGGTGCCGATTTAGCGAAATGTGTATATATACTGATTTTCAATTTCTCCAAATATATGGGCCTGAAGCACTCAGACATTATAGAAATGCAATGCGATGCAATAAACGGTTTCTACCGCAGACAATAAAACTGTGTGCAGATTCAGTGAAATTTGTATATATTAATCAATTTTGACTTTTTCCCAATATATTGGATTGAAGCACTCAGACGGTATAGAAATGCAATGCGCTGCGATAAACGGTTTCTGCCGCAGACAATAAAACTGTATGCAGATTAAGTGAAATTTGTATGTATGGGTAAAAATGCTGATACCGTAGCGGCTCTCCCAATTTAACGCTCTGGGTTGGTGCTCTGTCTTAGGCTACTTTCACACTAGCGTTCGGAGCGGATCCGTCTGATGTTTCATCAGACGGATCCGCTCCGATAATGCAGGCGTTCGCATCCGTTCAGAACGGATGCGTCTGCATTAAAACTTAGAAAATTTTCTAAGTGTGAAAGTTGTCTGAGCGGATCCGTTTAGACTTTACATTGAAAGTCAATGTGGAACGGATCCGCTTGAAGATTGAGCCATATTGTGTCATCTTCAAGCGGATCCGTCCCCATTGACTTCCATTATGAGTCTGGACGGATCCGCTCGCCTCCGCACGGCCAGGCGGACACCCGAACGCTGCAAGCAGCGTTCAGGTGTCCGCTCACTGAGCGGAGCGGAGGCTGAGCGCTGGCAGGCGGATGCATTCTCAGTGGATCCGCCTCCACTGAGAATGCATTGGGGCCAGACGGATGCGTTCGGGGCCGCTCGTGAGCCCCTTCAAACGGTGCGCACGAGCGGACACCCGAACGCTAGTGTGAAAGTAGCCTTAAGTGACTCACCCAGTCACTGAGAGACGGAAAATATGTAAATAATAAATAGGCAGGCACTCTTATCTGGTTGCTACATAAAATATATTTATTATAAAGGTATAATTAGGTATTTTATTAAACTGCGATTTAAAATATCGATATCACGTCTAAAAAAATGCTGTAAAAAATAGTGTAAAAAAATGGTTTTGAATATGAATGTCTTTCGACAGTCCAACTGGTGAATTATGTCCAAGTTCTTCTAATGATATATGAAAACAAAAATTGTGGAGATACCATAAAAGGGTATTGTAAGAAGGGGATGAAATAAAAAAACAGCTGGAGCAAAACCAAAGATGAGTAAAAACAAGTTGATATCCAGAGGAGATAAAAAGAAGATAAAAAGGAGATAAAAAGGATGTAATTTTATGTTCGTCCAATGTAGGTTATGAACAGTTTATACTGTAATCTTTGTGTAAATAATTTACATCACCAGAGTTGGTTAGTCAGAATAAATAGTATGCGGTATGGTGAGCTTTTGGTGATAAGGTTTCCGCTACTGCTGGTGGCGTCCCACCCTGCAGTTAGACGGTACTCACCCTGTGAATCCAATCAAAGAATTTAATAATACACTCAAAGATTATGCAGAAAGGGGATTAAATATGGGTCTCCTGCACGAACAGGAATATAAATTTATAACGGGAACCCAACAACGACTACCCATCTTCTATTGTGTCCCAAAAATACATAAAAACCTAACAAACCCCCCAGGAAGACCAATTATCTCCGGTATAGGGTCCTTTACGTCCAACTTATCTCAATATATCGACCAAATATTACAGCCAATAGTCAAACAGATTCCCTCATACATCAAAGCCACCACTCAAATAATCACAATAGTTGAAAACTTACAATATGAACCCCACAGGATCCTCGGAACTCTTGACGTAAATTCACTATATACAATAATAGACCATGATCAAGGAACAGATGCACTAAGAAAACAACTAAAATATAGTGGCAATTTACAAGATATACAAACGGAAAATGCAAATGTGATCGCACACTACATCCAGCACTCTGCCCTCCATGCTGGATGAGACATTGGTTTATATTTTGGCCAAAGCATAGTAAGCCACTCACCGCGTCAAGGTTGTCTCATGAGTGGTCCCTAACTCTTGTTCCTACCTGTTCATGGGCCATGACAGCCACATAAAATCCAGGGAATGCAGGTCAGCATGCAAGCCAAGTACACTTTGCTTGTAACCCCGTCCGGTGCCATTACCGCTTTCATCGGATCCAGGGATGCAAGTACCAACATGCATGCTGAACCCACCATATACTTCTCCTGGAGCCAGATGGCTAATGGTAGGTTCTATACAAGCAGACTCAGTTTTATACTGACTTTAAAACCAGCCTCAAGGTCAGATTAACTGGTCAGGTGTGCAATGACTCCAAGGATATCGCCACGCCTCCAATATATACTACAAAGAAAAAAATAAGGGATTGGGTCAGCACAACCTGCCTGTAGGTGCACATCACTATGGCGAAATACATATACAAACGGAAAATGCAAATGTGATCGCACACTACATCCAGCACTCTGCCCTCCATGCTGAATGAGACATTGGTTTATATTTTGGCCAAAGCATAGTAAGCCACTCACCGCGTCAAGGTTGTCTCATGAGTGGTCCCTAACTCTTGTTCCTACCTGTTCATGGGCCATGACAGCCACATAAAATCCAGGGAATGCAGGTCAGCATGCAAGCCAAGTACACTTTGCTTGTAACCCCGTCCGGTGCCATTACAGCTTTCATCGGATCCAGGGATGCAAGTACCAACATGCATGCTGAACCCACCATATACTTCTCCTGGAGCCAGATGGCTAATGGTAGGTTCTATACAAGCAGACTCAGTTTTATACTGACTTTAAAACCAGCCTCAAGGTCAGATTAACTGGTCAGGTGTGCAATGACTCCAAGGATATCGCCACGCCTCCAATATATACTACAAAGAAAAAAATAAGGGATTGGGTCAGCACAACCTGCCTGTAGGTGCACATCACTATGGCGAAATACATATACAAACGGAAAATGCAAATGTGATCGCACACTACATCCAGCACTCTGCCCTCCATGCTGGATGAGACATTGGTTTATATTTTGGCCAAAGCATAGTAAGCCACTCACCGCGTCAAGGTTGTCTCATGAGTGGTCCCTAACTCTTGTTCCTACCTGTTCATGGGCCATGACAGCCACATAAAATCCAGGGAATGCAGGTCAGCATGCAAGCCAAGTACACTTTGCTTGTAACCCCGTCCGGTGCCATTACAGCTTTCATCGGATCCAGGGATGCAAGTACCAACATGCATGCTGAACCCACCATATACTTCTCCTGGAGCCAGATGGCTAATGGTAGGTTCTATACAAGCAGACTCAGTTTTATACTGACTTTAAAACCAGCCTCAAGGTCAGATTAACTGGTCAGGTGTGCAATGACTCCAAGGATATCGCCACGCCTCCAATATATACTACAAAGAAAAAAATAAGGGATTGGGTCAGCACAACCTGCCTGTAGGTGCACATCACTATGGCAAAATACATATACAAACGGAAAATGCAAATGTGATCGCACACTACATCCAGCACTCTGCCCTCCATGCTGGATGAGACATTGGTTTATATTTTGGCCAAAGCATAGTAAGCCACTCACCGCGTCAAGGTTGTCTCATGAGTGGTCCCTAACTCTTGTTCCTACCTGTTCATGGGCCATGACAGCCACATAAAATCCAGGGAATGCAGGTCAGCATGCAAGCCAAGTACACTTTGCTTGTAACCCCGTCCGGTGCCATTACAGCTTTCATCGGATCCAGGGATGCAAGTACCAACATGCATGCTGAACCCACCATATACTTCTCCTGGAGCCAGATGGCTAATGGTAGGTTCTATACAAGCAGACTCAGTTTTATACTGACTTTAAAACCAGCCTCCTGGACAGATTGACTGGTCAGGTGTGCATGACTCCAAGGAGATCGCCACGCCTCCAATATATACTACAAAGAAAAAATTTACAAGATATACAAATACAGTACGTAGTGGAGGGAGTCAAATTCATACTAACACATAACTATTTCGCATATGGATCCGATTTTTATCTTCAAACAAGAGGAACAGCCATGGGTACTAGGTTTGACCCCAGCTACGCTAACCTATTCATGGCGCAGTGGGAAAGTGAGTACATTGCGCCTAGGCTGGGGGAGGACCTAGTACTCTGGCGCAGATACATAGACAACATCATATTCATATGGAGAAAAACAGAAAATGACCTACAGCTGTTCCTTGACGAGATCAACCCAAATCTGAACAACTTGAGGTTCACCTCAAATATCAGTAAGGAACAAATAAATTTCCTTGATCTGACAATTAAAATCCAAGCCAACTGCTTACTGTGTAGTACGTTCCAAAAATAAGTATCTAAAAACAACTATATACTCTATTCGAGTTGCCACCTACCAAGATGGCTACTTAACATCCCTCCTGGACAGTTCCGACGTGTAAAAAGGAACTGCACTACAGAAGCTGATTTTGAAAAAGAAGCATTACAGTTGAAGGAACAATTCCTAGTAAAAAAAATACCTACCCCATGTATTGGACACATCATTATCTAAAGTCAGAAACATGGTAAGAGAAGAATTCTTCAGATCAGATCAGATTTGATAAGAATAATCCTACCATACAATGCTCAACATAACAAAATGGAAACAATCAAAAAACATTGGCATTACGTCCTAAAAGATAAACTAGTAGGCCCCCTTTTAACAAGTACACCACAGACTGTATACACCAAAGCACCAAATTTGGCACTAAAAGTAGCACCCACAGTTAAAAATCACAAGAAAATACAAAATAAAGAAACTGCACACAATTGGTTCAACCTAAAAGGTTTTTACCGACGCGGTCGATGCTGCAACTGCAAGAACACAAACTTTCCAAGGAAAACAACCAAAATCTCATCAAGAACCAACACATTCACCTACGAAATTGACAAATTTGTACTATATATGATCGAATGCCCCTGTAGAAAACAATATATAGGGAGAACCAAGAGATCCTTAAAAAAAAGAATATCCGAACACAGGAACAACATTAAGAATGGATACGATAAACACTCCTTATAGAACCATTTAAAATTATATCACAATAAGGATGCAAGTCAACTAACATATATAGCCTTCGAGAAAGTGGAAATCAACTGGAGAGGGGGAGACCACATCTCACAGATGTCAAGACAAGAATCAAGGAGGATATATGATTTTGAAACATTAATACCTGACGGTCTAAATGCTGAATTCGAACTATTTGGATTTTTGATACCCCCCCCCCAGATACACAAACAATGAGATGACTACCTGGGACATGCGCCCCTCACTGACGGGCAGACGTGGTCCGGCTGTCTACCAGCACTGCGTCCACTGCTCGATGGTAGGTTCCCGATTCCTAGTATACGAATCAAAATAGAACTAAATCAAAATAGAACCCAATAAAAGATCTCAAATAAACCAAAAATAAAATAATTATGGCCAGATTGTAACATGGGAGACAAACATAAAGAACACCTTCAGGAGCATAAGACTAAACAATGAATAAATGACAGACAACACAACAATAACACAAAAAAGAAAAAAACGCATATACATGGAAAGACGCAGCGAACACGCACAGAAAAAAAACAGCAAAAACCAAGCAAAACCAGACACAATCCTAAAACTAAGATATTCACCATTTCTCTCTTTGAAGAAAAATGACCACTACTAACCTTATATGGTTTTTTTTAATTCCCAATTTTAATTATTAACATTCTAACTCTGTATTTTGACATATATATGTTATTCTTTTACTCACTTATTACTAGTTCTTTTTTCTTTTTTTTTGTTCTGGAGGATGACGTGGTGGAAAATGAGGAGAAGGAGATGGAGGAGGAGGAACCGTGTTCACAGCAGAGTGGCACCCAAACTAGCTCATGGCCATCACTGGTGCGTGGCTGGGGGGATACAGAGGACACAAACGATACACCTCCCACAGAGGACAGCTTTTCATTGCCTCTGGGAAGCGTGGCACACATGAGCAATTACATGCTGCAGTGTCTCTGCAACGACCGCAGAGTTGCCCACATTCTAACTTGTGCTGATTACTCGGTGGCCACTCTGCTGGATCCCCATTACAAGGACAACGTACCATCCTTAATTCCATCACTGGAGCGTGATCGTAAGATGCGCGAGTACAAGCGCACGCTGGTAGAGGCACTGCTGGTGGCATTCCCACCTGACAGCGGGGGCACAGTGGAAGCACAAGGCGAAGGCAGAGGAGGAGGAAGAGGTCGCCAACGCAGCTGGGGCGCCACCAGCACCTCAAAAGGCAGGGTTAGCATGGCCGAAATGTGGAAAAGCTTTGTCAGCATGCCACAAAAACCAGCACCAACAGCTGATATGGAACGTCTTAGCAGGAGGCAGCATTTCAGCAACATGGTGGAGCAGTATGTGTGTACACGCCTACACGTACTGGATGATGGGCCTTCAAATTCTTGGTCTCCAAATTGGGCACATGACCTGAGCTTGCCCTTTATGCCTTGGAGGTGCTGGCCTGCCCTGCAGCCAGTGTATTGTCTGAAAGTGTGTTTAGCACGGCAGGGGGCGTTATCACAGACAAGCGCAGCCGCCTGTCCACAGCCAATGTGAACAAGCTCACGTTCATTAAAATGAACCAGGCATGGATCCCACAGGACTTGTCCGTACCTTGTGCAGAATAAACATGTATACCGGCCTTACCCAGCCATTGTTATACTACAGCGCAATTGCTCATTGTTGTATTTTTGATATTTCCCACTCTTTTGGGGTGTAACCTAATTTGTCTGTTACATTGTCGGGTGAAATTCACCAATTTTTGGCTGTTATATACCCCTGCTCTACCTAGTAGACAGGTTAATAAATTTCACTAATTTGTCTGTTACATTGTCGGGTGAAATTCACCAATTTTTGGCTGTGATATACCCCTGCTCTACTTAGTAGACAAGTCAAAATATTTCGGTAATTTCTCTGTTACATAGTTGAGTGACATTCACCATTTTTTTTACTGTGATATACCCCTGCTCTACTTAGTGGACAAGGAAATACATTTCACTAATTCGTCTGTTACATTCTTACGTGACATTTTACCATTTTTGCCATATACAAACCCCTGCTCTACATAGTTGACAGGGCCCGAATTTTTTTTAAATCGTCTGTTCCATTGGTGGGTGAAATTAACCCATTTTTGAAGATGAAAAACCCCTGCTCTGCATAGGTGACAGGAACTTAAATGTCTAAAATTCGTCTTTAATTGGCCCTTTCATTCGATCCTTCCGCTTTAATAACTTGTCTCAAATTTCAGCTTGATCACATAGCAGCCATTAACCTCCCTTTGATGTGGTATACCATTCTCACGCTCCCTCTCCGGCGTGGAACCCTGATTCTCCGCTAACCGTGATCAACATGGTAGGCGCAGAAAAGAACATCAAAAGTTGATAGTGCAGATATCCAATTGGATTGCGGACATCACGGGGACGTGCGACATGGTGGAGCAGTATGTGTGTACACGCCTACATGTACTGACTGATGGGTCTGCCCCCTTCAACTTCTGGGTCTCCAAATTGGGCATATGGCCTGAGCTTGCCCTTTACGCCTTGGAGGTGCTGGCCTGCCCTGCAGCCAGTGTATTGTCTGAACGCTTGTTTAGCACAGCTGGAGGGCGTAATCACAGGTTATATTTCCCAATGTTTTGGGGTCCACCCAAATTTAAACAAAAAAAATTAAATTAATTAAAACCAAAAACCAGTGTTGGCTACCTCCTCCACCGCCGCTTCCACCTACACCGCCACATCCACCACCTCCTCAACCTCCTACTCCATATGGACCTCGTCCTCCTAGATCAAGATTATAATTTTTTATTTTTATGTATTTTATGTTATTTTAAGTCATTTCCCTATCCACACTTGCCATGCTCTTAACCACATTTTGCTGCCATTTGCAGCCCTCTAGCCCTTTCCATTACTTTTTTAGAGTCATTTTAGTTCTCAAAAGTTTGGGTCCCCATTGACTTCAAATGGGGTTCGGGTTCGGGGTCAAGTTCGGGTCCCGAACTCAAACTTTTTTGTGAAGTTCGGCCGAACCCGTCGAACCCAAACATTCAGGTGTCCGCTGAACTCTAAAAATAAGGCCTCATAAGGTTATGTGAATAAAAAAATAAAAAAGTTATGACTCTGGGAAGATGGGGAGTGAAAAACAGAATGCAAAAACAGAAAATCGCCCTTTAAAGGTTAAAAGCAATGGACACCTTTTGGGTGCAATTTTTTATTTATTTTTGTATTGTATTGATTTTTGTATTTTTTTTCAATTGGTCTTTATTAAAAATGTTGAGCCCCTTTCTCTGTACAGCTTTGAAATTCTCAAGCAGCTCAGCTGACGGCTCCATATCTCTGACCTTATAAACACTCATTATAATTACATTCATATATTAATGATAAGAATGTAGCTTAACCCCTTCAGGACCCTGCCATTTTTAACCTTAAGGACCAGGCGATATTTAGCAAATCTGACGTGTGTCAGTTTATGTGGTGATAACTTTAAAACGCTTTTACTTATCCAGGCCATTCTGAGACAGTTTTCTCGTCATATATTGTACTTCATGACAGTGGTAAATTTGAGTAAAAAAATTTCATTTTTATTTATAAAAAAATACCAAATTTACCCAAAAAACTGAAAAGTTCGAAAATTTCCAAATTTCAATTTCTCTACTTTTATAATAGATAGTAATACCTCCAAAAATTGTTATTACTTTACATTCCCTATACAGTATGTCTACTACATGTTTGGATCATTTTGAAAATTACATTTTATTTTTGGGGGATGTTAGAAGGCTTAGACGTATAGAAGCAAATCTTAAAATTTTTAAGAACATTTAAAACCTCAATTTTTTCAGGACCAGTTCAGTTATGAAGTCACTTTATGGGGCTTACATATTAGAAACCACATATAAATCACCCCATTTTAAAAACGACACCCCTCAAGGTATTAAAAACTGATTTTATAAACCTTGTTAACCCCACGAGAATAAAATGAAAATGGGAATGAAATTTCAAAATTTCACTTTTTTTTAGCAGATTTTAAATTTGAATTTGAATCTATTTTTTCTGCAACACATCAAGGGTTAACAGCCAAACAAAGCTCAAAATCTATTACCCTGAAGATGGAGTTTACACGGCAGGCTTCAGAGTGGAAGGAGCACCATATGGCGGATAGGCGAGGGGATTTAGCTGTAATGGTAATTGGGAGCTATGTCGCATATGAAGACACCCTGAGGTGGCCCTAGAGTGGAAACCCCCAAAAAGTGACCCCATTCCGGAAACTACATCCCTCAAGGAATATTTCAAGGTGTGTAGTGAGTACTTAGACCCATCGGGCGTTTTACAGAATTAGGAAACGCTTGGCTGTGAAAATAATAAATGACAATTTTTTCCAGAAAAAGTTGCTTTACACCCACATTTTGCACTTTCACAAGGGGTAACAGGACAAAATGCTCACCACATTTTGTTTCCCATTTCCCCCCGAAAACGCCAACACCACATATGTGCTCCAAAAATTAGGTATGGCCGCAAGGTGGGCTTCAGAGGGGAAGGAGCACCATATGGCGGTTAGGAGAGAGGATTTAGCTTGAATGGTAATTGGGAGCTATGTCGCATATGAAGACACCCTGAGGTGGCCCTAGAGTGGAAACCCCCAAAAAGTGACCCCATTCCGGAAACTAAACCCCACAAGGAATATTTCAAGGTGTGTAGTGAGCACTTAGACCCATCGGGCGTTTCACAGAATTTAGAAACGTTTGGCGGTGAAAATAAAAAATGACAATTTTTCCCAGAAAAAGTTGCTTTACACCCACATTTTTCACTTTCACAAGGGGTAACAGGACAAAATGCACCCCACATTTTGTTCCCCATTTCCTCCCGAATACACGAACACCCCATATGTGCTCAGAAATTGATGAATGGCCGCACACCAGGTTTCAGAGTGGAAGGAGCACCATATGGCGGATAGGCGAGAGGATTTAGCTGTAATGGTAATTGGGAGCTATGTCGCATATGAAGACACCCTGAGGTGGCCCTAGAGTGGAAACCCCCAAAAAGTGACTCCATTCTGGAAACTACACCCCTCAAGGAATATTTCAAGGTGTGTAGTGAGCACTTAGACCCATCGGGCGTTTCACACAATTTAGAAACGTTTGGCAGTGAAGATAAAAAATGACAATTTTTTCCAGAAAAAGTTGCTTTACACCCACATTTTTCACTTTCACAAGGGGTAACAGGACAAAATGCTCACCACATTTGTTTCCCATTTCCCCCCGAAAACGCCAACACCACATATGTGCTCCAAAAATTAGGTATGGCCGCACGGCGGGCTTCAGAGGGGAAGGAGCACCATATGGCGGTTAGGAGAGAGGATTTAGCTTGAATGGTAATTGGGAGCTATGTCACATATGAAGACACCCTGAGGTGGCCCTAGAGTGGAAACCCCCAAAAAGTGACCCCATTCCAGAAACTAAACCCCACAAGGAATATTTCAAGGTGTGTAGTGACCACTTAGACCCATTGGGCGTTTCACACAATTTAGAAACGTTTGGCAGTGAAGATAAAAAATGACAATTTTTCCCAGAAAAAGTTGCTTTACACCCACATTTTTCACTTTCACAAGGGGTAACAGGACAAAATGCACCCCACATTTTGTTCCCCATTTCCTCCCGAATACACGAACACCCCATATGTGCTCAGAAATTGATGAATGGCCGCACACCAGGCTTCAGAGCGGAAGGAGCACCATATGGCGGTTAGGAGAGAGGATTTAGCTGTAATGGTAATTGGGAGCTATGTCGTATATGAAGACACCCTGAGGTGCCCCTAGAGTGGAAACGCCCAAAAAGTGACCTTATTCCAGAAACTAAACCCCTCAAGAAATATTTCAAGGTGTGTAGTGAGTACCTAGACCCATCGGGCGTTTCACAGAATTAGGAAACGCTTGGCTGTGAAAATAAAACATCACAATTTTTTCAAGAAAAAGCTGCTTTACACCCACATTTTTCACTTTCACAAGGGGTAACAGGACAAAATGCACCCCACATTTTGTTCCCCATTTCCTCCCGAATACACGAACACCCCATATGTGCTCAGAAATTGATGAATGGCCGCACACCAGGCTTCAGAGTGGAAGGAGCACCATATGGCGGTTAGGAGAGAGGATTTAGCTGTAATGGTAATTGGGAGCTATGTCGCATATGAACGCTTGGCTGTAAAAATAAAAAATGACAATTTTTTCCAGAAAAAGTTGCTTTACACCCACATTTTTCACTTTCACAAGGGGTAACAGGACAAAATGCTCCCCACTGACCCATTCTGAAACTACATCCCTCAAGAAATATTGCAAAGTGTGTAGTGAGCACTTAGACCCATCGGGCGGTTCACAGAATAAGGCCTCATGCACACAACAGTAATTTTTCACGGTCCGCAAAACGGGGTTCCGTTGGTCCGTGATCCGTGACCGTTTTTTCGTCCGTGGGTCTTCCTTGATTTTTGGAGGATCCACGGACATGAAAAAAAAGTCGTTTTGGTGTCAGCCTGGCCGTGCGGAGCCAAACGGATCCGTCCTGAATCACAATGCAAGTCAATGTGGACGGATCCGTTTTACGTTGACACAATATGGTGCAATTGCAAACGGATCCGTCCCCCATTGACTTTCAATGTAAAGTCAGGAGTTATTATACCATAGGATCGAAGTTTTATCCAATCCGATGGTATATTTTAACTTGAAGCGTCCCCATCACCATGGGAACGCCTCTATGTTAGAATATACCATTGGATTTGAGTTAGATCGTGAAACTCATATCCGACAGTATATTCTAACACAGAGGCGTTCCCATAGTGATGGGGACGCTTCAAGTTAGAATATCCTACGAACTGTGTACATGACTGCCCCCTGCTGCCTGGCAGCACCCGATCTCTTACAGGGGGCTGTGATCCGCACAATTAACCCCTCAGGTGCCGCACCTGAGGGGTTAATTGTGCGTATCATAGCCCCCTGTAAGAGATCAGGTGCTGCCAGGCAGGAGGGGGCAGACCCCCCTCCCTCCCCTGTATTACATTCATTGGTGGCCAGTGCGGCCTCCCCTCTCCCCCCCCTAATTAAAATCACGTTCCCCCATCATTGGTGGCCAATGGGGCCTCCCCTCTCCCCCCCCTAATTAAAATCACGTTCCCCCATCATTGGTGGCCAGTGCGGCCTCCCCTCTCCCCCCCCCAGTTAAAATCATGTTCTGAATCCCCCATCATTGGCGGCCAGTGCGGCCTCCCCACTCCCCCCCCCCAGTTAAAATCACATTCCGAATCCCCCATCATTGGTGGCCAGTGCGGCCTCACCTCTCCCCCCCAGTTAAAATCACGTTCCGAATCCCCCATCATTGGTGGCCAGTACGGCCTCACACCTCCCCCCCCTAATTAACAAGGAGGAAGGGGAGAGGGGAGGCCGCACTGGCCACCAATGAATATAATATTGGGGAGGGAGGGGCCTGATCTCTTACAGTGGGCTATGATACGCACAATTAACCCTTTAGGTGCGGCACCTGAGGGGTTAATTGTGCGGATCACAGCCCCCTATAATAGATCGGGTGCTGCCAGGCAACAGGGGGCAGTCATGTACACAGTTCTTAGTATATTCTAACTTGAAGCGTCCCCATCACTATGGGAATGCCTCTTTGTTAGAATATACTGTCGGATCTGAGTTTTCACGAAGTGAAAACTCATATCTGAAAAAGCTTTTATGCAGACGGATCTGCGGATCCGTCTGTGTGAAAGTTGCCAACGGCCACGGATCATGGACGCGGATGCCAATCTTGTGTGCATCTGTGTTTTTTCAAGGACCCATTGACTTGAATGGGTCCGTGAACCGTTTTCCGTCCAAAAAATAGGACAGGTCATATTTTTTTGACGGACACGAAACACAGATCACGGCCGCGGATGAACAACGGTGCATTTTCAGAGTTTTCAATGGACCCATTGAAAGTCAATGGGTCCGCAGAAAATCACGGAAAACGGAACAACGGCCACGGATGCACACAACGGTCGTGTGCATGAGGCCTTTTATTTTTTTCCAGAATTTTTCACTTTCACAAGGGGTAACAGGACAAAATGCACACCGCATTTTGTTCCCCACTTCCCACCCGAATATGGCAACACCCCATATATGCTAAAAAAAATGATGTATGGGCGCATGGCAGGGCTCTAGATACAAACAGCTAAATATGGATTTCGCTGACCTAATTAGCAGACATGGATTTTAGGTGCCATGTCGCATTAAATACATTTCTGAGGTTCCCAGAAATTAAAAACCCCAATAAGTGACCCCATTTCTGAAAGAGCTCCCCTGTACAAACATTTTAAGTGGTGGAAAGTGTACTTTTTAGCAAACAGGTGTCTCACAGAAGGCAGAATTAGGCCTCATGCACACAACCATTTTTTTTTTAAGTTCCGCAAAAACGGGGTCCGTAGGTCTGTGATCCGTGACCGTTTTTTCGTCCGTGGGTCTTCCTTGATTTTTAGAGGATTTTAGTTAGATTGTGAAAACTCATATCCGACAGTATATTCTAACACAGAGGCGTTCCCACAGTGATGGGGACGCTTCAAGTTAGAAAATACTTTGAACTGTGTACATGACTGCCCCCTGCTGCCTGGCAGCCCCCGATCTCTTACAGGGGGCTATGATATGCACAATTAACCCCTCAGGTCCTGAGGGGGTAATTGTGCGTATCATAGCCCCCTGTAAGAGATCATGTGCTGCCAGGCAGGAGGGGGCACCCCCCCTCCCTCCCAGGTTTTAAATTCATTGGTGGCCAGTGGGCCCCCCCTCCCTCCCCTGTATTACTGTAGATTCATTGGTGGCCAGTGGGCCCCCCCTCCCTCTCCTGTAGTACTGTAGATTCATTGGTGACCAGTGGGCCCCCCCTCCCTCCCCCTCCTAATTAAAATCTCCCCCTCTATCATTGGTGGCAGCGGAAAGTTCCGATCGGAGTCCCAGTTTAATCGCTGGGGCTCCGATCGGTAACCATGGCAACCAGAACGCTACTGCAGTCCTGGTTGCCATGGTTACTTAGCAATTTTTAGAAGCATTATACTTACCTGCGAGCTGCGATGTCTGTGACCGGCCGGGCGCTCCTCCTACTGGTAAGTGAAAGGTCTGTGCGGCGCATTGCTTATAGGGAGGGGGGGCCCACTGGCCACCAATTAATCTACAGTACTACAGGGGAGGGAGGGGGGCCCACTGGCCACCAATGAATCTACAGTACTACAGGGGAGGGAGGGGGGGCCCACTGGCCACCAATGAATCTACAGTACTACAGGGGAGGGAGGGGGGCCCACTGGCCACCAATGAATCTACAGAACTACAGGGGAGGGAGGGGGGGCCCACTGGCCACCAATGAATCTACAGTACTACAGGGGAGGGAGGGGGGCCCACTGGCCACTAATGAATTTACAGTAATACAGGGGAGGGAGGGGGGGCCCACTGGCCACCAATGAATTTAAAACTGGGGAGGGAGGGGGGTGTGCCCCCTCCTACCTGGCAGCACATTATCTCTTACAGGGGGCTATAATACGCACAATTAACCCCTCAGGTGCAGCACCTGAGGGGTTAATTGTGCGTATCATAGCCCTCTGTAAGAGATCGGGTGCTGCCAGGCAGCAGGGGGTAGTCATGTACACAGTTCAAAGTATATTCTAACTAGAAGCATCCCCATCACTATGGGAATGCCTCTGTGTTAGAATATACTGTCGGATCTGAGTTTTCACAAAGTGAAAACTCAGCTCTGAAAAAGCTTTTATGCAGACGGATCTGCGGATCCGTCTGTGTGAAAGTAGCCTACGGCCACGGACCACGGACGCGGATGCCAATCTTGTGTGAATCAATGTTTTTTCACGGACCCATTGACTTGAATGGGTCCGTGAACCGTTGTCCGTCAAAAAAATAGGACAGGTCATATTTTTTCGACGGACAGGAAACACGGATCACGGCCGCGGATGAACAACGGTGCATTTTCTGAGTTTTCAACGGACCCATTGAAAGTCAATGGGTCCGCAGAAAATCACGGAAAACGTCACAACGGCCACGGATGCACACAACGGTCGTGTGCATGAGGCCTTACTTGAGAGAAGCATTTCAAAGCACACATTTGTAAAAATTACGAGCAGACCCCAATTTTTCACTTTCACAAGGGGTTAAAAGACAAAATAAACCTCTGTATACACTCACCTAAAGAATTATTAGGAACACCTGTTTTATTTCTCATTAATGCAATTATCTAGTCAACCAATCAAATGGCAGTTGCTTCAATGCATTTAGGGGTGTGGTCCTGGTCAAGACAATCTCCTGAACTCCAAACTGAATGTCAGAATGGGAAAGAAAGGTGATTTAAGCAATTTTGAGCGTGGCATGGTTGTTGGTGCCAGACGGGCCGGTTGGAGTATTTCACAATCTGCTCAGTTACTGGGATTTTCACGCACAACCATTTCTAGGGTTTACAAAGAATGGTGTGAAAAGGGAAAAACATCCAGTATGCGGCAGTCCTGTGGGCAAAAATGCCTTGTGGATGCTAGAGGTCAGAGGAGAATGGGCTGACTGATTCAAGCTGATAGAAGAGCAACGTTGACTGAAATAACCACTCGTTACAACCGAGGTATGCAGCAAAGCATTTGTGAAGCCACAAAACGCACAACCTTGAGGCGGATGGGCTACAACAGCAGAAGACCCCACCGGGTACCACTCATCTCCACTACAAATAGGAAAAAGAGGCTACAATTTGCACGAGCTAACCAAAATTGGACTGTTGAAGACTGGAAAAATGTTGCCTGGTCTGATGAGTCTCGATTTCTGTTGAGACATTCAAATGGTAGAGTCCGAATTTGGCGTAAACAGAATGAGAACATGTATCCATCATGCCTTGTTACCACTGTGCAGGCTGGTGGTGGTGGTGTAATGGTGTGGGAGATGTTTTCTGGGCACACTTTAGGCCCCTTAGTGCCAATTGGGCATCGTTTAAATGCCACGGGCTACCTGAGCATTGTTTCTGACCATGTCCACCCCTTCATGACCACCATGTACCCATCCTCTGATGGCTACTTCCAGCAGGATAATGCACCATGTCACAAAGCTCGAATCATTTCAAATTGGTTTCTTGAACATGACAATGAGTTTACTGTACTAAAATGGCCCCCACAGTCACCAGATCTCAATCCAATAGAGCATCTTTGGGATGTGGTGGAACGGGAGCTTCGTGCCCTGGATGTGCATCCCTCAAATCTCCATCAACTGCAAGATGCTATCCTATCAATATGGGCCAACATTTCTAAAGAATGCTATCAGCACCTTGTTGAATCAATGCCATGTAGAATTAAGGCAGTTCTGAAGGCAAAAGGGGGTCGAACACCGTATTAGTATGGTGTTCCTATTAATTCTTTAGGTGAGTGTATGTTGCCCATTATGTCCCCATTTTGCGAACACCCCATATGTGCTCGTAGCCTGCTGTATTGGCACACAGCAGGCCTCTATAGGCAAAGTGCTAAATATGGTTTTTGCAGGCCTGGATTGGCAGACATGGATTATCGCTGTCATGTCGCATTTAAAAAATTTCCTGAGGTCCCCAGAAAATCTAAAATCCCAAGAAGTGACCCCATTTTGGAAAGAGCACCCCCGTACGAACATTTCAAGTGGTGGAAAGGGTACTTTTTCGCAAACAGGTGTCTCACAGAAGGCAAAATTACTTGAGAGAAGAATTTCAAAGCACTGATTTGTAAAATGAAAAATTACTAGCAGACCCCAATTTTTCACTTTCACAACAAGGGGTTAAAGGAGAAAATGCACCCCAGTATATGTTCCCCATTTTCTCCCCATATGTGCTCGTAGCCTGCTGTTTTGGCGCACAGCAGGCCTCTAGAGGCAAAGTGCAAAATATGGGTTTTGCAGGCCTTGATTGGCAGACATTGGTTGTAGCTGCCATGTTGCATTTTAAAAAATTTCTGCAGTCCCCAGAAATGAAAAACCCCAAGAAGTGACCTCATTTCGGAAAGAGCACCCCCGTACGAACATTTTAAGTGGTGGAAAGGGTACTTTTGACCTAACAGGTGTTTCATAGAAATGAATATGTAGTGGTTGGTGAAAAGTGGATATGTAAGCTATGCGGACTAAATCAGAGGTATAAGGTGGTAAAATTACATGGTACATCAAGGATGAAATGAATACTCCATGGATGTGTGGTAGATTCTAAAACATTCCTACATGCACAGGCCAGGTTTTTCAGGGCAGGTTTCGCAGTGGTAAATGGTGTCTTTCCTTATCCCCCTTTTGGAACACACCCTGCATCTTTTTTGAGTCCTTCCCTTCCTTGCTGTCTGGGGGACTTGACCTGGAAAAAGTTGCCCTAGTACGACACGGCCACCATGACTTCCAGAAGTATTGGGACCCTCCCCGACCTGGCTTTGAAAAATTAGGGCCTTGATAACCACCTCTTGGAACTGGAGGAAAGTTCCTGTGTGGCCTGCATATTGAAATAGCATGCACGCATTGTACATTTCCACCTGTACAATGTGTACGGACAGTTTTTTGTACCACACTTTTGTTTTTCGTGTGGCACTGTAGAGCTTCAGAACTTGATCTGAAAGATCAACCCCTCCCATGTGCTTATTGTAGTCCAGGATGCAAACTGGTTTGGGGACAGTGGTAATGGTACCTCGCACATGAGCTGGTATTTGTGTGAATGGTGGTCAGTAAAAGGACATCCCTCTTGTCCTTGTACTTAATCGCCAGCATGTTCTCATGGAGGAGAGCCCTGCTTTCACCTATTCTCAGTGGTTGCCCTACCAGGGATCTAGGGAGGCCTCTCTGATTTTTTGCGCACTGTGCGCAAGTCACAGTACTTCTGGCAGTTAGGCACCTGAATAGGGGTATGCTAGTATAATAGTTATCCACATAGAGGTAGTAACCCTCATCCAGCAGTGGGTGCAGCAAGTCCCACACAATCTTTTCACTAACTCCTAGGATGGGGGGGCATTCTAAGGGTTTTATGCGGGAATCCTTTCCTTCATAAACGCGCAACTTGTGGGTGTACCCGGAGCTACTCTCACAAAGTTTGTAAATTTTTATGCCATACCTTGCCCGTTTGCTAGGCAGGTACTGGCGGAATTTAACCCTCCCTTTTAAAAGTAACAGGGACTCATCTACACATACATTTTTATCAGGGGTGTACACCTCAGCAAACTTGGTGTTAAAGTGGTCAAGGACGGGCCTAACCTTGAACAGATGGTCAAATGTCGGGTCATTTTGGGGTGGGCACTGTGTATTGTCGTTGTAGTGTAGGAATTTCCAAATTGACTGAAAGCGCTTCCAGGTCATGGTCTGACTGTAATTTGGAGTCTGGTAGAAAATGTCCGAATTCCAATATTGTCTGACGTTTGGCTTCTTTACTACATCCATATGCAGCACGAGTCACCCAAACTTAATAATCTCTGCTGCACTTACTGGGGTCTAACCTAGGGGTCTAGCATATGGCGAGGTATGGTTCTGAGCTATAAATTGTTGGGCATACAAATTAGTTTGGGCCACCATTAAATTTACAAAATCTTCAGAGAAGAAGATTTTGAAAATATCTTGTTCTGTGAAGTCCGCACTGTCTATCTGTATTCCGGAGTTACCCACAAAATCCAGAATTTGGGGCTTATAATCATCAGGGGGTGGGGTCCATATGGGGTCACTTTGGGGGGCTGCCTCCGCTGCTACCTTGGGGCGACTTCTAGAGGGTACCTCATGAGCGGATGATGATGAGGGGGTAGAAGAGTAGAGGAAAGTGGCATCCTCTTCTCCCTCACTGGCCGACTCAGTATCAGAGGCAAGATAGGCGTATACCTCTTCAGCTGAGTAAACTCGTTGGGATGGACAGGCCATTTTTATTTTATTGGGGTGTGAAATGTGTAAAACTTTATTTAGTATGGGCTGTGTTTGTAGTGTTTTCACACGTGAAGGGGTTTGTTATAAATTAAAAATATAGAGAAAAGAGTAGAATTTTTTTTTTTTACTGGATGCACGCACAAACCTACACTAACACTACCTAACAAAAATTGATTTATATATATATATATAAATAAATAAATCAATTTTAGTTAGGTAGTGTTAGTGTAGGTTTGTGCGTGCATCCAGTAAAAAAAAAAATTCTACTCTTTTCTCTATATTTCAAATTTATAACATAATATATATATATATATATATATATATATATATATATATATACACACTGCTCAAAAAAATAAAGGGAACACTTAAACAACACAATGTAACTCCAAGTCAATCACACTTCTGTGAAATCAAACTGTCCACTTAGGAAGCAACACTGAGTGACAATCAATTTCACATGCTGTTGTGCAAATGGGATAGACAACAGCTGGAAATTATAGGCAATTAGCAAGACACCCCCAATAAAGGAGTGGTTCTGCAGGTGGTGACCACAGACCACTTCTCATTTCCTATGCTTCCTGGCTGATGTTTTGGTCACTTTTGAATGCTGCCGGTGCTTTCACTCTAGTGGTAGCATGAGACGGAGTCTACAACCCACACAAGTGACTCAGGTAGTGCAGCTTATCCAGGATGGCACATCAATGCGAGCTGTGGCAAGAAGGTTTTCTGTGTCTGTCAGCGTAGTGTCCAGAGCATGGAGGCGCTACCAGGAGACAGGCCAGTACATCAGGAGACTTGGAGGAGGCCGTAGGAGGGCAACAACCCAGCAGCAGGACCGCTACCTCCGCCTTTGTGCAAGGAGGAACAGGAGGAGCACTGCCAGAGCCCTGCAAAATGACCTCCAGCAGGCCACAAATGTGCATGTGTCTGCTCAAACGGTCAGAAACAGACTCCATGAGGGTGATATGAGGGCCCGACATCCACAGGTGGGGGTTGTGCTTACAGCCCAACACCGTGCAGGACGTTTGGCATTTGCCAGAGAACACCAAGATTGGCAAATTCGCCACTGGCGCCCTGTGCTCTTCACAGATGAAAGCAGGTTCACACTGAGCACATGTGACAGAGTCTGGAGACGCCGTGGAGAACGTTCTGCTGCCTGCAACATCCTCCAGCATGACCGGTTTGGCATTGGGTCAGTAATGGTGTGGGTGGCATTTCTTTGGAGGGCCGCACAGCCCTCCATGTGCTCGCCAGAGGTAGCCTGACTGCCATTAGGTACCGAGATGAGATCCTCAGACCCCTGGTGAGACCATATGCTGGTGCGGTTGGCCCTGGGTTCCTCCTAATGCAAGACAATGCTAGACCTCATGTGGCTGGAGTGTGTCAGCAGTTCCTGCAAGACGAAGGCATTGATGCTATGGACTGGCCTGCCCGTTCCCCAGACCTGAATCCAATTGAGCACATCTGGGACATCATGTCTCGCTCTATCCACCAACGTCACGTTGCACCACAGACTGTCCAGGAGTTGGCAGATGCTTTAGTCCAGGTCTGGGAGGAGATCCCTCAGGAGACCATCCGCCACCTCATCAGGAGTATGCACAGGCGTTGTAGGGAGGTCATACAGGCACGTGGAGTCCACACACACTACTGAGCCTCATTTTGACTTGTTTTAAGGACATTACATCAAAGTTGGATCAGCCTGTAGTGTGTTTTTCCACTTTAATTTTGAGTGTGACTCCAAATCCAGACCTCCATGGGTTGAAAAATTTGATTTCCATTTTTGAATTTTTGTGTGATTTTGTTGTCAGCACATTCAACTATGTAAAGAACAAAGTATTTCAGAAGAATATTTAATTAATTCAGATCTAGGATGTGTTATTTTTGTGTTCCCTTTATTTTTTTGAGCAGTGTATATATATATATATATATATATATAGAATAAATGAACTCCGCAGCACATCCGAGTAGTGAAGAAGTAAAAGAAGCTTTAATCACCAAGCATGCGACGTTTCAATCCTCTCAATGGGATTTTTCTCAAGCAGTGACATTGTGGGCAGTGCACAGTACATATTTAAACACATTGACATAATTAAACAATCAATGAGTAAATTACAAGCATTTAAAGTGATATATTAAAAAACTGACAACAACAGTGTTATCATTACAAAATAGCATTTCATGAAATTACATACAGTGTTACAGTGCAAACGATACCTGTATCAAATCCAACGTACAGTGTACAGACAAAATACTTTACTAACAATCATGATTAATTCAGGTGTATGCCATTATAATAACCAAAAATGTGCAGGTGTACCTCAGTAGAATGATGAGTTAGATCACAGGAGTGTGCGATGGAGTCAGAACACATGGGTCACGGCGTCTCAGACATGCCAATGCGCATGTCGCAGGACCTTCCTGGGGATTCCGATCACATGATCACCCATTCTGGTCATTCGATGTAGTGCGCATGTCGCAGGACCTGTGAGCATGTGATCACAGCATGTGATCACTCTTCCGGTCATGTGTTCAGGTAAATCATCAGGTCATGTGATTCAGTGTGTCACATGATCGGAATAAACGAACTTAAAGATTCAAGAGTTCAGTGGTATTCAAAACACATAGGAAAGCATGATTCCACAGCTATATTTCCAAAAATCATTATAGGGGACATATATATAACACCTAAAGTAAGCTATAAATATGCAAAGTATAAAGAAATATGTCATCTTACAAATATAAGAATATGTATGCAGGCATAAGCAGTAGCGGAGTACATATGGCAGTGTGGGCACCCGGTATAGGATCATTGCCAACCCAGGCGCATCGAATCACATGGACAGTACCATTTATGAGTCACCCATCAATCTGGGAGAAAAAATAACTGTATACAACTGGAAGTACCATTGTTATGTACAGGAAAGCTAAATGTACTGTGCGGAAGTACCGCCGCTTTCCTTGCTATATAAGGACTTAGTTTATTAGTTGTTGAGTAGCCCCCTAGTCTAAACGAGGAATTCAGTATATGCGACTTATGTGGTTATCACAAAGTCCCAACCTGACTAGTCCCCCCTGTCCGTTGGATACCATCCCTGGAAATCCAACATGGCAGACCCGGGATCATCCTCTAGATTCCGGGGGCACATTAATATATATCCATAAAATATGTCAATCTTCTCCTCGAGACTGATGGCTCAAAAGGCCTGTCCAAATGTAAATCCGAGCACATGGGTATAGCAACTAAACCATCTCAGGTAATCCAACACCACCTGTGTATAATCAAATGCCCGCATACAATTCAAAAAAGGGAAAAAAATGTCTAGGAAAACAATATATCCGTGCATCAGTGCGGTGAACAATCATATGTCATGCTGTGCACAGAAACATGATCCCACCTATCTTGTTATAAAGGCATTTCTTTCTAAGGAAAATACAAATAAAATTGTATATGGCAATAAAGTAAGCGGTGTATATATATAGGTCCCATCATGATCCAATGGATGAATCTTCCAGCGCTCACCCTTTATTGTGGATACACACAATATTCACCATAATCCTGAGGGTAATAAAAACAATATATAAGAACACCTTGTTGTATAAACAAGGGGCACAACCACTTAAAACTCAACATAAGAGCAGGAGAGCAGAGTCAAGAGCACAATCACCTAGGACAATAACCAGGGCTTATAATCAACATTTAATCCCTGTGGTCTTAAAGTATTTAGTTTAGCAATCCATCTCATCTCACATTTTTTGAGAAGGGCAAGTCTGTTCCCCCCCCTCCGTGGTGTAGGGATATGGTCGACCAGCATACATTTAAGGTCCCGCTCCTTGTGGTCCATGTCAGTAAAATGCTTCGGGACTGGAAGGTCCATCCGTTTTTTACGGATGGTATATCAATGTTGATTGATTCTACTTTTAAAATCCAGTGAAGTTTCCCCAATGTATAATAACTGACATGGACACCAAAGGATATATTTAACAAAAGAGGATTCACATGTCAAAAAGTGCTTGATGTAATGCTTCTTTTGCGTACGTGGATGCAGAAAAAAGCTGCCTTTTTGCATGTATCGACAATTAATACAATTTAAGCATGGAAAGCTACCCAATTTGGGACTACGCAGAAAGGTTTGGCCCAACTCCTTTTGTGTACCTATGTCAGTAAGGATCAATCTGTCTTTAAGGTTCCTAGTTCTTTTGTACGACATGAGGGGAGGGAGATGAAATTCCTCAATCCCCTCATGACCACTTTTCAAAACTGGCCAGTGTTTCAGGATAATTTGCCGAATGTGTGTACTGTCTTCTGTGTAAGTAGTTACCAGAGGAATTCTCTTGCTTTGTTTGTCACTATTTTTATTTTTCTTGGTAAGAAGCTCTGTACGTGTTTTGTATTGTATAGAGTTGAGATGTTGTTTAAGTAACGATACAGGATAGTCCCTATCTATGAAGGACTGTGTCATGCATTTAAGAGTGTCAGATAATTCATTATTATTACTGACTATGCGTTTGGCGCGGTAAAACTGACTCAAAGGAAGGGATTTGACCATGGCCCTGGGATGTGCACTGTTGTATCTCAATAATGTGTTGCGATCGGTGGGCTTAGAGTATAAGCCCGTCGATAGCACCCGATCATGTAAGGTCACAACAGTCTCCAAAAAATGAAGTTGTTCACATGAGTGTTCCAACGTAAATTTGATGTCAGAATCAATAGTATTCAGAAATTGAAAAAAAATCCATAAGAGCCTCCTCTGACCCTGTCCAAATCAAAAAAATGTCATCTATGTATCGCCACCACTTCAGAACATGTCGGAAGTGGGGCGATACATAGATGTATGTCTCCTCGAGGAAGGAGACCGCCATGTTGGCGTAAGTAGGGGCCACATTGGACCCCATGGCGGTCCCCTTCCTCTGGAGATAGAAATGATCCCCAAATAAAAAATAATTGCACGTCAGCACCAAATGTAGAAGTTGTATTAAAAAGTCTTGGCATTCAGTTGAAAAAGCGGACTGAGATAAAGCCTTGGTAACTACCTCAATCCCAAAGGAGTGCCTGATTGAGGTGTATAGGCTAGTGATATCTAGCGATGCTAGAATCACATCAGATGTCAAAGAAACCTCAGCCAACTTATTCAAAAAATCTGAAGTGTCTTGGATATAGGACTGGGCTGACAGTGCATATTGTCTCAATATTCTATCCAAAAAAATACAAATATTGGACAACAGGGAACCGCGACCAGACACGATTGGTCTACCCGGAGGGGTTTTGAGACATTTATGTATCTTGGGCAATAGGTACAAGAGGGGTGTGATGGGATGTGAGACAGAAAGGAAGGTTCTGAGCTTATCATCAATGATGCCAGCTGTGCTGGCTTCCAGTAGCAAGCTCTGAATCCTCCTTTCTATGTCCCATTTGGGATCAGTGTGTAGTTTTTGGTACACCTCGCAATCCTCCAACTGTCGGTTGGCCTCTGCGATATATTGATGAGTGTCCATGACCACAATCGCACCGCCCTTGTCAGTAGGCTTAATGGTGAGACTGTGGTCATGGACTAACTCATCAACAGCTCGCCACTCAGTTTGTGTGATGTTGGGGTGCAAAAACCTTTTCTTTTCATTCAACTTAAGCATATTGACCTCTTTCATTACCACATCAACAAATAAATCAATTGCAGGAGAAGACGCCGGTGGAATGAAATCACTTTTGTTAAATAAATTGTAATCACTCAGTTTCAATTCAGTATTAATACATGTGTTTGTCCTAGTTGGACGTGTTGAAAACCAGGTTCTAAGCTTCAGCCTACGGAAAAACTGATAAAGATCAGCTTCTAATTGTAACCAATCCGTGTTACTATTAGGGCAGAAGCTTAGTCCCTTGGCCAAGACATTCAACTGTACATCTGATAAGACATGGGAGGAAATATTTACCACAATGTTGGTATCATTTAGTTGCGTTTTTTGACCAATGGTTTTTTGCTCCTTGTCTTTATGTCGGAAGCGGTGACGTTTGCGTCCTCCACGACGCGTTCGTTTCTTCTTGCTGAATTCATCGTAAATTCTAAAAAAGGCTCCACAGTAGTATTATTTTGTTGTGTTTGAACCAAGTCCCTCGTGGGATTTTTTTTCCCAATTTTTTGAGACCGCTGTTGAGATTGATGGTTAATTGTCCAGTTGTACACATTGCCTGAATTGTAATCAAGCGCATCGCGCTGCCATTTACTGCGTTTAGTATCCTGAATTTCAGATCTTAACTTATCCAGGTGCGGCGGGTTATACTGTCATGTCTTATGCATAGCATGACATATGATTGTTCACCGCACTGATGCACGGATATATTGTTTTCCTAGACATTTTTTTCCCTTTTTTGAATTGTATGCGGGCATTTGATTATACACAGGTGGTGTTGGATTACCTGAGATGGTTTAGTTGCTATACCCATGTGCTCGGATTTACATTTGGACAGGCCTTTTGAGCCATCAGTCTCGAGGAGAAGATTGACATATTTTATGGATATATATTAATGTGCCCCCGGAATCTAGAGGATGATCCCGGGTCTGCCATGTTGGATTTCCAGGGATGGTATCCAACGGACAGGGGGGACTAGTCAGGTTGGGACTTTGTGATAACCACATAAGTCGCATATACTGAATTCCTCGGTTAGACTAGGGGGCTACTCAACAACTAATAAACTAAGTCCTTATATAGCAAGGAAAGCGGCGGTACTTCCGCACAGTACATATAGCTTTCCTGTACACAACAATGGTACTTCCAGTTGTATACAGTTATTTTTTCTCCCAGATTGATGGGTGACTCATAAATGGTACTGTCCATGTGATTCGATGCGCCTGGGTTGGCAATGATCCTATACCGGGTGCCCACACTGCCATATGTACTCCGCTACTGCTTATGCCTGCATACATATTCTTATATTTGTAAGATGACATATTTCTTTATACTTTGCATATTTATAGCTTACTTTAGGTGTTATATATATGTCCCCTATAATGATTTTTGGAAATATAGCTGTGGAATCATGCTTTCCTATGTGTTTTGAATACCACTGAACTCTTGAATCTTTAAGTTCGTTTATTCCGATCATGTGACACACTGAATCACATGACCTGATGATTTACCTGAACACATGACCGGAAGAGTGATCACATGCTGTGATCACATGCTCACAGGTCCTGCGACATGCGCACTACATCGAATGACCAGAATGGGTGATCATGTGATCGGAATCCCCAGGAAGGTCCTGCGACATGCGCATTGGCATGTCTGAGACGCCGTGACCCATGTGTTCTGACTCCATCGCACACTCCTGTGATCTAACTCATCATTCTACTGAGGTACACCTGCACATTTTTGGTTATTATAATGGCATACACCTGAATTAATCATGATTGTTAGTAAAGTATTTTGTCTGTACACTGTACGTTGGATTTGATACAGGTATCGTTTGCACTGTAACACTGTATGTAATTTCATGAAATGCTATTTTGTAATGATAACACTGTTGTTGTCAGTTTTTTAATATATCACTTTAAATGCTTGTAATTTACTCATTGATTGTTTAATTATGTCAATGTGTTTAAATATGTACTGTGCACTGCCCACAATGTCACTGCTTGAGAAAAATCCCATTGAGAGGATTGAAACGTCGCATGCTTGGTGATTAAAGCTTCTTTTACTTCTTCACTACTCGGATGTGCTGCGGAGTTCATTTATTCTATATTGTTTGGAGGTTGATCGCCGACTCAGCCGCTGGCACTCCGTCTGTACCTTTCAGACAGTGGTGCTGCCCACATTCCTTATATATATATATAGAAAACGAAAAGAAGGCAGCACTCCAGGTGAACTTGAAAAAAGTGGACGGTTTATTCACTCATTCAGCGACGTTTCAGCTCTCTCAATGGAGCCTTTTTCCAGCTGGAAAAAGGCTCCATTGAGAGAGCTGAAACGTCGCTGAATGAGTGAATAAACCGTCCACTTTTTTCAAGTTCACCTGGAGTGCTGCCTTCTTTTCGTTTTCTATGCAATTTGGGATCTTGGTCACAGGTCCCCAGGAGGATTTTTTGCACCCACTTACTTTGTGTGCTGCTTTTTTCTTTTTCGCTTCTATATATATATATATGTATATGGAGATTTATATATATATAGCTAAAACTAACTACACAAAAAAATTTAAATTAAAATCTGCACAGTAAACTGAGCAGACCGATCAGAAAAATGGATGCTTCTGATCAGCGCTCAGCAGGTGCAGGACGCACGCACGCATACAGATATTATGTGCGTGCAAAAATCTACACTAACACTACCTAACTAAAATTGATTTCTAACACTAAAAGTACTTTTTACACCAAAAAAATAAAAAAACTGAGCACAAAAGCGACCAGTAAAAAAAATGGTACTTATTGGTGCTCAGGGCTGCAGAATGCACGCAAGCGGACATTTGGTGCGCTTGTGCAGACACTGCAGTATAAAAAATGTACTGCAGATACAAAAAAAGAACACTAGCTAAAAATGTACTTATATATATGATTCTAACTATTACTTAAAAAAAAAAAAAGAAAAAAAAAAGGGACAGATGAAAAAATATATATCTGCGCCAAAAAAAAGAGCCCAGATGCTGAGCAGTGAAGTACGGACTGATCAGCACTTGGCGTTCACAGCTCGCACACAAAAAATGTGGTGCAGAGCAGGATTTTTTTTTTTTAAATAAAAGTGACAAAAAAAATCTAAATTTCTTTGCCGCAGGCAAAATCGGATGGGAGGGGTGGGGGGAAGGGGGGAGAGGAGGGAGAGGGGGGATAGGGACAGGGATTAGGGGGGTGGATTAGGGATCTGGAACTTCTGCTGCAGAAAAAATAAATAACTGCAGCAGATGTGCCAGATGTACTTCTTCTATACAGGAGCATTAAAGGCAGTAAAAGCTGTGGTAGAACCACAAATCCCAGCAGATCGAGCACAGAGAAGCACAGAACCTCTCAGCATACAGTCACCGGCTAGAATGGCTGCATGCAGGAAGGTTCTGCCTTTCCTGTGCAGCTATAGCGCTGCCATTGGCTGGAGCGTTGTTCCAGCCAATCGCAGCGCTGGCAGGGGACCCAAAACACTGGTGTCCCCTGCCTCACCTCGGAGGTGACCGGTGCTGACCAGTTCAGCACAGGTCACCTTCCCCTGACCTCCCCCCGACCCGCCCCGCAGCTTACATGTGCTTCCGGCGCTGCGATCAGTCATCACTGATCGGCCAATCGCAGTGCACGGAGCTGCACGGGGGCCGAAATAGCCAATGCTGCACTTACCCGGCATGGCTGCCTGTCGGTAAAAGCAGCCATCTCGCTCAGATCCAACCTCGATTTTCCCTCAGAGCCCGGCGGACCTCGCGCCGTACATGTACGGTGCTGGTCCTTAAGTTACGTCTGGTAGCGCCATACATGTACGGCGCGGGTCCTCTATGGGTTAAATAAGTGTTTTTGAGCTATTAGTAATTTAGAGATAAGGGTTATTAGATGACCTGCACAAAGTGAGAGTACGATTTTCACAGCTAGGCAAATGTTTCAACCTCTACGACATTGCTGAACATTTTTATCTAAGACCAATTGAAAAAATGCTTTTAAGCCCACATTTAAGACCATAGAATTCAGAGGATGTACTTTGTTTTTCTCATGACAGTGTGTACAGGGAGTGCAGAATTATTAGGCAAGTTGTATTTTTGAGGATTAATTTTATTATTGAACAACAACCATGTTCTCAATGAACCCAAAAAACTCATTAATATCAAAGCTGAATATTTTTGGAAGTAGTTTTTAGTTTGTTTTTAGTTTTAGCTATTTTAGGGGGATATCTGTGTGTGCAGGTGACTATTACTGTGCATAATTATTAGGCAACTTATCAAAAAACAAATATATACCCATTTCAATTATTTATTTTTACCAGTGAAACCAATATAACATCTCAACATTCACAAATATAGTGTTGATCATGAATATTCGAATTGCTAATTTTTATTGCAAATATCGGCATTTCGAGAATTCGCGAATATTTAGAATATAGTGATATATATTCGTAATTTCAAATATTCGAGATTTTTTTTTAATCAGTACACATGATCCCTCCCTGCTTCTAGCTTCTGGGCCAATGAGAAGGCTGCAATATCTTTGACTTTAGGAGTAGTGTTGATTGCAAATTTTTGTTATGCAAATTTTCGTAATGAGAATCAATGAGATTGTGAAAACTCAGATCCGATGGTATATTCTAACCCCCAGGCGTTCCCATGGTGACGGGGACGCTTGTCGGGGAGGAGTATGCCAAAGTGGAACAACTGTACAGATTTAAAAAAAAAAGATGAATATTCTAAAAAAATATAAATTAGTTTTTTAGAATATTCGTAATATTCTAAAACAAGAATATATAACAATATAGCGAATATAAAAAAAAACGAATATAGAGCAATTGAGCTAATATAGTGCTATAATCTTCTTTGTCTAAGGCCTCTTTCACACGGGCGTTGCGGGAAAATGTGCGGGTGCGTTGCGGGAACACGCGCGATTTTTCTGCGCGAGTGCAAAACATTGTAATGCGTTTTGCACTAGCGTGAGAAAAATCGCGCATGTTTGGTACCCAAACCCGAACTTCTTCACAGAAGTTCGGGCTTGGGATCGGTGTTCTGTAGATTGTAATATTTTCCCTTATAACATGGTTAAATAATTTTTTATTTATTTTTAACCCCTCCAGCGCTATTTTACTATGCATTCTGTATTCAGAATGCTATTATTTTCCCTTATAACCATGTTATAAGGGAAAATAATAATGATCGGGTCTCCATCCCGATCGTCTCCTAGCAACCATGTGTGAAAATCGCACCTCATCCGCACTTGCTTGCGGATGCTTGCGATTTTCACGCAACTCCATTCACTTTTATGGGGCCTGCGTTGCGTGAAAAACGCAGAATATAGAGCATGCTGCGATTTTCACGCAACGCACATGTGAACAGCCCCATAGAAATGAATGGGTGCGTTCAACTCACGCATCGCATCCGCGCGGAATACTCGCCCGTGTGAAAGGGGCCTAATAGTTGTAATTTTTTTCAAAACATTATAGCACTATATTAGCTAAATTGTTCTACATTCGTTTTTTTTTCAAATATTCGCTATATTGCTATATAATTTTGTTTTAGAATATTACAAATATTCTAAAAAACAAATATATTAGTTTCTTAGAATATTCGTCTTTTTTTTTTTTATCTGTACAGTTGTTCCACTTTGGCATACTCCTCCCCGACAAGAGTCCCCGTCACCATGGGAATGCCTGGGGGTTAGAATCTACCATCGGATCTGAGTTTTCATGATCTCATTGATTCTCATTACGAAAATTCGCAATCAACACTACTCCTAAAGTCAAAGATATTGCAGCCTTCTCATTGGCCCACAAGTTAGAAGCAGGAAGGAATCATGTGTACTGATTTAAAAAAAAAATCTTGAATATTCGAAATTCTCGAATAATCGCATATTATACGATCATCACCTTGCCGATTTTTCAAGTAAATTTTTTTTGAATATAACGAATATTCAAATTCGCAAATATTCGACGAATATTCGACAAAATATTCGCGAAATATCGCGAATTCGAATATGACCCCTGCCGCTCATCACTACACAAATATACATTTCTGACATTCAAAAACAAAACAAAAACAAATCAGTGACCAATATAGCCACCTTTCTTTGCAAGGACACTTAAAAGCCTGCCATCCATGGATTCTGTCAGTGTTTTGATCTGTTCACCATCAACATTGCGTGCAGCAGCAACCACAGCCTCCCAGACACTGTTCAGAGAGGTGTACTGTTTTCCCTCCTTGTAAATCTCACATTTGATGATGGACGACAGGTTCTCAATGGGGTTCAGATCAGGTGAACAAGGAGGCCATGTCATTAGATTTTCTTCTTTTATACCCTTTCTTGCCAGCCACGCTGTGGAGTACTTGGACGCGTGCGATGGAGCATTGTCCTGCATGAAAATCATGTTTTTCTTGAAGGATGCAGACTTCTTCCTGTACCACTGCTTGAAGAAGGTGTCTTCCAGAAACTGGCAGTAGGACTGGGAGTTGAGCTTGACTCCATCCTCAACCCGAAAAGGCCCCACAAGCTCATCTTTGATGATACCAGCCCAAACCAGTACTCCACCTCCACCTTGCTGGCGTCTGAGTCAGACTGGAGCTCTCTGCCCTTTACCAATCCAGCCACGGGCCCATCCATCTGGCCCATCAAGACTCACTCTCATTTCATCAGTCCATAAAACCTTAGAAAAATCAGTCTTGAGATATTTCTTGGCCCAGTCTTGACGTTTCAGCTTGTGTGTCTTGTTCAGTGGTGGTCGTCTTTCAGCCTTTCTTACCTTGGCCATGTCTCTGAGTATTGCACACCTTGTGCTTTTGGGCACTCCAGTGATGTTGCAGCTCTGAAATATGGCCAAACTGGTGGCAAATGGCATCTTGGCAGCTGCACGCTTGACTTTTCTCAGTTCATGGGCAGTTATTTTGCGCCTTGGTTTTTCCACACGCTTCTTGCGACCCTGTTGACTATTTTGAATGAAACGCTTGATTGTTCGATGATCACGCTTCAGAAGCTTTGCAATTTTAAGAGTGCTGCATCCCTCTGCAAGATATCTCACTATTTTTGACTTTTCTGAGCCTGTCAAGTCCTTATTTTGACCCATTTTGCCAAAGGAAAGGAAGTTGCCTAATAATTATGCACACCTAATATAGGGTGTTGATGTCATTAGACCACACCCCTTCTCATTACAGATATGCACATCACCTAATATGCTTAATTGGTAGTAGGCTTTCGAGCCTATACAGCTTGGAGTAAGACAACATGCATAAAGAGGATGATGTGGTCAAAATACTCATTTGCCTAATAATTCTGCACGCAGTGTATATGCTGTTGCCAGATGTAAATTTCAAGTCTATAGTACAACCCCTGAAGAAGGCTTCATAATATAATAATAATATAAATAACTAGCAGAAGGACTCGTCTTCGCCCCTTTAACAGTGACCTCCACAGTGCTCGACCCTTCAACAGTGACCTCCACAGTGCCCACCCCTTTAACAGTGACCTCCACAGCATCCGCCCCTTTAACAATGACCTCCACAGCGCCCACCCCTTTAACTGAGCTCCACAGCGCCCGCCCTTTTAACAGTGACCTCCACAGTGCTCACCCCTTTAACAGTGACCTCCACAACGCCCGCCCCTTTAACAGTGCCCTCCACAGTGCCCGCCTGTTACGGTATAACCCGGTATAGTGAGGGTTAATACCGTTCGGGCGATTCACCTGGCGAAGAGAGCAGCAACCCACGAACACTTGAATCCACCGCATTGGAACCATGAGAAATCCACCTTTCCGGGAACAGGCAAAAGAATATTCCAAAGTAGCAATCCCCCCCCCCCAAGTACGAGACGAGGCTCCGTATTGATGGTTACACAGGAATCTGGTTTATTGAGGGCCATCTGCCCGGTATTTATGCAGGTCTCCCACCTGGTGGACACTCCCCTAGGTGACCAGAAGGAAGACTGGGACACAGGAGATACAATAGCAAATCACAGTGGCACAGGCATAAACCCTTCCCCTTTAGTTACACAAGCCCTCCCCTCTTGGAAGTAATCCAATTATCTCCCAGGATAGAGATAAAACTCAATTTTTATAGTTGGTGAAAAAGAGCATAAAAATACATAAAACGCAAAGTACCAAACCGAATAGTGACACATAACATCTCCAGATAGCTTGGATCTTGGATCTAAACGCACATTATGACCGAATGGTGCTCAGATCCATATACACATAGTCCAATCGCCAGGGAGCCAAAGTCTTTCACATAGTCTTTCGGTATGCACGGCAATATGGCACAGCTATCTGAGGGTAATGTTTTTCGTATTGTACGTACCGGACGGGCCGGCGTTTGTATGCAGGAAAAAAACAAGAAGGGAGACTGGCGGCTTTCAGTGGTGTTCAGAAAAAATAGTATCCGTTTTGTGTTCCATAGAATTGTCGTCGAACACCGCTGGGCATTCGTGTGTCCAAGATGGCCGCCGCCTCGTGGTTGGTATGCGAACGACGACCACCCAGTTCACGTTTTAACCACCTCCGGACCGCCTAACGCAGGATCGCGTTCCGGAGGTGGCAGCCCTGCGCAGAGTCACGCATATATGCGTCATCTCGCGATGGCCGAGATTTCCTGTGAACGCGCGCACACAGGCGCGCGCGCTCACAGGAACGGAAGGTAAGAGAGTTGATCTCCAGCCTGCCAGCGGCGATCGTTCGCTGGCAGGCTGGAGATGTGTTTTTTTTAACCCCTAACAGGTATATTAGACGCTGTTTTGATAACAGCGTCTAATATACCTGCTACCTGGTCCTCTGGTGGTCCCATTTGTTTGGATCGACCACCAGAGGACACAGGTAGCTCAGTAAAGTCCCACCAAGCACCACTACACTACACTACACCCCCCCCCCCCCGTCACTTATTAACCCCTTATTAGCCCCTGATCACCCCTGATCACCCCATATAGACTCCCTGATCACCCCCCTGTCATTGATCACCCCCCTGTCATTGATTACCCCCCTGTAAAGCTCCATTCAGATGTCCGCATGATTTTTACGGATCCACTGATAGATGGATCGGATCCGCAAAACGCATCCGGACGTCTGAATGAAGCTTTACAGGGGCGTGATCAATGACTGTGGTTATCACCCCATATAGACTCCCTGATCACCCCCCCTGTCATTGATTACACCCCTGTCATTGATCAACCCCCTGTAAAGCTCCATTCAGACGTCCGCATGATTTTTACGGATCCACTGATAGATGGATCGGATCCGCAAAACGCATCCGGACGTCTGAATGAAGCCTTACAGGGGCGTGATCAATGACTGTGGTGATCACCCCATATAGACTCCCTGATCACCCCCCTGTAAAGCTCCATTCAGATGTCCGCATGATTTTTACGGATGCACTGATAGATGGATCCGATCCGCAAAACGCATCCGGACGTCTGAATGAAGCCTTACAGGGGCATGATCAATGACTGTGGTGATCACCCCATATAGACTCCCTGATCACCCCCCTGTAAAGCTCCATTCAGATGTCCGCATGATTTTTACGGATGCACTGATAGATGGATCCGATCCGCAAAACGCATCCGGACATCTGAATGAAGCCTTACAGGGGCATGATCAATGACTGTGGTGATCACCCCATATAGACTCCCTGATCACCCCCCTGTAAAGCTCCATTCAGATGTCCGCATGATTTTTACGGATGCACTGATAGATGGATCTGATCCGCAAAACGCATCCGGACATCTGAATGAAGCCTTACAGGGGCATGATCAATGACTGTGGTGATCACCCCATATAGACTCCCTGATCACCCCCCTGTAAAGCTCCATTCAGATGTCCGCATGATTTTTACGGATGCACTGATAGATGGATCCGATCCGCAAAACGCATCCGGACGTCTGAATGAAGCCTTACAGGGGCATGATCAATGACTGTGGTGATCACCCCATATAGACTCCCTGATCACCCCCCTGTAAAGCTCCATTCAGATGTCCGCATGATTTTTACGGATGCACTGATAGATGGATCGGATCCGCAAAACGCATCCGGACGTCTGAATGAAGCCTTACAGGGGCGTGATCAATGACTGTGGTGATCACCCCATATAGACTCCCTGATCACCCCCCCTGTCATTGATTACCCCCCTGTAAAGCTCCATTCAGATGTCCGCATGATTTTTACGGATGCACTGATAGATGGATCGGATCTGCAAAACGCATCCGGACGTCTGAATGAAGCCTTACACGGGCGTGATCAATGACTGTGGTTATCACCCCATATAGACTCCCTGATCACCCCCCTGTCATTGATCAACCCCCCTGTCATTGATCAACCCCCCTGTCATTGATCACCCCCCTGTCATTGATCACCCCCCTGTCATTGATCACCCCTCTGTAAGGCTCCATTCAGAGATTTTTTTGGCCCAAGTTAGCGGAATTTTTTTTTTTTTTCTTACAAAGTCTCATATTCCACTAACTTGTGTCAAAAAATAAAATCTCACATGAACTCACCATACCCCTCACGGAATCCAAATGCGTAAATTTTTTTAGACATTTATATTCCAGACTTCTTCTCACGCTTTAGGGCCCCTAGAATGCCAGGGCAGTATAAATACCCCACATGTGACCCCATTTCGGAAAGAAGACACCCCCAGGTATTCCGTGAGGGGCATATTGAGTCCATGAAAGATTTAAATTTTTGTCCCAAGTTAGCGGAACGGGAGACTTTGTGAGAAAAAAATTAAAAATATCAATTTCCGCTAACTTGTGCCAAAAAAAAAAAATTTCTATGAACTCGCCATGCCCCTCATTGAATACCTTGGGGTGTCTTCTTTCCAAAATGGGGTCACATGTGGGGTATTTATACTGCCCTGGCATTCTAGGGGCCCCAAAGCGTGAGAAGAAGTCTGGTATCCAAATGTCTAAAAATGCCCTCCTAAAAGGAATTTGGGCACCTTTGCGCATCTAGGCTGCAAAAAAGTGTCACACATCTGGCATCGCCGTACTCAGGAGAAGTTGGGGAATGTGTTTTGGGGTGTCATTTTACATATACCCATGCTGGGTGAGAGAAATATCTTGGTCAAATGCCAACTTTGTATAAAAAAATGGGGAAAAGTTGTCTTTTGCCAAGATATTTCTCTCACCCAGCATGGGTATATGTAAAATGACACCCCAAAACACATTCCCCAACTTCTCCTGAATACGGCGATACCACATGTGTGACACTTTTTTGCAGCCTAGGTGGGCAAAGGGGCCCATATTCCAAAGAGCACCTTTAGGATTTCACAGGTCATTTACCTACTTACCACACATTAGGGCCCCTGGAAAATGCCAGGGCAGTATAACTACCCCACAAGTGACCCCATTTTGGAAAGAAGACACCCCAAGGTATTCCGTGAGGGGCATGGCGAGTTCCTAGAATTTTTTATTTTTTGTCACAAGTTAGTGGAAAATGCTTATTTTTTTTTTTTTTTTTTTTTTTCATACAAAGTCTCATATTCCACTAACTTGTGACAAAAAATAAAAAGTTCCATGAACTCACTATGCCATGCCCCTCACGGAATACCTTGGGGTGTCTTCTTTCCAAAATGGGGTCACTTGTGGGGTAGTTATACTGCCCTGGCATTCTAGGGGCCCAAATGTGTGGTAAGGAGTTTGAAATCAAATTCTGTAAAAAATGACCTGTGAAATCCGAAAGGTGCTCTTTTGAATATGGGCCCCTTTGCCCACCTAGGCTGCAAAAAAGTGTCACACATCTGGTATCTCCGTAATCGGGAGAAGTTGGGGAATGTGTTTTGGGGTGTCATTTTACATATACCCATGCTGGGTGAGAGAAATATCTTGGCAAAAGACAACTTTTCCCATTTTTTTATACAAAGTTGGCATTTGACCAAGATATTTATCTCACCCAGCATGGGTATATGTAAAAAGACACCCCAAAACACATTCTCAACTTCTCCTGAATACAGAGATACCAGATGTGTGACACTTTTTTGCAGCCTAGGTGGGCAAAGGGGCCCACATTCCAAAGAGCACCTTTCGGATTTCACAGGTCATTTACCTACTTACCACACATTTGGGCCCCTAGAATGCCAGGGCAGTATAACTACCCCTCAAGTGACCCCATTTTGGAAAGAAGAGACCCCAAGGTATTCGCTGATGGGCATAGTGAGTTCATGGAAGTTTTTATTTTTTTGTCACAAGTTTGTGGAATATGAGACTTTGTATGAAAAAAAAAAAAAAAAAAAAATCATCATTTTCCACTAACTTGTGACAAAAAATAAAAAATTCTAGGAACTCGCCATGCCCCTCACGGAATACCTTGGGGTGTCTTCTTTCCAAAATGGGGTCACTTGTGGGGTAATTATACTGCCCTGGTATTCTAGGGGCCCAAATGTGTGGTAAGGAGTTTGAAATCAAATTCAGGAAAAAATGAGGAGTGAAATCCGAAAGGTGCTCTTTGGAATATGGGCCCCTTTGCCCACCTAGGCTGCAAAAAAGTGTCACACATCTGGTATCCCCGTACTCAGGAGAAGTTGAGGAATGTGTTTTGGGGTGTCTTTTTACATATACCCATGCTGGGTGAGATAAATATCTTGGTCAAATGACAACTTTGTATAAAAAAATGGGAAAAGTTGTCTTTTGCCAAGATATTTCTCTCACCCAGCATGGGTATATATAAAATGACACCCCAAAACACATTCCCCACCTTCTCCTGAGTACGGAGATACCAGATGTGTGACACTTTTTTGCAGCCTAGGTGGGCAAAGGGGCCCATATTCCAAAGAGCACCTTTCGGATTTCACAGGTAATTTTTTACAGAATTTGATTTCAAACTCCTTACCACACATTTGGGCCCCTAGAATGCCAGGGCAGTATAACTACCCCACAAGTGACCCCATTTTGGAAAGAAGAGACCCCAAGGTATTCGCTGATGGGCATAGTGAGTTCATAGAACTTTTTATTTTTTGTCACAAGTTAGTGGAATATGAGACTTTGTAAGAAAAAAAAAAAATAATAAATAAATCATAATTTTCCGCTAACTTGTGACAAAAAATAAAAAGTTCTATGAACTCACTATGCCCATCAGCGAATACCTTAGGGTGTGTACTTTCAGAAATGGGGTCATTTGTGGGGTGTTTGTACTGTCTGGGCATTGTAGAACCTCAGGAAACATGACAGGTGCTCAGAAAGTCAGAGCTGCTTCAAAAAGCGGAAATTCACATTTTTGTACCATAGTTTGTAAACGCTATAACTTTTACCCAAACCATTTTTTTTTTTACCCAAACATTTTTTTTTTTATCAAAGACATGTAGAACTATAAATTTAGAGCAAAATTTCTATATGGATGTCGTTTTTTTTTGCAAAATTTTACAACTGAAAGTGAAAAATGTCATTTTTTTGCAAAAAAAATCGTTAAATTTCGATTAATAACAAAAAAAGTAAAAATGTCAGCAGCAATGAAATACCACCAAATGAAAGCTCTATTAGTGAGAAGAAAAGGAGGTAAAATTCATTTGGGTGGTAAGTTGCATGACCGAGCAATAAACGGTGAAAGTAGTGTAGGTCAGAAGTGTAAAAAGTGGCCTGGTCTTTCAGGGTGTTTAAGCACTGGGGGCTGAAGTGGTTAATGGGGGCAAGAGGTTAACAAGCAGCACACTTCCATGTTGGGTGGTAGTTCTTCGCATAGGCGTGCGCAGCCTATTGAATTAGGGTGTGCACCCTAAAGCACAAACACCGCATGTATGTATGTATATACAGTCGTGGCCAAAAGTTTTGAGAATGACACAAATATTAGTTTTCACAAAGTTTGCTGCTAAACTGCTTTTAGATCTTTGTTTCAGTTGTTTCTGTGATGTAGTGAAATATAATTACACGCACTTCATACGTTTCAAAGGCTTTTATCGACAATTACATGACATTTATGCAAAGAGTCAGTATTTGCAGTGTTGGCCCTTCTTTTTCAGGACCTCTGCAATTCGACTGGGCATGCTCTCAATCAACTTCTGGGCCAATTCCTGACTGATAGCAACCCATTCTTTCATAATCACTTCTTGGAGTTTGTCAGAATTAGTGGGTTTTTGTTTGTCCACCTGCCTCTTGAGGATTGACCACAGGTTCTCAATGGGATTAAGATCTGGGGAGTTTCCAGGCCATGGACCCAAAATGTCAACGTTTTGGTCCCTGAGCCACTTAGTTATCACTTTTGCCCTATGGCACGGTGCTCCATCGTGCTGGAAAATGCATTGTTCTTCACCAAACTGTTGTTGGATTGTTGGAAGAAGTTGCTGTTGGAGGGTGTTTTGGTACCATTCTTTATTCATGGCTGTGTTTTTGGGCAAAATTGTGAGTGAGCCCACTCCCTTGGATGAGAAGCAACCCCACACATGAATGGTCTCAGGATGCTTTACTGTTGGCATGACACAGGACTGATGGTAGTGCTCACCTTTTCTTCTCCTGACAAGCCTTTTTCCAGATGCCCAAAACAATCGGAAAGAGGCTTCATCGGAGAATATGACTTTGCCCCAGTCCTCAGCAGTCCATTCACCATACTTTCTGCAGAAGATCAATCTGTCCCTGATGTTTTTTTTGGAGAGAAGTGACTTCTTTGCTGCCCTTCTTGACACCAGGTCATCTTCCAAAAGTCTTCATCTCACTGTGCGTGCAGATGCGCTCACACCTGCCTGCTGCCATTCCTGAGCAAGCTCTGCACTGGTGGCACTCCGATCCCGCAGCTGAATCCTCTTTAGGAGACGATCCTGGAGCTTGCTGGACTTTCTTGGACGCCCTGAAGCCTTCTTAACAAGGATTGAACCTCTTTCCTTGAAGTTCTTGATGATCCTATAAATTGTTGATTGAGGTGGAATCTTAGTAGCCACAATATCCTTGCCTGTGAAGCCATTTTTATGCAATGCAATGATGGCTGCACGCGTTTCTTTGCAGGTCACCATGGTTAACAATGGAAGAACAATGATTTCAAGCATCACCCTCCTTTTAACATGTCAAGTCTGCCATTTTAACCCAATCAGCCTGACATAATGATCTCCAGCCTTGTGCTCGTCAACATTCTCACCTGAGTTAACAAGACGATTACTGAAATGATCTCAGCAGGTCCTTTAATGACAGCAATGAAATGCAGTGGAAAGTTTTTTGGGGATTAAGTTAATTTTCATGGCAAAGAAGGACTATGCAATTCATCTGATCACTCTTCATAACATTCTGGAGTATATGCAAATTGCTATTATAAAAACTTATGCAGCAACTTTTCCAATTTCCAATATTTATGTAATTCTCAAAACTTTTGGCCACAACTGTATATATATATATATATATATATATATATAGCCTTTATGCCATTAGCCCCAATTATCAGCCCTTATGCCTCATTAGCCCCCATTATTCCTCTCATTAGCCCCCATTATGCCTCTCAATAGCCCCCATTATGCCTCATTAGCCCCCATCATCAGCCCTTATGCCTCATTTGCCCCATTATCAGCCCTTATGCCTTATCAGTCCCCATTATGCCTCTCATTAGTCCCCATTATGCCTCTCATTAGCCTCCATTATACCTCTCATTACACCCCCTTATGCCTCATTAGCCCCCATTATCAGCCCTTATGCCTCATTAGCCCCCATTATCAGCCCGTATGCCTCATTAGCCCCATTATCAGCTCTTATGCCTCTCATTAGCCCCCATTATGCCTCTCAATAGCCCCCATTATGCCTCATTAGCCCCATTATGCCTCATTAGCCTCCATTATGCCTCATTAGCCCCCATTATACCTCTCATTAGCCTCCATTATGCCCCCAGCAGCCTCATTTTTTGTAAAATAAAAAAACACTTACCTCTCCGCTCCTGGACGCCGCCGCTCCTCGCCGCCCGCGATCCTCTTCTTCCTGCTGTCGGCTAAGCTCTAAACTGGCGTGCACAGCGTGACATCACAAAGCGCCTCACGCTGTGCACAGCCCTGCACAGCTGACAGCCGAGGACCAGGAAGCGGTAAGTACAGAGCGTTTAACGCTACCTGGTTTCTCCAGTACTAATAAGCGCTTTCAAAATGGAAGCGCTCATTAGTATTGGCCAGCCAGCAGGCTTGATTAGAGTGTGCCCAGGCACACCCGGCACACCCCGTGCGCACGCCCATGGTTCTTCGGTAGAAAACAAGGGAAAACATGGGGCCTGTACGGGCAAGGCAACAGCCGAATAAACAGACGAATGGAGGGAGAATACAAGCAATCCATAGACAGACGGTTCTGTCACACCGCCCCTTTAACAGTGATCTCCACAGCGCCCTGCGCCTTTAACAGTAACCTCCACAGTGCCCGCCCGTTTAACAGTGACTTCAATAGCGCCCTGCCCCTTTAATTCTAGGGCTACACGACGACGTGTCGTGCAACATTTTGTCTCAACAACTTTTATAATGATAGGCTATGGTTTCGCTCTGCGGCATGCTGTGACTGCGACATGACAGTCGCAAAAAATCCATCCAAGATGGATGCATGTAGCAGCGTAGTTGTGCCCTCTGTGTGGTGCGACTTATTGTCGTCCTGTAGCCCTAGCCTAAAGCTGACCTACAGCAGTAAAGAAAAATGGCTAGGTTGTTATGGAAACCTGGAGTAAAACTATGCGTATGGCAGTCGGGATTTGAAGAGAAAGACTTGCAGGCTTTTATTGGCTAATGTAGGTCATTTTTTTTAATCTCTCAGGAACGGTGAGTCCTATAGAGCTGAGAGATGGTCTAAAACCTTCCCGGACACCTGATGTACCTGTGTGCCAAATTTGGTGAAGATCGGTTCAGTCGTTTGGTCGCGCATAAAGAACAGACAGACGTCCAGACAGACAGACAGAAAATCATTTTTATATATATAAGAGATTATTATAAGTAGCAATATCTGAACATACTGATATAAAAAAGGGTAAAATATTACCAATTATCAGATGATAACAGTCAATATTCCCCTTTTCCCCTAGCTCAGTGGTCGGCAAACCGCGGCTCGCGAGCCACAAGCGGCTCTTTAGCCCCTTGAATGCGGCTCTTACAGGTGACCTGTGTGACGGCGCTGCTAAGTTTTCTAACTCTGCTACTGTCGCTACGCTAAGCGCAGCTGCGCATGGAGTCCTGGGCGGCGCGCGGTCCGGACTAATATGGAAAGGAGGGGGACCCCCGCCCGCGGCCGCTCTGCCTGCCTCTTTAAGAGACTCGATGAGCAGTGGCTGTGAGTGAGCGTGCCGCGTCTGCCACAGCTCCGCCCCCAGACCAGAGAAGAAGAACCAGCAGCAGCCAACCACAGCCCACAGACTCTGCCAGGGAAGGACCGCGGCCCGCCGCCCACACACAGAAGACTCTTCTGAGACTGTGACAGGAGGCAGCCAAGTTCCAACAGTTACTGGTAGGTAGGTTGGTTAATTATAACAACTTAGTTACTGGATCCCATTCCCACCATCTCACCCGTCCCAGTAGTGCCAGCCAGTGTATTGTAACTAGCACGCCCTGGTTCTGTTTTTTGGACTGGAGAAATGTGCATTGGATTGGGGGGGGGAGTCATGAGAGAGATGTCTGTGCATGTGCTGGCACCGCTGGAGAAATGTGCCATTGGGCCGCGGCCGCCCTGGTTCTGTTTGGACTGGACTGGAGAAATGTGCTTTGGGGGGAGTCATGAGAGAGATGTCTGTGCATGTGCTGGCACTGCTGGAGAAATGTGCCATGGGGCCGCCCTGGTTCTGTCACATCTCTCTCATGACTCCCGCCACCCCCCCATGCACATTTCTCCAGTCCAAACAGAACCGCGGCCCCCATGGCACATTTCTCCAGCAGTGCCAGTGCCAGCACATGCACAAACATCTCTCTCATGACTCTGAGTCTTTCGAACCCCCCCCCCCAATGCACATTTCTCCAGTACAAACAGAACCAGGGGGGCCCCATGGCACATTTCTCCAGCAGTGCCAGCACATGCACAGACATCTCAGATTCATGAGAGAGATGTCTGTGAATGTTCTGGCACTGGCACTGCTGGAGAAATGTGCCAAGGGGCCGCGGCCGCCCTGGTTCTGTTTGGACTGGACTGGAGAAATGTGCATTGGGGGGGGGGGGTCCCTTATTGTTTTTCGCCCCAGGGCCCCATTTCACCTAGAACCGGCCCTGCCTGTGGAACGCATTTGCGTTCCGCAAAGCTGGAGAGGGCGTGTACATCTCATATCACCCATATTTCCTCCCACTATTATCATCCCACAGGAAGCCGGAGTAATCGAGGGTGTACACACCTCCTTCCAAACGTCAGAACGTGCTGCGTCACAACAGGAAGTGACGAGGGTAGTGAAAAAAAAAACTGAATTAGTCTTACCGGTAATTCTATTTCCATGAGATCATCACAACGGCATACAAGGAGATTGACCCCTGACCTCTGTAGGGGCAGGAACAGAGAAAGGTTAAATACCCCCCTCCCACCACCAACACCAGTGTTTCCAAAATCACACAGAGTAACCCGGTGGTGACAAACAGTGAAAAAAGGTATTGCTTCATACCTTCTCGAGACCCTCTAAAGTAAAAATTTTAAACAATAGGGAGGGAATAACGTGCAGTCGTGATGATCTCATGGAAACAGAATTACCGGTAAGACTAATTCCGGTTTTTCCATAGCATCATCACTACGGCATACAAGGAGATATAAAAAATATATCAGTTAAGGGGGGGGCTACAGCCTGGAGGACTTTCCGTCTGAAGGACAGATCAGAGGATCTTGAAAGATCCAGGCAGTAGTTCTTTATAAACGTATTAATGCTGGACCAAGTGGCAGCACGACAAATTTCTTCCAGGGAAGCCCCAGCTCTCTCTGCCTGAGAGGAAGACATGGCCCTAGTGGAATGGGCCCTAATGTTGACTGGACACGTAAGATTTTGTATTTGGTAACACAAACAATAGTTTCTTTGAGCCATCTAGCTATAGAGGACCGGGAGGCCTTTTGGCCCTTAAACCTTCCTCCAAAGAGAACTAGCAAGTTGTCGGATTTTCTAAACTTTTCCGTCACAGCAATATAGTTTAGGACTGCCCGTCTAACGTCCAGAGAGTGGAAGGAGGATTCTTTGTCATTAGAGGGGTGTTGACAAAAGGAAGGTAGGGTAATTTCCTGGCTCTGATGAAGACTGGATACAACTTTAGGGAGAAAACCGGGGTCCAGTCGGAGAAGGATTCTATCATCTAGAATGCAGAGGTAGGGTTCCCTGACCGATAGAGCTTGCAACTCGCCTATTCTGCGGGCCAAAGTTATTGCAATTAGGAAGGCAGTCTTCAGGGATAATAATTTTATTGAACAATCGGAAATGGGCTCAAAAGGATGGTAGAGTGAGACCCGTAAGAACGATGTTCAAATCCCAGGAAGGAACACGGGAGGTGATTGTTGGGCGGAGCCTGGTAGCTGCCCTAATGAATCTTTTGATCCAACGATGACTAGCTATATCTTGGTCAAAAAAACAACTTAGGGCTGAGATTTGGACCTTCAGGGTAGATGGTCTAAGCCCCAGATCTAGACCCTGTTGTAGGAAATCCAGAATTCTTTGGATGTTGGGTCTATGTAAATGTGGAGACTTGTCCCACTCCAGGAACAGAAGCGTTTCCAGATTTTAAGGTAGATTGCTGAAGTTATATTCTTTCTGGAAGCTTTCAAGGTAGTAATAACTTTGTCAGACAGGCCCTGAAGTCTCAGGGTTTGGGACTCAGGATCCATGCTGCTAATTTCAAAAACTGCGGGTTTGGGTGCAGAACCGGAGCCTGCTGGAGTAGATCCCCCCCGCACAGGAAGGGGCCAAGGATCCTGGAGGGAGTATTTCTGGAGAGATGTGAACCAACTTCTCTTCGGCCATAGGGGAGCGATCATAATTACCGTGGCCTTGTCCTGGCGAATTTTTTGTATCACCTTCGGAATTAAGGGAAGTGGAGGGAAGGCATAGCACAGTTTCCAATGCCAACGGATGGCAAAGGCGTCCAATGTCTGAGGTCTGTCCCTGGGGTTTAAAGAACAGAATGTCTCCACCTTTGAGTTCGCCCTGGTGGCAAATAGGTCCACGTCGGGCATCCCCCACTTTCCTACCACTAGCCTGAATGTTTCTAGGCTTAGGGACCATTCTGTATGATCGATCTTGTGGCGGCTGAGAAAATCTGCTTCCCGATTCAGTGTTCCTTTCAGATGAACTGCAGATATAGAGGCCACCTTCTGCTCTGCCCATGCAAAGATTTTTGTTGTCAGTGCTTGAAGGGTTGTTGACCGTGTTCCCCCTTGATGGGAAAGATAGGCAATGGCCGTAGTGTTGTCTGATAGCACTTTTATGTGATGATGACACAGCATTCTCTCTGCTACCTTCAACGCTTCCCAGACTGCTCTCGGTTCCCTGCAATTTGACGATTGGGATCTGATTGATTGTGGCCAAGTGCCCTGAAATAGATGATCCCCCACCTTTGCGCCCCAGCCGGACAGACTTACGTCTGTTACTACTTGCAATAGGGGCGTTTTTTGCCAGGGAATTCCCCGGGATAAGTTTTTGTGGTTTTTCATCCAAAGGGCTCGTCTGGCCGAATTGGAAAGCGCTGCATCTCTGGCGGAGAATCGGACCGACTCGGCTGAGGCATCCGCCAGGAAGGCCGTGGCCGATTTTAAAAGAGGGATAAAATTGAGGATTTCTTCTCTAGATGTTTTATCTTTTATATAGGCTTCTAATTCTCCCAACCAAAGATACATGGATCAAGCGACTGAGGTAGCCGCAATATTGGTTTTAATATTAAACATGGCAGCCTCCCAAGACTTCCTGAGAAGACTGTCAGCTTTACGATCCATAGAATCCTTGAGTTGGGAGGCATCCTCAAATGGAAGGGATGTTTTTTTGTTCACTTTAGCAACTTGAACATCAATTTTGGGGATCTCATTGAAAATTTTGGACTCCTCAGGATCAAATAACAATCTATTTTTAAACGAAGCCAAGACTCCCAGCCGTCTTTCCGGGTCTGCCCATTCATCAAGGACCATATCTTTAATACTCTTGTTTATGGGAAACACACGAGTTTTTTTAACTCTCAATCCCCCAAACATTTCTTCTTGTACCGAATGGGTACGTTGTACCTCCTCCACTCCCATGGTAGACCTGACCGCCCTTAATAGGTCGGACATATCCTCAGTAGAAAAATAATATCTATGACCACTATCCACTGAGTCCGAATCAGAGACTCTTTCCCCCTCTTCCCATGACCTGGCAGAGTGGACACTCTTGTCTGCTATAGCCTCCAAGTCAGAAGGGGATGGTGATCTAACCCGCTTTCTCTTAGGTTGCGGTAAATCGGGGGGATTAGTAGACAGGTGGGCTAAAGATGAACGGATCTCTTCCTGTATCATAGATTTCAATTCCTCTTTTAGAGAGGGTGCTTCGTCCCGTACAATATTTGATATACAATGTTTGCACAATTTCTTGGGATAGTTGTCAGGAAGTCTGCCACTACAGGAGATACATTTGAGGGATCTCTTGATCTTTTTTGGGGTTTCTTTAGACACCTAAAAGGAAGGAGAAGGCAGCTATAAGGGGATGGACAACTAAAAGAGAGGGGGGGGGGGCTGAGGCGAGCTCCATGTAACAAGAAGAGAGATAAAACCCACAGTTAAACTGGGAGAACAACTCTTCCTCCCCCCCCCCTTTTTCTCACAGCAGGAGAGGGGGATCAAAAGACTCCCTGACCAACAATCATACCCCCGAAGGGGACTCACGGATGGAGGCAGCGTCGGTTCAGGCTCTCTAGGGGACCGCTGTGTCTCAGACATTGTAGCTGGATGCTTCGTCCTTTTGCCGGAAGGTAAGGGTTCCCCTGGTTGAGGAACCGATCCTCAGAAGCATCTTTACCAGAGTTCAGGCCTCGGCTTTAAGCTGGGCCCGACGCTGAACGCCGTCCACGTCACTTCCGGGACGCCGGCCGTGACGTTATAACTATGCAAGCTGAGATAGACTAACGAGATGAGAAACTAAACCAAAACAAAGAAATTCAAGGAGGAGGATCTGAGAAGCTCCTGTGAGCGCTTCTCAGCTGTCTGGCTGTGACAGTACCCCTCCCTCTAGGAGTGGACTCCGGACACTCAGGGCCCACCTTCTCAGGATGGGACCTATGGAAAGCCCTGATGAGACGAGAGGCCTTAATGTCCGTCACTGGGACCCACATCCTCTCCTCAGGACCATAACCCTCCCAATGAACGAGGTACTGGAGGGAAACGCGGACAAGACGAGAATCCACAATCCTAGAGACCTGAAATTCAAGATTTCCATCAACCATAATCGGAGGAGGAGGCAAAGGCGAGGGTACAATAGGTTGAACATAGGGTTTCAAAAAAGGACTTATGAAAAACATTATGGATCTTCCAAGTCTGAGGAAGATCAAGACGGTAGGCAACAGGATTGATGACAGACAGGATCTTGTAAGGCCCAATAAACCTAGGACCCAACTTCCAGGAGGGAACCTTCAATTTGATATTCTTGGTAGACAACCACACCAGATCACCAACATTCAGGTCCGGACCAGGCACACGTCTCTTATCCGCCACACGCTTATATCTCTCACTCATGCCTTTTTAGATTATCCTGAATCTTTTGCCAAATAGATGACAAAGACGAGGAGAATCTGTCCTCATCAGGCAAACCAGAAGAGCCCTCTCCCGAGAAAGTCCCAAACTGCGGATGGAACCCATATGCACCAAAAAATGGTGACTTATCAGAGGACTCCTGACGACGGTTATTTAAAGCAAACTCAGCAAGGGACAAAAAAGAACACCAATCCTCCTGATTCTCCGCCACAAAACAGCGCAGATATGTCTCCAGATTCTGATTGACGCGCTCTGTCTGGCCATTCGACTGCGGATGGAAAGCAGAAGAGAATGACAACCGAACCCCCAAGCGAGAACAGAAAGCCTTCCAGAATCTGGAAACAAACTGCGTGCCCCTATCAGAGACTATGTCTGAAGGAATCCATGCAATTTGACAATGTGGTCAATAAATGCCTGCGCCAGCGTCTTAGCATTGGGCAAAACCAGGAAAAAGGGATAAAAAGCACCATTTTGCTAAAACGGTCCACCACCACCAGAATCACAGACTTCCCCGAGGAACGAGGCAAGTCCATTATGAAGTCCATGGACAGATGTGTCCAAGGACGGGAAGGAATGGGCAAAGGAAGGAGAGGACCTGATGGCCGTGAATGAGGGACCTTGGCACGAGCGCAAGTCTCGCAAGCTGCCACAAAACCCTCAACCGACTAACGAAGCGCAGGCCACCAGAATCTCCGAGCGATGAGATCCAGTGTGGCTCTTGCCCCCCGGGTGCCCAGCAAGGACCGTGTCGTGGTGTTCTTTAAAATCTTGTGTCTCAAAGCGAGAGGCACAAACAACCCCCCCAGGAGGACAAAGATCAGGAGCTTCTGACTGGGCTGCCTGCACCTCTGCCTCCAATTCAGGAAAAAGAGCAGAGACCACCACACCTTCAGCCAAAATGGGACCCGGGTCTTCAAAATTCCCACCTCCTGGAAAACAACGTGACAGGGCATCTGCCTTCACATTCTTAACCCCAGGGCGGAACGTAACAACAAAATTAAACCTTGAAAAGAACAAAGACCATCTGGCCTGTCTCGGGTTCAGACGCTTGGCTGACTCCAAATAGGCCAGATTTTTATGGTCAGTAAACACGGTAATAGGGTGTCTGGCTCCCTCTAGCCAATGGCGCCATTCCTCAAAAGCCAACTTGATGGCCAACAATTCCCTATCTCCCACATCATAATTTCTCTCTGCGGAGGAGAGTTTCTTTGAGAAAAAAGGCACACGGTTGCCATTTGGCAGGAGAGGAACCCTGAGACAAGACCGCACCCACCCCTACCTCAGAAGCATCAACCTCAACTATGAAGGGTAACGAAATATCAGGTTGTACTAGGATGGGAGCGGAAGCAAAACTCTCCTTGATATTAGAAAAGGCCTTACGCGCCTCTACGACCAGGAAGAAAAATCTACCCCCTTTCTGGTCATATCAGTGAGTGGTTTAACAACAGAGGAATAATTCAAAATAAATTTCCTGTAATATTGGCAAAGCCCAAAAAACGCATCAGCGCCTTCTGGTTCTCAGGAAGCTCCCACTCAAGCACAGCGCAGACCTTCTCGGGGTCCATGCGAAAACCAGAAGCGGAGACAAGAAACCCCAGAAATTGGATTTCTGGAACCGCAAACACACATTTTTCCAGTTTCGCATATAATTTATTCTCCCGCAGAATGAGCAAGACCTGACGTAAGTGTTCCTTATGAGTCTTGAAATCAGGAGAAAAAATCAAAATGTCATCCAAATACACTAATACAAATTTTCCCATTAAATGATAAAAAATGCAGTTGACGAAATGCTGAAAAACGGCTAGGGCATTCATCAAACCAAAAGGCATAACCAAATTCTCAAAATGGCCCTCAGGGGTATTGAAAGCCGTCTTCCATTCGTCTCCTTCTCTGACCCTAACCAGGTTGTATGCCCCTCTTAGGTCTAATTTGGAAAAGACTTTAGCCCCAACAACCTGGTTAAACAGGTCCGGGATCAGAGGAAGCGGATAAGGATCACGAATAGTGATACTGTTCAGCTCCCTGAAATCCAGACAAGGTCTTAAAGAACCATCTTTTTTCTTAATAAAGAATTCAGAGAGGAAAGGTGGTACAGTCTTAGTAGAAACCTCAGAAACAGATGTTATGAGGCAATTCTCTCTGCAAAAGTTACTCCAACCATTTATTTGCCTCGCTTGCCAATCAATGGTTGGGGTTATGTTTAGTGAGCCAGGGTAGCCCCAACACTAGAGGAGTAGGCAAACCGCTAAGGACGAAACATGACACATCCTCAACATGAGCATCACTCACAATTAAACGGATATTGTGAACTATGCCCTTTAATGATTTCTGAGAAAGTGGAGCTGAATCAATAGCAAAAACAGGAATATCCCTTCCCAAAGTGCATACCTGGAAACCATGAGTTATTGAAAATTGATTATCAATGAGGTTGACAGTTGCTCCACTATCCACAAAAATCTCACAAAAAATGCTCTTGCTCTCTAGCGCCACCCTGCAGGCAGGACAAAACGGGAACTACAAGCAAAACGGAAAACCTTCAATTTCCGCCTCAACCCTGCCAATAGTAACAGACGGAACATTTTTAAAAGATTTTTTCCTTTTTGTCTCTTTATTACTCCCAGAAAACTGCCTGAATCTCCTAGAGGGACAAACATTTGCCAAATGATTTATACCTCCACAACAAAAACAAACCCTCCCATGCGGGCTGAATCTTCTATTGTCAGAGGCAATCAACCCCAGCTGCATGGGCTCCTGCTCAGAAGGGGCTGACAGCGACTGAGACTGCTGCGCACAGAATGAGACCGCTGCACTGTTCCGAGACTGAGTAGGACAGGAAGGAGAGATCTCTCGTCTCTCTCTAAGACGCCTGTCAATACGAACGGCCTGAGACATAGCAGAGTCCAAGGAGATAGGCCTCTCATGAAAGGAAAATGCATCTTTCAATCCCTCTCAAAGACCATGGCAAAATTGACTTCGGAGTGCAGCATCATTCCAACAGTATCAGCTGCCCATCTCCGAAATTCGGAGCAGTATATCTCTGCGGATTGTTTACCCTGGCATAACAGACGTAGTCTAGACTCAGCCAGAGCAATACGATCCGGATCATCATATATCTGACCCAGGGCTAAAAGAATTCATCCACTGAGCGGAGGGGGCCGTGCCCCCTCCGGTAGCGAAAAGGCCCAAGACTGAGCGTTACCCCTGAGCAGCGATACAATGATCCCCACCCTCCGTTCTTCATCACCAGAAGAATGGGGAAGAAGGCGAAAATGGAGTTTGCAAGCCTCTTTAAAACGCATAAAATTCTCACTACCCCCAGAGAACGTATCCGGAGCGAGATCTTGGGCTCAGCACAAACTCCATGAACGCAAGCTGAACGGTCACTTGAAACTGAGAAAAAATCCTACGGAGATCAGCTACCTCCAATGAAAGACCCTGGAGGCGTTCAGCCAAAAGTGAAACCGGATCCATGCTTGAGACGGTTTTGGCGGCTGATAATGTCACGGATGGTGTACAGGAAACAAGACAATACCATATAAACAATGTCTCTCTGGATCCACAACTAAGGAAACAAAGGGAGACCCTGCAATAGAGCTGCCGCTCTCCCTCACTGCTCAGCCTATGCGAACACCCCAAAGGTGGATGGTCGCATATCCACGTTCCTCGGCTATCTATTACCTGAAGACCCTACAATAGTGAAGGGACACGACCACCGGCTCCCTACACTGACACGGAGGGAGTCAGGGTCACCTGGATCCAGAAAAGACAAAAACATAAATACATAAACAGCACTTATCTGCAGACGACTGACGACTGAGGACTGAGAACTGGGAACTGGGAACTGGGAACAGCATGCACACACACTCCAGGAAGTTGTATCAGCCGCACACTACTGCATTATGGGGAGGAACTTAAAGGGTAGCGATCAGTCTGACTGCATGAGAGCTGAGATAGACTAACGAGATGAGAAACAAACCAAAACAAAGAAATGCAAGGAGGAGGATCTGAGAAGCTCCTGTGAGCGCTTCTCAGCTGTCTGGCTGTGACACCAGGAGGGAGTCGGCGCCGAGGGAACAGGCCCCAGATTTACCGGGACGAGATAATACCCCACGCCCAGCGTTAGTACTGGACCGTGGGAGGGCAGGGGGAAGCCTGCAAGATGCCGGCGATTTTCCAAGGTAATCGAAGACAAAAAAAATTCCTTAGCTTCATCTCCCTTAGCTTCATCTCATCTGCCCTGTCCTATGTAGGGACAGGAAACACTGGTGTTGGTAGTGGGAGGGGGGTATTTAACCTTTCTCTGTTCCTGCCCCTACAGAGGTCAGGGGTCAATCTCCTTGTATGCCGTCGTGATGATGCTATGGAAAAATTGGCTCTTAAAATAAATTTCAATCGCGGTTTTGTTGATATTTGGCTCAGTTGACTAAAAAGTTTGCCCACCACTGCCCTAGCTCGTGGGATTGTTCTCAGTTTATAAATTATCTTCAATATGTTGCCTTGGTATCACCAGGAATAACACACATAAAAGACACCTTAACTTTAAGGCAATATACTACTCTCTGTGAATTTTTTTTTATTATTGCATTGTACTCATTTTGAGCTAAAAATCATTTTTTAATTGGTCTTTATTAAAAATACTAGCAGAAGGACCTTGCTTCGCACAGTTATATTTAATCTATTTAACCCCTTTCCGACCACTGCGTTCCCGCAATTTGACGTAATAGTACGTCATAGTGATCGCGAGGGCACCTGAGCGGTGTACGCGCGATCACTGCAGGGGCCGGGTAGTGTACAGATAAAGTTGTAGAGCAGCACAAACGGACCTCATCGACCAAACCCGGAATGCACCAGCCGCAATGAGACCACAGATCCACAGCAGTCCACAGAACAGTAGAGAAAAAAAGGGGATCACAGCAGCATATCTGGTGTATGTTTAATCAAAAGCCTTGAGTGCGTACAAAAGCCAAAATACAACGTTTCGTTTTCGTGGTAGCCGGGCCCCCTGCTGTATCTGCCGGCATCGCTGTAAAAGCCAATGCCGGCGGAATAAACCCCTTCTATGCCGCGGTCCGCGCTGACTGCGCTGGTCTCCTAGGCAACCTGTTAGTGTACTACTCACTGTAGTACACGAACAGGTAATGCATACAATACAGATGTATTGTAATGCATTGCAGAGGGGATCAGACCCCCAAAAGTAAACATCATAAATAAAGTAAATAAAAAAAAGTTAAAAAAAGTGTTTTTTAATAAAATTAATAAAGTAATAAAATTAATAAAGTAAAAAAGAAAAAAAAACGCCCCTTTCCCCCTTATTTAAAAAAAAAATATATAGAAAAATATAATAAAAAACTTACACATATATGTATGCCACGTCCGTAATGACCGGCTCTATAAATATATCACATTATCCACCCTGTCCGATAAACACCATAAAAAATTAAATATAAACGGTGTAAAAAATGCTATTTTTGTCACCTTACATCACAAAAAGTGCAACACCAAGCGATCCAAAAGGCGTATGCCCCACAAAATGGTATCAATAAAACCGTCACTCATCCCGCAAAAAAATGAGCCCTTACTTAAGACAATTGCTCAAAAAATAAAAAAAAACTATAGCTCACAGAACATGGAGACACTAAAACATCATTTAGCATTTTTTTGTTTCAAAACTGCTATTATTGTGCTAAAGTGAAATAAATAAATAAAAAATATACATATTAGGTATCGCCACGTCCGTAACAACCAGCTCTATAAAAATATCACATGACCTAACCCCTCAGTTTAGGGTACATATGATTTTTGGTTGCTCTATATTACACTTTTTGTGAGGCAAGATAACAAGAAATAGCTGTTTTGGCACGGTTTTTATTTTTTGTTATTTACAACATTCATCTGACAGGTTAGATCATGTGATATTTTAATAGAACAGGTTGTCACGGATGCGGCGATACCTAATATGTATACTTTTTTTTATCTATGTAAGTTTTACACAATAATATCATTTTTGAAACAAAATAAAATCATGTTTTAGTGTCTCCATATTCTGAGAGCCATAGTTTTTTCAGTTTTTAGCCGCCTTTTACCTCTCTCCTTCCCTTGTTGTTCACAGGGACACTGGATGATGTAGTTCTACCAATCCAATTTGAATGAAACTTGGCTTGAATGCTCCTCCTCGCCTCCTCTCCCACTGTGGGATAACTAAAACTGGCTTAAATACGTCGCTATAGCAGTAAGGCAGCCAGAGCTCCTGCACAGCATCAGCACCAAGCCACGCCCCCCTAACAGCATTTTTTAAACAAAAGAAATCATGTTTTAGTGTCTTCATATTCTGAGAGCCATAGTTTTTCTTTTTTTTTGGGCGATTGTCTTAGGTAGGGTCTCATTTTTTGCGGGATGAGATGACGGTTTGATTGGCACTATTTTGGGGTGCATATGACTTTTTGATCGCTTGCTATTACACTTTTTGTGATGTAAGGTGACAAAAAATGGTTTATTTAACACAGTTTTTATTTTTTTATTTTTACGGTGTTCATCTGAGGGGTTAGGTCATGTGATATTTTTATAGAGCCAGTCGATACAAACGCAGCGATACCAAATATGTGTACTTTTTTTTTTATCTATGTAAATTTTACACAATAACAGCTTTTTTAAAACAAAAAAATGATGTTTTAGTGTCTCCATATTCTGAGCCATAGTTTTTTTATTTTTTGGGCTCTTTTTTTCGGGATGAGGTGACAGTTAGATTGGTACTATTTTGGTGGGCAAACGCCTTTTTGATCGCTTGCTGTTGTACTTTTTGTGATGTAAGGTGACAAAAAATGATTTATTTAGCACAGTTTTTATTTTTTATTTTTTACGATGTTCATCTGAGGGGTTAGGTCATGTGATATGTTTATAGAGCTGGTAGATACGGACGCGGCGATACCTAATATGCATACTTTTTTTCCCCCCTATTTTTTACCAATATTTCTTTAAAGAGGACCTTTCACTAGATTAAAAAATCTAAACTAAGTATACAGACATGTAGAGCGGCGCCCAGGGATCCCCCTGCACTTACTGTTATACCTGGGCGCTGTTCCGTTCGCCCGGTATAGCCTCCGGTATCTTCACATGTTAGGCTCCACCCAGGGGAACCTGCCAGCGTCTTTCTCCCATGCTGTAGCGCTGGCCAATCGCAGCGCTCAGATCATAGCCTGAGAGAAAAAAAACCCTCTCAGGCTATGAGCTGAGCGCTGCGATTGGGTGGAGCCTAACATGTGAAGATACCGGAGGCTATACCGGGCGAACGGTGCGGCGCCCAGGTATAACAGTAAGTGCAGGGGGATCCCTGGGCGCCGCTCTACATGTCTGTATAGTTTGTTTAGATTTTTTAATCTAGTGAAAGGTCCTCTTTAACTTTATTTGGGAAAAAATAAGTTTTTTTTTATTTTTACTTGAAACTTTGAATTTTTTGGGGGGGAAAACTTTATTTTTTCAACTTTTTTTCACTTTATTTTTTGTCCCACTTTGGGACTTGAACTTTTGGGGGTCTAATCCCTTACAATGCATTCCAATACTTCTGTATTGCAATGCATTAGCTGTATGAGTAATACAGTGTGTATTACTCATACAGCTTCCGGCCTGTGAGATCCAGGGGGCTGGATCTGACAGGCTCGTCACCGTAAGGCAGCGCAGATGCCTCAGGAAGGCATCGTGCTGCCTTTTATGCCATCGGGTCCCCCCCACAGCCCCATGGGGACCCGATGGCACCACCGCACCAGGTAAAAGCCGCAAACCGCAGGTCTGAATTGACCTGCGGTCTGCAGCGATCGCCGACATGGGGGGTCACTGGACCCCCCCGCACATTTAGCCGAGGTGCCTGCTCAATGATTTGAGCAGACACCTTGTTCCGATCACCGCCCGCCGGTGATCGGAACAACACATGACGTACCGGTACGTCATGGGTCCTTAAGGACTCAGGAACCATGCCGTACCGATACGTCATGGGTCCCTAAGGGGTTAAAGCTAACCTACAGCAGTGAAGAAAAATGGCTGGGTTGTTATGAAAACCTGGTGTAAAACTGTGTGTATGTGGAGACTAAGGGCCTGCGAGCTTCTATTGGCTGATAAGGGTCATGTGACCAGGCTTCTAATGGCTTATGCATTTTTTGGGAATATCTCACACATGGATGTACTTTTGAACAGCTCACTCTCAGACAGCAGCACTGTGCTGTCTGAGCGTGAGCTGCAGGGAGAAAGTTACCCTCCCTCCCACCCCTGAAGCTGACAGAAGTTGATTTTTACCTTCACTTTTTCAATCCCTGTTGGCTGTGAAGTGGGAGAGGGCATGGCCTAACCAGGGGGCGTGGCTTGGTGGGTCCTGGGGGCAGGGTTTTTAAGTCCATCTTTTGAGGGTGGCCTGAATGGCCACCCTACCTGCCCCCTGAACTGTCACCTCCACAGCATTCCGCTCCCTTAACAGTGTCATTTACAGCGACCTGCCCCTTTTAACTCCTTAAAGGGTTTCTGTCCCCCTGCAAAACTCATTTTTTTTTTTTTGGATAGTTAGATTGCTCATAGTGCGATATAGCAGAATATAATGCTCTTACTTACATTCATGCGGCCGATTCTTTATAAAACGAACTTTTATAATATGTAAATTCGGGCTCTACCAGCAAGTAGGGCGTCTACTTGCTGGTAGCTGCTGCAGAAATCCGCCCCCCTCGCCGTGTTGATTGACAGGGCCAGCCGTGATCTCCTCCTCCGGCCGGCCCTGTCAGTAATTCAAAAATCGCGCGCCTCGCGTCATTCGGCGCAGGCGCTCTGAGATGAGGAGGCTCGTATCCTCAGCACTCCCTCAGTGCGCCTGCGCCGATGACATCACCGAAAGAGAAGACGTCATCGGCGCAGGCGCACTGAGGGAGTGCTGAGGATACGAGCCTCCTCATCTCAGAGCGCCTGCGCCGAATGACGCGAGGCGCGCGATTTTTGAATTACTGACAGGGCCGGCCGGAGGAGGAGATCACGGCTGGCCCTGTCAATCAACACGGCGAGGGGGCGGATTTCTGCAGCAGCTACCAGCAAGTAGACGCCCTACTTGCTGGTAGAGCCCGAATTTACATATTATAATGAGATTGATTTTTCGTCACATATTGTACTTCATGACACTGGTAAAATGAATTCAAATAAATTTATTTTTATTTATAAAAAAATACCAAATTTACCAAAAATTGGTAAAAAATAGCAAATTTCCAAGTTTAAATTTCTCTACTTCTATAATACATAGTAATACCTACAAAAATAGTTATTACTTTACATTCCCCATATGTCTACTTCATGTTTGGATCATTTTGGGAATGATATTTTATATTTTGGGGATGTTACAAGGCTTAGAAGTTTGGAAGCAAATATTGAAATTTTTCAGAAATTTTCAAAAACCCAATTTTTAGGGACCAGTTCAGGTCTGGTCAATTTGTGAGGCTTATATAATAGAAACCACCCAAAAACACCCCTCAAGCTATTCAAAACTGATTTTACAAACGTCGTTAACCCTTTAGGTGTTCCACAAGAGTTAATGGCAAATGGAGATAAAATTTCTGAATTTAGATTTTTTGGCAAATTTTCCATTTTTATCTATTTTTTCCAGTAACAAAGCAAGGGTTAACAGCCAAACAAAATTCAATATTTATTGCCCCAATTTTGTAGTTTGCAGAAACACCCCATATGTGGCCGTAAACTACTGTATGGGCACACAGTAGGGCGTAGAGGGAAAGGTGCGCCATATGGTTTTTGGAAGGCAGATTTTGCTGGACTGGTTTATTTACACCATGTCCCATTTGAAGCCCCCCTGATGCACCCCTAGAGTAAAAACTCCATAAAAGTGACCCCATCTAAGAAACTACACCCCTCAAGGTATTCAAAACTGATTTTACAAACTTTGTTAACCCTTTAGGTTTTGCACAAGTTATTGACAAATGGGGATGAAATTTGAGAATTTCATTTTTTTGCCAAATTTTCAATTTTAACCAATTTTTCCCACTAACAAAGCAAGGGTTAACAGCCAAACAAGACTGCATCTTTTGCCCTGACTCTGCCGTTTACAGAAACACCCCATATGTGGTCGTACACTACTGTACCCCACACGGCTAGGCGTAGAGGGAAAGGAGCGCCGTGTGGTTTTTGGAGGGCTGATTTTTATGGACCGTTTATTTACACCGTGTCCTGTTTCAACCCCCCTGATGCACCCCTGGAGTAGAAACTCCCTAAAAGTGACCCCATTTTGGAAACTACGGGATAAGGTGGCGGTTTTGTTGGGACTATTTTTAGGGTACATATTATTTTTGGTTGCTCTATATTACATTTTTCTGAGGTAAGGTTACCAAAAATTTTAATTCTGAAATTTCATCTCCATTTGCCATTAACTGTTGAGAAACACATAAAGGGTTAATAAAGTTTGTAAAATAAGTTTTGAATACCTTAAGGGGTGTAGTTTATTAGATGGGGTCACTTTAGGGAGTCTCTACTCTAGGGGTGCATCAGGGGGGCTTCAAAAGGGACATAAGGTGTCAATAAAAAAGGCCATCAAAATCGGCCTTCCAGAAACCATGTCGGTCCTTTCCTTTTGCGCCCTGCCTTTACGACAGTTTACGACCACAAATGTGGCATTTCTGTAAACTGCAGTATCAGGGTAATAAATATTAAGTTTTGTTTGGTTGTTAACCCTTTCTTTGTTACCGGAAAAAATGGATTGAAATGGAAAAGTGCCAAAAATAGCTGTTTTGGCACCGTTTTTTGTTTTTTTTTTGACCGTGTCAATCTGGGGGAGTTAGGTCATGGGGTATTTTTATAGAGGAGATTCTTCGGACGCGGCGATACCTAATAAGTCTACTTTTTTTACAATTATTTAGGTTTTAGACTATATTATAGTTTTTGATACAAAACATTTTTTGGTATCTCTAAAGTCTAAGAGTCATTTTTTATTTCAGTTTTTTAGCCGATTATCTTATATAGGGGCTCATTTTATTACGGTTATATTGGCACTATTTTGGGGGCTATATGACTTTTTGATCGCTTGCTATTAAACTTTTTGTTATGTAAGGTGACAAAAAAAGATATTTTTTTGCACCGTTTTATTTTTTTTTGGACCGTGTTAATCTGGGGGGTTAGGTCATGGGGTATTTTTTATAGAAGAGATTCTTACGCATGCGGCAATACCTAATAAGTCTACTTTTTGAGAATTATTTATGTTTTAGACTATATTATCCTTTTTGATACAAAAAAAATATTTTGTATCTCTAAAGTCTAAGGCCCCTTTCACACGGGCGAGTATTCAGTGCGGGTGCAATTCGTGAGGTGAACACATTGCACCCGCATTGAATCCTGACCCATTCATTTCTATGGGGCTGTGCACACGAGCATGCTCTACAGGGAGTGCAGAATTATTAGGCAAGTTGTATTTTTGAGGATTAATTTTATTATTGAACAACAACCATGTTCTCAATGAACCCAAAAAACTCATTAATATCAAAGCTGAATATTTTTGGAAGTAGTTTTTAGTTTGTTTTTAGTTTTAGCTATTTTAGGGGGATATCTGTGTGTGCAGGTGACTATTACTGTTCATAATTATTAGGCAACTTAACAAAAAACAAATATATACCCATTTCAATTATTTATTTTTACCAGTGAAACCAATATAACATCTCAACATTCACAAATATACATTTCTGACATTCAAAAACAAAACAAAAACAAATCAGTGACCAATATAGCCACCTTTCTTTGCAAGGACACTCAAAAGCCTGCCATCCATGGATTCTGTCAGTGTTTTGATCTGTTCACCATCAACATTGCGTGCAGCAGCAACCACAGCCTCCCAGACACTGTTCAGAGAGGTGTACTGTTTTCCCTCCTTGTAAATCTCACATTTGATGATGGATCACAGGTTCTCAATGGGGTTCAGATCAGGTGAACAAGGAGGCCATGTCATTAGATTTTCTTCTTTTATACCCTTTCTTGCCAGCCACGCTGTGGAGTACTTGGACGCGTGCAATGGAGCATTGTCCTGCATGAAAATCATGTTTTTCTTGAAGGATGCAGACTTCTTCCTGTACCACTGCTTGAAGAAGGTGTCTTCCAGAAACTGGCAGTAGGACTGGGAGTTGAGCTTGACTCCATCCTCAACCCGAAAAGGCCCCACAAGCTCATCTTTGATGATACCAGCCCAAACCAGTACTCCACCTCCACCTTGCTGGCGTCTGAGACGGACTGGAGCTCTCTGCCCTTTACCAATCCAGCCACGGGCCCATCCATCTGGCCCATCAAGACTCACTCTCATTTCATCAGTCCATAAAACCTTAGAAAAATCAGTCTTGAGATATTTCTTGGCCCAGTCTTGACGTTTCAGCTTGTGTGTCTTGTTCAGTGGTGGTCGTCTTTCAGCCTTTCTTACCTTGGCCATGTCTCTGAGTATTGCACACCTTGTGCTTTTGGGCAGTGATGTTGCAGCTCTGAAATATGGCCAAACTGGTGGCAAGTGGCATCTTGGCAGCTGCACGCTTGACTTTTCTCAGTTCATGGGCAGTTATTTTGCGCCTTGGTTTTTCCACACGCTTCTTGCGACCCTGTTGACTATTTTGAATGAAACGCTTGATTGTTCGATGATCACGCTTCAGAAGCTTTGCAATTTTAAGAGTGCTGCATCCCTCTGCAAGATATCTCACTATTTTTGACTTTTCTGAGCCTGTCAAGTCCTTCTTTTGACCCATTTTGCCAAAGGAAAGGAAGTTGCCTAATAATTATGCACACCTAATATAGGGTGTTGATGTCATTAGACCACACCCCTTCTCATTACAGAGATGCACATCACCTAATATGCTTAATTGGTAGTAGGCTTTCGAGCCTATACAGCTTGGAGTAAGACAACATGCATAAAGAGGATGATGTGGTCAAAATACTTATTTGCCTAATAATTCTGCACGCAGTGTATATTGTGCATTTTCCACGCAACGCAGGCCCCATAGAAGTGAATGGGGCTGCGTGAAAATCGCAAGCATCCGCAAGCAAGTGCGGATGTGGTGCGATTTTCACGCACGGTTGCTAGGAGACGATCGGGATGGAGACCCGATCATTATTATTTTCCCTTATAACATGGTTATAAGGGGAAATAATAGCATTCTGAATACAGAATGCATAGTACAATAGCGTAGGAGGGGTTAAAAAAATATATATAATTATTAAACTCACCTTAATCCACTTGCTCGCGCAGCCGGCATCTCTTCTGTCTTCTTTTTTGCTTTGTGCAGGAAAAGGACCTGTGGTGACGTCACTTCCGGTCATCACATGGTCCGTCACATGATCTTTTACCATGGTGATGGATCATGTGATGACCGGAGTGACGTCACCACAGGTCCTGTTCCTGCACACATTAAGGTGAGTTTAATTATTATTATTATTATTTTAACCCCTCCAGCGCTATTGGACTATGCATTCTGTATTCAGAATGCTATTATTTTTCCTTATAACCATAATATAAGGCAAAATAATACAATCTACAGAACACCGATCCCAAACCCGAACTTCTGTGAAAAGATCGGGTTTGGGTAGCAAACATGCCAATTTTTCTCACGCGAGTGCAAAACGCATTACAATGTTTTGCACTCGCGCGGAAAAATCGTGCATGTTCCAGCAACGCACCTGCACCTTTTCCCGCAATGGCCGTGTGAAAGAGGCCTAAGAGTCTTTTTTTTTTTTGCCGATTATCTTATGTAGGGGCTCATTTTTTGCGGGATGAGAGGACGGTTTTATTGCCACTATTTTGGGGGCTATATGTCTTTTTGATCGCTTGCTATTAAACTTTTTGTTATGTAAGGTGACAAAAAAAGTTATTTTTTTGCACCGTTTTTTTTGGACCGTGTTAATCTAGGTGGTTAGGTCATGGCGTATTTTTATAGAGGAGATTCTTACGGATGCGGCGATACCTAATAAGTCTACTTTTTTACAATTATTTAGGTTTTAGACTATATTATCCTTTTTGATACAAAATAAAAAAAATTGTATCTCTAAAGTCTGAGTCATTTTTTTTTGTTTTTTAGCCGATTATCTTATGTAGGGGCTAATTTTTTGCGGGATGTGAGGACGGTTTTATTGGCACTATTTTGGGGGCTATATGACTTTTTGATCGCTTGCTATTAAACTTTTTGTTATTTAAGGTGACAAAAAAAGTTATTTTTTTGCACCGTTTTTTTTTGGACCGTGTTAATCTGGGGGGTTAGGTCATGGGGTATTTTTATAGAGGAGATTATTACCGAATTTGTATACTTTTTTAAATTATTTTAGTTTTTGGTGTCTCAAGTCTGAGAACCAGTTTTTTTATCCGATTGTCAGTGGCTAAATTGGGATATAAATTTAGTACTCCATGGAAGTGTGGTACTCCCTGAAGCAACCGTCAATGCAGAGGCCCGGATGATTGGGGCACGTGTCGCACTGAGTAGTGGTGTCCTTCCGTATCCCCCTCCTGCGACACACTCTGCACTTTTTTTGGGTTCATCCCTTCTTTCCAATATGGGGGACCACACCTGGAAAGTGTTGGCCAGGGACGATCCGGGTGCCTCCCGTTCCCGAGGTACTCCGGCCTGCTCTTTCCCGGTCAGAAAAGATCAGGGCCTTGAGGACTGCCTCATAGAACTGAAGGAATGTCCCTGTGTTGCCAGCGCTCCGGGACAGCACAAAAGAGTTGTACAAGGCAACCTGCACCAAGTAGACCGCAACTTTTTTGTACCATGCCCAGGTTTTGCGCATGGCATTATATGGCTTGAGGACTTGATCAGAGAGATCAACTCCTCCCATATACCGATTGTAGTCGACGATACAATCGGGCTTGAGGACCGGGACAGGGGTGATGTCGTTACCATGAATTGTGGACAGTACAAGGACATCCCTCTTGTCCTTATATCTGGCCAGCAACAGGTTTTCACTGGTAAGGGCACGGGTCTCACCCCTGGTGATAGGTACCTGGAGAGGGTGGGCAGGGAGGCCGCGTTGATTTTTCCGCACGGCCCCACAAGGCGGTCATAGGCAGGATCACTTTGGGGGGGACATGCTGCATTATCTGATCTTTTTTAAAACATGATATTCAAAGATTCAAACCAGATGTGGCTTTTTTTCAAGAGACACACTTCAAAGAAAATAACAAACCCCAGATAAAAATAATAGGTTACTCAAAAGTCTTTTATGCCAACGCGAATGCTAAAAAAGCAGGAGTGGCTATAGCCATTAAAGACTCCTTGACCTTCCAGTTCATAGACCAAATAAAAAGTCCAGTAGGCAGATTTCTAATCATCACCTGCAAAATAAACAACATTCTTTATACGTTAGTAAATGTTTATGCTCCCAACACCACACAACTAAGATTCTTAAATAAACTAATTAGGAAAATAAACACAATACAAAAAGGTACCCTCCTGATAGGCGGAGACCTAAATTCTATCTATGATTCCCAATTGGACTCAAGTGATGGAAAAAACAAAAATAGAACCATCATAACCAAATGGCTCCAAGACAATACCCTGTATGATATATGGAGATGCCTGAATGCCTCGGAAAGTGATTACACGCATTTCTCACGAAGACATAAATCATACGCTTGATATGTTCCTAACAAAAGCTAGTTCTATAAGCGACATCATCTCATGTAAAATAAACAATATCACATGGTCAGATCATGCTCCTATAATGATGGAGATCAAATCTTCAGCCTAACCTTGCAATGTCTCAACATGGAAAAACAACATCTTCATACTATCTAACTCAGATACACAAATTACAATTCGGAAAAACTTATAAGAGTTCTTTAAGTTTAATACTAACTCAATTGAGGATCCTATTATGCTATGGAGAGCACATAAAGCTTTCTCTAGGGGTATTATAATCCAACAGACTTCCAGGTTTAATAGAAAACATAACACCACAGACACCCTCCAAAAACTGGAATTCCTCGAGAAACAACATAAAGCAGACAATTCATATGCAACATTAGAGTCTCTTACAGTCACTAGACTAAAACTACACAAAATAATGTAAAAAAATCACATAAAAACGACAAAATGAATAGAAGCGGGATACTACAGAGATCTCAACAAACCCACCAAACTCATGGCTAGACAGACCAAAAGTATCAGAACTCAGCATAGAATAAATCATGTGATAAACGAAATAACAAAAGAAAAAAATAACAAATCCAATAGATATTGCCAATACCATTGCAGGTTACTATGAGAAACTATATAACTTAAGAAAAGACGACACAACATTCCAACCTGCCCAAGAACAATTTTCCCAATATATAATTGAAAGTCAGCTCCCTAAAATAACTCCTGAAATAAAAGCATCCCTAGAGACCTCCTTTTCAAATTAAGAGATTGAGCTAGCTATATAAACATCAAAAACAGGCAAATCTCCAGGCCCAGACGGATTCTCTTCAGAATATTATAAACTCTTTAGCGACATTTTAGTCCCCCATCTAACGAAAACCTTTAACAAAGCAAAAGATGAAGGCGAATTTCCCCCAGAAATGTTAGCTGCAAACATAATTACACTTCCCAAACCAGGGAAAGACCCGACAAGCCCAAGTAATGTTCGACCAATTTCATTATTAAATGTGGACGTCAAACTATATGCAAAAATACTTGCCTATAGACTACAAGATGTGGTTCCGACATTGGTACATTTAGACCAAGTGGGATTTACAAAAAATAAAACAACCATATGATGGTTCCAGGAAGGTCATAGACCTGATGTACTGGGCCAAAAAAAAAAAAAAATGCCTTCTTTGCTCCTTTTCCTGGATGCAGAGAAGGCATTTGACAGGATTAATTGGGATTTTGTAAAAGTAGCCCTTTTAAACTATAATATCCCAGGTTCAATGATTAAAGCCATCTTCTCATTATACTCAAAACCTTCTGCGAGAGTACAATGCAATAGTATCTTTTCCAAAGAGTTTCTTATCAGTAATGGAACAAGGCAAGGATGCCCCTTGTCCCCATTATTGTTCATACTTGCCATTGAACCACTAGCTGCACATATTAGAAATAATGGATAAATTAAAGGCATAAATATTTCAGACAAATCTCACAAAATTAGCCTATTTGCAGATGACATGATATTAACGCTAACTGACCCATTGGAATCCATTAGGGAAGTCCAAAAATAATTAAAACAATTTGGCCAAATATCATATCATAAAGTGAATCAAAATAAATCACACATATTAGGCTACTTTCACACTGGCGTTTTGAATTCCGTTTGTGAGATCCGTTTCAGGGCTCTCACAAACGGTTCAAAACGGATCAGTTCAGCCCCAATGCATTCTGAATGGATAAGGATCCGTTCAGAATGCATCAGTTTGGCTCCGTTCCGTCTCCATTCCGCTCTGGATGCGGACACCAAAACGCTGCTTGCAGCGTTTTGGTGTCCGCCTGGCGATGCGGAGCCAAACGAATCCGTCCTGACTTACAATTTAAGTCAATGGGGATGGATCCGTTTTCACTGACACAATATGGTGCAATTGAAAACGGATCCATCCCCCATTTACTTTCAATGTAAGTCAGGACGGATCCGTTTTGACTTAGACTTTTTTTTAAAAAGAATAATGCAAACTGATCCGTTCTGAACGGATACAAGCGTTTGCATTATAGGTGCGGATCCGTCTGTGCAGATACCAGACGGATCCATACCTAAGGCCTATTGCACACGACCGTATGGCTTTTTCAGTGTTTTGCGGTCCGTTTTTCACGGATCCGTTGTTCCGTTTTTTGTTTCCGTTGTGTTTCCGTTTCTGTTCCGTTTTTCCGTTCCGTTTTTCCGTATGGCATGTACAGTATACAATAATTACATAGATAAAATTGGGCTGGGCATAACATTTTCAATAGATGGTTCAGGAAAAAACGGAACGGAAACGGAAGACATACGGATGCATTTCCGTATGTGTTCCGTTTTTTTTGCGGATCCATTGACTTGAATGGAGCCACGGACCGTGATTTGCGGGCAATAATAGGACATGTTCTATGTTAAAACGGAACGGAAAAACGGAAATACGGAAACGGAATGCATACGGAGTACATTCCGTTTTTTTTTGCGGAACCATTGAAATGAATGGTTCCGTATACGGACCGTATACGGAACACAAAAAACGGCCAGTAAACGGGGAAAAAAAACGGCCGTGTGCAGGAGGCCTAACACAGGTGTGAAAGTAGCCTTAGGCTTCAACTTAGATAAGAGCATTGTGACTACAATACAAAATGAGTATAATTTCATTTGGAACTCCAAAACTATCACCTTTTCGGGAGTAGAGATAGCATCAGACAAACAAACAATAATAAAATAAAATTTCCCCAAACTATTAACTCCTTAAGGACACAGCGTTATTTCACCTTAAGGACCAGGCCATTTTTTGCAAATCTGACCAGTGTCACTTTAAGTGCTGATAACTTTAAAACGCTTTGACTTATCCAGGCAATTCTGAGATTGTTTTTTCATCACATATTGTACTTCATGACACTGGTAAAATGAAGTAAAAAAAAATCATTTTTATTTATAAAAAAAATACCAAATTTACCAAAAATATGAAAAAAATTGCTAATTTCCAAGTTTCAATTTCTCTACTTCTATAATACATAGTAATACCTCCAAACTTAGTTATTACTTTACATTCCCCATATGTCTACTTCATGTTTGGATCATTTTGGGAATGATTGCAGTAAAAAGAAAGACGGTCCAGCTTCACTGAAAAATACTTGAGGCTTTATTTAATCCCGTGCAGATAAAAACCAACATACAGCAATGCAGAAAATCGACCGGTTTCGGATCACTATAGATGTGGATCCTTAGTCATGATGTGCATCAGTAGGGGGTGAAGTTGAGACTAAATAGTGAACCACTGAGAACAGGTGATCACAATCAGGTACAGGACACACCTCCTGATGACATCCTCCACAGATATAGTGCATAACAATTACAACATGCCAAAAGACATAGAAAGTAAGATAACATTTACAAATTACAATAATAAAAAAGAAGTAAAAATATTAGTAATGTAGAATAGTATCATGACGCCTGTTCAATCCTGACGGTATCCGTGAGCCTAATTTGAAAATCCAAAAGCACTCACGATTGAGCAGCTTTTTCCTGTGATCACCGCCTCTGCTTGGTCCGTTAACCCTCTCCACTCCTTGTACTGACATGCTATCTGTATTACCATTATGAACCGCAGCGAAATGCAGACTTGCGGCAGAAACATTTTTTATTTTAGCATGGGGTACATCAGAGATATGACGGCAAATTCGAACTTTCAAGCAGTTTGATGTGCACCCGACGTACTGTAGATTACACAGAGAACATGTTATGCAATATACCACATATGTGGTGTTGCAATTAATGTATTGCTGAATAGTGTGAGTAGTGTGATTACTTGTAGACAAAATATGCGGGCCCATCCTCATATGTGAGCAACATGTGCATTTTTTGTGTGCACATTTAAAATTAACTATGTGTCTCAGCTAGGTAGGCTGGGACCCAGGTTTATCCTGGTAAAGAGAGGGGCTCACCGTATTAGCTAACAGCACTAAGTAACAGCACTAAGTAACAGCACGTCGGGCAACACATTTAACACCGCTTTTTACAACATCACCCCAGACTTGGTCATATTTGAGAAGATGAAAATGTCTTTTGACAATGTTACATATTTGTGAGTATTCACAGCTATAACTCGTGGAAAAAATAACTTGCTTCTCTTTATGACCAAGTTTGGGCTTATTGTTTGGGAAAATTAGATTATCCTGAGACATAGTGGAAACCATATTTTTGGATCGGTTTAAAAGTCTGCTGGGATAATTCCTGGCTAGGAGACGGGTGGTGACAGTATTCATTTCTTCAATACAGGTTTCACTAGAGGAGCAATTGCGCAAAGCGCAAATATATTCACCACTGGGGATGTTGTGGACAGTATGTGCAGGATGACAGGATCCGGCATGCAGGATGGTGTTTCCTGCGGTTTCTTTTCTATACGTGCGACTCTGTACACGGCCATCCCCCACGTCCCCCACCAAACACAAATCCAAAAAGGATATTAGGGTCTTATGCGAATTTAGAGAAAAACGTAAATTGCAATTATTAGCATTGAGGAAGGATCCGTATGATGGTACGGCCGCCACATCGCCCGACCAAACAAAGAGCAGGTCATCGATGTAGCGACCGTACCACCAGACGGATCCACTCCATGGGTTGGAATCAGAGAATAGAAAATGATGTTCCCACCATGCCATATAAATGTTTGCAAGCGATGGTGAGAAACGGGCCCCCATAGAGACTCCTCTGCATTGGAGAAAAAACCTCCCATTAAACATAAAATAATTGTGCTGCATAAGAAATAATACAACTTTGCAGAGGAAATCTCTAAAGGGTAATGAGAAATTGGAATAAAGACTCAGAAACCAACCCAAGCAGTTAATGGCGAGATCCTGGGGGATGTCCGTGTACAGAGAAGCGACATCAGCAGAGATCCAAGAAAGATCAGAGGACCACTGGAAGGAATGGAAGGCCTGTAAGACTGAAGCAGTGTCCTTCAGAAAACCAGGAATACACTGTACCAGTGGCTGCAACATACTGTCCACCCAGGATGACAGATTCTCTGAGAAAGACCCAATACCCGAAACTATAGGGCGCATAGGGGGGGGGGGATCCCTCTTTATGTATTTTGGTCCAAGTATCCACTATCCAGTCCCTCCTCCAAGATACTCCTCAAAAGGGTTTGGAAAGGAGCGGTGGGATCCTGTTTCAACCCGGTATAGGTGGTGGAATCAGAGAGCATAAGCTCATTTTGTGCGGCATACACGAGTCTATCCAAGATAACCACCGCTCCCCCCTTATCAGCCTTTCTCACAATTATGTCAGACATACTTTTCAATTCTTTTAACGCTCTGCGTTCACTGGCCATGAGATTATTTTTACTGTCATTTGTATCCCTACTCTGAGACACCCTATCAAGTTCAACCAAATCACGTTCTACATTATCTTGGAATTGATCAAGAGCGGGGGTGCGTGACTGAATGGGATAAAAATCTCTGTTATAGGTGCGAAAATTATTTGCAAAGTCACTGTGCACCTGCCGCTCTGGATCAATCCCAGAGAGAAAACGCATAGTCTGCATAGAGGCAATGTGTGATAATTCCTGAAAGGAAAAGGAAGACATCTGATCAACAGAAAAATTTGACTGAGTTGTATCAGCCTCTGCAGAATCTATACCAACATTATCTATATCAGAAAAGTGTTTTTTAATGGTAAGATTGCGTGCAAAATGGTTGACATCAAGTAAAGTGCGATATACATCAAAGTGCACTGTGGGAGAAAAAGATAAACCTTTGGCAAGTACATTAATTTGCAATTGTGAGAAGACCTTAGCTGATAGGTTAATGACTTGAATGTTGTTTAAGTCTTTCTGTGGCGTGACGGATAGCGACCTCCTCCTTGCATGCTTCCGCCCTGCACAGCGTTTTTTGCCGGCCTTGTAATAGCATTTGTATTTGGATTGGTGTCATATGCAGTGCCCGAATGATTAGCAGAGGATAACACAGATGATTCTGGGGTGGAATCAGAGGATTCAGCGTCAGTGGAGCTAAAAGCCACTTTGTTACCTCTATTCTTTTTATAGTACTGGCGTCGTTCATAATAGAGCGAGGTGTATAGGTACGCGTATCAGTCCAATTATACACATTATTAGACCTATAATCCTGCATGTCACGGTTGTATTTCTCTTGTTTGATGTGAGTCAAACTGTCCTCCATTGCTGCCTCATTTTGTTCAGCAATGTCAGCAATGAAAAGAAATTCCGTCTGGACTGTCTCTTCACTGTTGGAGGGAAGGAGGTCAGAGTCCTGAAGCTGCTGCTTGTCTGTGTTCTTTAGAGACAGTAGGTTCTGAACAATATTGTTTTTATGCTTCCGATTGCCTTATAATTGTCAAAGAGTCCCATAAACCTTGTTTTCCTCCTTAGACCCCCTGCTATCTTCTCTAATCCTCTCACAGAAACCTTTACAGAATTCTTCCATCTCCTCCCAGCCATCATATCACTGATAACCACACAGTGCCCTGGCAGCCTTCTTTCTCTCCTCTGTCGACATGTCATCTTTTCTCTCTCTCTGTCCTGCTTTCTGTTCACCTAAAAGTGTTCCTGCTACTCTGTGTCCCTCCCTGCCCCATGGCTCTTGCACAGGGCATCTACCACTTACTGTCTAACTGCCACCAAGCACAGAGCTCATGTCATCTACTTACTTTGCTTCTCACCCTGTAATTCCATAGAGACCGACCCTGCCGCTTTGTTCACTCCTCTTTCCCATACATCCCAGTTACCTGCTCCCATCCCTTCTCATCACTTACAGCCCCTGACACTCTCTGAACCCCACCTACACATCCCACACAGAGCCAATAACACCTTGTACCCTTCACAACTCTTCCTAGCCCCTGCCAGCTTGTGACTCTCTGCTGACATGCCCTTTAGTGTGCCACTGTGCCTTTTATTTTAATCAGCTGTTGTCTAATGGAATCCAATAGCTAATGGCTATGCTTATTCAACCAACAGTTCTCTCTCCCAAAAGGGTGGAACTAGTCTTTCCGCTGCCTGAGGTGAAAATTGAAATGCCCCCCCCACACACACACCACTGTGCCAAATTCTCAATCCAACCCCTCCGCATTACACTGCATTTCCGAGATAACATTCAGTGTAATGAAGAGGTAGCAGCGCTCGCATGAAGCAAAGTCTCCTCTTCAAAGAGCTGATCAGATATTGATGACCTATCCTGACAATAGGTCATCAATATACACTCACCTAAAGAATTATTAGGAACACCATACTAATACGGTGTTGGACCCCCTTTTGCCTTCAGAACTGCCTAATTCTACGTGGCATTGATTCAACAAGGTGCGGATAGCAGTGTTTAGAAATGTTGGCCCATATTGATAGGATAGCATCTTGCAGTTGATGGAGATTTGAGGGATGCACATCCAGGGCACGAAGCTCCCATTCCACCACATCCCAAAGATGCTCTATTGGGTTGAGATCTGGTGACTGTGGGGGCCATTTTAGTACAGTGAACTCATTGTCATGTTCAAGAAACCAATTTGAAATGATTCGAGCTTTGTGACATGGTGCATTATCCTGCTGGAAGTAGCCATCAGAGGATGAATACATGTTCTCATTCTGTTTACGCCAAATTCGGACTCTACCATTTGAATGTCTCAACAGAAATCGAGACTCATCAGACCAGGCAACATTTTTCCAGTCTTCAACAGTCCAATTTTGGTGAGCTTGTGCAAATTGTAGCCTCTTTTTCCTATTTGTATTGGAGATGAGTGGTACCCGGTGGGGTCTTCTGCTGTTGTAGCCCATCCGCCTCAAGGTTGTGCGTGTTGTGGCTTCACAAATGCTTTGCTGCATACCTCGGTTGTAACAAGTGGTTATTTCAGTCAACGTTGCTCTTCTATCAGCTTGAATCAGTCGGCCCATTCTCCTCTGACCTCTAGCATCCACAAGGCATTTTTGCCCACAGGACTGCCGCATACTGGATGTTTTTCCCTTTTCACACCATTCTTTGTAAACCCTAGAAATGGTTGTGCGTGAAAATCCCAGTAACTGAGCAGATTGTGAAATACTCAGACCGGCCCGTCTGGTACCAACAACCATGCCACGCTCAAAATTGCTTAAATAACCTTTCTTTCCCATTCTGACATTCAGTTTGGAGTTCAGGAGATTGTCTTGACCAGGACCACCCCCCTAAATGCATTGAATCAACTGCCATGTGATTGGTTGACTAGATAATTGCATTAATGAGAAATAGAACAGGTGTTCCTAATAATTCTTTAGGTGAGTGTATATAGAAGGACAACCCCTTTAACTTCATTCACTCCTTCTAAAAAGTGTTTCAATTCACTTTGAAAAACTTCAGGAGCAGAATATAATCCAAAAGGAAACCTCTTAAATTGGTACCTTCCAAAAGGAGTATTAAAGGCACAAAGCTTCTGCATCTCCTGGTGAGAGGAATTTGCCCAAATCTACTTGATGCGTCTGATATTGTAAACATTTTTGCATTTGTCTTTTCACCTAAGATTTAATTTTAGTTAGGAATATGGAAATGTTCTGTTTTTCAACCACAAAAATAGCTCTAAAGTGGCCCATTTTGAGCCTTAGCAACGCTCCTCTGTCTTCTGTTTAAATAACACAGTCAGTGTTAGCAAGTTTCCACTGTTATGTAAACTAAAGACCAAGGAGCAGTGCTAAGGCTCAAAATTGGTCACTTTACAGCTATTTTTCTAATAGAAATGTACGGTTTCAGTAATTAAAGTATATTACAAAAATGGTTAACATGACTGCCCCTATACATTACACAAATAAAAATAGAATGGCAGTTACACTTTAAGTAGATACCGATGCTGAAACAAATATTATGCAGCTGAAAATCTGCATAAACTATACTGCTCTATACATGAGTATTAGTAGACAACCATCTGTGAATGAAACCACCTGTGAGTGGGGATGCTGGAACGCTTGTGTTTACAGAGTTTAGCAATCACAGTATAGATTACAGCATTTTTTAACATGGAAAACCTTTAGTACTGAAGGTTATGCCAGCATACTTACCAATAGATTGAAGCCTGTTAAACCAACGTACTGTATTTTGGAAGTAGTTTGGAAAAGTAGGATTTGCAGCTCCAATCAAATCAAGCAAAATAAATAAATCCTAAAGGGAAAAAAAAGCCATATTAATAGAAAATTATGTTTTAATATCAGCATTAACACTAAGCCAATATATAGGTAAATGTATAAGCATAATTCAGACTTTCAAATATACAATATTAAATGTAATTAGGAATAACTTTCTGATACAGAAATATGAAGGATGAGTCACAAAATTATAGGAGGACATTAACAGGGACATTTCTGTATGTAAAATAAAAGGGGGAAAAAAAGCAATTCCTGTTCACTGCCACTCCTTTTCAGCATTGAGACTCCTGTCTCTGCTCTTCCTGGTCCCTGGTGGAACAGATGTTTGACATCCATCCATAGTCACATGAATGCTGCAGCCATTCAATGGGTAAACACTGGGTAAGGCCTCATGCACCCAACCGTTGTGTGCATCCGTGGCCGTTGTGCCGTTTTCCGTTTTTTTTCACGGACCCATTGACTTTCAATGGGTCAGTGGAAAAATCGGAAAATGCACCGTTTTGCAGCCGCATCCGTGATCCGTGTTTTTTGTCCGTCCAAAAAATATGACCTGTCCTATTTTTTTGACGGACAACGGTTCACGGACCCATTCAAGTCAATGGGTCCGTGAAAGAACACGGATGCACACAAGATTGGCATCCGCGTCCGTGATCCGTGGCCGTAGGTTACTTTCATACAGACGGATCCGAAGATCCGTCTGTATGAAAGCTTTTTCAGAGCTGAGTTTTCACTTCGTGAAAACTCATATCCTACAGTATATTCTAACACAGAGGCGTTCCCATAGTGATGGGGACGCTTCTAGTTATAATATACTACGAACTGTGTACATGACTGCCCCCTGCTGGCAGCACCCGATCTCTTACAGGGGGCTTTGATCCGCACAATTAACCCCTCAGGTGCTGCACCTGAGGGGTTAATTGTGCATATCATAGCCCCCTATAAGAGATCAGGGGCTGCCAGGCAGCAGGGGGCAGACCCCCCTCCCTCCCCAGTTTTAATTTTATTGGTGGCCAGTGCGGCCCCCCCCCCGGCCCCACCTCCCTCCCTCTATTGTATTAGTTTCATTGGTGGGACAGTGTGCGCCACCCCGGCCCCCCCTCCCTCCCTCTATTGTATTATTTTCATTGGTGGCACAGTGTGCGGCCCCCCCTCCCTCCCTCCCTCTTTTGTATTATTTTCATTGGTGGCACAGTGTGCGGCCCCCCCAGCCCCTCCTCCCTCCCTCTATTGTATTATTTTCATTGGTGGCACAGTGTGCGGCCCCCCCGGCCCCCCTCCCTCCCTCTATTGTATTATCATTGGTGGCCAGTGTGCGCCCCCCCGGCCCCCCCTCTATTGTATTAATATCATTGGTGGCCAGTGTGCGTGGATCCTCCAAAAATCAAGGAAGACCCACGGACGAAAAAACGATCACGGATCATGGACCAACGGAACCCTGTTTTGCGGACCGCGGAAAAAAATGGTCGTGTGCATGAGGCCTAACACTGACATGGAAAAGGAATTTTACTGGACTGCAAGCTTAACTGCAGAAACCAGTGCCAGGCAGCTGCTGCTAAGACAAATAAGATAATGGGGTGCATCAAAAGGGGCATAGATGCACATGATGAGAACATAGTCCTGCCACTTTACAAATCACTACTCAAACCAAACATATGTACAGTATTGTGTACAGTTCTGGACTCCAGTGAATAAGACAGACATAGTAGAGCTGGAGAGGGTTCAGAGGAGCGCTACTAAAGTAATAACTGGAATGGGTGGACTACAGTACCCAGAAAGAATATAAAAATTGGGGTTATTCACTTTAGAAAAAAGATGTCTGAGGGAAGATCTAATAACTATGTATAAATATATCAGGGGTCAGTACAGAGATCTCTCCCATCATCTATTTATCACCAGGACTGTGAATGTGACGAGGGAACATCCGCTGCTCTTGAGGAAAGAAGGTTTGTATACAAACATAGAAGAAGATTCCTTACGGTAAGAGCAGTGAGACTCTCTGACTGAGGAAGTGGTGATGGTGAGTTCACTAAAAGAGTTCAAGAGGGGCCTGTATGTATTTCTGGAGTGTAATAATATTACAGTTATAGTTACTAGAGATGGATTGTTGACCCAGGGAGTTATTCTGATTGCCTGATTGGAGTTGGAAAGGATTTTTTTTCCCTAAAGTGAGGAAAATTTGCTTCTACCTCAGAGTTGTTTTTTTTTGCCTTCTTCAACTTGCAGCATAACAGGCTGAACTAGATGGACAGATGTCTTTTTTTTTCAGCCTAACAAACTATGTTAGTATGTTACTACCACAGAGGCTCAGGTATCATGTACTGCTTGGGAATATGTCACATCTGAAGCCTGTGCTGTCCGGCGTGCTGTCCGCATTTTTTGCGGACCCATTGAAATGAATGGGTCCACATCCTATCCGCAAAAAAAACAGAACAGACACGGAAACAAACAACGTTTGTGTGCATGTAGCCTAAGACAGATAGTGATACCTCATAAAAAAGTTATTACTTTACATTCCCCATATGTTTACTTTATGTTGGCATCATTTTGTAAATATCATTTTAGACAGCTTAGAATTTTAGAAGCAATTGTTAAAAAAAATTCATAAGGAATTTTAAGGACAATTAATTAAGGACAAATTCAAATCTGATTTTAAAAACTGTTAACCCTTTAAGGTGTTTCACAAGAATTAAGGAAAATAGAGAAGAAATTTCAAAATTTTTATTTTTTTTGCAGATTTTCCATTTTAATCAATTGTTTCTGTAACACAGCAAGGGTTAACATCCAAACAAAACTCAATATTTATTGATTTGATTCTTCAGTTTACAGAAACTGCAGCATGGGCACATGGCAGGACAAGGGAAGGAGCTCCATATGGATTGTGAAGAATAGAATTCACTTGGGATAATTTTCAGGTGCCATGTCACATTTTGAAGACCCCCTGATGCACCCCTACTGTGGAAACCCCTGAAAAGTGACCCGATTTTGGAAACTACACCCCCCAAAGAATATTCCAAGGTGTGTTATGAGCACTTATGCCAAACAAGTGTTTCATAGATTTTAAAAACACTTGAAAATTACCCATGAAAATAAAAAAAATTACATATTTTCCAAGAAAATTCCCTTCCCTGTTCCTCTGATAGGCTGCAGGCCTAGTTCCTGCAGCCTATCAGAAGCCATCGCAGGTGTCGTGATGATGAGCAGTATACCATGGGACACAGGCCGGAAGAGGCCTGCATTGCATCACTGCCAGCGTGAAGGTGTTCGTGTTATATTTTTTTTCCTGTGGCACAGTGACGCACTATAAGGGGAGAAGAGCACTATGGGGGCACTGTCAAGGGGAATCAGATACTTGCACATAATGGGGGACACAATGGGTGCATCTTAATCTTATACTGGCACATTATGGGGGCACTACAGGGGAGGGAAGAACTATGGGGGCATCTACTGGGGGCACTAAGAAGAGACATTTATACTTGCACATTATGGGGTCACTAACAAGGGGCAGTTATACAGGCACATTATGGGGACACTATGGGGGCACTAAGAAGGGGCATTTATACTGCCACACTATGGGGGATACTATGGGGGCATCTATTAGGGTCACTAAGAAGGGGCATTTATAATGATGCATTATGGAGGACACTATGGGGCATCTTATACTAGCACATTATGGGGCCACTATGAGGTTGGGGGAAAGAACTCTACGAGGGCATATTATGCAGGCACATTATGGGAACACTATGGGGAAGAGGAAGGAGCACTATGGGGGCATTTACTTAGGGCACTATATAGGGGCATTTTATACTGGTACCAAATAGGGGACACTATGGGGAAGGGGAGAGGTGCACTATGTGGGCATTTACTGGGGGCATTTTATATGGGTATTTTATACTTGCACACATTATGGGGGCCTTATGGGGACATTAGCTCAACTGGGAACACTAAGAGGGGGGATTTGTACTACCACACAGAACAGTGGCATTTTTGTACTAGTGCACATTATTAGAGGGTATTTTTTGTAATTGCGCACATTATAAGGGACATTATTTGTACTCGTGCTCATTTTTAGGGTTTCAGGGTGCTCCCCAAAGTCCCACCAATAGTAATAATTCTCTGCACTTAGTAGTAATAATTAGAGATGTCGCGAACAAAAAAATTTCCGTTCGCGAACGGCAAACGCGGATTTTTGCAAATGTTCGCGAACGGGCGAACCGCCATTGACTTCAATAGGCAGACGAATTTTAAAACCCACGGGGACTCTTTCTAGCCACAGTAGTGATGGAAAAGTTGTTTCAAGGGGACTAACACCTGGACTGTGGCATGCCGGAGGGGGATCCATGGCAAAACTCCCATGGAAAATTACATAGTTGACGCAGAGTTGGGTTTTAATCCATAAAGGGCATAAATCACCTAACAATCCTAAATTTTTTTGAACAACATGGTTTAAAACATCCAGTGTGTGTATACGATCAGGTATGATGTTGTATCAATCAGGTAGTGTAAGGGTTACGCCCGCTTCACAGACATTGTCAGACCAAACTCCCCTTTTAATGCACCGCAAACAACCGCAAACAGTCCATTTGCCCAACCGCAAACTCCCCATTTGCACAAGGTTGGATACCAAGCTAGCCATGTGTCACGGCGGACAGGATCTCAGATAAACAGACAACCAAATACACAAGTGTCTAGGCTAGATGCTGGGGAACGGTCACCTCCTAGCACATCCCTGACTTCTCTCCCTATGCTGCTAAGCCCACATTCAGACCTTGATGGTAGGAATGAAGTATCCTCGTGCCTGGACTGCAAACCCCCTAGAATCCCTGAGATGGTGGAAGGGGAGAAGGAGCAGAAGACACACCAATAGCCTAGACCGCAAACAACACAAACAAAAACCAAACTTATCTGAGCTGGAACAGACAATCCTTCCTTCCTAGAATCCAAGGCCAGACTGAATTATATAACCCGCATGGCCCTCTGGGAGTGAAGGCAATTTAAGCCAATGACCCCACCCAGAGCACCTGAAGGAAGGCGGATCCAGCATGATTCCAAAACAAACAAAAGGTTAGACACGTGCTGCCAATCTGACAGACCTCTGCACACCGTCCGAGCAGGGCATGACAGAACCCCCCCTTCTACGGGTGACCTCCGGGCACACCGGACCAACCTTATCCGGGTGGGCTCTGTGAAAAGCCCTAACCAGTCGGCTGGCGTTGACCTCCAGTGCTGGAACCCACATCCTCTCCTCGGGGCCGTATCCCCTCCAGTGTACCAGGTACTGAAGTGAACCCAGAAGAACTCTAGAGTCAAGAATCCTGGAGATCTCAAATTCTACATTTCCATCGACCAGAACAGGAGGGGGCAATGGCGATGGTTCCACTGGTCTCACATATTTTTTCAATAAAGATCTATGGAACACATCATGGATCCTCCAAGTCTGCGGAAGATCCAGCCAAAACGCTACTGGATTGATCAGCGCAGATATTTTGTACGGACCGATAAATCTTGGACCCAGTTTCCAAGATGGCACTCTCAATTTAATATTTTTAGTGGACAACCACACCAGATCACCCACACACCAGGTCCGGACCAGTCACACGTCTCCTGTCAGCCATTCGCTTATATCTCTCTCTCATCATCTCCAAATTCACTTGTATCCTCCACCAGATAGAGGATAAGGTAAAAGAAAACCTTTCCTCCTCTGGCATCCCAGAGGAACTAGTCCCAGAAAAGGTACCAAACTGAGGATGAAAACCATATGCGCTAAAAAAATGGCGACTTACCCGTGGATTCCTGCCTACGGTTATTCAAAGCAAACTCCGCTAAGGGCAGGAATGAGGACCAGTCCTCCTGATTCTCCGCCACAAAGCACCTCAAGTAGGTCTCCAGGTTCTGATTAGTATGCTCCGTCTGTCCATTCGACTGCGGATGAAAAGCCGAAGAGAACAAAAGTTGAATGCCAAGCCGAGAGCAGAACGCCCTCCAGAACCTGGAGACAAACTGCGTGCCCCTATCAGAAACCACATTCGAAGGAATACCATGCAAGCTCACGATATTGTCAACAAAAATTTGCGCAAGAGTCTTGGCATTAGGCAGACTAGTTAACGATATAAAATGAGCCATCTTGCTAAAACGATCAACTACCACCAAAATTACTGTTTTCCCCGAGGAACTCGGCAGATCCGTAATAAAGTCCATGGACAAGTGCGTCCAAGGACGAGACGGAATAGATAAAGGAAGGAGTGAACCAGCCGGTCGAGTATGAGCAACCTTAGATCGTGCACAGGTCTCACAAGCTGCCACGTAATCCTCAATGCTCCTACGTAACCCGGGCCACCAGAACCTCCAGGACGCAAGGACAGTATCGTGATGTTCCTTGAAAACCTTGTATCGCAGTTCTTCGGGAACAAACAACCTCCCTGGGGGACAGGAACCAGGAGCCCCCTCCTGGGCTCCCAATACCTCCATCTCCAATTCGGGATACAGAGCGGAAACCACAACCCCGTCAGCCAAAATCGGAGCAGGATCCTCTGAATCACCTCCCCCAGGAAAACTGCGAGACAACGCATCTGCCTTGATGTTTTTGACCCCCGGACGAAAAGTAACAACAAAATTTAACCTGGTAAAAAATAGTGACCATCTGGCCTGTCTAGGGTTCAGACGCTTGGCAGATTGCAGGTAAGCCAAATTCTTATGATCCGTATAAACAGTAACGGGGTGAGAAGCCCCCTCCAACCAGTGACGCCATTCCTCAAAGGCCAACTTTATAGCCAGCAACTCTCTATCTCCCACATCATAGTTCCTCTCGGCGACCGAGAGCTTCTTGGAAAAGAAATCACACGGGACCTATTTGCCAGGAGAAGAACCCTGTGACAGCACCGCTCCCACCTCCACTTCTGATGCATCCACCTCCACCACGAATGGTTGAGACACATCGGGCTGCACCAGAATGGGAGCAGACGCAAAATACTCTTTAATAGTCGAAAAGGCGTGCAATGCCTCCTCCGACCAAACAGAGACGTCAGTGCCCTTCTTTGTCATATCAGTCAGAGGTTTAACAATGGTGGAATAGTTTAGAATACATTTTCTATAATAGTTAGTAAACCCAAAAACCGCATCAAAGCTTTCTGATTCTCTGGTCGGTCCCATTCCAGAACCGCCCGGACCTTTTCGGGGTCCATACGAAAACCAGAGTCGGAAAGCAGATATCCCATAAACGGAAGCTCCTGCACAGAAAACACACATTTTTCCAATTTGGCATATAACTTATTCTCCTGAAGGATCGTCAAAACCTGTCTCACATGATCCTGATGGGTCTTCAGATCAGGAGAGTAAATTAAAATGTCATCTAAGTAAACTACCACGAACCTCCCCACCAAGTGATGAAAAATGTCATTGACGAATCGCTGAAATACCGCTGGCGCGTTCGTCAACCCAGAAGGCATAACCAGATTCTCAAAATTACCTTCGTGCATATTGAAGGCCGTCTTCCACTCATCCCCCTCCTTGATTCTGATCAGATTGTAGGCCCCTCTCAAATCCAACTTGGAGAACACCCTGGCACCAACAATCTGATCAAAAAGGTCGGAGATCAAAGGAAGGGGATACGGATCCCGGACCGTAATACGGTTCAATTCCCGAAAATCCAAACAGGGTCTCAGTGATCCATCCTTTTTCTTGACAAAGAAAAAACCTACTGCCACCGGAGACTTAGATGGCCTAATATGACCTTTTGCCAAACTCTCGGCGATATACTTTCGCATGACCTCTCTTTCAGGTTGGGAAAGCTTGTAAAGGCGAGACTTTGGCAATTTAGCTCCTGGGATGAGATTAACTGGACAATCATAGTCACGATGAGGGGGCAATTCCTGGGTCCCACCCTCCGAAAAGACATCCGCAAAGTCTGAGAGATATTGAGGTAGAACCGCAGTGGACACCCCAGAGATAGATGTGCCAAGACAATTCTCCGAACAAAATTCTCCCCAACCTATAATTTGTCTTGCCTGCCAATCAATAATTGGATTATGTTTTGTCAACCACGGTAAACCTAAGACTATAGGAGCAGGTAAATCCCTCATGACAAAACAAGATATAAACTCTACATGTGAATCACACACCCTCAACTGAATCCCATGTGCAATATGAGTGAGACTCCTTTGAGAAAGAGGTGAAGAATCTATTGCAAACACCGGAATCTCCCTTTCTAAAGTGCACGTACTTAGACCCAGATTTTGAAGAAAAAGAAAGTCAATAAGGTTTAACCCAGCACCACAGTCAATGAATACCTTAACAGAGAATTTTCTTGAGTCTAGCGCCACCATGGCTGGAAGGAGAAAACGAGAATTACAGGGAGCTTGCATACCTGCTTGTTCCACTACTCCATTCACGCTACCAAGAGTCAGGACGTTTTTTTTTTCTTTCATATCATCATGCGGTTTAACAAAAGGACAAGCAAAAACAAAATGGTCACTTTTTCCACAGTAGTAACATAGTTTCTGAAATCTACTAAAGTTTTTCCTTTAGATATCAAAAAGATATCTGACCCAACTGCATAGGTTCCTCCCCTACCCCAGAGCTATAAGTAATATCACCCTGGGCAGCAGGTGAGACGAAACCACATGCAGAAGGGATCAATTGCACGGAGGGACCCTTACACCTCTCTCTGATACGTCTATCCAACCGTATAGCCAAAGACATAGCATTCTCTAAAGTATCCGGGAACTCATGAAAAGCCAGGGCATCTTTCAACCTCTCCGATAACCCCTGACAAAACTGACTACGTAACGCAGGGTCGTACCACCCTGACTCAGTAGCCCATCTCCTAATCTCTACGCAGTAAACCTCTGCAGTATGTTCACCCTGTAATAAGTTACGCAATTTAGATTCTGCCATCGAGACCCGATCTGGGTCATCGTAAATCAATCCCAGGGCTTTGAAAAATTTCTCCACCGACCGGAGAGCAAGAGAACCGGGCGGCAGAGAAAAAGCCCAGGATTCCCTTTTAGCAGAGACATGATTACACCAACCGTCTGGCTTTCATCACCTGACGAAAATGGACGCAGTCGAAAATACAATTTGCATGATTCTTTAAAGCGGATAAAATCATCCGCACCCCCTGTAAATTTCTCGGGAAGAGCGACTTTAGGGTCCCCACCAATTTGACCTGCACCTGATGCCAGAACACTCTGACACCGTGTGACCGAACTACGCAGGTCCGCAACCTCTAGGGATAATCCCTGCATGCGGTCAACCAGTGAATCAATTGACGCCATCACAAAACCGCTGAGTAATGGCAGTCACAGTATGGCGGGTTATAATGTCACAGCGGACAGGATCTCAGATAAACAGACAACCAAATACACAAGTGTCTAGGCTAGATGCTGGGGAATGGTCACCTCCTAGCACATCCCTGACTTCTCTCCCTATGCAGCTATGCCCACATTCAGACCTTGATGGTAGGAATGAAGTGTCCTCGTGCCTGGACTGCAAACACCCTAGAATCCCTGAGATGGTGAAAGGGGAGAAGGATCAGAAGACACACCAATAGCCTAAACCGCAAACAACACAAACAAAAAACAAACTTATCTGACCTGGAACAGACAATCCTTCCTTCCTAGAATCCAAGGCCAGACTGAATTATATAACCCGCACGGCACTCTGGGAGTGAAGGCAATTTAAGCCAATGACCCCACCCAGATCACCTGAAGGAAGGCGGATCCAGCATGATTCCAAAACAAACAAAACGTTAGACACGTGCTGCCAATCTGACAGACCTCCGCACACCGTCCGAGCAGGGCATGACACCATGTCCCGTTGATGTCATTGAAGGTTTCTTCCTCCACCCAGCCACGTACAACACCAAGGGTCCCCGAAAGGTGAATTGAATTGATTTTTCGAACGGGGAGATGGTTAAAAAAACGCTGGCTCCCTCCTTTTTGATTTAATCCACGGTCACTGCGTCTGCGCCGTGCAATTTACTGTCACACCCGATACGAGTGGTATCTTCTGTAGTTCTCTTCTCATCAGTTTAATCCCGGTTACGTCCCCAATCTGGGGTCCATTTATTGAATTGATTTTTCGAACGAGGAGATGGTAAAAAAAACGCTGGCTCCCTCTCCTTTGTTTTAATCCACGGTCACTGCGTCTGCGCCGTGCAATTTACTGTTACACCCGATATGAGTGGTATTTTCTGTAGTACTATTCTCATCAGTTTAATCCCTGTTATGTCCAATATCAGGGATTGCCTTTTGTGAAAAAAAATTTAGGCCGGGTACCTTCGACTGCCTTCACAGTGACAGACCAAACTCTGATACACCAAACTGAATTGATTTTAGGAACCGGGAGATGGAAAAAGCAGCTTGGTCGGTCCTTTTACTCCCAAGTTGGGGCACTGCGCGTACACAGAGCAATGTGCTGTGACACCCTATATGAGTGGTGTCTTAACTAGTACTATTCCTATCAGTTTAATCCCTGTTATGTCCCATATCAGGGATTGCCTTTTGTGAAAAAAAAATTTAGGCCGGGTACCTTCCACTGTGGTGTCCCAATAGCGACAAATTTTTTTGAAGGCCTCAGACTCCACCAGCTGGTATGGTAAAAGCTGGCGGGCTAAGAGTTCTGTCAAGCCAGCTGTCAGACGGGGGTGACTTTGTGACATTGGCTTCTTACGCTCAAACATGTCCTTGACAGACACCTGACTGTGGGCAGATAAGCAGGAACTGCTCAAGGCGAGATACGGAGTGGCGGATGGTTGAGAGGGGGCAAGGAGGACAGCAGTGGTTGACGTGGCTGAAGATGCTGGACCAGGAGGAGGATGGCAGCTTTGAGTTTGTGTGCTGCTTGTACTCATGTGTTGATCCCATAGGCGTTTGTGATGTGCGATCATGTGCCTTCGCAAAGCAGTTGTACTGAGGAGGGTGTTGGACTTCCCACGACTCAGTTTCTTTTGGCACAGATTGCAAATGGCATTGCTGTTATCAGAGGCAGACACACAAAAAAAATGCCAGTGGCCACAGTACAGTCTGTGAGCCTGCAGCCTCTCACTGTCTGGCAACTGGGATTATATCACAGAGAAAAAATAAATTGGCTTTTTTTTATCTGCCAGGTATTGTGAGTGTGACACCCTGTAACGGTATGAGTGGTGTCCTGGCCAGTGGACACAGTACAGTCTGTGAGCCTGCAGCCTCTCACTATCTGGCAACTGCGATTATATCACAGAGAACAAATAAATTGGCTTTTTTTTATCTGCCAGGTATTGTGAGTCTGACACCCTGTAACGGTATGAGTGGTGGCCTGGCCAGTGGACACAGTACAGTCTGTGAGCCTGCAGCCTCTCACTGTCTGGCAACTGCGATTATATCACAGAGAAAAAATTAATTGGCTTTTTTTTATCTGCCAGGTATTGTGAGTGTGACACCCTGTAACGGTATGAGTGGTGGCCTGGCCAGTGGACACAGTACAGTCTGTGAGCCTGCAGCCTCTCACTGTCCGGCAACTGCGATTATATAAAAAAAATATATATAATAAATTGCCATTTTTTTATCTGCAAGGTACTGTCTGTGACACCCTGTATGAATGGTGTGCACACAGTACAGTCTGTGAGCTTGCAGCCTCTCACTGTCTGGCAACTGCAATTATATAAAAAATAAATAATAATTGCCTTTTTTTTTATCTGCAAGGTACTGTCTGTGACACCCTGTATGAATGGTGTGCACACAGTACAGTCTGTGATCCTGCAGCCTCTCACACACGGGCAGGCAACTGCAATATATATATATATATATATATATATATATGAAGGGGGGAAAAAAAGCAGACTGATGTACCAGCCCTAAAAAGGGCTTTTTGGGGTGCTGTCAGGATGCTGTCCTTACAGCAAATGAGTCTGTGGACACAGAACACTGCCCTAGCTAACGCTTTCCCTATTAAATCAGCAGCAGCACTGTCCCTCCTCTCACTAAGAATGCAGCTTCCGAATGAATCTAAAATGGATGCTGTCCAGGAGGTGGGAGGTTCTGGGAGGGAGCGTCTGCTGCTGATTGGCTGGAATGTGTCTGCTGACTGTGAGGTACAGGGTCAAAGTTTACACAATGATGACGAATAGGGGGCGGACCGAACATCGCATATGTTCGCCCACTGCGCCGAACGCGAACAAGCTATGTTCGCCGGGAACTATTCGGGACATCACTAGTAATAATGTCTCCACTATGCCCCAGAAGTAATAATGCTCCCATAGTGCCCATAATAGTAATCATGTTCCCCATAGTCCCCCAGTAGTAATTAGAGAACATAATGTTTACACTATTAGTGTCAGGGACACTATTTGCTGAGTTATTTTAGGGCAGTGTGTGCCAATAATTATTGAAGGGCACTATCTGTGCAGTACTAGTATTATCAGGGGGTTTATCTGTTTCTGATGGATAGTATTGGGGAGCACAGTGGGCACAGTATTGGGGGAACTATCTGTGTGGTACTAGTATTTTCTGGTGTACAGTTTCTGTGGTATAGTATTGGGGAGCACAGCGGGGACAGTATTGGAAAAGTAGGAACCTAAGATGTCTTTTTGTCAAACTACAGAGAAAAGAGATGGGTGAAAAATCATCATGGCGGTCTGGTCTGAAAGGAAAATATGAGGCAAGAGAAGGTCTACATCAGAGGAGAAGTCACTGGATGCAAAAGATATATGGCGCTGTATTCTATTATGTGAGTGAAGAGTTTACATAATATATGTGAGTGTAGTATCTATACCGTAGTCTATGTATGCATATGTTCCAAACGTCCCGGATCTGGCATAACTACTGTGTGGGGGGGCACAATGAAGAATAGGAAGGATTGGGACATGTACAGATAGACATTAAGTGGAGTTAGAGGTGTGGTCTAGTGTTTTAAAAAAATGTGTTGCAGCGCGCTTGCTCACCGCTGATAGTTTAGCTCCTTAGGCTTTTTAAAAGTTGGGCGGTATGTGTGTGTAGTGTATATATGGTGTATTTATGTATGTGTGCAAATTAATTATCTGTCCTTCACAATTGAAGTGCATCTATGATAAAAATTACAGACCTCTCCATTCTTTGTAGGTTGGAAAATTTACACTGGTGATTTTGCATCAAATACCGTATTTATCGCCCTATAAGACGCACTCCCCCCCCCCAAAAGTGGGGGGAAAATAGCAGTGCATCTTATGGGGCGAATGGTGCATTTTGCCAAACTGTCAATGATACCGCGCGGCTGGTGTATCAGCTGAGAGGGAGGAGGGGCTGGGGGCATCTCTTTTTATAATGACAGTGTGGCCCGTGCAGTGACTGTATTCTACTACACGGGCCCCGCTCACTGTATATACCGTAATCTTATCTATAATTGTGGCATTGTTAATAGTAATCAGCGCCTGTATTACTTACAACAAGCGCTCGGTAGCAGAGAGGAGGGAGGAGGCAGGCCGGGAGGACGAGCGCTGGCAGCGTGAGTCACTACGTCACGCGCCTGCGCCGCCCACTTTATGAATGAAGCAGGCGGCGTGGGTGCATGACGTAGTGACTCACGCTGCCAGCGCCCGTCCTCCCGGCCTGCCTCCTCCCTCCTCTCTGCTACCGAGCGCTTGTTGTAAGTAATACAGGCGCTGATTACTATTAACAATGCCACAATTATATAGAAGATTACGGTATATACAGTAAGTGGGGCCCGTGTAGAAGAATACAGTCACTGCACGGGCCACGCTGTCACTATAAAAAGAGATGCGACACCCACCCCCTGTATTGGGGGTCATTCACACTACAGGGACACTGTTATGGAAAGGATCTGTGGATGACACATATATGTGTCATCCACAGATCCACCCATAACAGTGTCATCCACAAATCCCCATAACAGTGTCATTCAGAGACCCCAATAAGAGCCATCCAGAGATCCCCATAACAGTGTCACCCACAGATCCCCATAACAGTGTCACCCACAGATCCCCCATAACAGTGTCACCCACAGATCCCCAATAACAGTGTCACCCACAGATCCCCCATAACAGTGTCACCCACAGATCCCCCATAACAGTGTCACCCACAGATCCCCCATAACAGTGTCACCCACAGATCCCCCATACCAGTGTCACCCACAGATCCCCCATAACAGTGTCACCCACAGATCCCCCATAACAGTGTCCTCAACAGATCCCCCATAATAGTGTCATCCACAGACCACCATTAGTTCAAAACCCACCAAAAGCACACCTTTTTGTTCAAAATTTTTTTTTTTCTTATTTTCCTCCTAAAAAACCTAGGTGCGTTTTATGGGCAGGTGCGTCTTATAGGGCGAAAAATACGGTACTTATTTTCCCCACTGTATATAGTGTATTTATGTGTTGCATATATATGGTGTATGTACATGTAAATATGTTGTGACGATATGTTGATCATTTGCAAAAATCAACTCACAGCAGACGGAGCTAAGTGAAAATTAGAATTTTTACAGATATACCATGTAACTGTCCGCTTATCATTGTGGATCTTGTTCAGCACTTACTGCTGGGTGGAACCTTTCTGCCTCCCTTTGGTTCCCTGGGGAATGTTTTGATCAGCAGGATTACAAGACCACTCCTTCTCCTGTCTTAGAAAGAAAGCCTTTTCCTGTATCTCAGATGCCACATGTTAGCTGTCTGCATAGGATTTCATGGAAGATGTCTGCAGACAATCCCTAAAGCTTAAAGTTTGTACCCCCCTTGGCAAGTGGATCGAGGTATGCAGAAAAGTGTGCATTGTTATAAAGGTGTATATGTTCTAGAGATAAACCCTGTTCATGCTGTTTGGTTTTAAATACGCTATACTGTATAATCCAAGGCACTTTGCATGTAACCATGTTTCTTTGAATGTTCAATGTAATTAGATGTGTGTGCAGACAACTGTAATTAACCCTGTAACCCCCTTTTTGGTGACAACTGTAAATAAGTGTGTTGTATGTCATTTACAGTTTTCACGGTGCTATGGTGCTACGGTGCTTACGATATTCATGTTTACGGTGCTCAAGGAGATAAAGAAAATAATATTCAACCCTGCTGCGCACCTTTGTTCCAAAAGAATAAAACTACTGCACCCGTCAGAAGCTCTCCTCTTGTTATTTATTCGATGCCAAAGGGGCCGTAACAGTGAAAACTCGTCGCTGCGGTGGAGACTCGACATCACCAGCTGCGTCGCTGTCTTCATCGAACTGTGAGTAAAGGCTTCCCAACGCCTCGCAAGACACGTGCGGACGCCATCTTGGCAACAGAGACTTGGCTAAAAAAGTAAACGTGTCACGTGGACTTTTAAATATAGCGGGCTCTTTATATGTGATCCGGAAGCCGCCCTTAACTACTATGCGAGCCAAATAGTTAATATTTTGCTAAACCAGTGATCAAGTTATTATATTCGTGTTTAGAGGCCTAGTGTCAGATTTAAAGCAACGCTATCTTCCAAGTTCCTAATCCACTAAACTGCAGTTATTTACAGAAAGGGTTAATTGTCTGGTTAGAAAGTGTCAGCAGTATATTCGTTTAAAACATTTTGTAGTACTGTATGCATTGTTTGCTAATCTTTAGTTACAAGTGTGAACACCTGTTATCTGTCGTAGCCCTTAGTAGCAAGTTTGAGCCAACACTCATTCAAGTTAGGTTTCAGGCACACTCATACTTGAAAGGCAAAGGCACACTAGAACAAAATGTTGTCACCTGCTGAAGAAACAGACAAACCCACAGAGTCACAACAGGTACGATCCAGCTCTAGAGAGCGAAGCCTAACAGAAAAGGGCAAAGAAATGCACGAAGAAACAGTTAAGAAAAATGAAAAGGCATTCAACAAGGTGTGCAACTCTTGGAAGGAGCTAGCAAAGGAATGTAGGACAAAGTTAAAAGGTTTCTGCTCAACTGAAGACCTTAATACAAGATTGAAAGAGATTAAAGCCAAAGAAGCGTTAGTGCACCAACAGTATGAGTCCATGTGCCGAAATAATTCCACTACCCCGTACGTTGTTAAGAAAATGGATGCATGCACCGCGTTAACGGCTGAAATCTGCAACCTCATCAGCAAGCGGCTAGAGAATGTAGATGAAATCTTTAACGATCAACTTGAGAAGGAAAGGGTGAGGATGGCGCTAAATAAAGAAGAGCATGAGTCAGTCTTTGGAAACTCAGAAACAGAAACTGTCCTCTCAGAGTCATTACCAGACTCCAACGCAAGCTCAAGAGCTACTTCCAGATCTAGCAAACGCGCTGACGCAGAAGCAGATCTTGCAGCCAAAATAGAACAGGCAAAGGCGACGCAACAGATGCGCGAGGAGCAAGCTAAGCTGAACAAACTAGAGGCAGAAATTAAACTGAAGTTGGATGAGGAAAAGACAAGACTACAACAGCTACAAGCAGAAAATGAAGTCAAGGTAGCTGCAGCAAGAGTGAAAGCCTACAACGCTTATGATAGTCTTGAAATTTACGAACAGGAGACAGACCACAATGTGCAATACCTCTGCCAAAATAATGAACCACGAAACTCATTGAATCCAAAGGCTGTGCCATTTCAACCTTCAAATACACCACTTGGGGTGTCAAGACCAAATGAAGAAGTTAGTTTAACCCCAGGACTTGCAAGTCTGCTTATCTCCAACCGTCTCCCTATACCTGAACCAACTGTATTCACAGGTGATCCTTTGAAGTTCATAGATTGGAAGATATCCTTTATGGCGCTGATTGATCAGAAACCACTCCCTGTGTGCGAAAAAATGCTGTACTTGAAGAGGTATCTCGGTGGTGAAGCTCGTAAGGCAGTGGAAGGGTTCTTCTACCGAAATTCAGAAGATGCCTATCTAGGTGCTTGGGGAATCCTACAGGACAGGTATGGAGGTCCATTCATAGTGCAAAGAGCCTTCAGAGAAAGGTTGGCTAAATGGCCAAAGATATCAGCAAATGACCCTGTAGCATTAAGAGAGTTTGCAGATTTCCTTCAAGGTTGTGTGGAGGCCATTCCTCATGTTAAAGGCCTAGCTATTCTAAATGATTGTGAAGAAAACCACAAGCTTCTCAAGAAACTGCCTGAATGGATCGTGCGCAGATGGAGTCGCATCGCCGTGGACGAGCTGGACAAGTCCCAAGAATACCCAACCTTTGCTCGTTTCACAGAGTTCCTGCAAAGGGAAGCTAAGATTGCATGCAACCCCATTGCCTCTCCTTTTCTCCTCAGTACCAAGACTACAGATGAGAGAATTCCCAAGAGAGCCAAGGCGCTCAACACAAGCACTCAAATGAAGCCCTCTACCTTCAACGTTCCAAATATCTCAGCTTCAAGACCGAAACCACCTTGCCTAGCCTGCAAAGACGAAACACACTGTGTCGCTAAATGTCCGACTTTTGCGGTAAAAACCATCGATGAAATGAAGGCTTTTATTCACGAAAACCATCTCTGTTTTGGTTGCTTAAGAAAGGGCCACACTACAAAAGACTGCAAAGGAAGACACACGTGTAGCATATGCAGTCGACGTCATCCAACCTGTTTGCACATACAGAGAGACACTGAGCCTGTCAAGGCATCAATGATGAGTCAGTAGGCATGAGAAATAAGGCAAACGACAACGTTCCCAAAGTTATGTCCCATACTTTGACAAGACATACGTCTGCCACATCCTGCATTGTTCCAGTTCTGTTGTCAGCTACTACGGAGCCTCAGAGGGAAATCCTCACTTATGCCTTACTTGACACACAGAGTGATTCAACCTTTATTCTGGCAGACCTGGTATCGAAGTTAAGTGTGAGCACCAAGCCATTACAGCTAAGGCTCAGCACAATGACAGCGGTTGACACAGTTATTTCAAGCCAAATTGCTCACGGTCTGCAAGTGCGTGGCTTCAACTCCGAAGTTCAAGTCCAACTCCATCAAGCCTATACAAGAGATTTCATTCCAGTAGATAAGTCTCACATCCCCACTAAGGAGACTCACTCCAGTGGTCACACATCAAACACTTGGCAAACAAGTTACAGCCACTTCAAGATTGCGAAGTAGGACTACTGATCAGTTATGACTGCCCATCAGCACTGGCTCCCTTGGAGGTTGTTATCGGCTCCGAAAATGAACCCTTCGCTCAAAAAACTATGCTCGGCTGGAGCATTGTAGGATCAGCAAATCCACATCTTGATAGACAGGGTAGCCAGAGCTTCGTACACAGAGTCTCAGTGAAAGAAATGCCAATGCCGCCGGTCGCTGATGTGTTAAAGGCTTTAGAAATGGACTTCATTGAAAGAATTTATGAAGATAAATACGTGTCTCAAGATGATGTTCGCTTCGTGCAGTTTCTCTCGGAAACTATAATGAAAAGGAAAGATGGACACTACGAGATGCCGTTACCCTTCAAAGACAACAGTCAACTGGCACTACCAAACAATAAGAGGCTGGCCCTTATTCGACTTCATCATCTAAAGAAAAGATTAAAGGGAAATAGACAGTACCATGAACACTACACTGCATTCATGGAAGAAACAATCAGAAAAGGTGATGCAGAACCAGCCCCTTCATTATCAGAGGAAGAGACAGTGTGGTACATCCCACATCACGGGGTTTATCACCCCAAGAAGCCAGACAAGTTAAGAGTTGTCTTTGATTGTTCAGCAAAGTTCAAAGGCATCTCCCTAAACGATACCTTGCTGACAGGTCCCGACCTGATAAACTCTCTAGTGGGAGTCCTCTGTCGCTTCAGGAAGGAAGCAGTTGCTGTGATATGCGACATTGAAAAGATGTTCCATCAGTTCTATATCCCCTCAGAAATGCGCAATTACTTAAGGTTCCTTTGGTGGGAGAACGGTCAGTTGGAAACAGAACCGAAAGAATACAGAATGGCAGTTCACCTTTTCGGTGCCAGCTCCTCTCCAGGATGTGCCAATTTCGGCCTTAAGTATCTTGCACGACAACACAAGTCAGAACATCCCTCAGCATCAGCCTTCATCGAGAAGAATTTTTATGTCGACGACGGCCTAACTAGCGTTCCAACAGTCAGCGAAGCTTCGAATCTAATCCTCGAAACTCAAGGATTATGTAAAAATGCCGGCCTACGACTGCATAAGTTCAACTCTAATAAAAGGGACGTCCTGTCCTGTATTGCTCCGTCAGAAAGAGCAACAACTAGTGTACCTGTCAAACTTAGCCCAGACTCAACAACAGAAGGACAAGTACTTGGCATTCAGTGGTCAATTGAAAACGACACCTTCAGTTTCAGTGCTGACATAAAGCATCAACCCTCAACTCGTCGTGGTATCCTGTCAGTCGTAGCCTCCCTTTATGATCCTCTAGGCTTCATAGCCCCCTTCATACTGAGTGGCAAGTGCATTCTCCAAGAGCTTTGCCGCAGAGGCATCAGTTGGGATGAAGCACTTCCTGAGAGCTTATGTCCACGGTGGGAGGCTTGGAAGAGTAGTCTGCAAGCTTTAAGGGAAATCAAGATACCCAGATGTTACCATCCCCCAGACTTTGGTAACAGAATGAAAGTGGAACTACACCACTTTTCCGATGCCAGCAACATAGGATATGGTGCCTGTTCGTACCTTAGGTACAAAAATGACAGAGATCAAGTCCATTGCAGCTTCGTAATGGCCAAGGCAAGAGTTGCACCAACGAAGATTGTGAGCATCCCAAGGCTTGAACTCTCAGCTGCCGTCACTGCAGCAAGGTTGAGTGCCATGTTGAAGGCAGAACTTGAAATAGAAGCTGACAAAGAGTTCTTCTGGACAGACTCCCAAGTAGTCTTAGCCTATATCAATAACGAAGCAAGAAGGTTTCACGTGTTTGTAGCCAATCGTGTTCAACTCATAAGAGAGATTACAGATCCAACCCAGTGGCATTATGTGGATACGACACAAAACCCAGCCGACCATGCATCCAGGGGTCTACATGTAGCGGATATCTCCACCTCAAGTTGGTTATCTGGGCCTAGTTTCCTTTGGAGATCTGAAGTGCACGCATCTTCAAGCTCTTCAGCAGAACTAATTGTAGGCGACCCTGAAGTCAAACCTGTTACAACCCTTGCATCACAAGCCAATGAACAAACTGATACTCTAAATCGTCTGAGCAGGTTCTCCAGTTGGTCAATGCTCATTAAGGTGATTGCAAGAATCAGGAGAATAAAAACGAAGACGTATCACTGCAGCAATCTTGTGTCTGTGGAGGAACGTAAGGAAGCCAGGGAGGTAGTGATAGGTCTAGTTCAACAGCAAGTTTTCCCCCAAGAGCTAAAACTCCTTCAAAGAGGAGATAGTCTCCCAAGTTCAAGCCCTCTTAGCTGCCTTGACCCCATTCTGGTTCAAGGACTTCTTCGTGTTGGTGGAAGGCTGTCAAGATCAACTCTTAGTCAAGAAACAAAGCACCCAGTCATCCTCCCAAAAGAAGGGCACATTACCCAGTTAATCCTGTCCCACTATCATGCAGCCATTCATCACCAGGGCCGCAGCCAAACTCTAACAGAACTCAGAGCAAATGGATTTTGGGTGCTTGGTGGAAGCAAGTCAGTCGCCAAGTTAATACATAAATGTGTACAGTGTCGAAAGCTCCGGCGTCCCACAGAGGAGCAGCGTATGTCAGAGCTCCCCGAAGAACGCATAGAAGTTTCAGCTCCCTTTACATACTGTGGTATGGACTGTTTTGGTCCCTTTATCACCAAACAAGGTCGAAAGGAATACAAGAGGTATAGTCTAATCTTCACATGCTTCTCCTCACGTGCAGTCCACATCGAAATGCTTGAAGATTTATCTACAGATTCCTTCATCAATGCCTTAAGGTGTTTCATCAGTTTAAGAGGAGCCGTTTGCCAACTTCACTGTGACCAAGGCACAAACTTCACAGGAGCAAAGAACGAACATAAAGAAGCCCTGAAGCAATGTGACACAAAGGCACTAGAAACTTTCCTAGCTGATAAACAGTGTGAGTTTATCTTCAATGCTCCTTCCGCAAGTCATGCAGGTGGAGTCTGGGAACGTCAAATTAGAACCATTCGTAATGTGCTAAATGCTACAACAGTCCAATGTTCAAGTAGACTAGACGATGCTTCTCTTAGAACGCTATTTTATGAAGCCATGGCCATCGTTAACAGTCGTCCTTTAACTGTCGATGGAATCAATGACCCCAAGGCGCCAGAACCTCTAACTCCAAACCACCTCATCCTGATGAAATCCAAGGTTGCATTACCTCCACCTGGGAAATTCGTAAAGGAAGACGTATATGCAGCTAAACGGTGGCGTAGAGTGCAATATTTAGCAGAACAATTCTGGAGTCGGTGGAAAAGAGAATACCTCATGAGTGTTTCCACAAGACAGAAATGGCACACACCTCGACGTAACCTCAAAGTAAATGACATTGTCATAATCAAAGATGATATGTCTCCCAGATGCCAGTGGCAACTAGGACGTGTAATTGAAACTACAATAGAAAAGGATGATCTAGTTCGTCGAGTCAAGGTGTTAGTAGGTGACAGAAGATTGCAAGATAAGAAGGACTATGTATCAAAACCTTCAATTATTGAACGTCCTATTCAAAAGTTAGTAGTCCTCATAGAAAGCAAATAAGTTCAGTTTTAGTGATACATTAGCATACCACCACACAAGACAGTAGCCAGTTACAGAGGTACCTATAAGCTAAATTGTGTATGATGTACCATGTTTATAGCGGCCAAGGTTATGTTCTGTAAATTATGTATGACTTTTAGGTTATGTTCATCATAACATAATTTGGTGGGAGTGTAACTGTCCGCTTATCATTGTGGATCTTGTTCAGCACTTACTGCTGGGTGGAACCTTTCTGCCTCCCTTTGGTTCCCTGGGGAATGTTTTGATCAGCAGGATTACAAGACCACTCCTTCTCCTGTCTTAGAAAGAAAGCCTTTTCCTGTATCTCAGATGCCACATGTTAGCTGTCTGCATAGGATTTCATGGAAGATGTCTGCAGACAATCCCTAAAGCTTAAAGTTTGTACCCCCCTTGGCAAGTGGATCGAGGTATGCAGAAAAGTGTGCATTGTTATAAAGGTGTATATGTTCTAGAGATAAACCCTGTTCATGCTGTTTGGTTTTAAATACGCTATACTGTATAATCCAAGGCACTTTGCATGTAACCATGTTTCTTTGAATGTTCAATGTAATTAGATGTGTGTGCAGACAACTGTAATTAACCCTGTAACCCCCTTTTTGGTGACAACTGTAAATAAGTGTGTTGTATGTCATTTACAGTTTTCACGGTGCTATGGTGCTACGGTGCTTACGATATTCATGTTTACGGTGCTCAAGGAGATAAAGAAAATAATATTCAACCCTGCTGCGCACCTTTGTTCCAAAAGAATAAAACTACTGCACCCGTCAGAAGCTCTCCTCTTGTTATTTATTCGATGCCAAAGGGGCCGTAACATACCAGTTCAGTGACAAATATGTTGTGCCCAGTGTATGCCAGTGTGAAAAGCAAGTCCTTTTTTCCTCAGTCGTCTCCACGACGGCACCCCTGAGTTGGCCCTACCAAAATTAAACACATAAAGTCTCAAAATAAAATGGAGCCTCAGGAAAGCTGGGTTGTCCTTAACACTCCCCATTGGTGGCAGAAGCAGCCATGTCACAGGAGGGAGGGAGGGACTCCCTCCTTCTCCACTGTGCTAGTGAAGAGAACATGGCGTGCACTGAGAACGGCGCATGCCATGTTCTTTAACTTATATATACCAGCAGCACAGCCTAGTATTGGTAAATAGTAAGACCTGGTATCGTATCGTTCCGGGTCTGAAAGTATCGATTGGGTATTGATACTTCGATACCCGGTGCAACCCTAGTACTGACCAACAGAATAAGGATAACATGTAAATTTTTCCCGCACGGTGTTTGCAACAATAACAATACCCAAAAAGCAATGGTAGAGTGCTGCCTTTTCTTTATCCTGCTTTCCAAAAAATGAAATAAAAGACAATCAAAAAGTCTTATGTACCCCAAAATAGAACAATGATCATGACAACTCATCCCACAACAAAATAAGCCTCCACACAGTTCAGTCAAGAGAAAAATAAATGGATAGTTCTCAAAAAATGGCTGCACAGGTACCTGAGTCTCTTTAATAGCAACATGGAGCCCGTAAACCAATCGATCAAAATCTCTGTTGCAAAAGCCAAACAGTGGTATTTCGCTTCTGAACCCTGCAGAATACCCAAACAGCTGTTTATGTCCACATTTATGGCATTTCAGTACTGCCTACAAGCTGGACACAATATTCCGGGCATTGAAATCTGTGAAAAACTTTTTTTTGCACAGTCCCCTGCTCATTCAATTTCTGCAAAACACCTGTGTTGGCGAAATGCTTACTCCACCCCCTAATAAATACCTTGAGGGGTGTAGTTTCCGATATAGGGTCACTTCTCAGGGGTTCCATTTATTATTTCACCCCAGAGCCTCTACAGTTGTCAGAACAAGATGCATAAATTACCACATTGTGCCTCAAATGTGCATGGTACTCTTTTTACTCCTAAGCCCTATGGTGTGTTCAAGCAAAAGATTAGGGATGTAGAATGTAAAACCAAGAAGCACAGCATAATACATCTCCACAACGGCACCCCTGAGTTGGCCCTGCCCTGCCAGGGACACGAAAAACATGCAAAGAGGTTAAAAAAAACCTCTGCTCCCACCACCTTCAGTGTCTTTCCAAGAACCGGTAGGAGACAAAAATAACTAAAGTAATTAGAAGTTTAATTCAACTAGAAAAAAGGGGTAAAATATAAGAAAAATACATAGTCTTTTTTTGTGAGGGAATTTCCTAAATGCCGTTGTGGAGACTTCTGGAAACCTATTACCGGTAAGTGCAATAACACATTTCCCCAGTCATATCCACGACGGCACCCCTGAGAACTAACAAAGGAATATACTTGGGGGGGACTACTGATGACAAGACTTTACGCCCAAAAGCCAAGTCCTTGGTGTCCATAATATCTACTATGTTTCGTGAACGTATGCTTCTTTTCCTTGTGGCTGCTTTAAAAATTTGTTCGATAGAAGCAGATGCCCTTTCTGCCCAGGAAATTGAAAGATGTGGTAGAATGAGGCTCAAGCTCAGAAGGAGCCTCTTTTTGCATAATAACGTAACAGCTACAAATGGCCTATTTAATCCATCTTGATATGGATGTCTTAGCAGCTCTTCTCCCTTTATTTGGACCAGCAAACTGTAAAAAAAAGATTTTTATCTTTCCTCCACGGTTCCGACACCTGAAGGTAAGTAAGTACAGCCCTCCGAACATCTAAATTGTGGAACTTTTTCCCTATAATTTTTTGAATTCTCACAAAAGAGGGAATAACAATGTCCTGAGACCTATGAAAAGAAGAGGATACTTTGGAAAGAAATGAAGGATCAAACTTAAAAATGAGTCTATCATCAAAAGACTGGAAATATGGAAAAACAGTAGATAATGCTTGAATTTCGCCAACACTACGGGCTGATGCAATTGCCACCAAAAACACAGTTTTCTATGTAAGTAGGTTAATCGATATTTGATCACTGGGTTCAAAGGGAGATCCTACTAAGGCCCTAAGGACCAGATTCAAGTTCCAAGGAGGAACAAAATGTAGAATTTTGGGCCTAATCCTATCTGTAGCCTTCAGAAATCTGGAAATTATGTAATTTTTGACAGCTGGACCTCAAAGAATGCACTTAATGCAGAAACCTGGACTCTTAACATACTTGGACCTAGTCCTAAATCTTACCCCCTGAAAAATATCTGGGATTACAGGATTATCACAGTGCTTCCCATTCTCAGAACACCATTAAACAAATCTATTCCAGATTTTCTGATAGATCTTGTTAGTAGACTCCTTACAGCTTAGAACTAGAGTGTCATTTACCCTATTCGAAAGTCCTTTCCCTTTTATGATTGTCGATTCAGCATCCAGGCAGTTAGTTTTAGGGTTTTCAAGATTGGATAGTAGACAAAACCCTGGCTGAGAAGATTCGGCTATAAGGGAAACTCCAGGCAATCCCCCGGACATAACTCTGTTAGAAGGGAGAACCAGCTTCTCCTTGGCCAGAAGGTGGCTAACTAGAATCATTCTGGATCTCTCCGTCTGAATCTTCCAAAGAACCCTTGGCAGCAGCGGGATAAGAGGAAATGCATATCCCAATTTCTGATCCCATTTTATTGAAAAGGCATCCACCTCTCAGGGATTGTCTTTTGGATTTAGTTTTTTGTTTTCTTGTTTCCTCTGAACCCAAATATATTTACGTGCGGAAAACCCCACTTCTGGATAATCAAAGAAAAAGCTTCTTGAGCCAGTTCCCATTCTGGCAATACTGCTGTCCTGCTCAAATAATCTTCCCAGACATTCAGTCGGCCGTTCAGGTGGACTGCCTGTAAAGAGAGACGATCATCGTCATATCTTGGCTGCTGTTTGACAGAGAAGGCGACTTCTTGTTCCGCCCTGATGCTGAATGAAGGCTACCATCGTTATGTTGTCCGAGTACACATTTACATGGGTATTTTTTATAGACTGTTTTGCGGTTTTCAAAGCTCCTAGGACTGCCGCTAATTCTCTCAGATTTGAGGACTCCAGGGACATCTTCTGATGCCAAATCCCCTGAAAGGATAAGTGTGTTACATGGGCACCCCAACCCCGAGCACTGGCTCTGTGGTCAGGGTTTGGGAGGGCTCTAAAATCCAATCCATTCCTTTCTGTAGGTGTTTTCTGACTAATCGGGCAATTTACTCTCACACCCGATATGAGTGTTATTTTCTGTAGTACACTTCTCATCAGTTTAATCCCTGTTACGTGACCAATCTGGGGTCCATTTATTGAATTGATTTTTCGAACGGGGAGATGGTTAAAAAAACGCTGGCTCCCTCCTTTTTGTTTTAATCCACGGTCACTGCGTCTGCACCGTGCAATTTACTGTCACACCCGATATGAGTGGTATCTTCTGTAGTACTATTCTCATCAGTTTAATCCCTGTTACCTCCCCAATCTGGGGTCCATTCATTGAATAGATTTTTTGAACGGGGAGATGGTTAAAAAAACGCTGGCTCCCTTGCCTTTGTTTTAATCCACTGTCACTGCATCTGCGCCGTGCAATTTACTGTCACACCCGATATGAGTGGTATTTTTTGTAGTACTATTCTCATCAGTTTAATCCCTGTTACGTCCCCAATCTGGGGTCCATTTATTGAATTGATTTTTCGAACGGGGAGATGGTTAAAAAAACGCTGGCTCCCTCTCCTTTGTTTTAATCCACGGTCACTGCGTCTGCACCGTGCAATTTACTGTCACACCCGATATGAGTGGTATTTTCTGTAGTACTATTCTCATCAGTTTAATCCCTGTTACGTCCCATATCAGGGATTGCCTTTTGTGAAAAAAAATTTAGGCCGGGTACCTTCGACTGCCTTCACAGTGACAGACCAAACTCTGATACACCAAACTGAATTGATTTTAGGAACCGGGAGATGGAAAAAGCAGCTTGGTCGGTCCTCTTACTCCCAAGTTGGGGCACTGCGCATGCACAGAGCAATGTGCTGTGACACCCTATATGAGTGGTGTCTTAACTAGTACTATTCCTATCAGTTTAATCCCTGTTACGTCCCATATCAGGGATTGCCTTTTGTGAAAAAAAAATTTAGGCCGGGTACCTTCCACTGTGGTGTCCCAATAGCGACAAATTTTTTGAAGGCCTCAGACTCCACCAGCTGGTATGGTAAAAGCTGGCGGGCTAAGAGTTCCGTCAAGCCAGCTGTCAGACGCCGGGCAAGGGGGTGACTTTGTGACATTGGCTTCTTACGCTCAAACATGTCCTTGACAGACACCTGACTGTGGGCAGATGAGCAGGAACTGCTCAAGGCGAGAGACGGAGTGGCGGATGGTTGAGAGGGGGCAAAGAGACAGCAGTGGTTGACGTGGCTGAAGATGCAGGACAAGGAGGAGGATGGCAGCTTTGAGTTTGTGTGCTGCTTGTACTCATGTGTTGATCCCATAGGCGTTTGTGATGTGCGATCATGTGCCTTCGCAAAGCAGTTGTACCGAGGAGGGTGTTGGACTTCCCACGACTCAGTTTCTTTTGGCACAGATTGAAAATGGCATTGCTGTTATCAGAGGCAGACACACAAAGAAAATGCCAGTGGCCACAGTACAGTCTGTGAGCCTGCAGCCTCTCACTGTCTGGCAACTGCGATTATATCACAGATAAAAAAGAAATTGGCTTTTTTTATCTGCCAGGTATTGTGAGTGTGACACCCTGTAACGGTATGAGTGGTGGCCTGGCCAGTGGATACAGTACAGTCTGTAAGCCTGCAGCCTCTCACTGTCTGGCAACTGCGATTATATCACAGAGAAAAAATAAATTGGCTTTTTTTTATCTGCCAGGTATTGTGAGTGTGACACCCTGTAACGGTATGAGTGGTGGCCTGGCCAGTGGACACAGTACAGTCTGTGAGCCTGCAGCCTCTCACTGTCTGGCAACTGCGATTATATATAAAAAAAAATAATAAATTGACATTTTTTTATTTGCAAGGTACTGTCTGTGACACCCTGTATGAATGGTGTGCACACAGTACAGTCTGTGAGCCTGCAGCCTCTCACTGTCTAGCAACTGCGATTATATTAAAAAAATATATATATAATTGCCTTTTTTTTTATCTGCAAGGTACTGTCCGTGACACCCTGTATGAATGGTGTGCACACAGTACAGTCTGTGAGCCCGCAGCCTCTCACTGTCTGGCAACTGCGATTATATCACAGAGAAAAAATAAATTGGCTTTTTTTTATCTGCCAGGTATTGTGAGTGTGACACCCTGTAACGGTATGAGTGGTGGCCTGGCCAGTGGACACAGTACAGTCTGTGAGCCTGCAGCCTCTCACTGTCTGGCAACTGCGATTATATATAAAAAAAATAATAATAAATTGCCATTTTTTTATCTGCAAGGTACTGTCTGTGACACCCTGTATGAATGGTGTGCACACAGTACAGTCTGTGAGCCTGCAGCCTCTCACTGTCTGGCAACTGCGATTATATAAAAAAAAAAAATAATAATTGCCTTTTTTTTTATCTGCAAGGTACTGTCTGTGACACCCTGTATGAATGGTGTGCACACAGTACAGTCTGCTGACTGTGAGGTACAGGGTCAAAGTTTACACAATGATGACGAATAGGGGGCGGACCGAACATCGCATATGTTCGCCCGCTGCGCCGAACGCGAATAAGCTATGTTCGCCGGGAACTATTCGGGACATCACTAGTAATAATGTCTCCACTATGCCCCAGAAGTAATAATGCTCCTATAGTGCCCATAATAGTAATCATGTTCCCCATAGTCCCCCAGTAGTAATTAGAGAACATAATGTTTACACTATTAGTGTCAGGGACACTATTTGCTGAGTTATTTTAGGGCAGTGTGTGCCAATAATTATTGAAGGGCACTATCTGTGCAGTACTAGTATTATCAGAGGGTTTATCTGTTTCTGCTGGAAATGTGTTGCAGCGCGCTTGCTCACCGCTGGTATTTTTGTTTCTTAGGCTTTTTAAAAGTTGGGCGGTATGTGTGTGTAGTGTATATATGGTGTATTTATGTATGTGTGCAAATTAATTATCTGTCCTTCACAGTTGAAGTGCACCTATCATAAAAATTACAGACCTCTCCATTCTTTGTAGGTTGGAAAATTTACACTGGTGATTTTGCATCAAATACTGTATTTTTCGCCCTATAAGACGCACTCCCCCCCCCCCAAAAGTGGGGGGAAAATAGCAGTGCATCTTATGGGGCAAATGGTGCATTTTGCCAAACTGTCAATGATACCGCGCGGCTGGTGTATCAGCTGAGAGGGAGGAGGGGCTGGGGGCATCTCTTTTTATAATGACAGTGTGGCCCGTGCAGTGACTGTATTCTACTACACGGGCCCCGCTCACTGTATATACCGTAATCTTATCTATAATTGTGGCATTGTTAATAGTAATCAGCGCCTGTATTACTTACAACAAGCGCTCGGTAGCAGAGAGGAGGGAGGAGGCAGGCCGGGAGGACGGGCGCTGGCAGCGTGAGTCACTACGTCACGCGCCTGCGCCGCCCACTTTATGAATGAAGCAGGCGGCGTGGGTGCATGACGTAGTGACTCACGCTGCCAGCGCCCGTCCTCCCGGCCTGCCTCCTCCCTCCTCTCTGCTACCGAGCGCTTGTTGTAAGTAATACAGGCGCTGATTACTATTAACAATGCCACAATTATATATAAGATTACGGTATATACAGTAAGCGGGGCCCGTGTAGTAGAATACAGTCACTGCACGGGCCACGCTGTCATTATAAAAAGAGATGCGACCCCCACCCCCTGTATTGGGGGTCATTCACACTACAGGGACACTGTTATGGAGGGGATCTGTGGATGACACATATATGTGTCATTCACAGATCCCCCCCATAACAGTGTCATCCACAAATCCCCATAACAGTGTCATTCAGAGACCCCAATAAGAGCCATCCAGAGATCCCCATAACAGTGTCACCCACAGATCCCCCATAACAGTGTCACCCACAGATCCCCCATAACAGTGTCACCCACAGATCCCCCATAACAGTGTCACCCACAGATCCCCCATAACAGTGTCCTCAACAGATCCCCCATAATAGTGTCATCCACAGACCACCATTAGTTCAAAACCCACCAAAAGCACACCTTTTTTGTTCAAAAATTATTTTTTTCTTATTTTCCTCCTAAAAAATCTAGGTGCGATTTATGGGCAGGTGCGTCTTATAGGGCGAAAAATACGGTACTTATTTTCCCCACTGTATATAGTGTATTTATGTGTTGCATATATATGGTGTATGTAAATGTAAATATGTTGTGACGATATGTTGAGCATTTGCAAAAATCAACTCACAGCAGACGGAGCTAAGTGAAAATTTGAATTTTTACACAGATATACCAGTTCAGTGACAAATATGTTGTGCCCAGTGTATGCCAGTGTGAAAAGCAAGTCCTTTTTTCCTCAGTCGTCTCCACGACGGCACCCCTGAGTTGGCCCTGCCAAAATTAAACACAAAGTCTCAAAATAAAATGGAGCCTCAGGAAAGCTGGGTTGTCCTTAACACTCCCCATTGGTGGCAGAAGCAGCCATGTCACAGGAGGGAGGGAGGGACTCCCTCCTTCTCCACTGTGCTAGTGAAGAGAACATGGCGTGCACTGAGAACGGCGCATGCCATGTTCTTTAACTTATATATACCAGCAGCGCAGCCTAGTATTGGTAAATAGTAAGACCCGGTATCGTATTGTTCCGGGTCTGAAAGTATCGATTGGGTATTGATACTTCGATACCCTGCAACCCTAGTACTGACCAACAGAATAAGGATAACATGTAAATTTTTCCCGCACAGTGTTTGCAACAATAACAATACCCAAAAAGCAATGGTAGAGTGCTGCCTTTTCTTTATCCTGCTTTCCAAAAAATGAAATAAAAGACAATCAAAAAGTCTTATGTACCCCAAAATAGAACAATGATCATGACAACTCATCATCTCACAACAAAACAGGCCTCCACACAGTTCAGTCAAGAGAAAAATAAATGGATAGTTCTCAAAAAATGGCTGCACAGGTACCTGAGTCTCTTTAATAGCAACATGGAGCCAATCGATCAAAATCTCTGTTGCAAAAGCCAAACAGTGGTATTTCGCTTCTGAACCCTGCAGAATACCCAAACAGCTGTTTATGTCCACATTTATGGCATTTCAGTACTGCCTACAAGCTGGACACAATATTCCGGGCATTGAAATCTGTGAAAAACTTGCAATTTTTTTTTTGCACAGTCCCCTGCTCATTCAATTTCTGCAAAACACCTGTGTTGGCGAAATGCTTACTCCACCCCCTAATAAATACCTTGAGGGGTGTAGTTTCCGATATAGGGTCACTTCTCAGGGGTTCCATTTATTATTTCACCCCAGAGCCTCTACAGTTGTCAGAACAAGATGCATAAATTACCACATTGTGCCTCAAATGTGCATGGTACTCTTTTTTACTCCTAAGGCCTATGGTGTGTTCAAGCAAAAGATTAGGGATGTAGGATGTAAAACCAAGAAGCACAGCATAATACATCTCCACAAAGGCACCCCTGAGTTGGCCCTGCCAGGGACAGGAAAAACATGCAAAGAGGTAAGAAAAAAACTCTGCTCCCACCACCTTCAGTGTCTTTCCAAGAACCGGTAGGAGACAAAAATAACTAAAGTAATTAGAAGTTTAATTCAACTAGAAAAAAGGGGTAAAATATAAGAAAAATACATAGTCTTTTTTTGTGAGGGAATTTCCTGGGTGCCGTTGTGGAGACTTCTGGAAACCTATTACCGGTAAGTGCAATAACACATTTCCCCAGTCATATCCACGACGGCACCCCTGAGAACTAACAAAGGAATATACTTGGGGGGGACTACTGATGACAAGACTTTACGCCCAAAAGCCAAGTCCTTGGTGTCCATAATATCTACTATGTTTCGTGAACGTATGGCTTCTTTTCCAAGTGGCTGCTTTACAAATTTGTTCGATAGAAGCAGATGCCCTTTCTGCCCAGGAAATTGAAAGATGTGGTAGAATGAGGCTCAAGCTCAGAAGGAGCCTCTTTTTGCATAATAACGTAACAGCTACAAATGGCCTATTTAATCCATCTTGATATGGATGTCTTAGCAGCTCTTCTCCCTTTATTTGGACCAGCAAACTGTAAAAAAAAGATTTTTATCTTTCCTCCACGGTTCCAACACCTGAAGGTAAGTAAGTACAGCCCTCCGAACATCTAAATTGTGGAACTTTTTCCCTATAATTTTTAGAATTCTCACAAAAGAGGGAATAACAATGTCCTGAGACCTATGAAAAGAAGAGGATACTTTGGAAAGAAATGAAGGATCAAACTTAAAAATGAGTCTATCATCAAAAGACTGGAAATATGGAAAAACAGTAGATAATGCTTGAATTTCGCCAACACTACGGGCTGATGTAATTGCCACCAAAAACACAGTTTTCTATGTAAGTAGGTTAATCGATATTTGATCACTGGGTTCAAAGGGAGATCCTACTAAGGCCCTAAGGACCAGATTCAAGTTCCAAGGAGGAACAAAATTTAGAATTCTGGGCCTAATCCTATCTGTAGCCTTCAGAAATCTGGAAATTATGGAAATTTTTGACAGCTGGACCTCAAAGAATGCACTTAATGCAGAAACCTGGACTCTTAACATACTTGGACCTAGTCCTAAATCTTACCCCCTGAAAAATATCTGGGATTACAGGATTATCACAGTGCTTCCCATTCTCAGAACTCCATTAAACAAATCTATTCCAGATTTTCTGATAGATCTTGTTAGTAGACTCCTTACAGCTTAGAACTAGAGTGTCATTTACCCTATCCGAAAGTCCTTTCCCTTTTATGATTGTCGATTCAGCATCCAGGCAGTTAGTTTTAGGGTTTTCAAGATTGGATAGTAGACAAAACCCTGGCTGAGAAGATTCGGCTATAAGGGAAACTCCAGGCAATCCCCCGGACATGTTAGAAGGGAGAACCAGCTTCTCCTTGGCCAGAAGGGGGCTAACTAGAATCATTCTGGATCTCTCCGTCTGAATCTTCCAAAGAACCCTTGGCAGCAGAGGGATAAGAGGAAATGCATATCCCAATTTCTGATCCCATTTTATTGAAAAGGCATCCACCTCTCAGGGATTGTCTTTTAGATTTATTTTTTTGTTTTCTTGTTTCCTCTGAACCCAAATATATTTACGTGCGGAAAACCCCACTTCTGGATAATCAAAGAAAAAGCTTCTTGAGCCAGTTCCCATTCTGGCAATACTTCTGTCCTGCTCAAATAATCTTCCCAGACATTCAGTCGGCCGTTCAGGTGGACTGCCTGTAAAGAGAGACGATCATCGTCATATCTTGGCTGCTGTTTGACAGAGAAGGCGAGTTCTTGTTCCGCCCTGATGCTAAATGAAGGCTACCATCGTTATGTTGTCCGAGTACACATTTACATGGGTATTTTTTATAGACTGTTTTGCGGTTTTCCAAGCTCCTAGGACTGCCGCTAATTCTCTCAGATTTGAGGACTCCAGGGACATCTTCTGATGCCAAATCCCCTGAAAGGATAAGTGTGTTACATGGGCACCCCAACCCCGAGCACTGGCTCTGTGGTCAGGGTTTGGGAGGGCTCTAAAATCCAATCCATTCCTTTCTGTAGGTGTTTTCTGACTAACCACCACCTTAATGATGTGTTTATTACCTGTGGTAATACAATCTTGTAGTCCAGGTGTTGAATGGATCTGTTCCACAGATTCAGAACTAGATGCTGTAGTGGTCCTGAATGTGGTCTTGAGTGGTATTGGGCCCAGGAGTCTCATCGCAAACCTGATGGTTACTTTTTTCTTGGTAAAGCTGGTTTTTATCAGGGTGCTCAGATTTTGGATCTTCTCCAGAGGACAAAAGTTTTTTTTGTACCTGTGAATCCAGGATAATCCCCTAGAGAACTAGGTTTGATTTTTCGGTATTCAAAATCCAACCCAAATTCTGTAAAGCATCTACCACCTTGTGAACTTGACTGGAGTAATTGAATAAACGGGGTGCTGAAGAGATGCCGAATGGTAGGCACTCAAATTGGTAATGGAAAATCATCTGTTTTACTTTGATAGCAAACCGGAAGTATTGCCAATACCTTTGATCTATGGGCACATGAAAATATGCATCCTTCAAATCTATTGTGACCATCTACGAATTTTTACTTGTCAGAGGAAATGCTGTTTTAAAACAGTCCATTTTGAACTTTTTGTACACAATAATTTTGCTCAGACACTTTAGGTTTATAATTGTTCAAAGTGATCTGTTTGGTCACCAAACTAGAAAAGGGTCGAATAGTGTCCCCATAAATTGTTCCTTTATAGGAAGCGGTTGAATCGCTCTTAACTGGAGAAGCTTCTGAACACCTTCTTCCAATTTTTTGTTCTGAAGTGTAAAAGGGAGATTTGTTAACCCAAAGGTTCTAGCTGCCAAACGCAAGGTTTCTGTAGAACCTGCTGCAGATTTAAGGAGAGGAAAAGAAGATAAAATCTGCTCTCTGGGGGTTTTGTTTTTTAAATCTGACTCTAATTGTTCCATCTAAAGACAAAGAGACCTAGCAACGCATGTAGAGGAGACTGCCGGACACAATATTGCTGCAGCACATTCCCAAGATTTTTTCATTAACCTCTTAGCCTGCAGTCATGCAGGGGTTAATCCATAGGACGCCTGCAGTGAAGTTAGTGAAGACCAGCACTGTATAGGGGGGGTCTTGCAGTGAAGTTCCCAGGTCTGGCTGAAGCCTGTGGTCCTCCAAGCTCTCCTCTTACCACATGTTGCTTAGCGGCTCCTGCTCCAGCCACTATTCTCCAGCACTGCTGAAGGAGCGTCTGCCAAGCGCAGGGATGTGGAAAAGTGTACACAGCCCAGGCACTGTTATCAGCTGCCAGGGAGGACCTGGCTTTTTATCCATTCCCTTACAACTTTTACTCTGGCTATCAGTTCTGACCAGTAATGTGAGCGCGCACGCAGGCAGGAGGACAGCCTGCTTGTGCGTTCCCCGTCTTCCTCTGAGCAAACTGGTAGACGTGGATGCCTAGCAACCTTAATCTCAGGTAACAATAGCCAATACTGGGGACAAAAATGTGGCTTTTAGGGGTTATTTTTTAAACAATCAAAAATTAAAACAGGGCCAACAAGGTGATATTAATCACCAAAATCCAATAGTCAAAAAAAATAAAAAATGCAACAGTTATCCTTTAAGCTGAGAGGAATCCTCAAAAGGAATGAAAATATTTTTAATTAGTTTAGCAACCGCCATGTCAATCTTGGGAATAGAATCCCAGTTTTCTACATCAGATTCAAAAAAGGGATATCTTTTCTTTAGACCTCTTGGTAAAAAGGTTCTTTTTTCGGGTGTGCCTCATTCATATTAAATCATTTTATGAACATTTTCATGAACTGGAAACACTCTCTTTTGCTTTTCCCCCAATCCACCGAACATACAGTCAGGTCCATAAATATTGGGACATCGATACAATTCTAACATTTTTGGCTCTATACACCACCACAATGGATTTGAAATTAAATGAACAAGATGTGCATTTACATCCAAATCAGGTGAACGGTGAAGGAATTAAACAGTTTGCATATGTGCCTCCCACTTGTTAAGGAGCCAAAAATAATGGGATAGAATAATAATCATAAATCAAACTTTCACTTTTTAATACTTGGTTGCAAATCCTTTGCAGTCAATTACAGCCTGAAGTCTGGAACGCATAGACATCACCAGACGCTGTGTTTCATCGCTGGTGATGCTCTTCCAGGCCTTTACTGCAACTGTCTTCAGTTCCTGCTTGTTCTTGGGGCATTTTCCCTTCAGTTTTGTATTCAGCAAGTGAAATGCATGCTCAATCGGATTCAGGTCAGGTGATTAACTTGGCCATTGCATAACATTCCACTACTTTCCCTTAAAAAACTCTTTAGTCGATTTTGCAGTATGCTTTGGGTCATTGTCCATCTGCACTGTGAAGCGCCTTCCAATGAGTTCTGAAGCATTTGGCTGAATATGAGCAGATAATATTTCCCAAAACACTTCAGAATTCATCCTGCTGCTTTTGTCAGCAGTCACATCATTAATAAATACAAGAGAACCAGTTCCATTGGCAGCCATACATGCCCACACCATGACACTACCACCACCATGCTTCGCTGATGAGGTGGTATGCTTAGGATCATGAGCAGTTCCTTTCCTTCTCCATACTCTTCTCTTCCCATACCTCTGGTACAAGTTGATCTTGGTCTCATCTGTCCATAGGATGTTGTTCAAGAACTGTAAAGGCTTTTTTAGATGTTGTTTGGCAAACTCTAATCTGGCCTTCCTGTTTTTGAGGCTCACCAATGGTTTACATCTTGTGTTGAACCCTCTGTATTCACTCTGGTGAAGTCTTCTCTTGATTGTTGACTTTGACACACATACACCTACCTCCTGGAACGTGTTCTTGATCTGGCCAACTGTTGTAAAGGGTGTTTTCTTCACCAGGGAAATAATTATTCGGTCATCCACCACGGTTGTTTTCCGTGGTCTTCCAGGTCTTTTGGTGTTGCTGACCTGTGCATTCCGTCTTTTTAAGAATGTTCCAAACAGTTGTTTTGGCCACGCCTAATGTTTTTGCTATCTCTCTGATGGGTTTGTTTTGTTTTTTCAGCCTAATGATGGCTTGCTTCACTGATAGTGACAGCTCTTTGGATCTCATCTTGAAAGTTGACAGCAACAGATTCCAAATGTAAATAGCACACTTGAAATGAACTCTGGTACTATTATCTGCTCATTGTAATTGGGATAATAAGGGAATAACACACACCTGGCCATAGAACAGCTGAGAAGCCAATTGTCCCATTACTTTTGGTCCCTTAACAAGTGGGAGGCACATATGCAAACTGTTGTTATTCCTACACCGTTCACCTAATGTCCCAATATTTATGGACCTCACTGTATCTTGCACAGATTTTGGTTTCTTTATATCTTCAATTTCCATGGTACCACGTACTGCTTTAAGTAATTGCTCTATATCGTCAGAAGGGAAAAAATACTTCTTTTCTTTTTCATCAGAGGAATAATCATCCTGTTCCCTTTCTTCTCTTTTCTTCCGGCAGTCAGAATCGGAGGAAACAGTAGAATCGGAAAATACATGTTCTTTCGGTTTCTTTTTACTCTTTTTAGGTGCTAAAGATGCAAATACCTCTGAAATAGCAGACTGAATTTCATCCTTAGCAAGAGTCTTAAAGGGACTCTGTCACCACTTTCTAACCCCCCCTTTTAAAAGTATTGTTATCTCCATGGCGCCCCTGTGATTACAAAGGTGTTGTTAGAAGATAAATTCGCCGTCTCCTTTTGATAAAAAGAGCTTTTATCTAACCTGTCAATCTTCTTGATAAGGTGCCCAGGGCGTTTCTGTTGGTCTCAAGCTGCCGCCCGCCGCCGCCGCCGTTGGTGCCCAGCTCCTCCCCTGATGCTTTCAGCGCCGCCTGAATGTAATGAAATCCGCCTCCGGCTCTCGCTCAGTGCCCCCTCCTCCTTTTCAAAGATCCCGCGCGTGCGCACAGGCCTGTGCCTGATGCGCCCGTGCGGACATTTACAATCAGCCTCATTGAGCGAAGTGCGCATGCGCGCACTTCGCTCAACCTCATCATCAGACGAGCACTGCAGCCAGCCACTCAGAGCCTGCCAAGCGCTGTATAGAGCCGCAGGCTCTGAGTGGCTGGCTGCAGTGCTCGTCTGATGAGGAGGTTGAGCGAAGTGCGCGCATGCGCACTTCGCTCAATGAGGCTGATTGTAAATGTCCGCACGGGCGCATCAGGCACAGGCCTGTGCGCACGCGCGGGATCTTTGAAAAGGAGGAGGGGGCACTGAGCGAGAGCCGGAGGCGGATTTCATTACATTCAGGCGGCGCTGAAAGCATCAGGGGAGGAGCTGGGCACCAACGGCGGCGGCGGCGGGCGGCAGCTTGAGACCAACAGAAACGCCCTGGGCACCTTATCAAGAAGATTGACAGGTTAGATAAAAGCTCTTTTTATCAAAAGGAGACGGCGAATTTATCTTCTAACAACACCTTTGTAATCACAGGGGCGCCATGGAGATAACAATACTTTTAAAAGGGGGGGTTAGAAAGTGGTGACAGAGTCCCTTTAATGTCATTCATAAACACTGGTGTTTCATCTTGAACCACTTTAAGAATAAAACCAGAAAGATGCTTCTTTCCACATATAGCACATTTGGATATAGCAGATTAACTTTTTGGGCCCATCTCTTTCTCAGACTAAAATAAAATGAGAGAGAAATAGAGACCCAATTAGAAAAAACATAAGGAAGGAATCCATATAACAAGAGGGAGACCTTATTGGACTTACAATACCAGCAGATGGCAGGGATTGCTCGGCAGAGATGTCCTCCATAATGAGGGTCCAGAGACAGGGAAGCTAGGTATGAGCGCTCCATCTCAATGCGTAGGACGCTAAAACTCGCACCAGGAAGTAACACAAACTAGGAGGGAGGATCGTTAATAGGAAAAAAAAACTGATTGGATAGGGGCCCTGCAGCTCCTTGTTGGTACCTGAAAAAGGCACCAGAGGTCAGGGGTTGTTCCAATGTTATGTCATGCTGTGTAGTTTCACATGTTCTGAGTGCCTGCTGATATTGTATGAGGAAGAATTACTGCGTTACTGCTAACTCCTGTGCTGTATAGTATATACATGCGTGGGTATCATGATACTGGTTTGGATTGGATGGTTGCAGTCATAATAATTTGGATAGCAGTGTTTGTGTGCTTCCTGTGACATAGAAAGAACGTAGAGGGGTTTAAGAGGTTTCCAGCGCGTAACCCCAGAGAGGGCGTGTGAGTTACTCTGTGTATAGGCAAAACTACACTGTAGTGTTGCCAAACAGTGGATAGTGCTGCCTCAGAAGCATGCCCACAGCACCACTGGTAGTAGAGAAAAGTGGTGCCGCCTTGGAAGTGAGTCCACGGCACCACTAATAGTGCTGCCTCAGAAGTGTGTCCAACAGCACTGTTGTAATTCACTAGGTGTGGGAGTACCTGGATAGTGAATTACAAGGAGCCACCCACGGGATTGGGCTACACAGAGTAAGAGCTCCTCTGAGAAGGGAGCAGAGAAATGGGTCTATGTATTTAATATTGTAGAATGCGCAAAGGGCACTGAAGCAACCAAAGACTGTAAACGAATGTTAAAGAAACTGGGAGCAGGTGTAAATGGAACATTGGATGAATCAATATGGCAGAAATGTCTTACTAATTTTAAGGGGTGGTTGGAGGACCATAACAAATATGACCAGGCCACAATGTGGTATGATGTAGCCCAGGGAATGACTATGACTGCCCATAAGGCAAAAGACACTGACAAAGGGACCGTGTATGAAATATGTGATGTGATTAAATTGCCAACAAAATAATTAATCATCTCTCATGAAGTACGGTCTATTAGCCCCCATAACCTACAAAAATCTCTCTCTCCAACAGCACCACCTCCATATAATGGCCTGGAGGGGTGGACATGTCCTAAGTGTGGACAACAAAACCCAGACTCGAGAGAGAGAGATGCTCAGCGTGTGAGGGGCCCAAGTCACACTCCTGTGTGGGCTTATACCCACTGGTCAATAAAACCTTCCCCACAGTCAGAGCTGGGCAAGTGGAAACACATGATTATAATGTTTATCGGCCATGGACTCCTAATGAGTTGCTGGCCATTTGTAACACTTTGCCAGACCCTTGTACTGTCCCCAGTACTTTCCTTTGTAAATTGGAAAGTATCCAGACCGCATATAAAAACACTTGGGCGGATCTGGAGAGTCTTCTAGAGACAAAAAGAGGGGAGGTACTAAAGAATCAAATGTTGGCAAAGGCCCCTGGTGCTGTCCCTATAAATAAGACCACAGACCAGTCGGGCCAGGAATTTATCATGGCCCTTAAACCCTGGGTGAAAGAGCAACAGGACAATCAGACTTATACCTTTATGACGCAAACACAAGACGCTAAGCAGACTGTAGCTGACTATGCCACAGCTTTAGAACAGCTCTGGCTTGACTATGGGTATGAGACAGGAGACAGTAAGCACATGAGACTACTAAAACATACATTCATGTCTGGATTAAAAGCACCCATACAGGATGCTGTAAAAAAGGCTTGCCCTGATTGGCTGACCTGCCAGTTCCCTGACCTAGTGGCCATAGCAAAGGGAGCTGAGCTAGACTTACAAAATAAAAAGAAGCCAATAATGGCTAACCAACCCTTCAAACCAAACCATGGGTTCCAAAAAAGGGAAAGTAACTGGGACCAAGTAACATGTTGGAATTGTGGGAAAAAGGGGCATTACTCAGTCAAATGTCCCCGGAGAGGTAAGGCTACTGCCCAGATCTCTCAATGAAGTGACGGCAATACTGTGAGTTCCCTCAACGTTAACTACTCCTTGACACATCCCCAGGTCCACAACTAATCGTTACATCCACATGTGAGGACACAGGGAATTCAATTGACTTTTTGGTAGACACAGGAGCAGCCCATACCCTAATACAAGAGAAATATGTGCCTGAGGAGCTTATCTCCTCAGATTACATTTATTGACAAGGGGTTGAGGGAACGTCTGTTAAACTGCTACTAAAAAAGCCTGTTAAACTTAACATTCATGATGCATTATCTATTGTCACACGTGTGTTGGTAAGCTCAGATAGTCCATACAATTTACTGGGGACTAATGTGATGGGACTTCAGACAGTCAATCTGGGGGTGTAAATTTAGAGGTAGAGGAGGCAATAAATGTGATTGAGGACATAAGTGCACACAGAGTCTCTTCAGGCACAGGGGTTGTGATTTGGGGTTTTCCTAAAGAGAAATCCACAGATGCTTTCATGGCACTAAGCACTCTACCTCTAAATTTACACCCCCAGATTGACTGTCTGAAGTCCCATCACATTTGTGGGCGACTTCTAAGACAGACATGGGTAGACTTCCAGTAACTCCGGTAGTTGTGCAGCTGAAACCTGGCACTGAGCCGCCATGTGTACGTCAGTACCCACAAAAGAAGATGCTATTACAAATGATCTAAAAGATCTGTTGGGGAAAGCGTTCACAGGTCTGCGACTAAAAAGCTGTTTGATTATTTTCATTTAATTTCCATGTATTTTGGTGTACCGAAAACAAATAAAATATTGAAAAAACTCCTAGACGTCATGATTTGCCACAAAATGCAAAATTGTCTTCAAATTTATAAAAAAAAAAGAAATTTTTGGTATTGTTTTTATATTATGGGTTTTTAACCAAATTTAAAGTCCAAGTTATTATTAATTAATTCACATAAGTGCATTTAAGATATAAAATGCCCCAAAAACCTTAAAGGGGTTGTCCGAGTTATGTAAAAAAAAAAAATATAGCACTGTAAATCTGATGGTCATTAATATATACAGTACATAAGCTAATCAAGTCTTAGGGGGAAAAACATTCTATTTCCTCATTTCCCTAGTTCTCTTCTTGGCACTTTGTTGTTATTTGCAGGTAAACAATCTCTGCCCCTCCACCCCTGCAAAGGGGGTGAACACAAGTGCTGCTCTGAGTGACATGTCTGACTACTGGGATACTCAGCAGCATGCTGTATGTGTAAGCCTCAGCCCTGTGTCTGTGCTTCTAATGGTAGAAGGGGTTAATCTTTCCTGAAGAATCCAGTGGGAGAGAGACACAGGGCAGATAGCAGCAGCTCCGGTCAGCCGTTCGCCGGAGCATGCGCAGTAGTTAAAGCGATGCCGTGCCAACAATGGGCATCGCAGTGCGCATGCTCCGGCCCGGCGAGGCAGTGCACAGTCGCGGGATCTCGACCGGACCTTAGGATGACGCAAGGGAATAGGAGGGCAGGCATATGCAGAGGCTGGGGCGGGGGAACAATTAAAAAAGGCAGGGCAGCCTAGGCACCAACACAGTGAACGCCGCCCCCTGGGCACTTGCGAGTGCTCATTTGCATATCAATCAAAGTTTGTTTTTCCAGCTTCTGCAAGAGTAAAGACAAAGACAAAAAGGTACCATTACATTCATGTATAGCTGTGCTATAGGGCAATGTAAGCACTGTATATGACCAAATGGAGGTGACAGACCTCCTTTAATGTCTAAAAACAAGGAATGTTTACTAGTGAATAAAAGAGTAAAGTGCAGGAAAAAATAGCAGCATATATAGGTGACAAGAATATCTTGTGAATAAATAAATAGAGTACAGGAGCAGGAATAAATGCTAGCAGCAAATACACATCAAGGCGTTTCTATAGCAGCAACAAAGTCAGTAGGTGTTCTGGTTTCAAAAAAGATACATGGAGCTCTAGTTCAAATGAATGTCCTGGGACAGTTGTAACAGTACAAAGTAGATGACAAAATAGCAAAAATATATCCAAGTTCAGGGCAATTGGTTGAAGTATGATCGGAATGATAATACCTAATAGAATGGCTACCAGTATCAGCGCTTGAAAGAAATAGAGTAAATTTTCCAGAAAGCTTCAGCAACAAGTGGTTAATGAAGGACCTGCAAACGGGGGTAAATAGGTTTCAAGCCGGTGTACCTCAGCGTGGCGTTCCGCGCGTTCTTCGGTATCTACCCGTCGCTTACCTCTCCAGAAGTTTTCTTCCCCACCTCCGCAGTCCTGTAGGTCCCGCTCTTGAAAAGGATCCACTTACTTAAAGTAAAAATGAAATAATGAAGTATTTTTGTATATCAAATCAAAATAAAATATACTTATTTCTTATATCTTCTGTATAGTCGTGGCCAAAAGTTTTGAGAATTACATAAATATTGGAAATTTGAAAAGTTGCTGCTTAAGTTTTTATAATAGCAATTTGCATATACTCCAGAATGTTATGAAGAGTGATCAGATGAATTGCATAGTCCTTCTTTGCCATGAAAATTAACTTAATCCCCCAAAAAACTTTCCACTGCATTTCATTGCTGTCATTAAAGGACCTGCTGAGATCATTTCTGTAATCGTCTTGTTAACTCAGGTGAGAATGTTGACGAGCACAAGGCTGGAGATCATTATGTCAGGCTGATTGGGTTAAAATGGCAGACTTGACATGTTAAAAGGAGGGTGATGCTTGAAATCATTGTTCTTCCATTGTTAACCATGGTGACCTGCAAAGAAACGCGTGCAGCCATCATTGCGTTGCATAAAAATGGCTTCACAGGCAAGGATATTGTGGCTACTAAGATTGCACCTCAATCAACAATTTATAGGATCATCAAGAACTTCAAGGAAAGAGGTTCAATTCTTGTTAAGAAGGCTTCAGGGCATCCAAGAAAGTCCATCAAGCGCCAGGATCGTCTCCTAAAGAGGATTGGAGTGCCACTAGTGCAGAGCTTGCTCAGGAATGGCAGCAGGCAGGTGTGAGCGCATCTGCACGCACAGTGAGGCGAAGACTTTTGGAAGATGGCCTGGTGTCAAGAAGGGGAGCAAAGAAGCTACTTCTCTCCAAAAAAAACATCAGGGACAGATTGATCTTCTGCAGAAAGTTTGGTGAATGGACTGCTGAAGGACTGGGGCAAAGTCATATTTTCTGATGAAGCCTCTTTCCGATTGTTTGGGGCATCTGGAAAAAGGCTTGTCCGGAGAAGAAAAAGTGAGCGCTACCATCAGTCCTGTGTCATGCCAACAGTAAAGCATCCTGAGACCATTCATGTGTGGGGTTGCTTCTCATCCAAGGGAGTGGGCTCACTCACAATTTTGCCCAAAAACACAGCCATGAATAAAGAATGGTACCAAAACACCCTCCAACAGCAACTTCTTCCAACAATCCAACAACAGTTTGGTGAAGAACAATGCATTTTCCAGCACGATGGAGCACCTTGCCATAAGGCAAAAGTGATAACTAAGTGGCTCGGGGACCAAAACGTTGACATTTTGGGTCCATGGCCTGGAAACTCCCCAGATCTTAATCCCATTGAGAATTTGTGGTCAATCCTCAAGAGGCGGGTGGACAAACAAAAACCCACTAATTCTGACAAACTCCAAGAAGTGATTATGAAAGAATGGGTTGCTATCAGTCAGGAATTGGCCCAGAAGTTTATTGAGATCATGCCCAGTCGAATTGCAGAGGTCCTGAAAAAGAAGGGCCAACACTGCAAATACTGACTCTTTGCATAAATGTCATGTAATTGTCGATAAAAGCCTTTGAAATGTATGAAGTGCATGTAATTATATTTCATTACATCACAGAAACAACTGAAACAAAGATCTAAAAGCAGTTTAGCAGCAAACTTTGTGAAAACTAATATTTGTGTCATTCTCAAAACTTTTGGCCACGACTGTATATGGAAGAATTTTTTATTAACAATATATTTTTTATGGAGCCTTATATATATATTTTTTTTTATGGAAAAATTCTCTATAGTAGAGTTTTTATTGGTGTTTTTGTGGAGAAGTTTTTTATGAAAAAGTTTTTCATGAAAGTTTTTTTTAAAAACTTTTTTAAAAACAAGTATAAAGAATAATAATGAACCCTTTATGGTTTGTTTATGAATGAATTATGAATCCCTATGAATGAATCACAGAAAGTCATATAGAGATGAAATAAAAGAAGGAATCACATGCAAATCGCATGATTACCGCATGGAAATTGCTAATAAATTAAATACTATTGTATTCTATTTATATTTTATCGGATTTTATTATTGTTATTTTTTATTCTTTTTTGTGATTAATTATTAACTATTGTATACTGTCAGTTCTAACTAAACTACACCTTATACTTTTTACAATCTAAGAGACTCCAGATCCACAGTTTCAAAGAACACTTATTTCCTAATTACACATCAGGAGAATTATATTCAGGCATTTGGCGTAGATACACGTACCCTATATAAACCAATATGGAGTATACAGCCCCCACTCACTGATGAAGGAACTACGGGTCCCGAAACGCGTTTGAAGAAGCTGGGGGCTCATCTTTTTGCTTGCAAGCTAGATAAAGAACCTTTGGACTTGACTCTTAACCCCATTAAATACAAAGCGCATGGATGTACAAATGTGAATGGCTATACAGAGGCACTACATTTAATTCAGCGCACCGCTTTTTGGTTGATGTCATCTTGATCACGTGTGAGAGGGAATCTCAATGAGGTCATTGCTGACGTCAGGACTACGCCGAAGTACGCTCCATCAAACAGAATCTACGAGCGCTACCCTACTCCACGTGGAATGCCGAAAAGCCTGTACACAGATACATACAATGAGCGGGACCTATGGGACTGTGGAGGGGGAAAGAAAACTTCTGGAGAGGTAAGCACCGGGTAGATACCGAAGAACGCGTGGGACACCGCGCTGAGGTACACCGGCTTGAAACCTATTTACCCCCGTTTGCAGGTCCTTCATTAACCACTTGTTGCTGAAGCTTTCTGGAAAATTTACTCTATTTCTTTCAAGTGCTGATACTGGTAGCCATTCTATTAGGTATTATCATTCCGATCATACTTCAACCAATTGCCCTGAACTTGGATATATTTTTGCTATTTTGTCATCTACTTTGTACTGTTACAACTGTTCCAGGACATTGATTTGAACTAGAGCTCCATGTATCTTTTTTGAAACCGGAACACCTACTGACTTTGTTGCTGCTATAGAAACACCTTGATGTGTATTTGCTGCTAGCATTTATTCCTGCTCCTGTACTCTATTTATTTATTCACAAGATATTTTTGTCACCTATATATGTTGCTATTTTTTCCTGCACTTTACTCTTTTATTCACTAGTGTAAACATTCCTTGTTTTTAGACATTAAATACGTACTCCATATGTAAGTGTGCCAGCTACCATTTGTTTATTTATAATTCTAGATTGGGTGATTCTTTTAGCAGTGCACCTATCCATCTATACTCTTGGTAGAGCAACCCAATACGTTTCCTCCTTTTTATATTATTTCACCTAAGGGTGGGCGATATGGCCTAAAATCTATATTGCGATATAATTTTAAGCATGTGCGATATGCGATATATATCGCAATATATTGTTTTCTATATTGGGGGGGGTGTTTAAACTTTTTTTTTTTTTTTTACTTTTTATTTAACCACTTCAGCCCCCCTAGCTTAAACCCCCTTAATGACCAGACCACTTTTTACAATTCTGCACTACACTACTTTCACGGTTTATTGCTCGGTCATACAACTTACCACCCAAATGAATTTTACCTCCTTTTCTTCTCACTAATAGAGCTTTCATTTGGTGGTATTTCATTGCTGCTGACATTTTTACTTTTTTTGATATTAATCGAAATTTAACTAAATTTTTGCAAAAAAATGACATTTTTCACTTTCGGTTGTAAAATTTTTCAAATAAAACTACATTTCTATATTAATTTTTCTCTAAATTTATTGTTCTACATGCCTTTGATAAAAAAAAATGCAATAAGTGTATATTTATTGGTTTAGGTAAAAGTTATAGCGTTTACAAACTATGGTACAAAAATGTGAATTTCCGCATTTTGAAGCAGCTCTGACTTTCTGAGCACCTGTCATGTTTCCTGAGGTTCTACAATGCCCAGACAGTAGAAACACCCCACAAATGACCCCATTTCGGAAATTAGACACCCTAAGGTATTCGCTGATGGGCATAGTGAGTTCATAGAAGTTTTTATTTTTTGTCACAAGTTAGTGGAAAATGATGATTTTTTTTTTCTTTCTTACAAAGTCTCATATTCCACTAACTTGTGACAAAAAATAAAAACTTCCATGAACTCACTATGCCCATCACGAAATACCTTGGGGTGTCTTCTTTCCAAAATGGGGTCACTTGTGGGGTATTTATACTGCCCTGGCATTTTAGGGGACCTAAAGCGTGAGAAGTAGTTTGGAATCCAAATGCGTAAAAAATGACCTGTGAAATCCTAAAGGTGCTCTTTAGAATTTGGGCCCCTTTGGGCACCTAGGCTGCAAAAAAGTGTCACACATGTGGTATCGCCGTACTCAGAAGAAGTAGGGCAATGTGTTTTGGGGTGTATTTTTACATATACCCATGCTGGGTGAGAGAAATATCTCTCTAAAAGTCAACTTTTCCCATTTTCTTATACAAAGTTGTCATTTTAGAGAGATATTTCTCTCACCCAGCATGGGTATATGTAAAAATACACCCCAAAACACATTGCCCAACTTCTCCCGAGTACGGCGATACCACATGTGTGACACTTTTTTGCAGCCTAGGTGCGCAAAAGGGCCCAAATTCCTTTTAGGAGGGCATTTTTAGACATTTGGATTCCAGACTTCTTCTCACGCTTTAGGGCCCCTAAAATGCCAGGGCAGTATAAATACCGCACGTGACCTCATTTTGTAAAGAAGACACCCCAAGGTATTCTGTGAGGGGCATGGCGAGTTCATAGAAGTTTTTTTTTTTTTTGGCACAAGTTAGCGGAAATATATTTTTTTAGTTTTTTCTCACAAAGTCTCCCTTTCCGCTAACTTGTGACAAAAAGTTCAAACTTTCATGGACTCAATATGCCCCTCAGCGAATACCTTGGGGTGTCTTCTTTCCGAAATGGGGTCACATGTGGGGTGTTTGTACTGCCCTGGCATTTTAGGGGCCCTAAAGCGTGAGAAGAAGTCTGGAATATAAATGTAAAAAAAAAATTATGCATTTGGATTCCGTCAGGGGTATGGTGAGTTCATGTGAGATTTTATTTTTTGTCAGAAGTTAGTGGAATATGAGACTTTGTAAGAAAAAACAAAAAACAATTTCCGCTAACTTGTGCGAAAAAAAAAAAAAATCTTCTATGAACTCGCCATGCCCCTCAAAAGTGATCTTTTTATAGCGCCACAGCGATTTTACGGTGTTTTTGCAGTGATCAGAAAAAAAAAATTGTCACTGCGGTGGGGCGGACTGAACGCAAGTGTGTGCACAAGATCAGGCCTGGTCAGGCGAACACTGCGTTTTTTGTAGAGCCTATAGAACATGTCCTTTTCTTGTCCGCAATTGCGGACAAGAAAAGGCATTTTCTATATAGTTCTGGCAATGTGCGGATCCACAAAATGCGGAAAGCACATTGCGGAAACCACAAGCACAAAATCCGCAAAACACATACGGACGTCTGAATGGAGCCTTACAGGGGGGTGATCAATGACAGGGGGGTGATCAATGTCTATATGGGGTGATCACCCCCTGTGATTGATCACCCCCCTGTAAGGCTCCATTCAGACGTCCGTATGTGTTTTGCGGATCCGCGGATCCGCAAAACACATATGGACGTCTGAATGGAGCCTTACAGGGGGGTGATCAATCACAGGGGGGTGATCAGGGAGTCTATATGGGGTGATCAGGGGTTAATAAGGGGTTAATAAGTGACAGGGGGGGGGTGTAGTGTAGTGGTGTTTGGTGCTACTTTACAGAGCTGCCTGTGTCCTCTGGTGGTCGATCCAAGCAAAAGGGACCACCAGAGGACCAGGTAGCAGGTATATTAGACGCTGTTATCAAAACAGCGTCTAATATACCTTTTTAGGGTTAAAAAAATCACATCTACAGCCTGCCAGCGAATGATCGCCGCTGGCAGGCTGCACATCCACTCTTTTACCTCCGGTTCCTGTGAACGGAACAGGGTAACAGGGCCGCCGCCAGGACGCAATCCTGCGTACGGCGGTCCTGGGGTGGTTAATAACTATTAGCCTCCTTAAGGGCTAGAACCCTTGTCATATTCACCCTAATAGATCTCTACTAGGGTGAATAGGAGTCTACACTCTCCCTGCTGCCCTGTGCTTTGTGCACACAACAGCAGGGAGCTGACCATGGGAGCCAGCCTCTCATGTGCCCCCCAGCCTCTCATGTGCCCCCAGCCTCTGATCCGCCCCCAAGCCTCTCATGTGCCCCCCAGCCTTTCATGTGCCCCCCATCCTCTCCTGTGCCCCCCCAGCCCCTGATCCGCCCCCCAGCCTTTCATGTGCCCCCCAGCCTCTCATGTGCACCCCAGCCCCTGATCCGCCTCCAGCCTCTCATGTGCCCCCAGCCTCTCATGTGCCCCCAGCTCCTGATCCGCCCCCCAGCCTCTCATGTGCCCCCCAGCCTCTCATGTGCCCCCCAGCCTTTCATGTGCCCCCCCAGCCTCTCATGTGGCCCCCAGCCCCTGATCCACCCCCCAGACTTTCATGTGCCCCCCAGCCTCTCATGTGCCCCCAGCCCCTGATCCGCCCCCCAGACTCTCATGTGCCCCCCAGCCTCTCATGTGCCCCCAGCGCCTGATCCGCCCCCCAGACTTTCATGTGCCCCCCAGCCCCTGATCCGCCCCCCAGCCTCTCATGTGCCCCCCTGCCTCTCATGTGCCCCCCAGCCCCTGATCCGCCCCCCATCCTCTCATGTGCCCCCCCAGTCTCTGATCAGCCCCCCAGCCTCTCATGTGCCCCCCAGCCTCTCCCTCTTATCAGCCCCCTCTGGTAACTCAAACCCACCCCTCCCTCCCCAGTATTAATCATTGGTGGCAGTGGCCACAGGGTCCCCCTCCTCCCCCCCATCATTGGTGGCAGTGGGCAGTTCCGATCGGAGTCCCAGCAGTGTAATGCTGGGGCTACGATCGGTTACCATGGCAGCCAGGAGTCATGCTACTGAAGTCGTGGCTGCCATGGTATGTTAGTGAGCAGCATTATACTCACGTGCGCCGTGGCCGCCGGACGCTCCTTCTTCTCATAGGTCTGTGCGGCGCATTGCTAATGCTATAAGACAGAAGAAGGAGCGACCGGCGGCCACGGCGCACGTGAGTATAATTCTGACCTCTGACAGGACGCTGTGATCCATGCGATTAACCCCTCAACTGAGGGGTTAATTGCGGCGGATCGCAGCGTGCAGTCATAGGGGCTGGGATATGGCCGGCACATTCATTGGTGGCGCAGTGGCCACAGTCCCTCCCCTCCTCCTCCTACTCTGTTCTCATTGGTGGTCAGCGGCAGCCGCGCACAGTGGGAAGGGAGGCACTCCCTCCTTCTCCACTGTGCCGGCTCAGGAGAACATGGTGCGCGCCGAGAGCGAGATCATCATATCGCGGTCCGGCGATATGCACAAAATCCATATCGTGGAACTAATTTATATCGCATATCACCTATATCGCCCACCCCTAATTTCACCCATTATTGGACGTTAGCTCGCCGGAGAGTAGAAATGGACATCCGGAGTCACGTTGAAAATAAACGTTTAAAGGTAGAACTCTTCTCTATAGATGCATCAGAGGATGTATATAGAGAAGAGAAAAACATGCCAGATACATTTAAGGAAATAGAATTTATACTGACAAAACAACTCAAACAATGGTGGGAAATCAAAACCTTGGAACAATATGTGAAACATAAAAGAGTACCAAAGGGACTAAGGTTAATAAAATCCACTGCCCAGGATCTATATGATGTAGATTCTAATAAAGAATGGGAAACACTATTACATGAACACTCATTAAATCTATTACAACTAATTATTAAAAGAAGGACACACATGTTAGATCAGATTACAATACAAATTAATCAGATAAGAGAGATTATGGACAAATTCCCCAAAAATGAAGAGTATGAAACATACCAACAAACACTATGCAAAAATCTAGACAGATCTGAACAAGAGATAATGGAGAATAAAATCTGAAAATGAAAACACAATATAAACACATATCGTATTGAGGAGGAAGAAGTTACTAATCAGGTTTCTAGAAAATGTAATAAAGAGAACACAAATGTAGGCTCTTTAGCAGCAAACACTAATACACAAATTAAATATTCAATACCCACTAGCAACAAATTTGAAATACTACAGGAACAACCTTTTTTTGACCGAACCCGACCACATCACAAACCCCACACTCGACAGAGAAGGTCACCATCACTAACACATGTACACAGGACCCCACAAAATCACCAATACAATTTGAGACACAGATATCAACCACAAGAGAAAATTACGAACCATATTACCCCTACCCACCACAACAACCGATGGAAACAACTCATCAAAAGAGGTATACTCACAAACACAGATACCCAATGAGGGAATATGAGGGAAAAATAAAAAAATACGAAGAGGAAGAGGGAAGAAGTCATTACAAAAATTAAATGGAGATCTGTTAGTCAATGATGCTGTGGTCAATTTAAGTTCGGCTACTCTCACATTAGCACAAAACCAATTATTAAATAAGGGACTTAAGTTTGCGCCAACAAATTTGTGCCCTACTAGCCACTTCTCTACATTATGTTCTCTATGCATATATAGAGGTGATCTAAAAACATGACTGCTCAGACCCTCAACCCTCCCTCTCCCTCCCTGTGAACAAAAACTGACCGCAGGGAGATAAGAGTGGGGGTTCATGTAGATGTGGTCTGATGTCATCTGGGGAGTGGTGCGGAGTATTGTCATTGTTGTCCTTGGTACAGCTTTCCGATATATATTGTGATACTTTTGATTGATCTCCCCTGATGGGTCTATACCAGTATTCACATCGGCACTGGGCGACGGATATATCGCCGCAGTTTTTGATTCCCCCACACAGTAGCGCTATGTGCGCAGCCTTCAGGGAGTGTCATAGCTTACCTGGGTGTCCGACGGGTCAGGGGGCGGATGTCAGCTGACGCGCTCTTCTCTGATTCGCTGAGACACTAGCACACACCTCCCTCTAGGCGGGGATTTTGTGATATCTTCTCAGCGTTTGTTCGGCCGCGCGCGGCCGTCATAGCGCCGGAGCCTTAACACACAACAGTGTGGGGCACTTTTTCCCTTTACAGGTTATCTAAAGAGAGACTTTTGCTCATGATGACACGGGGATAACATGTCACGTAGAAATGCGTTGAGCCGTTGATCTCTATGTAGGACACGGTTCTCTAGGCATGCTGTATGTATGTTTGAGGCAGCTCAATAGCTGGTCTGAACACAAGTGTGGATGCGATCTGAGACCTAGTCCCACTGCGGTTTATGCAAGAGTGGGGGTGCAGACTTAGGCAGCTTAGGCTACTTTCACACTAGCGTTGTTTGAATCCGGCGGGCAATTCCGTCGCCGGAACTGCCCGCCGGATCCGGAAAAACATGTGAAAATGGATTACATTTGAATCCTGATCAGGATTCTGATCACAATGAAAAAATGCATTGGGAAAAACGGATCCGCCATTTATGGACTTTAACTTTTTTTGAACATTTTTCGGATTTAACATGCAAAAGCCGGATCCGGTTTGACGGAACACACGGCGCCGGATCCGGCATTAATGCAAGTCAATGGGAAAAATGCCGGATCAGTCAAAGTGTTCAGGATTTTTGGCCGGAGGTAAAAATACAACATGCTACGGTTTTCTGAAAAGCCTGATCAGTCAAAAAGACTGAACTGAAGACATCCTGATGCATCCTGAACGGATTTCTCTCCATTCAGAATGCATTAGGATTGGCATTTTGGGCGGGGCTAAATTGTGAGCAACCCTGTAAAGCCTAAAGGTACTGGTTGGACTTTCGGCCCCTTTATGCACCTAGGCTGCAAAAAAGTGTCACACATGTGGTATCGCCGTACTCAGAAGAAGTAGGGCAATGTGTTTTGGGGTGTCTTTTTACATATACCCATGCTGGGTGAGAGAAATATCTCTGTAAATGACATCTTTTAAATTTTTTTTAAATTTAATTAATTAATTAAAAAGTTGTCATTTACAGGGATATTTCTCACACACAGTATGGGTATATGTAAAAATACCCCCCAAAACACATTGCCCTACTTCTTCTGAGTACGGCGATACCACAAGTGTGACACTTTTTGCAGCCAAGATGCGCAAAGGGGCCCAAATTCCAATGAGTACCTTTAGGGTTTCACAGGCATTTTTACGCATTTGGATTCCAAACTACTTCTCACACTTTAGGGCCCCTAAAATTCCAGGGCAGTATAAATACCTCACAAGTGACCCCATTTTGGAAAGAAGACACCCCAAGGTATTCCGTGAGGGGCATGGCGAGTTCATAGAAGTTTTTTTTTTGGCACAAGTTAGCGGAAAATGATATATATATTTTTTTCTTTCTTACAAAGTCTCATATTCTACTAACTTGTGACAAAAAATAAAATTTTACATGAACTTGCTATGCCCATCACGGAATACCTTGGGGTGTCTTCTTTCCAAAATGGGGTCACTTGTGGGGTATTTATACTGCCCTGGCATTTTAGGGGCCCTAAAGTATGAGAAGAAGTCTGGAATCCAAATGTCTAAAAATGCCCTCCTAAAAGGTACTCATTGGAATTTGGGCCCCTTTGCGCACCTAGGATGCAAAAAGGTGTCAAATGTGGTATCGCCGTACTCAGGAGAAGTAGGGCAATGTGTTTTGGGGTGTATTTTCACACATACCCATACTGTGTGTTAGAAATATCTCTGTAAATGACAACTTTTTCAATTTTTTTATACAAAGTTGTAAATTTACAGAGATATTTCTCTCACCCAGCATGGGTATATGTAAAAATACTCCCCAAAACACATTGCCCTACTTCTTCTGAGTACAGCGATACCACATGTGTGACACTTTTTTGCAGCCAAGATGCGCAAAGGGGCCTAAATTCCAATGAGTACCTTTAGGATTTCACAGGGCATTTTTACGCATTTGGATTCCGTGAGGGGTATGGAGAGTTCATGTAAGATTTTATTTTTTGTCACAAATTAGTGGAATATGAGACTTTGTAAGAAAAAACAAAAAAACAAAAAATTTTCGTTAGCTTGTGGCAAAAAAAAAAAGCGCCACAGCGATTTTACGGTGTTTTTGCAGTGATCAGAAATTTTTTTATTTCTGTCACTGCGGTGGGGCGGACTGAACGCAAGTGTGCGCACAAGATCAGGCCTGATTGGGCGAACACTGTGTTTTTTTGTAGAGCCTAAGGTGACCCTAATGTACTGATATAGATCTGATTGCGATCAGTCTTGATCACTTACAGATACTATACAGCACTAGTGCTGATTAGCAACAGCGATGACGCTAATCAGCGACTAATCAGTGACTGCGGTGCGGTGGGCTGGGCGCTAACTACCTAACAAGTAGCTAACTAACTGGCGGTGATAAGGGACCCTTAGGCCCCATTAACACGTCCGTAATTCTGTTCCGCATTATGCGGAACGGAATTGCGGACCCATTCATTTCTATGGGGACAGACTTTGTCCCGCTCGGATCCGGAATTGCAGATCTGCACTTCCGGGCCCGCACTTCTGTTCCGCAAAAATATAGAACATGTCCTATTCTTGTCCGCAATTGCGGACAAAAAAAGGCATTTTCTATATAGTTCTGGCAATGTGCAGATCTGCAAAATGCGGAAAGCACATTGCCGGTGTCCGTGTTTTGCGGATCCGCGGATCCGCAAAACACATACGGACGTCTGAATGGAGCCTTACAGGGGGGGTGATCAATGACAGGGGGGTGATCAGGGAGTCTATATGGGGTGATCAGGGATAAGGGGTTAATAAGGGGTTAATAAGTAACAGGGGGGAGGGTAGTGTAGTGCGGTGATTGGTGCTACTTACAGAGCTGCCTGTGTCCTCTGGTGGTCGATCCAAGCAAAAGGGACCAGGACCAGGTAGCAGGTATATTTGACGCCGTTAACAAAACAGCGTCTAATATACCTTTCTGATGTTAAAAAAATCGCATCTACAGCCTGCCAGCGAATGATCATCGCTGGCAGGCTGTAGATCAACTTCTCAGCTGCGTGTCGCTGTGAACGCGCGTTCACGCAAAATCTTGGCTCTCACGAGATGACGCCAATAGGCATCACTAGGGTTGTCCCGATACCACTTTTTTAGGACCGAGTACAAGTACCGATACTTTTTTTCAAGTAGTCACCGATACCGAATACCGATACTTTTTTTAAATGTCATGTGACCGTTTTGGGGGATCTGTGGATCTGTGGATGACGCACTGTCATGTGGGGGATCTGTGGATGGCACTGTTATGGGGGACCTGTGGATGGCACTGTTATGGGGGATCTGTGGATGGCACTGTTATGGGGATCTGTGGATGGCACTGTTATGGGGGATCTGTGGATGGCACTGTTATGGGGGATCTGTGGATGGCACTGCTATGGGGGATCTGTGGATGGCACTGTTATGGGGGATCTGTGGATGGCACTGTTATGGGGGATCTGTGGATGGTGCTGTTATGGGGGATCTGTGGATGGCACTGTTATGGGGATCTGTGGATGGCACTGTTATGGGGATCTGTGGATGGCACTGTTATGGGGGATCTGTGGATGGCACTGTTATGGGGGATCTGTGGATGGCACTGTTATGGGGGATCTGTGGATGGCACTGTTATGGGGGATCTGTGGATGGCACTGTTATGGGGGATCTGTGGATGGCACTGTTATGGGGATCTGTGGATGGTACTGCTATGGGGTGGGATATCTGTGGATGGCATTGTTATGGGGTGGGGGGATCTGAGGATGGCATTGTTATTTGGTGGGGGATCTGTGGATGGTGCTGTTATAGGGGATCTGTGGATGGAACTGTTATGGGGAGGATCTGTGGATGACACTGCTATATGTCATCCACAGATCCCCCTCATAACAGTGTCCCCCAATACACCGGGCCCCGCCGCTCACCGAAGTATTTATAAACGTGAATCCTTATCCTGTTGTTAAGTTGAACTAACGCTGCGCTCTCCCATGTTCCCCTGTATCCCCACAGCACTTACTTAAGCTTCCATAGCAGGCAGAGCGGACGGCACCAGTAACGTCACTCACTGACGTCGCGCGCCTGCTCCGCCTGCTTCACTCATAAAGTGGGCGGAGCAGGCGCTCTACGTCAGTGAGTGACGTTACTGCTGCCGTCTGCTCTGCCTGCTATGGAAGCTTAAGTAAGTGCTGTGGGGATACAGGGGGATACAGGGGAACATGGGAGAGGGCAGCGTTAGTTCAACTTAATAACAGGATAAGGATTCACGTTTATAAATACTTCGGTGAGCGGCGGGGCCCGGTGTAAGAGTACAGTGACTGCACCGGGCCCCGCCCATAGTTACGCCCATAGTATTCTATTTATGTATCGGGGCGGGGTATCGGCGGCTGAGTACCGCCGAGAAAACTCGGAATCGGTCCCGATACCGATACTAGTATCGGTATCGGGACAACCCTAGGCATCACTGAGCCTGAGAGAGCCGCCTCACTGATGCCTTTCGTGTGTTACGTGTGCGGCAAGAGGTTAAAGGGGTACTCTGGAATAGGAAAAATAAATTCCCTATCCAAAGAATAGGAGATAAGTGTCTAATCGGTGGGGTCTGGTCGTTGGGATCCCCCACGATCTCCTGTATGGTACTCCGGATCTCCTTGTGCCCGGAGCGGTGGTCAACACTCACCCTCCATGTATCTATGTGAGAGCCGCAGATACAGCACTTGTGTATCTCCGAGTCTTCCATAGAGATACATGGAGGGGGAGTGTTGACCACACCACTGCTCCGTGCGGTGCTTGACACAGCTTATTTCTTGAGGACTGAGTCGGGGTGCCGTACGGGAAAACACGGGCATCCCAACGATCTTCGTGGGGGCCTCATGTTTGAATTTCGCCTAAGGCCTCACAAAGTCTAGAGCCGCCTCTGCCTAAACCCGTGAGGCACACTTGATGGTCTACTTAAGCAGCTTAGGCAGGTAGCCTATCCTTGCATTAAAGGCTATGTAACCTTTTGGGAAAATTTTTTAAAATCATTGCATTGTACTTATTATGAGCTAACAATCAATTCTTTTAATTAGTCTTGACTAAAAATGTTGAACCCTTGTCTTTGTACAGCCTTCAGTTTCTCTAGAAGCAGGCTCTGAATTTTCACTCTGTTCATTCAGGCAGCTCAGCTGACGGCTCCTTATATCTGATCATCTCTAACCTCCTAAACACCCATTATAGCTCAATTATTATCTTACTGATAAGAATGTGGCTTAAATATTTGTTTATGACCTTTTAATTATTAAGAAATGAGATTTATTAGTTGACCGGCACAAAATGAAAGTGAAAGTACTATTCACGCAGCTGGACAAACAGTTTAAGGGGTTGTCCAAGTTATTTTTATTGATGACCTATCCTCAGCATAGGTCATCAATATCAGATCGGCGGGGGTCCGGCACCCGGTACCCCCGCCGATTAGCTGTTGGAGAGCTGTTTGAAGAGCTGTTTACCAGCGCTGCCTCCTCTTCATTGTTTAGCTGCTCGCCATTGCATCCGCAGCGGTGAGCAGGTGTAATTACACCCAAGCCATCCCATTCATTTCAATGGGACAGAACACTCCTGAGGATAGGTCATCAATATGAAGAGCCCGGACAACCCCTTTAACATTTTGTGACAATAAATATATTTTTTAGAGTAAAATGCAATCATTAAAAAAAAAATTGCCCCGGAAGTTGTACATAGCCTTTAAGAAGAATGGAGCTCTTAACCCCTATAAAGATATATGAAATTAATTAGCACAAGATTTGGAAAGTTAGGAGTCTGCTCTTCTCTCCCCCAACTTTGGCAAACCTGGCCCTTTTCCAGGTTTTGTACTGAATGTAAACACAGCTTTTTTTTGTAATGGTTGCCAGTACTTTTAGTGCCATAACAATGCCAATCCAGCAGCTCTGCTGCCACAACTCTGCCACATTTCTACCAAAGTATATTATATACATCTATACCGAATTAAAATGCACATGAAACACTGCTTAATACTTACAATGCCATGAAGTTGATTAGTGTTTTCAGCATTGGGTGGGTGTGAAGTACTTTCCATCTTCTGAGCTAAATGCTGAGAGCCATAAAGAGAATCATATGGTGTCCACTGATGAAAGGCTTCTTCTCCATCAAAGAAAATTAGCTTAAGGGAAAGATCTGGCTTCAATCCCGAGTTTCTCCCCTGTGTGAATAAAAGACATACCCAAAAATTACAAGTCTTAAATGGATAATGCCATGACTCTGTCCAATAATCCGAAAAAACTCTTTAGGGCTTTTCCCTCCCTCCTCAGTCCAAAACTGCAGGTACCAAGTACAGATCTCTTTGCTGAAGATCTAGCCACCTACTTCAAAGAGAAAATTGAAACTGCCAGGAAATCAATTCCCAGCCTCTAAGTGCTCAATCTCCACATTCAACCAAAACACAGAAAAAGAAGTCTCCTGGCTCCTCTCTTCCTACCACATGCCCTACTGACCCTATTCCCTCACCACCTCAAGTCTCTCTCCTCAACTGTCACTACTCACTTAACTAAAATCTTCAACCCGTCTCTCTTCTGGCATCTTCCCCTCTTCTTTCAAACAATCTGTCATAACCCCATTTAAAAAAATAAAATAAAATATTGACACTTCCTGCGCAACTAACTACAGACCTGTAGTTTATCTCCCCTTGATCTCTAAACTCCTGAAGCATCTGGTCTACTCTCGTCTCATCTCTTTGTTAATTCTCTCCTTGATCCATTACAATCTGGTTTTCGCACCCTACATTCTACAGAAACTGCACTCACCAAAGTGACCAATGACCTCCTGACAGCTCAATGCAACGGTGGCCATTCTTTACTAATTCTCCTCAATCTCTCTGCAGCAATTGACACGTAGATCACCACCTTTTCCTCACCATGCTCCAAGATGCTCAAAGATCAAACGGTGTCCTTAAGGACACCGTTTGGTCTTGGTTGCTGGCTCTACTTCCCCTCCTCTCCCTCTTGCTATAGGGGTTCCTCATGGTTTTCTCTTTAGACAGCCCCTATTGGACAGACTATCAGCAGATTTGGTTACCAGTACCATCTCCATGCCGATAACAACTATATACTTCTTCCTATGATATCACCCCTGCTGTACTACAGAACACCAGTGACTCTGTCCGCTGTCTCTAACATCATGTACTCTCTATATGTAAAACTGAATCTTTAAAAAACGGAACTAATGGTGTTTTCTCCATTTACCAACCTATCTGAACCTGATTTCTCTATCGCAGTGTGTAGCACTACCATCATGCCTAGGCAGCACACTCACTGTCTCATTGTTGTTTGACACCGATCTTTCCTTTATCCCCTATATTCAATCGATTGCCCGCTCATGCCGCCTGCACCTCAAAAACCTCTCTAGAATCTGCAGTTTTCTTACAGTGGAAACAACAAAAACTCTCATTGTTGCCCTGATCCATTCCTGGCTTGATTACTGTAACTCATTATTAATTAGTATCTCCCTTACCAGACTTTCCCCTCTTCAGTCTACCCTGAATGCAGCAGTCAGGCTCATCTATCTCTCTAAGGCTACTTTCACACTTGCGTTAGGAGCGGATCCGTCTGGTGTCTGTACAGACGGATCCGCTACTATAATGCAAACGCTTTTATCCGTTCAGAACGGATCCGTCTTCATAACTGTTTTTTTCAGATCTGATGTTTCACTTCGTGAAAACTCAGATCCGACAGTATATGCTAACACAGAGGCGTTCCCATGGTGATGGGGACGCTTCAAGTTAGAATATATTAAAAGAACTGTGTACATGACTGCCCCTGCTGCCTAGCATTGGTGGCCAGTGCGGCCCCCCCCTCCCTCCCTCCCTCCCCTGTATTTAACTCATTGGTGGCCAGTGCGGCCCCCCCTCCCTCCCTCCCCTGTATTTAACTCATTGGTGGCCAGTGCGGCCGGCCCCCCCTCCCTCCCCTATATTTAACTCATTGATGGCCAGTGCGCCCCCCTCTGTTTTTAACTCATTGGTGGCCAGTGCGGCCGCCCCCCCCTCCCTTCCCTCCCTGTTTTTTACTCATTGGTGGCCAGTGCGGCCGGCCCCCCTCCACCCCTAATTAAAATGACCGACCCCCCCATCATTGGTGGCAGCGGAGAGTTCCGATCGGAGTCCCAGTTTAATCGCTGGGACTCCGATCGGTAACCATGGCAACCAGGACGCTACTGCATTCCTGGCTGCCATGGTTACTTAGAAATTTTAGAAGCATTATACTTACCTGCGATGTCTGTGACCTGCGGGGCGCTCCTCCTACTGGCAAGTGAAAGGTCTGTGCTATAAGCAATGCGCCGCACAGACCTTTCACTTACCAGTAGGAAGAGCGCCCGGCCGGTCACAGACATCGCAGGTAAGTATAATGCTTCTAAAATTGCTAAGTAACCATGGCAGCCAGGACTGTAGTAGCGTCTTGGCTGCCATGGTAACCGATCGGAGGCCCAGCGATTAAACTGGGACTCCGATCGGAACTCTCCGCTGCCACCAATGATGGGGGGGTCGGTCATTTTAATTAGGGGGGGGCCGGCCGCACTGGCAACCAATGAGTTAAAAAGAGGGGGGAGGGAGGGGGGGGAGGCTGCACAGGCCACCAATGAGTTAAAAACAGGGGGGAGGGGGGGGCGGCCGCACTGGCCACCAATGAGTTAAATATAGGGGAGGGAGGGGGCGGCCGAACTGGCCACCAATGAGTTAAATATAGGGGAGGAAGGGAGGGGGGGCCGGCCGCACTGGCCTCCAATGAGTTAAATATAGGGGAGGGAGGGAGGGGGGGCCGGCCGCACTGGCCACCAATGAGTTAAATATAGGGGAGGGAGGGGGGGCCGGCCGCACTGGCCACCAATGAGTTAAATACAGGAGAGGGGGGGAGGGTCTGGAGTTCTTTTAGTATATTCTAACTTGAAGCGTCCCCATCACCATGGGAACGCCTCTGTGTTAGAATATACTGTTTCACGATCTAACTCAAATCCGATGGTATATTCTAACATAGAGGCGTTCCCATGGTGATGGGGACGCTTCAAGTTAAAATATACCATCGGATTGGAGAAAACTCCGATCTGATGGTATATTAATAGGGACTCCTGACTTTACATTGAAAGTCAATGGGGGACGGATCCGTTTGCAATTGCACAATATTGTGTCAACGTCAAACGGATCCGTCCCCATTGACTTGCATTGTAAGTCTGGACGGATCCGTTTGGCTCCGCACGGCCAGGCGGACACGAAAATGCTGCAAGCTGCATTCGGGTGTCCGCCTGCTGAGCGGAACGGAGGCCAAACGGTGCCAAACTGATGCATTCTGAGTGGATCCGCATCCACTCAGAATGCATTGGGGCTGTACGGGTCCGTTCGGGGCCGCTTGTGAGAGCCTTCAAACGGAACTCACAAGCGGAACCCCGAACGCAAGCTAACTGCTATTCGGATGTTTCTGCCCTGTGCCAGTACTTGCACTGGTTGCCTATACAGTACAGGATTCAATTTAAACTGCTCATTCTCACTCACAAAGCTGCACCCCTCTACATCTCTTCCCTTATTTCTGTCTACCATTCTACCCGTGGATCAGTTCTCTGGAATGCCCTACCCCAAGCCATTAGGTTAATTCATAACATTCACAGTTTTAGGCACTCCCTAAAAACACATCTTATTAGGTTAGCCTATCACCCTAATCTTACTCTTCTGCATTCACCCCCCCCCCCCCCCCCCCCCGCCCGAAGCACTCCAGATATTGGCTTGTGACTGGCTCATGCTGCTACTACTACTACTCCACTATTGTGTTAAGATGGCTGGACCATTGTACAAATCAAGCACTTGTTATATTTTGTGTCACCCCTATCTCTTCATAGATTGTAAGTAGGGATGAGCGAACCCAAACTGTATAGTTCGGGTTCGTACCGAATTTTGGGGTGTCCGTGACACGGACCCGAACCCGAACATTTTCGTAAAAGTCTGGGTTCGGGTTCGGTGTTCGGCGCTTTCTTGGCGCTTTTTGAAAGGCTGCAAAGCAGCCAATCAACAAGCATCATACTACTTGCCCCAAGAGGCCATCACAGCCTTGCCTACTATTGGCATGGCTGTGATTGGCCAGTGCAGCATGTGACCCAGCCTCTATATAAGCTTGGGTCACGTAGCGCTGCACGTCACTCTGCTGATACAAGTGTAGGGAGAGGTTGCAGCTGCGATGTTAGGGCGAGATTAGGCAGTGATTAACTCCTTCAAAAGACTTCATTCAGTGATCGATCTACAGCTCTGGATCATTGAACTGCTGCTATTCAATTGCTCAGTGTTTTTAGGGTGCCCAGAGCGTTTTTCTGTCACTTTTTTCTGGGGTGATCAGCGGCCATTTTGTGGCTTGCTTGTGATCCAGCACAAGCTGCCACCAAGTACATTTAACCATCAATAGTGTGGTTATTTTTTGCTATATCCTACATCAGGGTCAAGCTTTCATCAAGTGCATTTAACCATCAATAGTGTGGTTATTTTTTGGCCATATACTACATCAGGGGCTAGCTGACCTTGTCACCCAAGTGCATTTAACCATCAATAGTGTGGTTATATTTTGCTATATCCTACATCAGGGTCAAGCTTTCATCAAGTGCATTTAACCATCAATAGTGTGGTTATTTTTTGGCCATATACTACATCAGGGGCAAGTTGAGCCTGTCACAAAGTGCATTTAACCATCAATAGTGTGGTTATTTTTTGGCCATATACTACATCAGGTGCAAGTTGAGCCTGTCACCCAGTGCCTAAAAAATAGGCCTCACATTTATATTAATCCAAATCTGTCATTACTGCTTTAGCTGGTCAAGTTATTTTTAGTGACCGTTAAAGCACAGTTTTTGTTCTGGGTTGAAAAACAATTCCCAAATTTGCAATTCTCAAAATTAGTGGTTTCTGCTGTATCAGGCCTACTTTAAATCTATCCCTAAAAGGGTATATTAGATTCAAGGTGCTGATAGGGAAATTCTCAAGAACTTCACACACACGCTACAGTGCAGATCCAAGTCTAATTCTGTGATTAAACGTATACCTGTCACCCAGCGCCTAAATAATAGGCCTCAAATTTATATTCAGCTAAATCTGTCATTACTGGTGTGCGTGTATTAGTGTAATACGGTACCTAAATAGATAGCCAGATAGACTTAGTGTTAGGTGTCTGTAAAAAAAGGCCTGAATTTGAATTCAATACATTGGCCCGAATAATATTTTTCTTATTGTGGTAAACGGTAACAATGAGGAAAACATCTAGTAAGGGACGCGGACGCGGACATGGTCGTGGTGGTGTTAGTGGACCCTCTGGTGCTGGGAGAGGACGTGGCCGTTCTGCCACAGCCACACGTCCTAGTGTACCAACTACCTCAGGTCCCAGTAGCCGCCAGAATTTACAGCCATATTTGGTGGGGCCCAATGCCGTTCTAAGGATGGTAAGGCCTGAGCAGGTACAGGCATTAGTCAATTGGGTGGCCGACAGTGCATCCAGCACGTTCACATTATCTCCCACCCAGTCTTCTGCAGAAAGCGCACAGATGGCGCATGAAAACCAAGCCCATCAGTCTGTCACATCACCCCCATGCATATCAGGGAAACTGTCTGAGCCTCAAGTTATGCAGCAGTCTCTTATGCTGTTTGAAGACTCTGCTGGCAGGGTTTCCCAAGGGCATCCACCTAGCCCTTCCCCAGCGGTGGAAGAGATAGAATGCACTAACGCACAACCACTTACGTTTCCTGATGATGAGGACATGGGAATACCACCTCAGCACGTCTCTGATGATGACGAAACACAGGTGCCAACTGCTGCGTCTTTCTGCAGTGTGCAGACTGAACAGGAGGTCAGGGATCAAGACTGGGTGGAAGACGATTCAGGGGACGATGAGGTCCTAGACCCCACATGGAATGAAGGTCGTGCCACTGACTTTCACAGTTCGGAGGAAGAGGCAGTGGTGAGACCGAGCCAACAGCGTAGCAAAAGACAAAGAGGGAGCAGTGGGCAAAAGCAGAACACCCGCCGCCAAGAGACTCCGCCTGCTACTAACCGCCGCCATCTGGGACCGAGCACCCCAAAGGCAGCTTCAAGGAGTTCCCTGGCATGGCACTTCTTCAAACAATGTGCTGACGACAAGACCCGAGTGGTTTGCACGCTGTGCCATCAGAGCCTGAAGCGAGGCATTAACGTTCTGAACCTTAGCACAACCTGCATGACCAGGCACCTGCATGCAAAGCATGAACTGCAGTGGAGTAAACACCTTAAAAACAAGGAAGTCACTCAGGCTCCCCCTGCTACCTCTTCTGCTGCTGCCGCCGCCTCGGCCTCTTCTGCTGCTGCCGCCGCCTCGGCCTCTTCCTCCGGAGAAACGTTGGCACCTGCCGCCCAGCAAACATGGGATGTACCACCAACACCACCACCTGCGTCACCAAGCATCTCAACCATGTCACACGGCAGCGTTCAGCTCTCCATCTCACAAACATTTGAGAGAAAGCGTAAATTCCCACCTAGCCACCCTCGATCTCTGGCCCTGAATGCCAGCATTTCTAAACTACTGGCCTATGAAATGCTGTCATTTAGGCTGGTGGACACAGACAGCTTCAAACAGCTCATGTCGCTTGCTGTCCCACAGTATGTTGTTCCCAGCCGTCACTACTTCTCCAAGAGAGCCGTGCCTTCCCTGCACAACCAAGTATCCGATAAAATCAAGTGTGCACTGCGCAACGCCATCTGTGGCAAGGTCCACCTAACCACAGATACGTGGACCAGTAAGCACGGCCAGGGACGCTATATCTCCCTAACTGCACACTGGGTAAATGTAGTGGCGGCTGGGCCCCAGGCGGAGAGCTGTTTGGCGCACGTCCTTCTGCCGCCAAGGATTGCAGGGCAACATTCTTTGCCTCCTGTCTCCTCCTCCTCCTACTCAGCTTCCTCCTCCTCTTCTTCCACCTGCTCATCCAGTCAGCCACACACCTTCACCACCAACTTCAGCACAGCCCGGGGTAAACGTCAGCAGGCCGTTCTGAAACTCATATGTTTGGGGGACAGGCCCCACACCGCGCAGGAGTTGTGGCGGGGTATAGAACAACAGACCGACGAGTGGTTGCTGCCGGTGAGCCTCAAGCCTGGCCTGGTGGTGTGCGATAATGGGCGAAATCTCGTTGCAGCTCTGGGACTAGCCGGTTTGACGCACATCCCTTGCCTGGCGCATGTGCTGAATTTGGTGGTGCAGAAGTTCATTCACAACTACCCCGACATGTCAGAGCTGCTGCATAAAGTGCGGGCCGTCTGTTCGCGCTTCCAGCATTCCCATCCTGCCGCTGCTCGCCTGTCTGCGCTACAGCGTAACTTCGGCCTTCCCGCTCACCGCCTCATATGCGACGTGCCCACCAGGTGGACAAGCTGACGTTCATAAAAAATGAACCAGGCATGGATCCCACAGGACCTGTCCATCCCTTGTGCAGATTAGACATTAACTACCTCCCCTTAACAATATATTATTGTACTCCAGGGCACTTCCTCATTCAATCCTATTTTTATTTTCATTTTACCATTATATTGCGGGGCAACCCAAAGTTGAATGAACCTCTCCTCTGTCTGGGTGCCGGGGCCTAAAAATATCTGACAGTGGCCTGTTCCAGTGGTGGGTGACGTGAAGCCTGATTCTCTGTTATGACATGAAGACTGATTCTCTGCTGACATGAAGCCTGAATCTCTGTTATGGGACCTCTCTCTTCTGCCTGGGCGCCTGGGCCAAAAATATGTGACAGTGGCCTGTTCCAGTGGTGGGTGACGTGAAGCCTGATTCTCTGCTATGACATGAAGACTGATTCTCTGCTGACATGAAGCCTGAATCTCTGTTATGGGACCTCTCTCCTCTGTCTGGGCCTAAATATGTGACAGTGGCCTGTTCCAGTGGTGGGTGACGTGAAGCCTGATTCTCTGCTATGACATGAAGACTGATTCTCTGCTGACATGAAGCCTGAATCTCTGTTATGGGACCTCTCTCCTCTGCCTGGGTGCCTGGGCCTAAATATGTGACAGTGGCCTGTTCCAGTGATGGGTGACATGAAGCCTGATTCTCTGCTATGATATGAAGACTGATTCTCTGCTGACATGAAGCCTGAATCTCTGTAATGGGACCTCTCTCCTCTGCCTGGTTGCCTGGGCCTAAATATGTGACAGTGGCCTGTTCCAGTGGTGGGTGACGTGAAGCCTGATTCTCTGCTATGACATGAAGACTGATTCTCTGCTGACATGAAGCCTGAATCTCTGTTATGGGACCTCTCTCCTCTGCCTGGGTGCCTGGGCCTAAATATGTGACAGTGGCCTGTTCCAGTGATGGGTGACATGAAGCCTGATTCTCTGCTATGACATGAAGACTGATTCTCTGCTGACATGAAGCCTGAATCTCTGTTATGGGACCTCTCTCCTCTGCCTGGTTGCCTGGGCCTAAATATGTGACAGTGGCCTGTTCCAGTGGTGGGTGACGTGAAGCCTGATTCTCTGCTATGACATGAAGACTGATTCTCTGCTGACATGAAGCCTGAATCTCTGTTATGGGACCTCTCTCCTCTGCCTGGTTGCCTGGGCCTAAATATGTGACAGTGGCCTGTTCCAGTGGTGGGTGACGTGAAGCCTGATTCTCTGCTATGACATGAAGACTGATTCTCTGCTGACATGAAGCCTGAATCTCTGTTATGGGACCTCTCTCCTCTGCCTGGGTGCCTGGGCCTAAATATGTGACAGTGGCCTGTTCCAGTGATGGGTGACATGAAGCCTGATTCTCTGCTATGACATGAAGACTGATTCTCTGCTGACATGAAGCCTGAATCTCTGTTATGGGACCTCTCTCCTCTGCCTGGTTGCCTGGGCCTAAATATGTGACAGTGGCCTGTTCCAGTGGTGGGTGACGTGAAGCCTGATTCTCTGCTATGACATGAAGACTGATTCTCTGCTGACATGAAGCCTGAATCTCTGTTATGGGACCTCTCTCCTCTGCCTGGTTGCCAGGGCCTAAATATGTGACAGTGGCCTGTTCCAGTGGTGGGTGACGTGAAGCCTGATTCTCTGCTATGACATGAAGACTGATTCTCTGCTGACATGAAGCCTGAATCTCTGTTATGGGACCTCTCTCCTCTGCCTGGGTGCCTGGGCCTAAATATGTGACAGTGGCCTGTTCCAGTGGTGGGTGACGTGAAGCCTGATTCTCTGCTATGACATGAAGACTGATTCTCTGCTGACATGAAGCCTGAATCTCTGTTATGGGACCTCTCTCCTCTGCCTGGGTGCAGGGGCCTAAAAATATCTGACAGTGGCCTGTTCCAGTGGTGGGTGACGTGAAGCCTGATTCTCTGCTATGACATGAAGACTGATTCTCTGCTGACATGAAGCCTGAATCTCTGTTATGGGACCTCTCTCCTCTGCCTGGGTGCCTGGGCCTAAATATGTGACAGTGGCCTGTTCCAGTGGTGGGTGACGTGAAGCCTGATTCTCTGCTATGACATGAAGACTGATTCTCTGCTGACATGAAGCCTGAATCTCTGTTATGGGACCTCTCTCTTCTGCCTGGGCCTAAATATGTGACAGTGGCCTGTTCCAGTGGTGGGTGACGTGAAGCCTGATTCTCTGCTATGACATGAAGACTGATTCTCTGCTGACATGAAGCCTGAATCTCTGTTATGGGACCTCTCTCCTCTGCCTGGGTACCTGGGCCTAAATATGTGACAGTGGCCTGTTCCAGTGGTGGCTGACGTGAAGCCTGATTCTCTGCTATGACATGAAGACTGATTCTCTGCTGACATGAAGCCAGATTCTCTGTTACGGGACCTCTCTCCTCTGCCTGGGTGCCTGGGCCTAAATATCTGACAATGGACTGTTCCAGTGTTGGGTGACGTAAAGCATGATTCTCTGCTAGGACATGCAGACTGATTCTCTGCTGATATGAAGCCAGATTCTCTGTTACGGGACCTCTCTCCTCTGCCTGGGTGCCTGGGCCTAAATATCTGACAATGGACTGTTCCAGTGTTGGGTGACGTAAAGCCTTATTCTCTGCTATGACATGCAGACTGATTCTCTGCTGACATGAAGCCAGATTCTCTGTTACGGGACCTCTCTCCTCTGCCTGGGTGCCTGGGCCTAAATATGTGACAATGGACTGTTCCAGTGTTGGGTGATGTAAAGCATGATTCTCTGCTAGGACATGCAGACTGATTCTCTGCTGACATGAAGCCAGTTTCTCTGTTATGGGACCTCTCTCCTCTGCCTGGGTGCCTGGGCCTAAATATCTGACAATGGACTGTTCCAGTGTTGGGTGACGTAAAGCCTGATCCTCTGCTATGACATGCAGACTGATTCTCTGCTGACATGAAGCCTGAATCTCTGTTATGGGACCTCTCTCCTCTGCATGGTTGCCTGGGCCTAAATATGTGACAGTGGCCTGTTCCAGTGGTGGGTGACGTGAAGCCTGATTCTCTGCTATGACATGAAGACTGATTCTCTGCTGACATGAAGCCTGAATCTCTGTTATGGGACCTCTCTCTTCTGCCTGGGTGCCTGGGCCTAAATATGTGACAGTGGCCTGTTCCAGTGGTGGGTGACGTGAAGCCTGATTCTCTGCTATGACATGAAGACTGATTCTCTGCTGACATGAAGCCTGAATCTCTGTTATGGGACCTCTCTCCTCTGCCTGGGTGACTGGGCCTAAATATGTGACAGTGGCCTGTTCCAGTGGTGGGTGACGTGAAGCCTGATTCTCTGCTATGACATGAAGACTGATTCTCTGCTGACATGAAGCCTGAATCTCTGTTATGGGACCTCTCTCCTCTGCCTGGGTGCCTGGGCCTAAATATGTGACAGTGGCCTGTTCCAGTGGTGGGTGACGTGAAGCCTGATTCTCTGCTATGACATGACACTGATTCTCTGCTGACATGAAGCCTGAATCTCTGTTATGGGACCTCTCTCTTCTGCCTGGGCCTAAATATGTGACAGTGGCCTGTTCCAGTGGTGGGTGACGTGAAGCCTGATTCTCTGCTATGACATGAAGACTGATTCTCTGCTGACATGAAGCCTGAATCTCTGTTATGGGACCTCTCTCCTCTGCCTGGGTGCCTGTGCCTAAATATGTGACAGTGGCCTGTTCCAGTGGTGGCTGACGTGAAGCCTGATTCTCTGCTATGACATGAAGACTGATTCTCTGCTGACATGAAGCCTGAATCTCTGTTATGGGACCTCTCTCCTCTGCCTGGGTACCTGGGCCTAAATATGTGACAGTGGCCTGTTCCAGTGGTGGGTGACGTGAAGCCTGATTCTCTGCTATGACATGAAGACTGATTCTCTGCTGACATGAAGCCAGATTCTCTGTTACGGGACCTCTCTCCTCTGCCTGGGTGCCTGGGCCTAAATATCTGACAATGGACTGTTCCAGTGTTGGGTGACGTAAAGCATGATTCTCTGCTAGGACATGCAGACTGATTCTCTGCTGATATGAAGCCAGATTCTCTGTTACGGGACCTCTCTCCTCTGCCTGGGTGCCTGGGCCTAAATATCTGACAATGGACTGTTCCAGTGTTGGGTGACGTAAAGCCTTATTCTCTGCTATGACATGCAGACTGATTCTCTGCTGACATGAAGCCAGATTCTCTGTTACGGGACCTCTCTCCTCTGCCTGGGTGCCTGGGCCTAAATATGTGACAATGGACTGTTCCAGTGTTGGGTGACGTAAAGCATGATTCTCTGCTAGGACATGCAGACTGATTCTCTGCTGACATGAAGCCAGTTTCTCTGTTATGGGACCTCTCTCCTCTGCCTGGGTGCCTGGGCCTAAATATCTGACAATGGACTGTTCCAGTGTTGGGTGACGTAAAGCCTGATCCTCTGCTATGACATGCAGACTGATTCTCTGCTGACATGAAGCCTGAATCTCTGTTATGGGACCTCTCTCCTCTGCCTGGTTGCCTGGGCCTAAATATGTGACAGTGGCCTGTTCCAGTGGTAAGTGACGTGAAGCCTGATTCTCTGCTATGACATGAAGACTGATTCTCTGCTGACATGAAGCCTGAATCTCTGTTATGGGACCTCTCTCTTCTGCCTGGGTGCCTGGGCCTAAATATGTGACAGTGGCCTGTTCCAGTGGTGGGTGACGTGAAGCCTGATTCTCTGCTATGACATGAAGACTGATTCTCTGCTGACATGAAGCCTGAATCTCTGTTATGGGACCTCTCTCCTCTGCCTGGGTGACTGGGCCTAAATATGTGACAGTGGCCTGTTCCAGTGGTGGGTGACGTGAAGCCTGATTCTCTGCTATGACATGAAGACTGATTCTCTGCTGACATGAAGCCTGAATCTCTGTTATGGGACCTCTCTCCTCTGCCTGGGTACCTGGGCCTAAATATGTGACAGTGGCCTGTTCCAGTGGTGGGTGACGTGAAGCCTGATTCTCTGCTATGACATGAAGACAGATTCTCTGCTGACATGAAGCCAGATTCTCTGTTACGGGACCTCTCTCCTCTGCCTGGGTGCCTGGGCCTAAATATCTGACAATCGACTGTTCCAGTGTTGGGTGACGTAAAGCATGATTCTCTGCTAGGACATGCAGACTGATTCTCTGCTGACATGAAGCCAGATTCTCTGTTACGGGACCTCTCTCCTCTGCCTGGGTGCCTGGGCCTAAATATCTGACAATGGACTGTTCCAGTGTTGGGTGACGTAAAGCCTTATTCTCTGCTATGACATGCAGACTGATTCTCTGCTGACATGAAGCCAGATTCTCTGTTACGGGACCTCTCTCTTCTGCCTGGGTGCCTGGGCCTAAATATGTGACAATGGACTGTTCCAGTGTTGGGTGACGTAAAGCATGATTCTCTGCTAGGACATGCAGACTGATTCTCTGCTGACATGAAGCCAGATTCTCTGTTACGGGACCTCTCTCCTCTGCCTGGGTGCCTGGGCCTAAATATCTGACAATGGACTGTTCCAATGTTGGGTGATGTAAAGCCTGTTCCTCTGCTATGACATGCAGACTGATTCTCTGCTGACATGAAGCCTGAATCTCTGTTATGGGACCTCTCTCCTCTGCCTGGTTGCCTGGGCCTAAATATGTGACAGTGGCCTGTTCCAGTGGTGGGTGACGTGAAGCCTGATTCTCTGCTATGACATGAAGACTGATTTTCTGCTGACATGAAGCCAGATTCTCTGTTACGGGACCTCTCTCCTCTGCCTGGGTGCCTGGGCCTAAATATCTGACAATGGACTGTTCCAGTGGTGGGTGACGTGAAGCCTGATTCTCTGCTATGACATCAAGACTGATTCTCTGCTGACATGAAGCCTGAATCTCTGTTATGGGACCTCTCTCCTCTGCCTGGGTACCTGGGCCTAAATATGTGACAGTGGCCTGTTCCAGTGGTGGGTGACGTGAAGCCTGATTCTCTGCTATGACATGAAGACTGATTCTCTGCTGACATGAAGCCAGATTCTCTGTTACGGGACCTCTCTCCTCTGCCTGGGTGCCTGGGCCTAAATATTTGACAATCGACTGTTCCAGTGTTGGGTGACGTAAAGCATGATTCTCTGCTAGGACATGCAGACTGATTCTCTGCTGACATGAAGCCAGATTCTCTGTTACGGGACCTCTCTCCTCTGCCTGGGTGCCTGGGCCTAAATATCTGACAATGGACTGTTCCAGTGTTGGGTGACGTAAAGCCTTATTCTCTGCTATGACATGCAGACTGATTCTCTGCTGACATGAAGCCAGATTCTCTGTTACGGGACCTCTCTCCTCTGCCTGGGTGCCTGGGCCTAAATATGTGACAATGGACTGTTCCAGTGTTGGGTGACGTAAAGCATGATTCTCTGCTAGGACATGCAGACTGATTCTCTGCTGACATGACGCCAGATTCTCTGTTACGGGACCTCTCTCCTCTGCCTGGGTGCCTGGGCCTAAATATCTGACAATGGACTGTTCCAGTGTTGGGTGACGTAAAGCCTGATCCTCTGCTATGACATGCAGACTGATTCTCTGCTGACATGAAGCCTGAATCTCTGTTATGGGACCTCTCTCCTCTTCCTGGTTGCCTGGGCCTAAATATGTGACAGTGGCCTGTTCCAGTGGTGGGTGACGTGAAGCCTGATTCTCTGCTATGACATGAAGACTGATTCTCTGCTGATATGAATCCTGAATCTCTGTTATGGGACCTCTCTCCTCTGCCTGGGTGCCTGGGCCTAAATATGTGACAGTGGCCTGTTCCAGTAGTGGGTGACGTGGAGCCTGATTCTCTGCTATGACATGAAGACTGATTCTCTGCTGACATGAAGCCTGAATCTCTGTTATGGGACCTCTCTCCTCTGCCTGGGTACCTGGGCCTAAATATGTGACAGTGGTTCCAGTGGTGGGTGACGTGAAGCCTGATTCTCTGCTATGACATGAAGACTGATTCTCTGCTGACATGAAGCCTGAATCTCTGTTATGGGACCTCTCTCCTCTGCCTGGTTGCCAGGGCCTAAATATGTGACAGTGGCCTGTTCCAGTGGTGGGTGACGTGAAGCCTGATTCTCTGCTATGACATGAAGCCTGATTCTCTGCTATGACATGAAGACTGATTCTCTGCTGACATGAAGCCTGAATCTCTGTTATGGGACCTCTCTTCTCTGCCTGGGTGCCGGGGCCTAAATATGTGACAATGGACTGTTCCAGTGTTGGGTGACGTAAAGCATGATTCTCTGCTAGGACATGCAGACTGATTCTCTGCTGACATGAAGCCAGATTCTATGTTACGGGACCTCTCTCCTCTGCCTGGGCCTAAATATCTGACAATGGACTGTTCCAGTGTTGGGTGACGTAAAGCATGATTCTCTGCTAGGACATGCAGACTGATTCTCTGCTGACATGAAGCCAGATTCTCTGTTACGGGACCTCTCTCCTCTGCCTGGGCCTAAATATCTGACAATGGATTGTTCCAGTGTTGGGTGACGTAAAGCATGATTCTCTGCTAGGACATGCAGACTGATTCTCTGCTGACATGAAGCCAGATTCTCTGTTACGGGACCTCTCTCCTCTGCCTGGGCCTAAATATCTGACAATGGACTGTTCCAGTGTTGGGTGACGTAAAGCATGATTCTCTGCTAGGACATGCAGACTGATTCTCTGCTGACATGAAGCCAGATTCTCTGTTACGGGACCTCTCTCCTCTGCCTGGGTGCCTGGGCCTAAATATCTGACAATGGACTGTTCCAGTGTTAGGTGACGTAAAGCCTTATTCTCTGCTATGACATGCAGACTGATTCTCTGCTGACATGAAGCCAGATTCTCTGTTACGGGACCTCTCTCTTCTGCCTGGGTGCCTGGGCCTAAATATGTGACAATGGACTGTTCCAGTGTTGGGTGACGTAAAGCATGATTCTCTGCTAGGACATGCAGACTGATTCTCTGCTGACATGAAGCCAGATTCTCTGTTACGGGACCTCTCTCCTCTGCCTGGGTGCCTGGGCCTAAATATCTGACAATGGACTGTTCCAATGTTGGGTGACGTAAAGCCTGTTCCTCTGCTATGACATGCAGACTGATTTTTTGCTGACATGAAGCCTGAATCTCTGTTATGGGACCTCTCTCCTCTGCCTGGTTGCCTGGGCCTAAATATGTGACAGTGGCCTGTTCCAGTGGTGGGTGACGTGAAGCCTGATTCTCTGCTATGACATGAAGACTGATTTTCTGCTGACATGAAGCCAGATTCTCTGTTACGGGACCTCTCTCCTCTGCCTGGGTGCCTGGGCCTAAATATCTGACAATGGACTGTTCCAGTGGTGGGTGACGTGAAGCCTGATTCTCTGCTATGACATGAAGACTGATTCTCTGCTGACATGAAGCCTGAATCTCTGTTATGGGACCTCTCTCCTCTGCCTGGGTACCTGGGCCTAAATATGTGACAGTGGCCTGTTCCAGTGGTGGGTGACGTGAAGCCTGATTCTCTGCTATGACATGAAGACTGATTCTCTGCTGACATGAAGCCAGATTCTCTGTTACGGGACCTCTCTCCTCTGCCTGGGTGCCTGGGCCTAAATATCTGACAATCGACTGTTCCAGTGTTGGGTGACGTAAAGCATGATTCTCTGCTAGGACATGCAGACTGATTCTCTGCTGACATGAAGCTAGATTCTCTGTTACGGGACCTCTCTCCTCTGCCTGGGTGCCTGGGCCTAAATATCTGACAATGGACTGTTCCAGTGTTGGGTGACGTAAAGCCTTATTCTCTGCTATGACATGCAGACTGATTCTCTGCTGACATGAAGCCAGATTCTCTGTTACGGGACCTCTCTCCTCTGCCTGGGTGCCTGGGCCTAAATATGTGACAATGGACTGTTCCAGTGTTGGGTGACGTAAAGCATGATTCTCTGCTAGGACATGCAGACTGATTCTCTGCTGACATGACGCCAGATTCTCTGTTACGGGACCTCTCTCCTCTGCCTGGGTGCCTGGGCCTAAATATCTGACAATGGACTGTTCCAGTGTTGGGTGACGTAAAGCCTGATCCTCTGCTATGACATGCAGACTGATTCTCTGCTGACATGAAGCCTGAATCTCTGTTATGGGACCTCTCTCCTCTTCCTGGTTGCCTGGGCCTAAATATGTGACAGTGGCCTGTTCCAGTGGTGGGTGACGTGAAGCCTGATTCTCTGCTATGACATGAAGACTGATTCTCTGCTGATATGAATCCTGAATCTCTGTTATGGGACCTCTCTCCTCTGCCTGGGTGCCTGGGCCTAATATGTGACAGTGGCCTGTTCCAGTAGTGGGTGACGTGAAGCCTGATTCTCTGCTATGACATGAAGACTGATTCTCTGCTGACATGAAGCCTGAATCTCTGTTATGGGACCTCTCTCCTCTGCCTGGGTACCTGGGCCTAAATATGTGACAGTGGTTCCAGTGGTGGGTGACGTGAAGCCTGATTCTCTGCTATGACATGAAGACTGATTCTCTGCTGACATGAAGCCTGAATCTCTGTTATGGGACCTCTCTCCTCTGCCTGGTTGCCAGGGCCTAAATATGTGACAGTGGCCTGTTCCAGTGGTGGGTGACGTGAAGCCTGATTCTCTGCTATGACATGAAGCCTGATTCTCTGCTATGACATGAAGACTGATTCTCTGCTGACATGAAGCCTGAATCTCTGTTATGGGACCTCTCTCCTCTGCCTGGGTGCCGGGGCCTAAATATGTGACAATGGACTGTTCCAGTGTTGGGTGACGTAAAGCATGATTCTCTGCTAGGACATGCAGACTGATTCTCTGCTGACATGAAGCCAGATTCTATGTTACGGGACCTCTCTCCTCTGCTGGGCCTAAATATCTGACAATGGACTGTTCCAGTGTTGGGTGACGTAAAGCATGATTCTCTGCTAGGACATGCAGACTGATTCTCTGCTGACATGAAGCCAGATTCTCTGTTACGGGACCTCTCTCCTCTGCCTGGGTGCCTGGGCCTAAATATCTGACAATGGACTGTTCCAGTGTTGGGTGACGTAAAGCATGATTCTCTGCTAGGACATGCAGACTGATTCTCTGCTGACATGAAGCCACATTCTCTGTTACGGGACCTTTCTCCTCTGCCTGGGTGCCTGGGCCTAAATATCTGACATGGACCTGTTCCAGTGTTGGGTGACGTAAAGCATGATTCTCTGCTATGACATGCAGACTGATTCTCTGCTGACATGAATCCAAATTCTCTGTTATGGGACCTCTCTCCTCTGCCTGGGTGCCTGGGCCTAAATATCTGACAATGGACTGTTCCAGTGTTGGGTGACGTAAAGCCTGATTCTCTGTGCTGACATGCAGACTGATTCTCTGCTGACATGAAGCCAGATTCTCTGTTACGGGACCTCTCTCCTCTGCCTGGGTGCCGGGGCCTAAATATATGACAATGGACTGTTACAGTGGTGGGTGACGTGAAGCCAGATTCTCTGCTATGGCATGAAGAGACTGATTCTCTGCTGACGTGAAGCCAGATTCTCTGCTATGGGACCTCTCTCCAATTGATATTGGTTAATTTTTATTTATTTTATTTTTATTTTAATTTATTTCCCTATCCACATTTGTTTGCAGGGGATTTACCTACATGTTGCTGCCTTTTGTAGCCCACTAGCTCTTTCCTGGGCTGTTTTACAACCTTTTTAGTGCCGAAAAGTTCAGGTCCTCATTGACTTCAATGGGGTTCGGGTTCGGGACGAAGTTCGGGTCGGGTTCGGATCCGAACTTCTCGAACCCGAACATCCAGGTGTTCGCTCAACTCTAATTGTAAGCTCTTATGAACAGGGCCCTCATTCATCTTGCTTTAATTGTTGACTTGTCTGTTTATGTTATTTATACAGTGGGGGAAATAATTATTTGACCCCTCACTGATTTTGTAAGTTTGTCCAATGACAAAGAAATGAAAAGTCTCAGAACAGTATCATTTCAATGGTAGGTTTATTGTAACAGTGGCAGATAGCACATCAAAAGGAAAATCGAAAAATTAACTTTAAATAAAAGATAGCAACTGATTTGCATTTCATTGAGTGAAATAAGTATTTGAACCCCTACCAACCATTAAGAGTTCTGGCTCCCACAGAGTGGTTAGACACTTCTACTCAATTAGTCACCCTCATTAAGGACACCTGACTTAACTAGTCACCTGTATAAAAGACACCTGTCCACAGAATCAATCAATCAAGCAGACTCCAAACTCTCCAACATGGGAAAGACCAAAGAGCTGTCCAAGGATGTCAGAGACAAAATTGTAGACCTGCACAAGGCTGGAATGGGCTACAAAACCATTAGCAAGAAGCTGGGAGAGAAGGTGACAACTGTTGGTGCGATTGTTCGAAAATGGAAGGAGCACAAAATGACCATCAATCGACCTCGCTCTGGGGCTCCACGCAAGATCTCACCTCGTGGGGTGTCAATGGTTCTGAGAAAGGTGAAAAAGCATCCTAGAACTACACGGGAGGAGTTAGTTAATGACCTCAAATTAGCAGGGACCACAGTCACCAAGAAAACCATTGGAAACACATTACACCGCAATGGATTAAAATCCTGCAGGGCTCGCAAGGTCCCCCTGCTCAGGAAGGCACATGTGCAGGCCCGTCTGAAGTTTGCCAATGAACACCTGAATGATTCAGAGAGTGACTGGGAGAAGGTGCTGTGGTCTGATGAGACCAAAATAGAGCTCTTTGGCATTAACTCAACTCGCTGTGTTTGGAGGAAGAAAAATGCTGCCTATGACCCCCAAAACACCGTCCCCACCGTCAAGCATGGGGGTGGAAACATTTTGCTTTGGGGGTGTTTTTCTGCTAAGGGCACAGGACAACTTATTCGCATAAACGGGAAAATGGACGGAGCCATGTATCGTGAAATCCTGAGCGACAACCTCCTTCCCTCTGCCAGGAAACTGAAAATGGGTCGTGGATGGGTGTTCCAGCACGACAATGACCCAAAACATACAGCAAAGGCAACAAAGGAGTGGCTCAAGAAGAAGCACATTAAGGTCATGGAGTGGCCTAGTCAGTCTCCGGACCTTAATCCAATCGAAAACCTATGGAGGGAGCTCAAGCTCAGAGTTGCACAGAGACAGCCTCGAAACCTTAGGGATTTAGAGATGATCTGCAAAGAGGAGTGGACCAACATTCCTCCTAAAATGTGCGCAAACTTGGTCATCAATTACAAGAAACGTTTGACCTCTGTGCTTGCAAACAAGGGTTTTTCCACCAAGAATTAGGTCTTTTTTTGTTAGAGGGTTCAAATACTTATTTCATTCAATGAAATGCAAATCAGTTGCTATCTTTTATTTAAAGTTATTTTTTCGATTTTCCTTTTGATGTGCTATCTGCCACTGTTACAATAAACCTACCATTGAAATGATACTGTTCTGAGACTTTTCATTTCTTTGTCATTGGACAAACTTACAAAATCAGTGAGGGGTCAAATAATTATTTCCCCCACTGTAACTGTGTTTCTATATGAACCCCCTGATTGTAAAGCGCTGTGAAACACCTTGGAGCTATATAAATAAAGACTATTATTATATGACTTCATAAAATTTGTTGGTCAGCTCATTTATACAATCTTTTAAAGGACAACTAAACCCTAAAAACAAAGTAAACTTTGTCTAAAGGTTGTTATGTATAGGCATCTGCAAACTGCTACACAAAGCAGTTTTTACAGATTTCCTGCAGTCAAATAAATGCCTCTTCATTTCAGCCCCTCCATCTTTGGCTAGGGACTGAAGTTCAGGAAAAGGAGCGTGTCTTAACCCTTTAAGGACCCTTTCCGTACATGTATGTCACAGATGGATGTGACTTGAGGACCAGCAAAGTACGTGTACGGCGGGCTGATTTGGCACGTGCAGGAGCTACGCCCACCTGATCAGCGGCACAGACCCGGCAGTCACTGACAGCTGGGTCCTGACCGTGGCATGCAGAGGTTTTGCGGAGGGTACGGGTGCCCTCCACATCTCCATCGGGTCCCTACGCTGCAGTGGCGGGACCCGATGGCAGAGGAGGCAAGCCCGATGCCTTCCATAGGAAGCCTGTGAGATCCAGCCCTTAGGCTGGGTCTCACAGGCAGGCTGTTAGCATAAAAGCTGACAGCCAATGCATTACAATACAGGTTGTATTGTAATGCATTAAGACGGGATCCGACCCCAGAAGTTGAAGTCCCATAGTGGGACAAAAATAAAAAGGAAAAAAGTGTTTTTTATAATAAAAAATAATAAAGTTTCAAGTAAAAAAATTGTGAAAAAAACTGAAAAAAAAAGATAAACAGACATATTGGGTATTGCCGCATCCATAACGACCAGTGTTTTTTTGTTTAAAATATGTTTTGTATTAAAATAAAAATAAAAAAGTAGACATATTAAAGGGGTATTTCAATCTCAGACAATGGGGGCATATTGCTAGGATATGCCCCATTGTCTGATAGGTGCGGGTCCCACTGCTGGGACCCGCACTGCAACGAGAATGAAGCGGGATTTCCTGGGGTCCGTCTACCACCAAGCGCTGCTCCCATAGAAGTGAATAGGAGCGCACCGCGCATGCGCGGCCCATGCTCAAATTCATTTCTATGGGGCAGACGGCAATACTCGGCTATTTTCGGCGGCCCCATAGAAATTAATGGAGAGCGGCTGCGCATGCGTTCTCATTGTAGGTGCAGGTCCCACACCTATCAGACAATGCTAGCGATATGCCCCCATTGTCTGAGATGGGAAAATCCCTTTAAGTATCGCCGTGTCCGTAACAACCAGGTCTATTAAAATATCACATGAACATAAAATATCCCTCAGGTGAACACCATAAAAAAAATATATATATAAAAACGGTGTCAAAAAAGCTATTTTTTGTCACCTTACATCACAAAAAGTGTAATACCAAGCAATCAAACCATCATCTTATCCCGCAAAAATTGAGATCCTACCTAAGCCAATCGCCCAAAAAATAAAAAAGCTACGGCACTCAGAATATGGAGACACTAAAACATGATTTTTTGTTTAAAAAATGCACTTATTGTGTAAAACTTAAATAAATAAAAAAGTATACATACAGTCCTGATCAAAAGTTTAAGACCACTTAAAAAATTGCAAAAAATCATATTTTATATTGTTAGATCTTAACAAGGTTCCAAGTAGAGCTTCAACATGCAACAAGAAGAAATGAGAGTGAGACAAAACATTTTTTGAGCATTAAATTAATTGAAAATAACGATTAAACTGAAACAGGCTGTTTTTCAGCTGATCAAAATTTTAGGACCACATGCCTTTAAAAGGCCAAATCTGTGCAAAGATGTGGATTCATTGTCATTTTCTGTCAGGTAGTCACACGTTGTGATGGCAAAGGCAAAAAAACTCTCCCTTTTTGAACGTGGTCGGGTTGTTGAACTGCATAAGGCTACTTTCACACTAGCGTTCGGAGCGGGTCCGTCTGATGTTTCATCAGACGGATCCGCTCCTATAATGCAGACGTTTGCATCCGTTCAGAACGGATCCGTCTGCATTATAACTTAGAAAAATTTCTAAGTGTGAAAGTAGCCTGAACGGATCCGTCCAGACTTTACATTGAAAGTCAATGGGGGCGGATCCGTTTGAAGATTGAGCCATATAGTGTCATCTTCAAACGGATCCATCCCCATTGACTTACATTGTAAGTCTGGACGGATCCGCTCGCCTCCGCACGGCCAGGCGGACACCCAAACGCTGCAAGCAGCGTTCAGGTGTCCGCTCGCTGAGCGGAGCGGAGGCTGAACGCTGGCAGACTGATGCATTCTCAGCGGATCCGCCTCCACCGAGAATGCATTAGGGCTGGACGGCTGCGTTCGGGGCCGCTTGTGAGCCCCTTCAAACGGAGCTCACGAGCAGACACCCGAACGCAGGTGTGAAAGTAGCCTAAGCAGGGTCTCTCACAGCGCGCCATCACTGCTGAGGTGGGACGCAGTAAGACAGTCATCTGGAATTTCTTAAATGATTTTGAGGGTTATGGAACAAAAAAGTCAAGTGGAAGACCCAAATTAATTTCATCAGCACTGAGCCGGAGGATCCAATTGGCTGTCCGTCAAGACACTGGACGATCCTCGACCCAAATTAAGGCCCTTACTGGTGCTGACTGCAGCCCCATAACCATCAGACGGCATCTGAGACTGAAGGGCTTCAAAAACAAAAAACGTCTTCAAAGACCTCGTCTCTTTGAATGCCACAGAACTGCTCGTTTGGACTTTGCAAGAGGGCACCAAACATGGGACATTCAAAGGTGGAAGAAAGTTTTATTCTCTGATGAGAAAAAATTTAACCTTGATGGTCCTGATGGTTTCCAACGTTACTGGCATGACAAGCCGATCCCACCTGAGATGTTTTCTACGCGCCACAGTGAAGGGGGCGCCATAATGGTCTGGGGCCGTGGCGTACCGCCAATATAGGCAGCGCACGCAGCTGCTATGGGGCCTGTGGCAAGGGGGGGCCCGAAGTGCATGGAAGGCCCCGCCCCTATGTTTGTAGTTATGTATTTATCAATGCTACTGTTATTTGCTCCAGTCTTCTGTCCCGACTCCCAAGTCCCTATCTGGAGCTTGGACGAGCCCCGCTTCCCCTCTGCTCAGGCTCCCCAGCCCGACCCAGCCAGTGACATACTGCAACGCCGCTCATTCTCCTCGGTTTGCTGGGCGCTCGCACTGAACTGGCCAATCAGCATTTAGTGGTACAAAGCTCCTGCTGCTGATTGGCCAGTGTGCGAGTCACAGGCTCAGCAGACAGATCAGAGAAGAACTGTGCAGGCGGGTGGTTGGGCAGGGTGGCAGTCTTGTGTTTACCGCGCTCACCACCTGCCTCATACTGCCACCAGTTCCACTGAGACCCAAATCCAACCAGCCCCCAGCATCGTCGGCTTGCCCCTGGCCTGTTGTGTGCCGCTGCCAGTCTGCCACCAAGGACAGAGTAAGTTGTACACTCACAGCAGTGAGTGACAGACTCTACGTTTAAAAAAGTTCATGGGGGGTGGTGAGGGATGGCTATTGGTGGGAAAAGGGCAGGAGCAGCAAGCAGAGTTCCTGCAGGGTTGGGGGGGAACTGTTCTATAAGGGTTATTATATAGAGGACTCAGGAGGAGTACCCCCCCCCCCCAATGAACTCTGCTGTTAAATTGCTAATTTAGAGTACTGTGTCATGGGGGGATGGTTAGTGGGGGGAAGAGGGCAGCAGAAAGCATGGTTGGGGAATACTATTCTATAAGGCTTATTATTATATAGAGGACTCAGGACAGTGCACCGCCACCCGTAATTTAACCCCTCAGGTCCCACAATTAATAGCAATTTTTTTTATAGATTAATAGTAAAAAAAAAGTGAAAAAAATATAAAATAAAAAACACTGATATATTAAACGTTTAAATCACCCCAATTTTACATATAATAATATATAAACAATAAAAAAAATCATATTAGGTATTGCCGCACCCGAAAATGTCTGCACTGTTAAAATATTTTAAAAAAGAACCTGTACAGTAAACGCCTTAACGAAAGAAAAAAAAAAAAATGGAAAACACGCAAGAGCAGGTGGTGGGATGGGTAGCGGGTGGAATTGGGGGGCCCAATTCAGATTCTTGCTATGGGGCCCAATGATTTCTATGTACGCCCCTGGTCTGGGGTGCTTTTTCGTTCAGTGGAACAATGGAGCTTCAGGAAGTGCAGGGGCGTCAAACGGCCGCTGGCTATGTCCAGGTGTTGCAGAGAGCATTCCTCATGACTGAGGGCCCTCGTCTGTGTGGTAACGAATGGGTTTTTTAACAGGACAACGCTACAGTGCACAATGCCCGCAGGACAAGGGACTTCTTGCAGGAGAATAACATCAGTCTTTTGGCCCATCCTGTGTGTTCCCCTGATCTAAATCCAATTGAGAACCTTTGGGGATGGATGGCAAGGGAAGTTTACAAAAATGGACAACAGTTCCAGACAGTAGATGTGTAGTGTCCCACTACACTGCGTGCAGAATTATTAGGCAAATGAGTATTTTGACCACATCATCCTCTTTATGCATGTTGTCTTACTCCAAGCTGTATAGGCTCGAAAGCCTACTACCAATTAAGCATATTAGGTGATGTGCATCTCTGTAATGAGAAGGGGTGTGGTCTAATGACATCAACACCCTATATTAGGTGTGCATAATTATTAGGCAATTTCCTTTCCTTTGGCAAAATGGGTCAAAAGAAGGACTTGACAGGCTCAGAAAAGTCAAAAATAGTGAGATATCTTGCAGAGGGATGCAGCACTCTTAAAATTGCAAAGCTTCTGAAGCGTGATCATCGAACAATCAAGCATTTCATTCAAAATAGTCAACAGGGTCGCAAGAAGCGTGTGGAAAAACCAAGGCGCAAAATAACTGCCCATGAACTGAGAAAAGTCAAGCGTGCAGCTGCCAAGATGCCACTTGCCACCAGTTTGGCCATATTTCAGAGCTGCAACATCACTGGAGTGCCCAAAAGCACAAGGTGTGCAATACTCAGAGACATGGCCAAGGTAAGAAAGGCTGAAAGACGACCACCACTGAACAAGACACAAGCTGAAACGTCAAGACTGGGCCAAGAAATATCTCAAGACTGATTTTTCTAAGGTTTTATGGACTGATGAAATGAGAGTGAGTCTTGATGGGCCAGATGGATGGGCCCGTGGCTGGATTGGTAAAGGGCAGAGAGCTCCAGTCCGACTCAGACGCCAGCAAGGTGGAGGTGGAGTACTGGTTTAGGCTAATATCATCAAAGATGAGCTTGTGGGGCCTTTTCGGGTTGAGGATGGAGTCAAGCTCAACTCCCAGTCCTACTGCCAGTTTCTGGAAGACACTTTCTTCAAGCAGTGGTACAGGAAGAAGTCTGCATCCTTCAAGAAAAACATGATTTTCATGCAGGACAATGCTCCATCACACGCGTCCAAGTACTCCACAGCGTGGCTGGCAAGAAAGGGTATAAAAGAAGAAAATCTAATGACATGGCCTCCTTGTTCACCTGATCTGAACCCCATTGAGAACCTGTGGTCCATCATCAAATGTGAGATTTACAAGGAGGGAAAACAGTACACCTCTCTGAACAGTGTCTGGGAGGCTGTGGTTGCTGCTGCACGCAATGTTGATGGTGAACAGATCAAAACACTGACAGAATCCATGGATGGCAGGCTTTTGAGTGTCCTTGCAAAGAAAGGTGGCTATATTGGTCACTGATTTGTTTTTGTTTTGTTTTTGAATGTCAGAAATGTATATTTCTGAATGTTGAAATGTTATATTGGTTTCACTGGTAAAAATAAATAATTGAAATGGGTATATATTTGTTTTTTGTTAAGTTGCCTAATAATTATGCACAGTAATAGTCACCTGCACACACAGATATCCCCCTAAAATAGCTAAAACTAAAAACAAACTAAAAACTACTTCCAAAAATATTCAGCTTTGATATTAATGAGTTTTTTGGGTTCATTGAGAACATGGTTGTTGTTCAATAATAAAATTAATCCTCAAAAATACAACTTGCCTAATAATTCTGCACTCCCTGTAGGTAAATGTGGGCACTACACAAGGGTTAATATGATCATTATAATTGATATGATGTGTTATGTGTATTTTCCCTGTGTTATCTGGGTATCAGGCCTGTTAGGGTGTAGTTCCTCCTCCTAGGCACTAGAGGGAGCTAGGGAACCCCTAATATATATAGTTAGGCCCAGACAGGAAAGAGTAGTGTAATCCAGGAGGCTAGTGAGTGCAGACTAGCCAGCCTGAGTATGTTGAACCAGAGTTAGCTCAGAAGATTTGTCACCAGGGGAAGAGTTGCCTCCTGAGAAACCAAGTTCCCATAAGCAGAGCAGAGCCGGGATTCCAGCTAGACAAGTAAGCTGAGGGGCAGAAGGATTTTACCTAAAGCAAGGATATATACCTGAGGAAGTTTGCTACCAAGGATAAAGCCAGCATTAGGGCATACGGGCCTTGGGATAAAGACAGCCAGGAGTTCTGAGGAATAGTGCACAGGATTTCTGAGGAAGAGTGCAGCCTGGTCTGTAAGTGTTGTTTTTACCCTCTGAGTATCTTGCAAAGAACATTGTACCTGCCATTGATGTGAAAGCCTGCTGATTACCTGGAACTTACAAAAGACTGTATAAAGTTAACCGTTTTCCAGTAAAGGAAGTTTTGGTTCACTTATTACCACTATAAATCGGTGTGCCACCGTTACAGGCACTGGCATCACAAACCTTAAAGGGACCTTTCCCTAGGCACATTAAACATCTGCAACATCCAGGGCACCTCACCCATCATCAGGCCTGGTCCCTATAGACAGAGAGTGCCCCAGAGGACTTCTGTGCCAGCCTCTCCATCACTACTGTACGCCTGCCCAGGGTCTTCCTACAAACTGTGAGTAACCCATAGCAACCCTCGTTTGCCTAAGTAACCGTGACCTCACATCGCCATACCCTGCAGGTCTTCGTACTGCAGATGGCCTTCGTGCTGCCATCTTCACCACTTGGAGAAATGTTCCCACTCACCTCATGGAAACGCTTGCATCAAGCATGCCGAAACGAATTTTTGAAGTGATAAACAATAACGGCGGAGCTACTCATTACTGAGTTCATGTTTGGAAGTTGGATTTCTGTTTTGGGGGGGTTTAGTTTTTTTTTGGAGGTGTGGTCCTAAACTTTTGATCAGCTGAAAAACAGCCTGTTTCAGTTTATTCGTTGTTTTCATTAAATTGAATGCTCAAAAAATGTTTAGTCTCACTCCCATTTCTTCTTGTTGCATGTTGAAGCTCTACTTGGAACCTTGTTAAGATCCAGCCATGCTAAATATGATTTTTTGCCATTTTTCAAGTGGTCCTAATTTCTGATCAGGACTGTCGCGTCTGTAACAACCTGCTGTATAGAAATATCACATGACCTAACCCCTCAGATGAACACCGTAAAAAAAAAAAAAAAAAAAAAACTGTGTAAAAATAAAGCCATTTTTTGTCGCCTTATATTACAAAGTCATAAAGTCATATGCACCCTAAAATAGTACCAATCAAAAAGTCATCTCATACCGAAAAAATAATTAGCCCCTACATAAGACAGTCGACCTAAAAATAAAAAAAACTATGACTTCCAGAATATGGAGACACTTAGGGTACTTTCACACTAGCGTTTTTCTTTTCCGGCGATGAGTTCCGTCCTAGGGGCTCAAATCCGGAAAAGATCTGATCAGTTTTATCCTAATGCATTCTGAATGGAGAGTAATCCGTTCAGGATGCATCAGGATGTCTTCAGTTCAGTCTTTTTGACTGATCAGGCTCTTCAGAAAACCGTAGCATGTTGTATTTTTACCTCCGGCCAAAAATCCTGAACACTTTTCCCATTGACTTGCATTAACGCCGGATCCGGCGCCGTGTGTTCAGTCAAACCGGATCCGGCTTTTGCATGTTAAACCTGAAAAATGTTAAAAAAAAGTTAAAGTCCATAAATGGCGGATCCGTTTTTTCGAATGCATTTTTTCATTGTGATCAAAATCCTGATCAGGATTCAAATGTAATCAGTTTTCACACGTTTTTCCAGATCCGGCGGGCAGTTCCAGTGTCGGAATTGAACGCCGGATTTAAACAACGCTATTGTGAAAATAGCCTAAAAAATCTTAAAAAAAAAAAATACTTTATTATGTTAAACTTAAATGATCAACAAAAAAAAGTCATATTTGGTATTATTGCATCCGTAACAACCTGTTCTATAAAAATACCACATGATCTAACCTGTCAGATGAACATTGTAAAAAACAAAAAATAAAAACTGTGCCAAAACAGTTATTTTTTGTTACCTTACCTTAAAAGTGTAATATAGAGCAACCAAAAATCATATGTACCCTAAAATAGTACCAACTAAACTCCCACCTTATCCCGTAGCACTGTGAAAGAGATGGAAATGGCAAAACTGAGCAGCCTATTACAAAAACCTACCCCTGTATGTGTGCAGATATAGTATACAGTACTAGGGCACTAAAACTACATAACGTGTTACCCAGCTTTTCCAGATGTCTAAATCTCAGGTTTTCCTATATAGGCAGAGGGGATTTCTCACTGTATGACATTTCTCACAATATGACATGCATCAGTGTTAAAAAGCTGGTTTACAAGTCTTGTGGATCTGTACACACTGTTGATATAATGTTACCTTTACATTGTGCAAGATAACCCAGCTTTCCCAGGACCCTAAATGACAAATCTGCCTAGCTATGCTACATACGGGGGATTTATTTGCCACTGGGATTCTTATTCAGCTTTTTCGAGGCTTCTTACTAAGTATTCAACAATTCTTTTTTTTTACTTTATTTATTAAAAAGTATAAACATTTATATACAATAGATTATTTATACACTATTTCCCCATTAATCCCCCAAATTAAGAATACTCCATCCAACCCTCCTCCATCCCCTTGCGATGCGTCACCTAGCACCCACCGTAAATGAGACCGGGGCAAATCACAAATGGAGCGTAGAGTGGTAACCTAAATACTCCATCTTCCCCATACATTCCGCCATCTCTTTTCACAATTCCTTTGTTTATATAAAATATTTTCAAATCTCTTAACTTTATTAACCAAATTTAACCATGAATAAACAGTAGGAGTATTAGAAGAGAACCAAACTCGAGAAATTAAAAGTCTGGCCAAAAAGGCTATTTTAATCAATAAGATTTTTTTATGTCTATGGCAGTTGACCTTGCAAAAATCACCCAAAATCCAACATTCTAGTGTATGTGGGATCACTATTTTTAGTTTTTGAAAGATCAGTATTGTATCTCTGTATTTTGTTATTTGTGTACAGGACCAGAACATATGTAAATGATGTGCCCCTAACAAATTACATCTAGGACACTTGGAGCTAGTTCTAAGCCCACATCTGTTGAGCCAGGCTGGTGTAACGTATATTCTATGTAAAATATTAAACTGATATTAAATATTAAACTGAACCATAACGTGATTGAAATTATGAGATACTAACCGAAAATGTGTCATTATATTCCCCCAGTCAGATGGCTGAACCATTGAATTACGTTCCCACACCCTCTGACCGGGGGAAGACAATCCCTTAAATAATATATCTACAAACTATTTAAAAATATTCGAAATTCTTAACTTGTGACCTACATTTCCCAATAACTCATTTAAGGATGTGTCAGTGTTTATCTGTAATAATACTTTCTGGTTTATACTAGTGAGTGCTGAACGAAGTTGTAGATAACTAAACCAAGATAGATCCAATGTGTGTTCTCTTTGTGTAAACTCCCAAAATGGGAGTATTTCTCCATTATTTACTACTTGTGAAAGATATAGAATGTTATTTATTTGCCAAAAAATTTCCCGTGCTAAATCCTCCAACTCAGGTAAAAAATAATTGTGCCATAAAGGTGTCAAATATAATAATCCTTTTATTCCAAACCACGCTCTAACAGTGCCCCATGATTTAGCGAATAGCCTCCTAGTTTTGTTTCCTTATAATACTGTTGGAATCTAATTAGTGATTCAGACTGTAAAAATAAAAAAATATTACGATGGGTAGATCTACTCAATAAATGTCTACAGAAAGGGCTCCTTTCCCAATGTTTTTACAACCAAAGCTTTGAGGCTATAAAGTATCCCTAAAAGAACGGGAGCTTTAATTCTCCTTGTTCAAGCGGTTGATACAGATAATTTATTTTAAGCCTTACCCGCTTTCTTCCCCAACGTAAATCATTTATCACGGTCTGAATTAACTTTAAAAAATTGTCCTCAATCCAAAACAGGGAGTTTCTAAGAGTATAAAGAAATTGAGGTAGTATCACCTGTAACGGTCACGTACACACACACACAGGGGGGAGGATAGTGACCACTGCGCTCCACCCTCACCCCTGGCCCTGCCTACTTGCCTCATGAGTCCTAATGACAGGGGACAACTGCACGGCAGTCAGTAACTTAGTATACGTGCGGGAAGGACAGACAAGACAAATAACGTATAGTGAACTGACCGGGTCAAAACCAAGAGGACAACGCAGTACAGAGGGATAAGCAAAGAAAGGTCAGGAGAAGCCGGGGTCATAAATACCAGGAGAGTCGAGAAGTACCAAAGAAGTCCGCAAAGAATAGTCAGGTGGAAGCCGAGGTCAATATACCAGGAAGGATGGGCAGTACAGGAGGAGCAGGCAAAGGATCGTCAGGGAACAGGATCAGGTAAGTACACAGGCATCCAACAACTGCCAGGAACCTAAATTAACAGGCAAATTGTGGCCAGCAGGCTGCCTGTATTTATAGTGGGGAGTGAGGGTCATGTGACGTGGCCAGCTTCACATGACCGACAGACCGACCAGTCGAGCACCGAGTGATCAGCTCGGCGCTCAAGGCAGACCTAAAAGCAGGGAGCCTCCCAACTAGCAAAGCCGCCCTGGGAACGAGGTCAAACACAGATCCTCGCTCCCGAAGCTAAGCAGCAGGTCTGCGGCTGATGGGAGACCGAGTGTGCCTTCGGCACCCCGTTACAATCACCATTTTCACTAGGGATACTCTGTCGGCCCTAGACAGCGGCAGCTGAAGCCATACCGTAATTTTCTATATTCGTTTATTAATCAGCGGAATTAAGTTTAGCTGTACAAACTCTGGGAGAAATGGTTAAACCTAGATATTCAAAAGAGTCAACGACTCTCACCATAGTCAAGGGGCCTGTCAGAGGATAGTCAATTTTTTCGATCGGCATTAGCACTGTTTTAGACCAGTTAATGTCAAAACCTGACACTGATCCAAAACCGTTAATTGTCTGAATAAGTTGAGGAAGTGTAATATCAGTATGATCAATAAAAAACAAAACATCATCGGCGTAGAGAGAGACACGATCCTCTGTACCCAGTATCCCGAATCCTTTGATCCTAGGATCTTGTCCAACTTTAGCGGCAAGAGGTTCTTTGTACCGTATTTTTCACCCTATAAGATGCACCGGCCCATAAGACACACCTAGGTTTTTGAGGAGGAAAATAAGAAGAATTTTTTTTTAACCAAAAGGTGTGATTTTGGTGGGCTTTGAACTAATGGTAGCCTGTGAATGACACTATTATGGGGGATCTGTGGATGACACTGTTATGGGGGTCTGTGGATGGCACTGTTATGGGGGTCTGTGGCTAACACTGTTATGGTGGTCTGTGGCTGACTCTGTTATGGGGTCTGTGGCTGACACTGTTATGGGGGCATCTGTGGATGGCACTGTTTTGGGTGCATCTGTGGATGGCATGACACTGCTATGGGGGGGATCTGTGGATGACAGATAAATAGCATCTTATGCTATTTGTCATCCACAGATCCCCCCATAACAGTGTCAGACACTGTCAATGACCCCCAATACAGGGAGTGGGGGCTGGCATGTACACTTGTTTTGTAATGGCAGCGGGGCCCAGTGCAGTCACTGTATTCTATTGAACTGGGACCGCTCACTGTACTAATCGTATCGACGGTAACTGCAGGCAATGTTTAACTATAGAATATGTTCAATCCAGCAGCCTGTATTTACCACAGCAGGCAGAAGGCTGGGCGGGGGCGAGCACTGGCAGCGTAACTCACGTGCCCATGCCGCCTGCCTCATTCATAAAGTGGACGGAGCAGGCACGTGACGTAGGAAGTAACGCTGCCAGTGCCAACCCGCCCAGCCTCCTGCCTGCTATGGTCGTAAGTACAAGCTGCTGGATTGAACATATTCTATAGTTAAACATTGCCTGCAGTTACTGTAGATATGATTAGTACAATGAGCGGGGCCTGATGCAAAAGAATACAGTGACTGCACCGGGCCCCGCTGCCATTACAAAACTAGATGCCGGCCCCCATCCCCTCCTCGCTCCACGCTGATACACCTCCAACTGCGGTCGGCGGTGTATCAGTGTAAATGGCAGCATTCGCCCCATAAGACGCACTGCCATTTTCCTCCCACTTTTTTGGGGGGAAAAGTGCGTCTTATAGGACGAAAAATACGGTATATATCAAATAATAATGGAGAAAGAGGACAACCCTGACGGATGCCTCTGGTCAAGGAAGTACTGTCCATCAAGCTGCCGTTCACACTCAGTCTTTCTGTGGGAGTTTTGTACATAAGTTTAATCATATCGATAAATTTAGGGCCAAAGCCTTCCCAGAACTTTCCAAACAAATCTCCACTCCACCCTGTGGAACGCTTTATAAGCATCCAACGACAGGATGGATCTGGAGACTCCCCCCAGTGACTGGATGTTATTGAAAAGACGGTGCAGATTATAGTATGTGTCCTTATTTGGAATAAAACTATTTTGATCAGGATGTATCACTGTTGTAATGACTTAGCAAATAACCTTGTAGCAAAAATTATAGAAAATAATTTAAAATCTGTATTTATTAAGGAGATGGGTCTATATGCCTCTATATCTAGTGGGTCCTTCCCTTTTTTCGTGATCAGTATTATTATAGCTTCTGTCATTGTTTGTGGGAGCTGACCCTCCTCTAAAGATCAACATCACCTCCCTATATTTGCGGTAAAATTCGTACGGGAAACCATCTGGACCAGGGGAAGAATTTCCCACACAGGCCTTCAGGGCAGCCTCCAGCTCCCCAGAGGAGGGATCCAATTCGAGGGCCTCCTTCTGAGAAGCCGTAAGCCCCGGGAGAACAATAGAATCTAGGTATACGTCCATATCCCCATCTAATATGTCGTTATTTGATTTATATAATTCAAAAAAGAATTTTTGAAAACCTACCTTTATCTCATCTAATTTTACTGTTATTATACCCTCTTGGGAACGAATTTTACCTATTTTTTTTTTTTTCTCTTGATTTGAGATTACCTTAGCTAGAAGCTTCCATGGTCTACCTCCTTCTACAAAGTGTTTTTGTCCCATAAAAAAGAGTCTATGTTGGGCCTTCTCTACAAGAAAATCTGCATATTTTCACGATTCTCAACTGTTTTATTCCGAATATAGTCTTCCGTAGCTACTGCTGTGGCGTCTCTTAGCCCCTTTTCCTTCTTAGCATAGCCCTTTTTTTAGATTTACTATATTGCTAAACATAATTCCTCTCATAAAAGCTTTAAACGTGTCCCATACTAGTTGTAACCTCGCTGTATTATAGTTCCTCTCCCAGAATTCTAGAATCTCCTGACTCAATGAGTCATGGTTATCAATTATGGAAATCCAGTGGGAATTTAATCTAAATGGGGGCCTATCTTTATAATTATTGCCCTGCATATTTATTTCCAGTACAAGCGGAACATGATCTGATATCGATCTGGTCTCATAGTTCATTGATTTTATATGTCTAACATAATTTTTATTTATCAGGGCCAGATCTATTCTAGACATTGAATTTCCGCCTTTACTTATACAGGAGTATACTTTTTTTCCTTTCCAACCCTTCTCCATACATCTACATATCCTATTTATTGAAAAGAACGGGCCAAAGGTGATCCCTGGGCGGTATTGGAAGCATCTCCCCCCATAGTTATTCTATCCACTTCTGGATTCATGGCACAATTAAAATCACGAATATTTAATAAAAGGCATTCCAGGTACTGATCCACAAATGTTATTAAGTAATTCAGTAAATATGAGGAAAAAGGGGGCGGTATATAAATAAAGGCCAAAATACACAACCTACCGTAAAGTTTCCCATATTAAAAGATAAATCTGCCCTGCTCGTCAATAGAGAATGCCTCGCAGACAAAATCAATCCCAAGTATTCAATAATATTAGGGATTTACCAATGTATAAATAGGGTCATCTGGCATTTTGCAGTCTAAGAAAGCTGGATATCAATCTCTGCTGGGCAGTGATGGGGACATATTAAATATATGAAATACACACATATTATATGAATCTATCATATACCAGGGCAACATAATCTGCAGATTGTAAACCACAAGTTGGTCTAGTAATATGAAGGGATTTATTACTACATGACTAGGCAAATTTGGAGTTCAGCAGTGTGGAAAAGCTGGGGAGGGTAACAAATTCTGCAGAGCTATAATGGAGGCTACACTTGGTACTACAGAAATATATATAACTATACAAATACATATAGTATCAGAACAACCGTGAGTACTGTATATACTACAGTACCTTGAAAAAGTATTCATACCCCTTGAACTTTTCCACATCTTTTCACGTTTCACCCACAAACTTAAATGTATTTTATTGGCATATTATTGTATGTGATAGACCAACACAAAGTAGCAAGAATCTGTGAAGTGTAAAGAAAATGATACATGGTTTCCAAAATTTTTAATAAATAAAAATCTGGAAAGTGTGGTGTGCATTCGTATTCAGCCCCCCTGAGTCAATACTTTGTAGAACCACTTTTCACTACAATTACAGCTGCAAGTGTTTTGAGGTATGTCTGTACCAGCTTTGCACATCTTGATGCTGAACATTTTGCCCATTCTTCTAGCGCAAGCTCAGTCTGATTGGCTGGAGAGTGTCTGTGAACAGAAATTTTCAAGTCTTGCCACAGATTCTCATTGGGATTTAGGCCTGGACTTTGACTGGGCCATTCTAACACATGAATATGCTTTGATCTAAATAATTCCATTTGAGCTCTGGTTTATGTTTAAGTTCTTTATCCTGCTGGAGGGAGAACCTCATCCCCACTTTTAAAATTATTATAAAAAAATAATAATCTGAAAACGATGTATAATATCATATATGGTCATATTTAGAAAACCACCTTTAAAGTGGAGCAGAGGATAATTGCTTCTAGAACAGTGGAATCAACATTCTCGCTGCTGCCAATTAGAGTGATATCAAAGAGGGAACATGGTGAAAGTGGTAGTAGTAGAGTGGTTATCCCATAGGTGTTAGAAAATCTTAACTGTGGGCAAAAGTGACAGCAGAAGCGGGTGAGGCCAATCTCTATAGTCAAAATTCAAGTCAAATTACTCAAAACCTCTATATTTTATCCAAGGCTCTCCAGACTCTAAGTTTGGCAGGCATCATCATTTCCCAATGTGCTAACTCTTCAAGCTTGTAGATATGGTCATATTTAAAACATTCTCGCTGCTGCCAATTAGATTGATATCAAAGACTTTGAGGCTGAAGAACACTGCAAATTGGAAAGAAGACATATCTCTGTGGAGTAAAGTACTTTGACTTTACTTACATCAGAGATCCCCTGACAGATCTGTTGCCAAAACTATCGTGTTTTAATACACTCCCAACAGATATGAACAAGACCAAATCCATTTGCCATCTCCATCACATTGGCTCTATGCTTGGATACATTTTATGCAGACGCAAAGTACCATCTTCTGAGAACTTTGAATACGTTTTCCTGCAGTAGAACACATTTAAAAATCTTTTAAATATGGGCAAAAAGGGTTGAGATATCTTAATTGGAAAATGTGGTTTTAATGTCCATTTCCCAAGCTATGAGGAATTAAATAGTAGATTCTCTAGTCAGCTCTAATATGTAGATTATCCAGATCTTTCGGCATGGTGGGTTATGTATTAATGACATTCTTTCCAAGCTCATAAGTTCTCTAAGAAAGGCTGCCAAGTCAGGGATGGCTTTAAGATAGGTCCTGATATGACTTAGGAGCATTAGAGAGAGAGTTCTCAAGGATGGACAGTCTTGTAATTCAGATATGGTTGGAAGTGAAGCCTCTGGGCACAAGATGGTGATGCTCGTGCAATTTCACTTTTCTGTCTCCCTCAGAGAGGTTCTAAAAATTACATCTAGTCTAATAGGACATGCTTAACCTGCAGAAAAGCCAAAGGGAAAAAAAGATCATATAAGTAATGAGCAGAGGAATTTTAGCAAGCTGTAGCTCAGTTGGTCTGTTATATGTTTGTTTGTTTCATTTTGCCCCTCTTTTTTTCATTTTGCTTTCCCCATATAACAAACCAACTGAGCTACAGCTTGCTAAAATTCCTCTGCTCATTACTAATGTGTTCTTTTTTTCTTTTAGTGACTCTTGTGACCAAGGTCTGTCATTGACCAAAACGTCAAGATTTAGTCACAATTACAGGCATTTTCTCACTTACCCTTATACTACAGGGTGGGCCATTTATATGGATACACCTTAATAAAATGGGAATGGTTGGTGATATTAACTTCCTGTTTGTGGCACATTAGTATATGTGAGGGGGGAAACTTTTCAAGATGGGTGGTGACCATGGCGGCCATTTTGAAGTCGGCCATTTTGAATCCAACTTTTGTTTTTTCAATAGGAAGAGGGTCATGTGACACATCAAACTTATTGGGAATTTCACAAGAAACACAATGGTTTTAATGTAACTTTATTCTTTCATGAGTTATTTACAAGTTTCTGACCACTTATAAAATGTGTTCAATGTGCTGCCCATTGTGTTGGATTGTCAATGCAACCCTCTTCTCCCACTCTTCACACACTGATAGCAACACCGCAGGAGAAATGCTAGCACAGGCTTCCAGTATCCGTAGTTTCAGGTGCTGCACATCTCGTATATTCACAGCATAGACGATTGCTTTCAGATGATACGAGATGTGCAGCACCTGAAACTACGGATACTGGAAGCCTGTGCTAGCATTTCTCCTGCGGTGTTGCTATCAGTGTGTGAAGAGTGGGAGAAGAGGGTTGCATTGACAATCCAACACAATGGGCAGCACATTGAACACATTTTATAAGTGGTCAGAAACTTGTAAATAACTCATGAAAGAATAAAGTTACGTTAAAACCATTGTTTTTCTTGTGAAATTCCCAATAAGTTTGATGTGTCACATGACCCTCTTCCTATTGAAAAAACAAAAGTTGGATTCAAAATGGCCGATTTCAAAATGGCCGCCATGGTCATTACCCATCTTGAAAAGTTTCCCCCCTCACATATACTAATGTGCCACAAACAGGAAGTTAATATCACCAACCATTCCCATTTTATTAAGGTGTATCCATATAAATGGCCCACCCTGTATACAGAGGGTATGTCCCAATAAAATAATTTTTATTTGCATAAAAGCTTTGAGTCTGCGGTGGTATTTTCTTAAAAAAAAAAAAAAAAGAGGTCAGGATTTGAATTGGTAAGGTCTGGTAAATAATATAATACTTTAGTTAAAGGAGTTGTCTGGGTTCAGAGCTGAACCCGGACACACCCATATTTTCACCCAGGCAGCCCCCCTGATGTTAGCATCGGAGCATCTCATGCTCCGATGTGCTCCCTTGCCCTGCGCTAGATCGCGCAGGGCAAGGCCTCTTTTGTTTACAATAACACACTGCAGGGGCGGAAGCTTCTGCCCGGCAGTGTGTTCGGTGACGTCACCAGCTCAGATGGGAGTGCTTTAGTGCTGACCTAGCCGTTTTACTGGCTAGGGTAGCTCTAAAGACCGCTCATCAGTGCCAGTGATGTCACCGGGCTTCCTGGCAGCCCCATGGAGAGCCTGGTTTGTCACCAGAATTCCTGAAAATGCCTTTGGCCTGAGCGATTTAGCGCAGGGCAAAGGAGAGCATCGGAGAATGAACTGCTCAAGTCAGGGGTGCTGCCTGGGTGAAAATGGAGGTATGTCCGGGTTCAGCACTGAACCCGGACAACCCCTTTAAAGGGAACCTGTCACCGGGATTTTGTGTATAGAACTGAGGACATGGGTTGCTAGATGGCTGCTAGCACATCCGCAATACCCAGTCCCCATAGCTCTGTGTGCTTTTATTGTGTAAAAAAACCAATTTGATACATATGCAAATTAACCTGAAACGAGTCCTGTCCTTGACTCATCTCAGGGACAGGACTCATCTCAGGTTAATTTGCATATGTATCAAATCGTTTTTTTTTACACAATAAAAGCACAGAGAGCTATGGGGACTGGGTATTGCGGACGTGCTAGCGGCCATCTAGCAACCCATGTCCTCAGCTCTATACACAAAATCCCGGTGACAGGTTCCCTTTAAAATGATGCTTTTTACCAGAGTTCTTCAGTATCTCACAAAAGTGAGTACAGCCCTCACGTTTTTGTAAATATTTTATTATAACTTTTCATGGGACAACACTGAAGATATGACACTTTAATACAATGTAAAGTAGTCAGTGTACAGCTTGTATAACAGTGTAAATTTGGTGTGCCCTCAAAATAACTCAACACACAGCAATGTACAAACCGCTGGCAACAAATGCGAGTAGATAAATAAATAAATAAATTTAATATTTACAAAAATGTGAGGGGTGTACTCACTTTTGTGATATACTGTATGTCCAAGCCAGGAAGTGAAGGGAGTACCATGAGTCTAGTATACTTTTAATAGGTGAGGGCAGGTTTTGATAATTTGTTTGTATGTAAGTCACTAGGATTAGATGTAATGTTTATCCCCAGAAATTCAGCCCATATGTATGTAGTAGATGGTTTTAAAGAATTTTTAAAGTGTAGGTCTAAAGTAATATTGAAGACCTCAGATTTGTCTACGTTTACTTTAAAAATTGGACCATTTTCGAAAAATTATACCCGTGATATGTACCCCCTGTGGATCGAACAAAAGAATATGAATTTGTTCCAAGGCAAGTGCCGTGCTGTTTCTTCCTAACTTGGATGTTTTGCAATATCTTCTATTGAGCACCGAGCACCCATGGATATTTTAGAACCACAAGTCTCAGAATATCCATTGCAGTGAGCAGTAGTGTCGGCTATAAGTCTTTTTACTGGAATGTTCTGGAAAACTGTTGGAGTATTGCTGAGGCAAATAGGCATTACCAGTTATTCTGTCACGGGAAGTACGGGGAAGGAAAGACAACCAAAGGGAACTACAACTAAACAACAACAGACTAGGCCCCAAACCTAGGGAATAAAGAGGTCACCTCCTAGCATTCCCTGATACTCTCACTAAGCTGCTCACAACATGTACAAATCTCAAGGGTAGAAATGCACATGCACAGGAACCTGAGACTGCTGAAACACTGTACCAAACCCTCAGCTTAGGGAACAGGGAAAGAGGCAACCGGCTCCTTCCAAACTGAAGGAGCCAGTGTCTCCCTGAGGCCTAGTCAAGACAGACACAATAGGAAAAGGGAAAAGTACTTAGGTTTAGAAACAACTGGAACAGGAGAACACCACACAAGCCGAGCACTCCACAGAAGAGCTATCAGTCGCATATAAAGAGCCACCTGACTGATAATTAGCAGCATCAGCGAAGGGGTGGAAATCTGTTAGCAACAATGAAAACAAGAGAGATCTGTCAAATAGACACCTGAGTCTTCCGTCTATTAGAACTTCTAAGATCTCTCCCAGGGCCGGCGGTGACATATTCATGATGGCTGTTGCGAGTATTAACAACGGTTTAGCACTCATCTCCTTGACAGATCCGGATCGACTTTTAACCACTTCCCGTCCGCCCATAGGATATAAACGTCCTATGGGTGGACGTCTATTTCTGACAGCACGTTTTAGAACGTCCTGTCAGAAATAGCAGCTGCACGCTAATCGTGCAGCTGCTGATCGGGTTGCCCGCTGTCAGTGACAGCAGGGCAACCCTAAGACAAGGCAGGGACAGTGCCCAGGTGTCCCTGCCTTCACGATCGCTGCAGACACAGCGCTCACCGAGCGCTGTGTCTGCAGAGAAGGAAGCGCTGTGCGCTTCCTGTTCCGGCCCGGCGGTCATGTGACCGCCGTGACCGGAGAGTGCAGGGGCTGTGTGAGGTCTCTCAGAGACCTCGATCAGCCCTGCTGTGAGGCTGTACAGCGCTAGATTGCTGCTGTACAGCCTCTATAGGGGTGCATTTCCACTGTAACTGGGGCTACTATGTCAGCCCCAGTTACAGGAGAAATCAACTGTGAAAAAAAAAGAAAAAGTGAAGCAAATGTCCCCTAGAGGTCTTGTATGACCTTATGGGAGACGAAAAGTGTAAAAAAAAATAAAAAAAATAAAGGGTTGAAAAAATAAAATAAAATAAAGTTTCTCATGTAAAAAAAAAAAAGTTCCCAAGTAAGGAATAAAAAAAAAAAATTAAAAATAGAAAAAATAAAATAGACATTTTAGGTATCGCCGCGTCCGTAAAAACCAGCTCTATAAAAGTATCACATGACCTAACCCCTCGGGTGAACACCGTAAAAAAAAAAAAAAAAAAACTGTCAAAACAAGCAATTTTTGTCACCTTGCATCACAAAAGGTGCAACACCAAGTGATCAAAAACGCGTATGTCCCACAAAATAGTACCAATAAAACCGTCACCTCATCCCGCAAAAAATGAGCCCCTACATAAGAAAATCTCTTAAAAAATAAAAAAACTATAGCTCTTAGAACATGGAGACACTAAAACATCATTTTTTTGGTTTCAAAAATGCTATTATTGTGTTAAAGTGAAACAAATAAAAAAAAGTATACATATTAGGTATTGCCGCGTCCGTAAAAAACAGCTCTATAAAAATATCACATGACCTAACCCCTCGGGTGAACACCGTAAAAAAAAAAAAAAAAAAACTGCGTCAAAACAAGCAATTTTTGTCACCTTGCATCACAAAAGGTGCAACACCAAGTGATCAAAAATGCGTATGTCCCACAAAATAGAACCAATGAAACCGTCACCTCATCCCGCAAAAAATGAGCCCCTACATAAGAAAATCTCTCAAAAAATAAAAAAACTATAGCTCTCAGAACATGGACACATTAAAACATAATTTTTTTGTTTCAAAAATGCTATTATTGTGTAAAACTTTAATAAATGAGAAAAAGTATACATATTAGGTATCGCCACGTCCGTAACAATATGCTCTATAAAAATGCCGTAACAATATGCTCTATAAAAATGTCACTTGACTGAACCCCTTAGGTGAACGCTGTAAAAATAAATAAATAGAAACTGTGCTAAAACAACCAATTTTTTGGTCACCTTGCCCCATAAAGTGTTATAATGAATGATCAAAAAATCATATGTAACCAAAAATAGTACTAATAAAACTGGCACCTTATCCCCTAGTTTCCAAAATGGGGTCACTTCTTGGGAGTTTCTACTGTAAGGGTGCATCAGGGGGCTTCAAATGGGACATGGCATCTAAAAACCATGTGGAGTTCCTTTTCTTCTGCGCCCTGCCGTGTGCCCATACAGCAGTTTATGACCACATGTGGGGTGTTTCTGTAAACCGCAGAATCTGGGTAATAAATATTGAGTTTTGTTTGGCTGTTAACCATCGATGTGTTAAAGAAAAAAATTGATTAAAATGGAAAATCTGCTAAAAAAGTGAAATTTAAAAATTTGATCTCCATTTTCCTTTAATTCTTGTGGAACGCCTAAAGGGTTAACAAAGTTTGTAAAATCGATTTTGAATACCTTGAGGGGTGTAGTTTCTACAATGGGGTCATTTATGGGGGTATCCACTATGTAGGCCCCACAAAGTGACTTCATACCTGAACTGGTCCTTAAAAAGTGGGTTTTGGCAATTTTCTTAAAAATTTGAAGAATTGCTTCTAAACTTCTAAGCCTTCTAACGTCCTAAAAAAATAAAATGACATTTCCAAAATGATGCCAACATAAAGTAGACATATGGGGAATGTTAAATAATAAATATTTTATGAGGTATCACTTTCTGTTTTAAAAGCAGAGAAATTGAAATTTAGAAAATTGCGAATTTTTCCAATTTTTGGGTAAATTTGGGATTTTTTCATAAATAAAGGTGAAATATTTTGACTCAAATTTATGACTATCATGAAGTACAATGTGTCACGAGAAAACAATCTCTGAATGACTTGGATAAATAAAGGTGTTCCAAAGTTATTACAACATAAAGTGAGATATGTCAGTTTTGCAAAATTTGGCCTGGTCAGGAAGGGGGCAAATGGCCCGGATGGCAAGTGGTTATGCCCTGCACAGTTCTCATTTGGACAAGCTCTTGGCACAAAGGAGCCTGTTGAGAAGATCTAGGATCAGCAGCAGCAGGTATTTATTCTTCACAGTTATTTTATTTAATCTATTTTTTAATTTAAGACCCATCTTTCTTTTTAACCCTTTCACTACCGGAGGTTTTTTCGCTTTTGCGTTTTCATTTTTCTTCTCTATCTTCCATGAGCCATAACTTTTTTATATTTACGTTCACATAGCTGTATGAGGGCTTATTTTTTGCGGGACAAGTTGCACTTTCTAATGCCACCGTTAATTATGGCATACAATGCAGTGGGAAGCAAATGGGGTGGAATTGGAAAAAAAATGCAATTCCTCCACTGTTTTACGGGTTTTGTTCCCACGGCGTTTCGTTTGCTGCAAAACTTGCAGCACTCCCTTCATTCTCTGGGTCAGTAAGATTACCACGATACCCCATTTGTATAGGTTTTTTATGTCTAAATAGTGTAAAAATAAATGTAAACTTTGAAAAAAAAAAGTTTTTTTTACATCACCATATTCTGACCTCCACAACTTTTTTACACTTATGTCTACTGAGCTGTATAGGGGCTCATTTTTTGCGGGGCAATCTGTAGTTTTTTTGTTTTTATTGATACCATTTTGGAGTGTGTGTGATTTTTTGATCACAAGTTATAACTTTTTTTGGGGGTAAGAGAAATAATGGCAAATCAGTCATTTTGACCCTTTTTTCTGTTACACCATTCGCCATATTTGAAAATGTTTTTAAATATTTTAATAGTACGGACGTTTTCAGTAGTGGTGATACCCATGATGTTTATATTTATTGTTATTTAGGTATTTATTTTTAATTATACGGAAAGGTGAGTGATTTAAACTTTTATATATTTTTTAAATTTTTTTTATTTTTGTAAAGATTTTAAAGCTCATATATGAGCCTATAAATTTTTTTTTATTATTTTTCATTTTGTACAATCAGGGATTTTTAAAATGACTTTATTACTGTGAATTGCTCATTTCTTATGTTGGCCTACCATTTGGTGGCCAAAATAAGAATTACAGCATGAAAACTACCAGCCTCAGGTTTTTGCACATTTAGATGCCGTGATATCACTTGATCACGGCATCTAAAGCCTTTAATTACCGCGATCGGCATTATTGTCGGCCATGGTAATTAGCCACAGGTCTCTGCTGTTTGGGGGTAAGAGAAATAATGGCAAATCAGTCATTTTGACCCTTTTTTCTGTTACACCATTCGCCATATTTGAAAATGTTTTTAAATATTTTAATAGTACGGACGTTTTCAGTAGTGGTGATACCCATGATGTTTATATTTATTGTTATTTAGGTATTTATTTTTAATTATACGGAAAGGTGAGTGATTTAAACTTTTATATATTTTTTAAATTTTTTTTATTTTTGTAAAGATTTTAAAGCTCATATATGAGCCTATAAATTTTTTTTTATTATTTTTCATTTTGTACAATCAGGGATTTTTAAAATGACTTTATTACTGTGAATTGCTCATTTCTTATGTTGGCCTACCATTTGGTGGCCAAAATAAGAATTACAGCATGAAAACTACCAGCCTCAGGTTTTTGCACATTTAGATGCCGTGATATCACTTGATCACGGCATCTAAAGCCTTTAATTACCGCGATCGGCATTATTGTCGGCCATGGTAATTAGCCACAGGTCTCTGCTGTTTGAAACAGCAAAGACTTGCCAGCTATGATGCCCGCTGCACGTGTGAGCAGGCGCCATGTTCGACGCTGGTAGAGAAAGAGTTAACAAAGAATAAACAGTCTAGGTTATCTTTTGTAGTCTGACATGGCTTGTGTTTTAGGTGGAGATAGAAGATAAATACAACCACGTGGAGGTGTTATCCCCAGAATCAAGTTGATTGGGCAGTGACAGGATGAGGAGTGGGAGGGTCCTCTGTTTTGTCAAACACATGAACAAAATTAGAATAAGCTGCTGGTAACCCTTGCAGGTTTTGAAGAACCAGTGAAATAAAATAAAGTCAGGCATTGGGAATGACAAGCAGAACCCCAACAAAGAATCTGCTCAAAGTTACAATCTACGGCAGAACTATGTAGGTAGAGCCAAGGCAGTCCCAACAGAAGTGAATTAGTACACACAGGCAAGACATACAAGGAAATTTTCTCTGTGTGGAGTACACCGACTTGAAGCTTCCAGGGCTTGGTGACATACTGTATGGTCTTTCGGTGAGAGTTCTTGTTAATGGATGTCACCAACAAGGGCATCTCTAGGTTGTATTCGGTACTGGTTTACCAAGCCCTGTATAGTAAACCATGTACCACTGCAAGACAACAACACAAGTAGTTTCAATTTTGGAGAGAGCTTGTCTTCACCCATGGCCATCTCTCCTACTGACTCTATGCTCTGGAATTTCCAGCAGAGGTCACTGGAGTGCCTGCATTGACACTCCAATTCAACAGCCTGACTCTATCCAATTTCATCCGTTTTGGTGCAGAAGTAGAGGAAAGTGCAGCCTGCGGTCTTTAGAAAGATGGTGTCAACTGAATCGGTCTTCTCTTATGAGTAGTCTCCTTGGCACATTCCTGGAACCGAAGATCAATATCGCACACTGACCAACAGAAAGATTGCTCTGGCAAAGTAGCAGGAGAGAGGAGGTGACAGAAGAAGATACTGGTTCCTTGAAGACTCTGTGGAATGTTAACACCCTAAGGACAGAGGGAGGAGGGACTTTGTCAGCAGAAGCAGGCCACAGCCTGCAGGAAGAGGAAGCCACGAAGGACTCCCGAGCCTCGGGACCCCACAACTGTATATCAATCTGCTCAGCTCCTCCTGCTCTATAACATGCTGTCTGAAGATTGCATTGCATTGCCACAAAAAAATATTCTACGTTTTTCAAACCAACACCTGGATCTGAACACTTTTGTAATGGAATATAATTAAAAAGTTAGCCTAGCCACCTGCTGTTTTTTCTTTTACTTCCTTGTTGTACACCTTACTAAGATGGCTGCACATGCTAAGGTTAAATCTCCAACTGAAAAGTGCATCTGCCAGAACCTGTAATGACAACATCATCATCATCATCATCATCACCACCATAGGTCCTGTACCATCTAGTAAAGGAACTGCACATAGGGCGGTGTAGTACCCTGGTTAGACAGCTGTATCTGCTAGGACCTGTGATGACATCATTACAGGTCCTTCAACCCCCAACAGCATGGAGGAGAACTGCACAATAAGCTCTCCATTGAGACTAGAATGGAGTGGTAAGAGGTCACTCACTCATATATGATACTGCAGACAGTTACAGACACTACTACCTCATGTACCTCACACAGTAACCATTATGTATAACTGACCACATATATCTGCACACGCTGTATCTATTATATCTCATACCTCTCACATCAGTACACTGCTCTAGATAGATAGATAGATAGATAGATAGATAGATAGATAGACCCCCACACACACTGCATATATTATACAGCATAATAGATGCAGTGGGTATAGATATGTAGTATATCCAGCAGTGTACTGATATGTGGGTACAAGGTATAATAAATGCAGTAGCTACAGATATGTAATATATACAGCTGTGTATTGATATGTAGAGAAAATTTAAATCACACATCCTCATACCTATGCTTCTGATATGACAACTGTTTTAAATTTTCAGCATTTCTATTTGATAAAACATGGCTATACAGCACTATTATCAATCATTTGCTGTGCACTATAAAGAGGCATTAGTATACAGTTTGATCAAAGAGCATAGGCCCACTTACCGCGACAAGGTTGCCTCTTGTTTAAGTGGGAACCTACTCTAACCATGGCGCGGCGACCAACGCGCCTCCACACCGCTCCAGCAGGCAATGGGATCCAGCAGCCGCACAGCGGCCCCACAGTACAGTGAGGCCACCTGGGCCCCGGGTCCCATCACTCCACCGGCACGGCACAGAAGCAGCGACGGCCGCCGCCCAGCGCCGCATGTGAACTGGTGCAAAGAGCTCACCTGTTCACAATACATATTATGCTATAACTTCTTTTTCCCCCCTCTGAATCAGCACTCCTCCCCATTTGGCTCAGGTGCTTTTAATTAGCAGAAGTCTGCAAAGGGTCTATAAATTCCTACCACATCTCAGTTGGAGTTCCTGAGAGGTTGTGAACAGGTGAGCTCTTTGCACCAGTTCACATGCGGTGCTGGGCGGCGGCCGTCGCTGCTTCTGTGCCGTGCCGGTGGAGTGATGGGACCCGGGGCCCAGGTGGCCTCACTGTACTGTGGGACCACTGTGCGGCTGCTGGATCCCATTGCCTGCTGGAGCGGTGTGGAGACGCGTTGGTCGCCGCGCCATGGTTAGAGTAGGTTCCCACTTAAACAAGAGGCAACCTTGTCGCGGTAAGTGGGCCTATGCTCTTTGATCAAACTGTATACTAATGCCTCTTTATAGTGCACAGCAAATGATTGATAATAGTGCTGTATAGCCATGTTTTATCAAATAGAAATGCTGAAAATTTAAAACAGTTGTCATATCAGAAGCATAGGAATGAGTATGTGTGATTTAGATTTTCTCTACATATCAATATATATACAGCTGTGCACTGATGTGAGAGGTACAAGGTATAATAGAGGCAGTGGGTACAGATAGCACATACAGCAGTGTACTGATATGTGAAGTATGAGGTGCAATTTATACGTCGTACCTCACATATCAGTACACTGTTGTATATACTATATATCTGTACATCCTGCATCTATTACACCTCTTACTATCTGACAGTCTGCAGCTTGTGACCTGTGACTAGTGTTGAGCGAACTTGTGTTTTAAGTTCTGCGTCCAAAGTTCGGGTTATTGAAAAATCCCGTTATGGATTCCAAATTCCATTATGATCCGTGGTAGCGGAATCCATAACGGGATTCTTCCGTAACCCGAACTTTGGACGCAGAACTTAAAACACAAGTTCGCTCAACACTACCTGTGACGTCATAACTTCTTTTACCCACTCTATTCTACCTTCTACCAGAAGCCTCTCTCCCTCCAACTCCAGCTTCACTGCTCCTGTCCTGCAAGTCCCGAACAGAAGTGAGACATTTAAATACTGCTCCCAGTGGGGGAGGGGTTGTCAGAGGACAGTAATGCTGGGTATTTTGTACTTCATGGTGGTATTTATTTGGCACTGTTGGGGAGATATTTTGGCAATGCACGCTGGTATCAAATGCTGCTCAGGGGTATTTTGAGCTTTATCATGGTATGTATTGTTGTTGGGGAGGGTAACATATCTCCCTGACCATGTGAGTAGGCATTTTTGTGCTCCACTTTTTTTTTTTTTTTGTATTGATGCTTTACATAGGGGCACAACCAAGTAAAGCAAAATTCCCCTCCGCAATGTGCGCTGTGCAACATTATTTTTATACAATAGCATATGTGGCTGGTGGGGCTTGGGTACAGGGGCTGTTTTGTAATCCCAATCTGGCCCTATTGGCACACTATATAACACACAGCAGCAAGCACAGTTCATGGAGCAAGGGTATGGGCCAGGCCAGGAATAAGTAACCGGAGGGGCTATAAATGGGGCATGGGGGCCAAATTTAGATTCTTGCTATAGGGCCCAGTCATTTCTATGTACGCCTATGCCCCCTGAGAAGCCAGCCTGAAATAAATCTAGCTGAACAATTAGAGCAATGAATGGGGAGATCTCTGTTGAAATACAGGGCTGGTTCTAGCTTTATTACAAAGAGATTGTTATGTACTATGAGATGTCTGTTTTTCATTTTTTATATCAATCATGGTATGACCTTTTTAAGGGACTTATACATAGGTGTAAAAGCAAAGTATTTTAAAAACACAACATGCTGTACCTTTATCCATAAAAGGGTTATTCCCATCTCAGAAATTGATAGGATATCGCTAGGATGTCACCAATGTCAGATAGGTGAGGGTGCCACCTCTGAGACCAGCTCCTGTCTCCAGAACGAGCCGCTTCAAGTGAAGTAGAGAACACTGCCCATCCCCCATTCACTGCTAAAGGAGTTCTGAAAATAGCTGAGTGCTGGCTCTGCTATTTACGGTAGTCCCATAGCGTTTAATGGAGAAGTGGCTGTGCATGCATGGTGCACTCTCCTTCACTTTGGAGGACCCGATCTAGAGATATCTAAGTACGCTCACCGGGCTATTTTCTGAACTCGCATACAAGTGAATAGAGAGCATGTTGTGCATGTGCAATGTGCTCAACTTTACTTTGGGGACCACATTCTAGAGATGGTAGTGGATTCCAGAGGTGGGACCTGCATCTATCTGACATTGATTAAATGCCATCAATATCTGAGAGGAGGGAAAATGCCCATTGTAGTGTAAGAAGTTCCAAATACAGATGCATCACTATGTTATCCAAACATCATGGCAGCATCTGTATTTCAAAGAGACGATCCAGACCATCAGTATGACCTACAGTATCTGTACTATGAATGCAATATTGATTTGCAATAAAACCAGTTACAAATATGGTATTACAAACCTTTAACTGCTGAAGTCGGTAATCCAAAGCTTGGGCAAGCTCTAATAGTATAGCACATGGTACAGCTGAATCTGTAGCCCCGATAAATACTTTACCATCCCACTGGGGACTAAAGTATTTTGAATCATAATGACAGGCAAGGACCAAGTGACGTAGAGCAGATGGATTTAGAGTGGCAATAACATTTGAGAATGCCACATATCCAAAAGGGGTTTGACTTTGAAATGTGTCTTCTTCTATAATCCACCCAGCTTGAAGCCTCTGCAATCGCTGTTTAATGTGCTATTGATGGAACAGAAAAAATAAAACGTTAATGCAGTAAGTTAATTCATAAGAAAAGATAACAATAGACAGTTAAAACTATACTCAATACCAGCTTACTATGTTGCTCAGTTGGGTCTGCCATTTGTACCAAATGTATTCTACCTACTAAAATCAGCAGCACAAGCACAATATGCAATACATATTTATTCGTAATGATAATGTAAATATGTAAAAAAAAAATCATAATTAATTAATAAAAAAAATTGAACCAATTCATGTTAAAAATCCTTCACAACATAATTGAGGAAATATATCTTGAATATCCAATAAATGGAATAATATGACTACATTTACTGATAAATGTATGCAGAAAAAGGAATGAAAGATTGAGGGCTGCTGCTGATTTTTGAGATAGAATAAAAATAGATGTGTTTAGCAATTTATCGTAATGAATCCAAACAAGCCATTATTGTATACTTACTTTTTTAACATAATTTTATGTTGCATTCACATAGGTGCATTTTGTGTGAGAGACATATATTAAAGGGTTTCTGTCACCTGAAAAATGGGTATTAAGCTGGCTGACATTATGTCAGCTGAACATAACTATATTAGTGCCATCTCACTGCCTAAAGCATTTATTTAGCAAAACGAACTTTTATAATATGATAATTAGCCTCTAGGAGCAGGCGGAGCGTTGCACCTGCTCTTAAAAGCTCAGTTTGCCCACCTCTTCTCACACCCTTCTTCTCTTGATTGACGGGGCCAGGGACCGCTGCTCTCCTCCCGCTGGACGTGTCTGCGCAGACACAGTGAGGGAAAGACGCTCGGCGGCTGGAAAATAATAAAATCTACAGAACAACTAACCCAAACCCGAACTTCAGTGAAAAAGTCCGGGTTCGGGTCTGGGTACCACATTCAGTTTTTTCTCATGTGCGTGCAAAACGCATTGCACTGGCGTGGAGAAAACTGAACATCAGAACGCAATCACAGACAAAACTGACTGCAATTGCGTGCCTACTCGCGCGGGTTTCCCGCAATGCACCCTGAACGCCACCGGCCCTCACCCGTGACGCCCGTGTGAAGGGGGGCCCAAGGATCTTTGTCAAGCATGCTGAAAAAAGCCCCTTAGACCCCTTTCACACGAGCGAGAATTCCGCGTGGGTGCAATGCGTGATGTGAACGCATTGCGCCCGAACAGAATCCAGACCCATTCATTTCAATGGGTCTGTGTACATCACTTTTGCGTTGCGTGAAAATTGCAGCATGTTTTATATTCTGAATGGGGCTGTGTGAAAATCGCATTGCATCCGCAAGCAAGTGGGGATGCAATGCGATTTTCACAGATGGTTGCTAAGAGATGTTGTTTGTAAACATTCAGTTTTTCATCACGCGCGTGCAAAACGCAGTAAATCGCATTGCACCCGTGCGATAAAAACTGAACGCGATCGCAAACAAAACTGAATGACTTTGTTTGTGAAATCGCACAGTTTTCACTGAACGCATCCACAACGCATCCGGACATAATCCGCACATGCTCGTCTGCAAGGGGCCTTAGGCCTATTTCACATGAGCGAGTTTTCCGCACGAGTGCAATGCCTGATGTGAACGCATAGCACCCGCACTGAATCCTGAGCCATTCATTTCAATGAGTCTGCGTACATTTTTCATGCATCAGTTCTGCGTTGCTTAAAAAACGCAGCATGTTTTATATTCTGCATTTTTCACGCAGCCCTGGCCCCATAGAAGTGAATGGGGCTTCAGTGAAAAACGCATTGCATCCGCGAGCAAGTGTGGATGAAGTGTGTTTTTCACTGATGGTTGCTAAGAGATGTTGTTTGTAAATCTTCCGTTTTTTATCACGCGCGTGAAAAACGCATGAAAACGCATTGCACCTGCGTGGAAAAAAACTGAAAAACTGAACGCAATCGAAGACAAAACTGACTGAACTTGCTTGCAAAATGGTGCAAGTTTCACTTAAAGCATCCTGAACGCATCAGGAGCCAATCCGTCACGTTCGTGTGAAAGGGGCCTAAGGCCTCTTTCACACGGGCGAGTTTCCGCGCGGGTGCAATGCGTGAGCTGAACGCATTGCACCCGGTACTGAATCCGGACCCATTAATTTCTATGGGGCTGTTCACATGAGCGGTGATTTTCACGCAACGCAGGCCCCATAGAAGTGAATGGGGCTGCGTGAAAATCGCAAGCATCCGCAAGCAAGTGCGGATGCGATGCGATTTTCACGCACGGTTGCTAGGAGACAATCGGGATGGGGACCCGATCATTATTATTTTCCCTTATAACATGATGGACCATGTGATGAACGCAGTGACGTCATCAAAGGTCCTATTCCTCACAGATGAAGACAGAAGAGATGCCGGCTGCGCGAACAAGTGGATTAAGGTGAGTTAAATTTTTATTTTTATTTTTTTAACCCCTCCAGCCCTATTTTACTTAGCATTCTGTATTCAGAATGCTATTATTTTCCCTTATAACCATGTTATAAGGGGAAATAATACAATCTATACAACCTTGAACCCAAACCTGAACTTCTGTGAAGAAGTTCGGGTCTGGGTACCACATTCAGTTTTTTATCATGCGCATGCAAAACGCATTGCACCCGCGCAATAAAAACTGAACAACGGAACGCAATCGCAGTCAAAACTGACTGCAATTGGGTACCTACTCGTGCGGGTTTGCCGCAACGCATCCGGACCTTATCAGGACACGCTTGTGTGAAAGAGGCCTTAGAGGTCAAAACATTTTTTCCCCTCACCCATGACGGCACCCATGCGATCAGGACCTCCCATCCAGGACAGGAAGCCTAACGAGATATAAAGGTTCACACCCCCACCACAGCTCAGTTTAGGTTTCCTGTCCTCCGGATAGGAGGTACCTGAGGAATTCCCTCTAAATCATGGTTCTCACCTCGATGTCTGGGGAAGGTCCGGGTCTACTACACCGTAAAGGGACCTATCTCTGGCGGCATAAGTCTCCCGTTGGAGCCGTCGCCTATGTCTGCCCTTCATCCTGCCTCCACCCAAGCCTCTTCGGTCCATGGCAGTGGCTGCGTCAGCGTCCCATTTCCAAGATGGCGGAATCAGGCTCCAGGACGCTCGGCGCATGTGCAGACTCGGAGCGGCTTCCGGCGCACAGACGTCATTTCCTAGTGGCATGGCCGGAGGCCGGAAGTTCTGCTGCCGTGGGTTAGGCCCCCCCTTTTTTCTTGGGCCATGGGAAGGAGCCGAGGCGCGTTATAAATCCGTCAGCAGGAGAAAGCAGACAGCCGTGGACGCACACAGTGCTGTGCAGGATCTGGAGCCGCCGCGTATCATGTTGGAGCCAGTGGACACCGGACGCGCCGACCCCGTGGAACTCTCAAGGTCCACAAGCCCAGTATTGGACCTGAGCAGGGGGAAAGATTGACGCTACACCTGGGTGAGACTGACCATCTAATAACTCTCCTTTTATTTCTGGGTGTTGTATGCTTTTTTTCGTAGGTTGCTAAAGTACCTAAGAAAGCTTCCAGCAAATCCAAACATAGAGAATGTGAAGGATATAAAGTCCCTCTGTCTTCTACATATGTTAACCCACTATGTCAATCGTGTATTGAAAAGCTAGTGATGGAAGAATCCCATAGCTTATCAAAATCCATTAAGGCCTTAGTTCGTTCGGAAGTTAAATCTTCCATTAAATCCTTCAAGCGAGGCTGGCAAAGATCGCCAAAGAGACAGGCCTATAACTGGGACTCTGAGGCTTCTGGAATAGATGAAGACCTAGAATCAGGCCAGGATTTGTCCTCTGATTATATGTCTTCTAATGAAGATACAGCAGGGAAGTCTCGTTTTCCTCCAGAAGATGTAGAGCACTTATAAAAACTACTATGCAATTGGAGGACGTTAAAGAGACTAAAACTATTGCTGACCAGGCTTTTGAGGGTCTGGGCCCAAAACGCCATTCACAAGAACATTTAAGCAATAATTAAAAAGGAATGGAAAAATTCCTACAGAAATTTTTTTTATTCCAAATTCTGTCAAGTGTAAATACCCGTTTGAGGAATCAGTATCCAACGTATGGGACAGAGCTCCTTCCGTAGATGCTCCGGTAGCCAAGATAGCCAAAAGATCAGACCTTCCCTTCGAAGACCTAGGCTGTTTAGGAGACCCTTAGACAAAAAGGAAGAATGGGAATGTGCCTCGACAAGTCTCAGGCCGGCCATTGCAGCCTCGTGGGTATCTAGATCTTTAAGGTTATGGCTGGGGCAGTTAGAATCTCATATCAGAGACAAAACACCAAGAGAAGATTTACTTGCCTCTCTACCAACCTTCCACAAGGCGGCAGATTTTTTGGCAGACGTCTCCACGGATGTAGTTCATTTTTCAGCCAGAGCTGCGGCCACGTCAAATGCAGCTAGATGGGCTGTATGGCTTAGGTCTTGGAAAGGGGATCAGGGCTCAAAGTCTAGACTTTGCTCTCTCCCATGTGAAGGTTCTAGACTGTTCAGTTTCTCCCTTGATGACATATTAGATAGAGCTTTAGACAACAACAAGAGGTTTCCGGTCCCCCAAAAGAATCCCTTTTTTCGTAAACATCAGGCTAGGTTTAAAGGGCAGAGGAGTAATCAGAGTAATAGAAGTGACAGATTCTCTAAGAAGTCTGGGGGTTTTCTGTTCAAAACCCAGGACAACAGACCCAAAGACAAATCTCAATGACGCCAGAAGTCAGGTGGGAGGAAGACTGTCCGGCTTCCTTCCAGCCTGGAAATCTGTGTCCCAAAACAAATGGATTTAAAGCGTAATAGAAAACGGATTCCAGGTTGAGTTCTTTACTTGTCCAGAAGATCTTTTCGTCCAGACAGTCTGTGTAACGAAGGCGCACTCGGTCTCCCATCAGCCGCAGACCTGCTGCTTAGCTTCAGGAGCGAGGATCTGTGTTTGGCTTCGCTCCCAGGGCGGCTTTGCTAGCTGGGAGGCTCCCTGCTCCTAGGTCTGCCTTGAGCGCCGAGCTGATCACTCGGTGCTCGACTTGTCTGGCTGTCGGTCATGTGACTCTGGCCACGTCTCATGACCCTCACTCCCCACTATAAATACAGGCGGCCTGCTGGCTACAGGTTGTCTGATTTTCATCCTATAGGCTGTGTAATTTATTGTTATTAAGCTACCTCTGGAATTGAACCTCGATCCGCCTCTTGACACCTCTTCTGCCTGCTCCCTGTACCTTGACGCTACCTCTCGGATTTTGACCTCGGCTTGTTTACGGATTTGTCTTTGCCTCTTCCCTTGTTCTGACGTGACCTCCTGGACTGACCTAGGCTAGTTGACCCGCCTCGCCTTCCGTTCTTGTTCTACCTCTTGTCCGCTTATTGTAACTTCTCAGTGGCTGTCCTCTTCCCTGCTGTCTCTTTCTGTCTGCTTTCACTTAGTAGGTTAGGGACTGTCGCTCAGTTGTGCTCCGTCACCTAGGGCGGGTGGTGCAAGTAGGCAGGGACAGGGGACCGGGTGGCAGCTCAGGGGGTGCACCTCCACTCTATCTTGATACCCGTGACTCTACCCGTGACAGTCTGCCCCAAAAATCAGAAAAGAAGGGAGGCCTTACAGTCAGAAGTTCTTTCCCTCTTACACAAGGGAGTAGTTTGTCCAGCTCCCATAGCAGAAAGAGGCTATTCCTCTTTGTTTCTGGTAAAAAAAATGAATTGAACATTCAGGGTTATTCTAAATCTAAAAAAACTGAACAAGTCCCTAGTGTGCAAAAAATTCAGAATGGAGAGAATAAAATCTACGGTGAATCTTCTCTTCCATGGTTGCTGGATGGCAAGTCTGGACCTAGAGGACGCATACTATCATGTTCCAATTCATCCTTCCTCCCAAAAGTTTTTAACCACCTCCCGTCCGCAGTGCGCCTGCGCCGATGATGTCACCGAAAGAGAAGACGTCATCGGCGCAGGTGCACTGAGGGAGTGCTGAGGAGGCGAGCCTCCTTATCTCAGAGCGCCTGCGCCGAATCAACACAGGCGCGCGATTTTTGAAATGCTGACAGGGCTGGCCGGAGGAGGAGATCGCGGCTGGCCCTGTCAATCAACAAGAGGAGGGGGCGGTTTTCTGCGGCTGCTACCAGCAAGTAGACGCCCTACTTGCTGGTAGAAAGGTAATTAGCATATTATAAAAGTAAGTTTTTTGCAAAATCTACTGAACGAAAATTATTAATAACATAAGGTATAGCAATATAGGGATAGGGATTATAAGTACACAAAAAAAAAAATCAGTTTAGTGGGGTGACAGAAGCCCTTTAACCCCTTAACCACCTCAGCCCCCCTAGCTTAAACACCCTTAATGACCAGGCCACTTTTTATACTTCTGCACTACACTACTTTCACAGTTTATTGCTCGGTCATACAACTTACCACCCAAATGAATTTTACCTCCTTTTCTTCTCACTAATAGAGCTTTCATTTGGTGGTATTTCATTGCTGCTGACATTTTAACTTTTTTGTTATTAATCAAAATTTAACAGAATTTTTGCGAAAAAATGACATTTTTCACTTTCAGTTGTAAATTTTTTTTTAAAAAACGACATCCATATATACATTTTTCTCTAAATTTATTGTTCTACATGTCTTTGATTAACAAAAAAAATAATGGTTTGGGTAAAAGTTATAGCGTTTACAAACTATGGTACAAAAATGTGAATTTCCGCTTTTTGAAGCAGCTCTGACTTTCTGAGCACCTGTCATGTTTCCTGAGGTTCTACAATGGCCAGACAGTACAAACACCCCACAAATGACCCCATTTTGGAAAGTAGACACCCTAAGGTATTCGCTGATGGGCATAGTGAGTTCATATAACTTTTTATTTTTTGTCACAAGTTAGCGGAAAATGATGATTTTTATTTTTTTTTCCTAACAAAGTCTCATATTCCACTAACTTGTGACAAAAAATAAAAACTTCCATGAACTCACTATGCCCATCACGAAAGTGTCACACATCTGGTATCACCGAGAAGTTGGGTAATGTGTTTTGGGGTGTCATTTTACATATACCCATGCTGGGTGAGATAAATATCTCGGCAAAAGACAACTTTTCCCATTTTTTTTATACAAAGTTGGCATTTGACCGAGATATTTCTCACACCCAGCATGGGTATATGTAAAATGACACCCCAAAACACATTGCCCAACTTCTCCTGAGCACGGCGATACCAGATGTGTGACACTTTTTTGCAGCCTAGGTGGGCAAAGGGGCCCACATTCCAAAGAGCACCTTTAGGATTTCACAGGTCATTTTTTACACATTTTGATTTCAAACTACTTACCACACATTAGGGCCCCTAGAATGCCAGGGCAGTATAACTACCCCACAAGTGACCCCATTTTGGAAATAAGACACCCCAAGGTATTTCGTGATGGGCATAGTGAGTTCATGGAAGTTTTTATTTTTTGTCACAAGTTAGTGGAATATGAGACTTTGTAAGAAAAAATAAAAATAAAAAATCATCATTTTCCGCTAACTTGTGACAAAAAATAAAAAATTCTATGAACTCGCCATGCCCCTCACAGAATACCTTGGGATGTCTTCTTTCCAAAATGGGGTCACTTGTGGGGTAGTTATACTGCCCTGGCAATTTAGGGGCCCTAATGTGTGGGAAGTATTTTCAAATCAAAATGTGTAAAAAATGACCTGTGAAATCCTAAAGGTGCTCTTTGGAATGTGGGCCCCTTTGCCCACCTAGGCTGCAAAAAAGTGTCACACATCTGGTATCGCCGTACTCAGGAGAAGTAGGGCAATGTGTTTTGGGGTGTCATTTTACATATACCCATGCTGGGTGAGAGAAATATCTCGGCAAAAGACAACTTTTCCCATTTTTTTATACAAAGTTGGCATTTGACCAAGATATTTATCTCACCCAGCATGGTAATATATAAAATGACACCCCAAAACACATTGCCCAACTTCTCCTGAGTACGGCGATACCAGATGTGTGACACTTTTTTGCAGCCTAGATGCGCAAAGGGGCCCAAATTCCTTTTGAGGGCATTTTTAGACATTTGGATCCCAGACTTCTTCTCACGCTTTAGGGCCCCTAAAATACCCCACATTTGACCCCATTTTGGAAAGAAGACACCCCAAGGTATTCAATGAGGGGCATGGCAAGTTCATAGAAATTATTTTTTTTTTGGCACAAGTTAGCGGAAATTGATTATTTTTTTTTTTTCTCACAAAGTATCCCATTCCGCTAACTTGGGACAAAAATTTCAATCTTTCATGGACTCAATATGCCCCTCACGGAATACCTTGGGGTGTCTTCTTTCCGAAATGGGGTAACATGTGGGGTATTTATACTGCCCTGGCATTTTAGGGGCCCTAAAGCGTGAGAAGAAGTCTGGAATATAAATGTCTAAAATATTTTACGCACTTGGATTCCGTGAGGGGTATGGTGAGTTCATGTGAGATTTTATTTTTTGACACAAGTTAGTGGAATATGAGACTTTGTAAGAAAAAAAAAAAATAAAAAATAAACTATTTCCGCTAACTTGGGCCAAAAAAATGTCTGAATGGAGCCTTACAGGGGGGTGATCAATGACAGGGGGGTGATCAGGGAGTCTATATGGGGTGATCACCCCCCTGTCATTGATCACCCCCCTGTAAGGCTCCATTCAAATGTCCGTATGTGTTTTGCGGATCCGATCCATGTATCCGTAGATCCGTAAAAAACATACGGACGTCTGAATGGAGCCTGACAGGGGGGTGATCAATGACAGGGGGGTGATCAATGACAGGGGGGTGATCAATGACAGGGGAATGATCAGGGAGTCTATATGGGGTGATCACCCCCCTGTCCTTGATCCCCCCCCTGTAAGACTCCATTCAGATGTCCGTATGTGTTTTGCGGATCCGATCCATGTATCCGTGGATCCGTAAAAAACATACGGACGTCTGAATGGAGCCTTACAGGGGGGTGATCAATGACAGGGGGTGATCAGGGAGTCTATATGGGGTGATCACCCCCCTGTAAGGCTCCATTCAGACGTCTGTATGTGTTTTGCGGATCCGATCCATGTATCCGTGGATCCGTAAAAAACATACGGACGTCTGAATGGAGCCTTACAGGGGGGTGATCAATGACAGGGGGGTGATCAATGACAGGGGGTGATCAGGGAGTCTATATGGGGTGATCACCCCCCTGTCATTGATCACCCCACTGTAAGGCTCCATTCAGACGTCCGTATGTGTTTTGCGGATCCGATCCATGCATCCGTGGATCTGTAAAAAACATACGGACGTCTGAATGGAGCCTTACAGGGGGGTGATCAGGGGTTAATAAGGGGTTAATAAGTGACGGGGGGGTTTAGTGTAGTGGTGTTTGGTGCTACTTATTACTGAGCTGCCTGTGTCCTCTGGTGGTCGATCCAAGCAAAAGGGACAACCAGAGGACCAGGTAGCAGGTATATTAGACGCTGTTATCAAAACAGCATCTAATATACCTGTTAGGGGTTAAAAAAATCGCATCTCCAGCCTGCCAGCGAACGATCGCCGCTGGCAGGCTGGAGATCCACTCGCTTACCTTCCGCGCCTGTGTGCGCGCGTTCACAGGAAATCTCGCGTCTCGCGAGATGCCGCGTATATGCGTGACTGTGCCTGGAGCTGCCGCCTCCGACACGCGAGCCTGCGTTTAAGGACGCAGGGCGTACCGGTACGCCCTATTTCCCGAGTCCTTAAGGACTCAGGGAGTACCGGTATGTCCTTACTTTAAATCGTTATTCCGGCGCCGCGGGGGTTAATCGGAACGGGATGCCGGCTGAAATCATTCAGCCGGCATCCTGTCACAACGCCAGGGGGGGTCATGTGATCCCCCCCGTATCGGCGATCGCCTCAAACCGCAGGTCAATTCAGACCTGCGGTTTGCTGCGCCTTCTGCAGTTTCTGATCAGAAACTTTAGTGTCCCTAAAATATAGATTTTGCACCCCGCCTGCACCCCTGCATGATTTTTTGCCGGTGGGTGGTGCAGGGGGGGGAGTTGGGGGCGGTGCGGGAGGTGGGCGGTGCGGCAGGCGGGATCGCGATCCCCCGCCCGCCTCCTCTTGAAAATTTGTTGGTGTTCAGTGGGTATACCAGGGTGTCAGCACATTGCTGACACCCTGGTATAAACGGCTGACATCTGTGCAGATGTCAGCCATTTAACCCTTTCTATACCGCAGGCCATGCAGACCGCTGTATGGAAAAAGTTAACAGTAAGAGGGAGCTCCCTCCCTCTCCCATCGGGGGGCTGCTGTGCCTTTGCAGCCCCCTGATGGAGAGGGAGAGAGCCCCCCGACAGCCCCCAGAGAGCCCCCCTCCTTACCCTTCCCCGTCTGCGAAGTTCTGACCACTACTGAGCAGACGGGGAAGGTTCCCATGGCAACAGGACGCCGTCTCAGGCATCCTGCTGTCCATGGTGCTGAACAGATCTGTGCTAAAGACATAGATCTGTTCAGACAAAGTGTAAGTAAAATACAGTACAAAACACTATATGGTGTACTGTACTGTATTATACAGACATCAGACCCATTGGATCTTCAAGAACCAAGTGGGTCTGGGTCAAAAAAAAAGTGAAAAAAAGTAAAAATCAAAAAACACATTTATCACTGATTAAAAATCAAAAAAATAAAATTCCCTACACATGTTAGGTATCGCCGCGTCCATAACGACCTGATCTATAAAACGGTTATGTTACTTTCCCTGCACGGTGAACGCCATAAAAATAAAAAAATAAAAACTATTAGGAAATTGAAATTTTGCCCACCTTACTTCCCAAAAAAGGTAATAAAAGTGATCAATAAAGTTGCATGTACGCCAAAATAGTACCAATCAAACCGTCATCTCATCCCGCAAAAATCATACCCTACCCAAGATAATCGCCCAAAAACTGACAAAACTATGGCTCTTAGACTATGGAAACACTAAAACATGATTTTTTTTGTTTCAAAAATGAAATCCTTGTGTAAAACTTAAATAAAAAAAAAAAAGTATACATATTAGGTATCGCCGCGTCCGTATCGACCGGCTCTATAAAAATATCACATTACTTAACCCCTTCAGATGACCACCGTAAAAAAATAAAAATAAAAACGGTGTAAAAAAAGCAATTTTTTGTCATCTTACGTCACAAAAAGTGTAATAGCAAGCGATCAAAAAGTCATATGCACCCCAAAAAAGTGCCAAACTGTCATCTCATCCTGCAAAAAATGAGACCCTACTTAAGATAATCGCCCAAAAACTGAAAAAACTATGGCTCTTAGACTATGGAGACACTAAAACATTTTTTTTTGTTTTAAAAATGAAATCATTGTGTAAAACTTACATAAATAAAAAAAATTGTATACAAATTAGGTATCGCCGCGTCCGTGACAACCTGCTCTATAAAATTACCACATGATCTAACCTGTCAGATGAATTTTGTAAATAACAAAAAAAAAACATGCCAAAAAATCTATTTTTTTTTACCTTGCCGCACAAAAAAGTGTAATATAGAGCAACCAAAAATCATATGTACCCTAAACTACTACCAACAAAACTGTCACCCTATCCCGTAGTTTCTAAAATGGGGTCACTTTTTTGGAGTTTCTACTCTAGGGGTGCATCAGGGGGGCTTCAAATGGGACATGGTGTCAAAAAACCAGTCCAGCAAAATCTGCCTTCCAAAAACCTTATGGCATTCCTTTCCTTCTGCGCCCTGCCGTGTGCCCGTACAGCGGTTTACGACCACATATGGGGTGTTTCTGTAAACTACAGAATCAGGGCCATAAATAATGAGTTTTGTTTGGCTGTTAACACTTGCTTTGTAACTGGAAAAAAAATATTAAAATGGAAAATCTGCCAAAAAAGTGAAATTTTTAAATTGTATCTCCATTTTCCATTAAATCTTGTGCAACACCTAAAGGGTTAACAAAGTTTTTAAAATCAGTTTTGAATACCTTGAGGGGTGTAGTTTATTAGATGGGGTCACTTTTAGGGAGTTTCTATTCTAGGGGTGCATCAGGGGGGCTTCAAATGGGACATGGTGTCAAAAAACCAGTCCAGCAAAATCTGGCTTCCAAAAACCATACGGCGCACCTTTCCCTCTACGCCCTACTGTGTGCCCGTACAGTAGTTTACGGCCACATATGGGGTGTTTCTGTAAACGGCAGAGTCAGGGCAATAAAGATACAGTCTTGTTTGGCTGTTAACCCTTGCTTTGTTAGTGGGAAAAAATGGGTTAAAATGGAAAATTAGGTAAAAAAATGAAATTCTCAAATTTCATCCCCATTTGCCAATAACTCTTGTGCAACACCTAAAGGGTTAACGAAGTTTGTAAAATCAGTTTTGAATACCTTGAGGGGTGTAGTTTATAGAATGGGGTCATTTTTGGGCGGTTTCTATTATATAAGCCTCGCAAAGTAACTTCAGACCTGTAGTGGTCCCTAAAAATTGGGTTTTTGTAAATTTCAGAAAAATTTCAAGATTTGCTTCTAAACTTCTAAGCCTTGTAACATCCCCAAAAAATAAAATATCATTCCCAAAATGCTACAAACATGAAGTATACATATGGGGAATGTAAAGTCATCACAATTTTTGGGGGTATTACTATGTATTACAGAAGTAGAGAAACTGAAACTTTGAAATTTGCAAATGTTTTAACATTTTTGGTAAATATGGTATTTTTTTATGCAAAAAAATTAACTTTTTTTACCTAATTTTAGCAGTGTCATGAAGTACAATATGTGACGAAAAAACAATCTCAGAACGGCCTGGGTAAGTCAAAGCGTTTTAAAGTGATCAGCACTTAAAGTGACACTGGTCAGATTTGCAAAAAATGGCCAAGTCCTTAAGGTGAAATAGGGCTGAGTCCTTAAGGGGTTAAAGATAAGACAAATTTATCAAGTAACATGAGACATTTGATAAAACGGGGCATAAAGTAGCCAAAGCAGACTCAAGCAAAACTGACTTCAAATATTCCCCTATCAATAAATTCTCCCCAAAGAGTTTGTGCCATTTTGGGGGTCTGTGGCATTTTTTTCAAATGCAGCATGCTCTTAGTATGGATTTTTTTTTCCTTCCAATTTTTTTTTGCTAGGCTTTTTCTTTTTGACTGGCAGTAAAAAGGCATGTACAAAATGATACTGAATTTAAAAACACCACCAAGAACATATGGTAGCCTAGAATCACACATGCAGTTTTGTGTCATGTGCAGTTTTTGATGTGTGAAGGAGGTCTGGTTGAAAAAAACACCACTGCACTTTTATATGGAGCTTTTTGAGTCAAAGTCAAATATGGTTCCTACAGGAAGGAAAAAATCCTTCCCTTTTAGGCCTCATGCACACGAACGTATATTCTTTCCGTGGGTCCGCAAAAAAAACTGAAGTTACTCCGCGTGCATTCCGTTTCCGAATGTCCGTATTTCCGTTCCGCAAAAAAATAGAACATGTCCTATTATGGTCTGCATCACGGACAAGAATAGGTCTGTTCTATTAGGGACCAGCTATTCCTTTCCGCAAAATACGGAATACACATGGATGTCATCCGTATTTTTTGCGGATTTGTTTTTTGTGGTCCACAAAATACATACGGCCGTGTGCATGAGGCCTTACTTTGTATTTCTTTTGAATCCACTTTCAGCTGCAGAAAAAACTGCAATGCCATTTAAAAAAAACCTGTTGTCAGAGGTTAGCTGTAAGGCATTAGGGAAATGTTAAATGCACAGTGCGTAGATATGGTGTTTTCTTCAGGCATTTTCCAGAGGCTTTTCTATAGGAAAAATAGCATGGCCAAAATGTCTGCACAAAAAAAGACCCTCTTCAGACACAAAAAGTGTCTTTCTTTAATTCCACTGCAATTTATATATTTTTTTTATGAAAGGGCATTTGTCATCGTTGAAACAGGCACAATGCTTTTATGACAAGCTTAGCTGAATGTGATATCACCTTTCACGTAGCAAACCGCTGCTTTATTCGAGAAAAAAGTACTTTTAGACCCCTTTCACACTAGCAAGTTTTCCGCGCGGGTGCAATGTGTGACGTGAACGCATAGCACCCGCACTGAATCCTGACCCATTCATTTCAATGAGTATGTGTACATGAGCGTATTTTTTCATGCATCAGTTCTGCGTTGCGTAAAAACGCAGCATGTTCTATATTCTGCATTTTTCACGCAGCCCTGGCCCCATAGAAGTCAATAGAAGCAGGTGCGGATGCAATGCGTTTTTCACTGATAGTTGCTAGGAGATGTTGTTTGTAAACCTTCAGTTTTTTATCACGCATGTGAAAAAAGCATCATAACGCATTGCACCCGCGCGGAAAAAACTGAACAACTGAATGGAATCGCAGACAAAACTGACTGAACTTGCTTGCAAAATGGTGTGAGTTTAACTGAAGGCACCCTGAACGCATCTGCACCTAATCCGTATCGTTCGTGTGCAAGAGGCCTAAGGCCTCTTTCACACGGGCGTTGCGGGAAAATGTGCGGGTGCGTTGCGGGAACACCCGCGATTTTTCCGCGCGAGTGCAAAACATTGTAATGCGTTTTGCACTCGCGTGAGGAAAATCACGCATGTTTGGTACCCAAACCCGAACTTCTTCACAGAAGTTCGGGTTTGGGTTAGGTGTTGTGTAGATGTTATTATTTTCCCTTATAACATGGTTATAAGGGAAAATAATAGCATTCTGAATACAGAATGCTTAGTAGGTGATCAATTGAGGGATAAAAAAATTAACTCACCTTCTCCTCTTGTTCGCGTAGCTCCCGGTCTATTCTTTACTTCTCAAAAGATGAACTATCGGCTAGGACCTGTGGTGACGTCAGAGCACATGCTCCAATCACATGGTACATCACCACGGTGATGTACCATGTGATTGGAGCATGTGATCTGACGTCATCAAAGGTCCTTTAGCCGATAGTTCATCTTTTGAGAGATCCTTTTAATGATCAAATTCATCAGAGCAATTGACTGGTTAATCAATAGGTTATTCCATTCTCTGGTGAATTCATCACTAATGAGATCCTGTTGTTAATTAATAGTCCTTTTGGGATCTTGGTCTCCTCTACATAGTAATTTAGGGAGCGGATCTCCCAATGTTGCCGTAGCTTTTTTTGTAACAGACTTTCCAGATTTCTAAAACTTTCTGTCATTGAATTCTTTTCTGGAATTATACTGTAATTGGGATCATTAAATTTATAATTTTCAGCTTTCAGCCTTTTATTATCCATATGATGCCAAATGTCCATAGTATCACTTCGGGGAGCCCAACCACAATTACGGGCTGAAAAAAGGATTTATGAATAAATAGGTGGGTGGCTCTCACCTAGTGGCTATGGTGGGTGCTACTAACTCACAAATTGGGTACCCGAACCCAAGGTGATTATAATAATTAAGAACAAAAAGGGGAGTGAGCACTCACAACACTTGGATCATAGGATATACAGATTATTTATTATTTGTTATAATAGGACCTGCTACGTCCAATAGGTAAAACAATTACACAACATTCACAATATAAAATACATTAAAATGAAATAAAATTTACAAATGGTACCAATGACTAAAAATGTGCTGGTGCCGGGGTGAAAACCCTGTTGCCGCAGTCCTTGAATTGTGGGTATTGATATTTAAAGAAGTCTCTTATCAGCAGCTAATTTGTTGCAGTATGTGCTCACTGCAACTGCCTCCTACACTTCAAACCGCAAATCAATAGGAACGTCCTGAAGGTTCCTCAAACAGATCACTTATAGTAGTGGCTTATCTCTGGTGCATACGGAAACTGTAGCCTAATAGTCTCTCAAAAATGGGCTTAATTCTCCCAGCTATTTGCTGTAACCGCCCAGGCAAATAAGTTGTAGTGTAATCCGTGTCCAGAACAACAATTCAACAGTTCAGGTTCCTACCTGGTTCCTGATAGCTGGTAACACGTCCCGCTGTATGGCGTCTTACGGTCCTTCCACGAGGCGAGCGATGCCGGCTGTTCAGGCGTCTTGCGTCGCACGTCTCAGGCCGATGACGTCACAGTATCGCGGGATTCAATAAGCAAAGATAGTGCCTGATCGTCGGCGTCCGTTGCTACAGGCTGGATCTGTAGTTATTAGCTGGAGATCTTTATCGCATGGCCATGCAATTTTCAAAAGGGTCCAATAGGTTAGGTGGGCGCTTTTTCCTTTCTTTCAGCAGACGCGTTTCGGGGCGTCTACACCCCTTCAGTGGTCAAAGCGCCATTAGTTGTCCTCCGTTTGGCAATCCGGAATCTGGATGATTTGAATATAATTCCTCCAATGCGGTTTTGGTGCGGCATAGTTGCGATTCTTTAACTTTGTTGCGTTTTTTCTAAAGTTACATCTAACACATTGCAATACTAAATACTTAAAGGGCTTCTGTCACCCCATTAAACCGTTTTTTTCTTTACTAATAATCCCTACACTGCGATCTCTCCATACATAAGCTAATTAATGATTTTGGTTCAGTAGAATTTCTTAAAAATCGATTTTTGAAATATGTAAATTACCTTGCTACCAGCAAGTAGGGCGGCTACTTGCTGGTAGCAGCCGCATCCTCCGATGGTAATGACGCCCCCTCTGCTTGTTGATTGACAGGGCCAGCGGCCCTGCCTGTTTTGATTCAATATCTGGCGCCTGCGCCGCGGCCGTACCTCTCTTCAATCTGCGCAGGCGCACTGAGAGGCGGCCACTCACTCGGCCGCTCGCTCCTCAATGCGCCTGCGCCGGGTGTAGATGTGACGTCATCGGCGCAGGCGCATTGAGGATGGAGCGCCGAGCGAGTGGCCGCCTCTCAGTGCACCTGCGCAGATTGAAGAGAGGTACGGCCGCGGCGCAGGCGCCAGATATTGAATCAAAACAGGCAGGGCCAGCAGAGAAAGATCCCGTCCGCCGGCCCTGTCAATCAACAAGCAGAGGGGGCGTCATTACCATCGGAGGATGCGGCTGCTACCAGCAAGTAGCCGCCCTACTTGCTGGTAGCAAGGTAATTTACATATTTCAAAAATCGATTTTTAAGAAATTCTACTGAACCAAAATCATTAATTAGCTTATGTATGGAGAGATCGCAGTGTAGGAAGCTAGTCGAGGCACTAGCGATATGCGTCAGGCTTCAAGTGCACTCCTCTTGGATGGGTTTTGTATGCCTTGTGTGATACCATTATGTTTGTGCCACCACTACAGGATTGAGGGAGTTGTTTCAGGGATTACATTGTTTACCCGTTCTTGCATAGCTCTCTCTGTGGCACATCACCACACAGATATATATACCGTCATACTCTAATTGTACCATCCTTGGGGTTTGCCCCATGCACATGTTGTTGTTTTTAATTTTTATATATTTCAATAAATTGTATTTTTGAGGTGCGGCCATTGTATGGTATTTCTTTGTCTTGTTCTGTTCATGTCCTATTCTTGTCCGCACTTTGCGGACAAGAATAGGCAGTTATATTAAAGGCTGTTCGTGCCGTTCCGCAAATTGTTTAATAGATAAGCAATTCCATTAGGCTTTGGTTCTCAAATTGGGGTGAATAACCAGTCTAATTTAATTGTTATTGGGGTGCCCACCTTGTTTAACCCCTTGACGGCCTCTAAACATGGCACACGCTCGAACATGCAGCAGGCGCCATAGCCGCCAGGTTTATGCTATTTTAAATAGCAGAGACCCGCAGCACATGTATGCGATCAGCCATAAAGCTGATCGCATACATTTTCCCTTTCAGATGCCGTGGTCAAATGTGACCACGGGATCTGATCAGCCCGGAAGCGGAAGCCGCGCGCTTCCACTCTGGTAACAGTGTTACCCGGCTGAGATTGCGGACGCTGTCTATTAGATGAATATACCAATACAGGCCACTAGGTGGCAGCACTGTATTGTTATATTAAAAATTAAGTGTTCAATGATGGCTATATAGCCATCAATGAACACAATGGACAATCTATTGATTGCCACTTATAGTCACCCAGGGTGACTTAAAAAAAAGTAACAAAAAAAAAGAAAAAAAAAGATAAATAAAAAAGAAAAACAGCCAATTTGCCATTTTTTGTCACTTCAAATCCCAAATTTTTTAAATAAAAAATTATAAAAAAGTTGCACACACTTCAAATTGGTATCACTGAAAAGTACAGATCGTCCTGCAACAAATGAGCCCTCACACAGCCCCGTACACATAACTACAAAAAAAAGTTATAGGGGTCAGAATATGATAAAAAAAATTCTCTCAAAGGTTTAAAAAAAATTTTATACAGGTGTGGTATAGTTGTAACCGTACTGACCTGGAGAATGAAGATAACAGGTAAATTTTACTGCATAGTGTACGGTGTAAAAAGATAAGAAAATAAAAACCCAATTCTACCCAATTTGGAATTTTCCCCCCGCTTCCCACTACATGGTATGCAACCGTAAATGGCGCCATTAGAAAGCACAACTAGTCCTGCAAAAAATAAGCTCTCATAAGACTATGTGAACAGAAAAATAAAAAAGTTAGGACTGTGGGAAGGCGGGGAGTGAAAAACGAAAATGCAAAAATAGAAAACCGCAATTCAATTAGGCCTTGATTCTCAAATTGGGGTGAATAAGCTTTCTCATTTAACTGTTATTGGGGTCTCCTCTTTGTTATATAGATAAGCAGTTCTATTATGGCTTCATTCCCAAATTGGGGTGTATAAGCTGTCTAATAATACTATCTGTCAAGAATAAATCAAGGCAACTGGAGGTACTGTAGATTTCTTGAAAACATTTCACTCGTTCTTCCAACGAGCTTTCTCAATTCTCAGTGACTGTACAAGAATTCTCTGGGAATAAATATGTAACTGAATAAACATCTGGTAATTATACCCAGCATGGGGTCAGAGGTCAGAAGTATTTTGCCTACAATGTGGCAAAATACTTAGCCAGAATCCTAGCGCCCTTGGTTGGAAACACACAACATCACATACAGAACTCTCAGGATTTCGCCACCAAAATCCAGAACTTGGTATTGGGCACAGAAGAAACAATGGTCTCCTATGATGTTACATCCCTCTTCACCTGCATACCCACTACAGAGGCAATTGAAACAGTCAGGAAACAGTTGCTACTAGACAACACCTTAGGCTGCAGAACAGAACTTAGCCCAGACCAAGTGTGTACCTTACTGGACCTTTGTCTGAGTACCACCTACTTCAAGTTCAAGGACAAGTTCTACAAGCAAAAACATGGCTGTGCTATGGGATCACCAGTCTCACCTATTGTAGCGAACCTGTATATGGAGGAAGTAGAAAGGAAAGCCCTGACCACTTTCAAGGGAATTATACCGAGTCATTGGTTCAGATATGTGGCAAATTTTCCATTTTAATCCATTTTTTCCAGTAACAAAGCAAGGGTTAACAGCCAAACAAAATGCTATATTTATTGCCCCGATTCTGTAGTTTGCAGAAACACCCCATATGTGGCCGTAAACTACTGTACGACCACACAGTACGGCGTAGAAGGAAAGGTGCGCTGTGTGGTTTTTGGAACGCATATTTTGTTGGACTGGTTATTTACACCATGTCCCATTTGAAGCCCCCCTGATGCACCCCTAGAGTAGAAACTCCATAAAAGTGACCCCATTTTGGAAACTACAGGATAAGGTGGCAGTTTTGTTGGGAATATTTTTAGGGTACATATGATTTTTGGTTTATCTATATTACATTTTTGTGATGCAAGGTTACCAAAAATAGAAATTCTGAAATTTCACCTCCATTTGCCATAAACTTGAGGAACACCTAAAATCAGTTTTGAATACCTTGAGAGGTGTAGTTTCTTAGATGGGGTCGCTTTTATGGAGTTTCTACTCTAGGGGTGCATCAGGGGGGCTTCAAATGGGACATGGTGCCAAAATAAAAAGGCCATCAAAATCTGCCTTCCAGAAACCATACGGCGTTCCTTTCCTTCTGCGCCCTGCCGTTTGGTCATACATCAGTTTATGGGGTGTTTCTGTAAACTGCAGAATCAGGGTAATAAATATTAAGTTTTGTTTGGCTGTTAACTCTTGCTTTGTTTCTGGAAAAAAACATTAAAATTGAACATTTGCCCAAAAATTGCTTTTTTGGCCCCGTTTTTATAAAAAAAATTTGACCGTGTTCATCTGAGGGGTTAGGGGAAGGATATTTTTATAGAGCAGATTCTTTCGGACGCGTCGATACCTAATATGTCAACTTTTTTTAAATTTATTTATGTTTTACACTATATTATCTTTTTATAAACAAAAAAAAAAACATTTTAGTATCTCCATAGTCTAAGAGTAATTTTTTTTTGTCTTTAGCCGATTATCTTAGATAGGGGCTAATTTTTTGCGGGATGAAAAGACGGTTTAAGGCCTCATGCATACTACCATGGTTTTTGTCCGCATCCGAGCCACAGTTTTTGCGGCTCGGATGCAGACCCATTCACTCCAATGGGGCCACATAAGATGCGGACAGCACTCCGTGTGCTGTCCGCATCCGTTGCTCCGTTCCGTAGCCCCACAAAAAAATATAACATGTCCTATTCTTGTCCGTTTTTCGGACAAGAATAGGCATGTCTACAATGGGCCGCCCGTTCCGTTTTGCAAATTGCGGAAGGCACACGGACGACATCTGTTTTTTGCGGATCCGCGGTTTGCGGACCGCAAAAAACGGCACGGTCGTGTGCATGTAGCCTTATTGGTACTATTTTGGGAGCATATGACTTTTTGATCGCTTGCTATTACAATTTTAGTGATGTAAGGTGACAAAAAATATTATTTATATTATATTTTTTTTTTTTTACCGTGTTCATCTGAGGGGTTAGGGGGGGTATTTTTATAGAGCAGATTCTTACGTACGCGGCGATACCTAATATGTCTACTTTTTTAAATTTATTTATGTTTTACACTATATCTTTTTAGAAACAAAAAATAATAATTTTTGTATCTCCATAGCCTAAGAGTCATTGTTTTTTTTAGTTTTTAGCCGATTATCTTAGTTAGGGGCTCATTTTTTGCGGGATGAGAAGACTGTTTTATTGGCACTATTTTGGGGGGCATATGACTTTTTGATCGCTTGCTATTACAATTTTTGTGATGTAAGGTTACAAAAAAAAACTTTTTTTGCACCGTTTTTATTTTATTTTTTTGACCATGTTCATTTGAGGGGTTAGGGAAGGGGGTATTTTTATAGAGCAGATTCTTTCGGACGCGGCGATCCCTAATATGTCTACTTTTTTTATTTATTTTAGTTTTACAAAATAATATTTTTGAATTTTTTTTTTTGTTTTTTTGTTTTCTCAAGTCTGAGAACCAGTTTTTTATCTGATTGTCAGTGGCTAAATTGGGATATAAATTTAGTACTCCATGGAAGTGTGGTACGCCCTGAAGCAACCAATAATGCAGAGGCCCGGATGATCGGAGCACGTGTCACACTGAGTAGTGGTGTCCTTCCGTATCCCCCTCCTGTGACACACTCTGCACTTTTTTGGGGTCCGTCCCATCTTTCCAGTATGGGGGACCACATCTGGAAAGTGTTGGCCAGGGACGATCCGGGCGACTCCAGTTCCCAAGGTACTCCGGCCTGCTCTCTCCCGGTCAGAAAAGATCAGGGCCTTGAGGACTGCCTCATAGAACTGAAGGAATGTCCCTGTGTTGCCAGCGCTCCGGGACAGCACAAAAGAGTTGTACAAGGCAACCTGTACCAATTAGACCGCAAGTTTTTTGTACCATGCCTGGGTTTTGCGCATGGCGTTATATGGCTTGAGGACTTGATCAGAGAGATCAACTCCTCCCATATACCGATTGTAGTCGATGATACAATCGGGCTTGAGGACCGTTGCCGCGGTACCTCGCACAGGGACAGGGGAGATGCCGTTACCATGAATTGTGGACAGTACAAGGACATCCCTCTTGTCCTTATATCTGACCAGCAACAGGTTTCCACTGGTAAGGGCACGGGTCTCACCCCTGGGGATGGGTATCTAGGGGGTAGGTAGGGAGGCCGCGTTGATTTTTCCGCACGGTCCCACAAGCGTACGTGGATCTGGCGGCGAGGGACTGGAACAAGGGGATACTAGTATAAAAGTTATCCACGTACGGGTGGTAACCCTTATCTAGCAGTGAGTGCATAAGGTCCAACACAAGTTTCCCGCTAACACCCAGAGTGGGGGGACATTCTGGGGGTTCAATACGGGAATCTCGTCCCTTGTACACACGAAACTTGTAAGTATACCCTGAGGTACTCTCACAAAGTTTGTACAGCTTTACGCCATACCTCGCCCACTTAGAGGGAACATACTGGTGGAAAAGGAGTCTCCCCTTGAAAGCAACAATAGACTCATCAACCGCGACCTCCCTTCCAGGTACATAGGCCTGTTCAAATTTGGCCCCAAAGTGATCGATAACCGGCCTGATTTTGTACAGGCGGTCATAGGCAGGATGTCACCGCCAGACATCTGTGAAGCTCTGACAGACGTTCTTTAGAACCTCCTGCTTGAGGTTCTTTGGTTTTGCTTTCGTTTTGTCATCTCGTTTCCCTCTCTCAGCTGTTATCTAGTTGCACTGATTGCATCCCTTTAAATCCCCTCCCATACTGCATCACTTTGCGGTTTATACAATTTCCTGGAGGGTGTGCATGCTGGATTCTACAACTGATGCTTCTACAGATAAGTCTGTTCATTTATCTTTGTTTTCCTGTTTGCTTGATCCGAGGTGACCCTGACTCCCTCCGTATTAAGTGTAGGGAGCCGGTGGTCGTGTCCCCTCACTATTATAGGGTGTTCAGGTGTCATACAGTCGAGGAACGAGGGTATGCACATTTCTACCATTGAGATTTTTGCATAGGCTGAGCAGTTAGGGAGAGAGCTAGCGTTGTTACAGGGTTTACCCGTTCGTTCCTTAGTTTTGGATCAAGTCAGTCAGATCTTCATTTGTGTCTTCTAGTTTTCTGTTACACCATCCGTGACACAGGATCACCTTGGGGGGGACATGCTACATTATCTGCATAATGCAGGCATTTCCGGATGGCCTCAAACCGGGAGCGTGTCATCGCCGTACTGTAAAGTGGGGTCTGGTAGAGGATGTCCCCACTCCAGTAATGCCTGACACTAGGTTTCTTGACTAGGCCCATGTGCAGCACGAGGCCCCAAAATGTCCTCATCTCGGCTGCACTGACCAGGGTCCAGCCACCGGGCCTAGCCAAAAAGGAGCCCGGGTGTTGAGCAACAAACTGTTAGGCGTACAGGTTTGTTTGCTCCACCATTAGATTTACAAAGTGGTCACTGAAAAAAAGACTAAAATAGTCGTATTCAGTGAAGCCCACTGTGGAAATCTGGATTCCTGGTTGGCCTACAAATTCAGGAATCACTGGCTCAAAACACTCTGGGGTACACCGGCAGGGGGCTCCGGTGAATTTAACTGGTGGGCCGGAAAAACTAGTACGAGCCCCAGAACTGCTCGTACTAGGGTGGGCCACAGGGTCCCTAGCATGGCCGTCCCCTTGCTCCGCCTTGGGGGCTCATCATCATCGCTAGATGATGAGGAGGACGCGGATGACAAAAGGATTTGAGCAGGCACCGGGTTCCGATCACCGGCGGTGATCGGAAATACATAGGATGTACCAGTACGTCCTGTGTCCTTAAAGATCGGGACATCAGGGTGTACCGGTACGCCCCATGTCCTAAACAGGTTAAGGACCAGGCCATATTTTTGCAAATCTGACATGTGTCACTTTATGTGGTGATAACTTTAAAACGCTTTTACTTATCCAAGCCATTCTGAGATTATTTTCTCGTCACTTATTGTACTTCATGACAGTGGTAAATTTGAGTCAAAATATTTCTTTTTTATTTATAAAAAAAAAATACTAAATTTACCCAAAATGTTAAAAAATTACCAATTTTCAAAATTTCTATTTCTCTGCTTTTAAAACAGACAGTGATACCTCATAAAATAGTTATTACTTTACATTTCCCATATGTATACTTCATGTTTGGATCATTTTGTAAATTCCATTTTCTTTTATTGGGACGTTAGAAGGCTTAGAAGTTTAGAAGCAAATCTTGAAATTTTTCCCCCCCTGTAGTTAACACATTGGTGGCCAGTGCGGCCGCCCCCCCCTCCCTCCCCTGTAGTTAACTCATTGGTGGCCTGTGGGCCCCCTCCCTCCCCTGTAGTTAACTCTTTGTTGTCCAGTGCGGCCGACCCCCCTCCCTCCCCTGTAGTTAACTCGTTGGTGGCCAGTGGGCCCCCCCCTCCCTCCCCTGTAGTTAACTTGTTGGTGGCCAGTGGGCGCTCTTCCCTCCCCCTCCTAATTAAAATCTCCCCCCCATCATTGGTGGCAGCGGAGAGTACCGATCGGAGTCCCAGTTTAAACGATGGGGCTCCGATCGGTAACCATGGCAACCAGGACGCTACTGCAGTCCCGGTTGCCATGGTTACTTAGCAATTTGTAGAAGCATTATACTTACCTGCGAGCTGCGATGTCTGCGTCCGGCCGGGAGCTCCTCCTACTGGTAAGTGACAGGTCTGTGCGGCGCATTGCTTAATGACCTGTCACTTACCAGTAGGAGGAGCTCCCGGCCGGACGCAGACATCGCAGCTAAGTATAATGCAGTCATGTACACAGTTCTTTTAGTATATTCTAACCTGAAGCTTCCCCATCACCATGGGAACGCCTCTGTGTTAGAATATACTGTCGGATCTGAGTTTTCACAAAGTGAAAACTCAGCTCTGAAAAAGCTTTTATGCAGACGGATCTTCGGATCTGTCTGTATTAAAGTAACCTACGGCCACGGATCACGGACACGGATGCCAATCTTGTGTGCATCCGTGTTCTTTCACGGACCCATTGACTTGAATGGGTCCGTGAACCGTTGTCCGTCAAAAAAATAGGACAGGTCATATTTTTTTGAGGACAGGATACACGGATCACGGTCTCGGCTGCAAAATGGTGCATTTTCCGATTTTTCCACGGACCCATTGAAAGTCAATGGGTCCGCGAAAAAAAAACGGAAAACGGCACAACCGCCACGGATGCACACAACGGTCGTGTACATGAGGCCTTACATAATAGGAATCACCAATAAATGGTCCCATTTTAGAAAAAACACTCCTCAAGGTATTCAAAACTGATTTTAAAAAGTTCTTAACCATTTAGGTGTTCCACAAGAATTAAAGGAAAATGTCGATGAAATTTCAGAATTTCACTTTTTTGCCAGATTTTTCATTTTAATCCATTTTTTCCCGCTAATAAAGCAAGTATTGACAGCAAAATAAAACTCAATATTTATTCCCCTGATTCTGTAGTTTACAGAAACACCCCATATGTGGTCGTTAACTGCTGTACGGGCACACAGAAAGGCGCAGAAGGAAAGGAACGCCATATGGTTTTTGGAAGGCATATTTCACTGGGATAATTTTAACCTCCTCAAGACCGCCGCACGCAGGATTGCGTCCTGGCGGCGGCCCTGTAATTCCTCCTGGACGCGCCGGCACGTCCTCTCGCGAGACGCGAGATTTCGGGCAGAGCCGGCCCGCACATGCGCAGTGCGGGCCGGGAATCGTTACATCAGAAGTTCGTCACCAGCCTGCCAGCCACTGATCATCGCTGGCAGGTTGGTGACTTTTAAAAAATCAAATCAGAAGCCATTTAACACCTTATATTTATAAATACACTGCTCAAAAAAATAAAGGGAACACTTAAACAACACAATGTAACTCCAAGTCAATCACACTTCTGTGAAATCAAACTGTCCACTTAGGAAGCAACACTGAGTGACAATCAATTTCACATGCTGTTGTGCAAATGGGATAGACAACAGCTGGAAATTATAGGCAATTAGCAAGACACCCCCAATAAAGGAGTGGTTCTGCAGGTGGTAACCACAGACTACTTCTCAGTTCCTATGTTTCCTGGCTGATGTTTTGGTCACTTTTGAATGCTGGCGGTGCTTTCACTTTAGTGGTAGCATGAGACGGAGTCTACAACCCACACAAGTGGCTCAGGTAGTGCAGCTTATCCAGGATGGCACATCAATGCGAGCTGTGGCAAGAAGGTTTGCTGTGTCTGTCAGCGTAGTGTCCAGAGCATGGAGGCGCTACCAGGAGACAGGCCAGTACATCAGGAGACGTGGAGGAGGCCGTAGGAGGGCAACAACCCAGCAGCAGGACCGCTACCTCCGCCTTTGTGCAAGGAGGAACAGGAGGAGCACTGCCAGAGCCCTGCAAAATGACCTCCAGCAGGCCACAAATGTGCATGTGTCTGCTCAAACGGTCAGAAACAGACTCCATGAGGGTGATATGAGGGCCCGACGTCCACAGGTGGGGGTTGGGCTTACAGCCCAACACCGTGCAGAACGTTTGGCATTTGCCAGAGAACACCAAGATTGGCAAATTCTCCACTGGCGCCCTGTGCTCTTCACAGATGAAAGCAGGTTCACACTGAGCACATGTGACAGACGTGGCTCATCAATCCTCTCTTAATATTCCCTATGTGCTCCTGGATCCTCACTTTTAATTTCCTTACTGTTCTACCTACGTATTGGAGTCCACAAGGGCACTCCAATACGTAGATCACACCCTCATTTTCACAGGAGCAGTTTCCTTTTATTCGAAAATCTCCTCCATTTTTATTGGATACCATACAGTTCAGAGTTCTCATTCTTCCCTTTGTGTTCCGATTTCTACACCCAGTGCAGAAACCGCACCATCCACCAGCTTGATGATAATAATTGGAACTTGCGGTTTGTGGGAGAAATCAGCAATGTTTCCATTAATTTTCTGGATTTGTGTATAAGGATAGAGGCGGGTAGCTTTAAGACCAGTTCCTTTTTTAAAGAGACGGATGTCAATTCATATATTGACATGAAAAGTTGCCATTATCAACCATGGCTCAAAAACATTCCAAAAGGGCAGTTCAAAAGAATGGCCCGAAACTGCACTACAGTGGAGGATTATAGATTGCAATGTAAGGTGTTGAAAGATCGATTCCTTGAACGAGGTTATGAGGAAGAATCCCTGGATGCGTGCATCCAGAATGTAGAAAAGGAGAAAAAAGAAGAAAAGGGGAAAATGAAAGCGAAAAAGAGTGAGAAGGATTATAGATTTTCCTTTATAACAAGATATTGCTCGATGTCCAACACTGTTAAAAAAGCAGTCAGAAAAAATTGGGGAACGCTCAAAAATGACCCAATACTAGGGAAAATCATACCTGAAAACTCTTCATTTATTTTTAGAAAGGCTCCGAGTATTAGAACCAAGTTGGTGCATAGTGCTATTCCCCCAGTGGAGAAAAAACGTGGCAAAGAGGGAGGGAAGTTCACATGGTGCGGTTTCTGCACTGGGTGTAGAAATCGGAACACAAAGGGAAGAATGAGAACTCTGAACTGTATGGTATCCAATAAAAATGGAGGAGATTTTCGAATAAAAGGAAACTGCTCCTGTGAAAATGAGGGTGTGATCTACGTATTGGAGTGCCCTTGTGGACTCCAATACGTAGGTAGAACAGTAAGGAAATTAAAAGTGAGGATCCAGGAGCACATAGGGAATATTAAGAGAGGATTGATGAGCCACAGTGTGTCAGCTCACTTCAAACTCATGCATGGGAAGAACCCGCGGGGTTTGAAGTTTGCCGGGGTGGAAGTGGTTAAACCACACTGGCGAGGGGGTGACTCACTGTTGCAAATCAATCGGAAAGAAGTAGAATGGATCTACCAATTGGGGACCTTACAACCAAGTGGTCTGAACATTGAGTTCGACCTGAAGCCGTGTCTAGTGTGAGGTATGAAGTGGAAAATTACATCCAGGGAGAAATAACCAGTGAAAGTCTCTACCTTGTGTTGAGGACCCTCCATGAAGCGTCATAGGGAGGCGTTGCCCTCGGCCGACTGCTGATTGGATAGCCGGGTCATGTGATAAGAACTTGATGAGTGGGAAGGGGTGGGGTTGATTCTGTGTGGAACAACGTGACTAGTAGTGGGTGGAGAGGGGTTTAGGTGAGCACGGGAGGAAAGGTATAAGATAAGTATGAATATTTTTGATCAAGAGGCCCTTGAAAAATATGAAATAAAGGTTGGTGAAAAGGAAGATATACCCAATATATGAATATGGTCTAGGGAATAGGGATAATTAAATATATGGATGAGGTTATATATATTACAAGGCTGCGGCGACATTATAAGGAAAAACATAGGCACTATTTAAAATGGTCTAACTGACCTCTGATAACTTTGAATATATTTTGTATGGTTGATTTTGTATTATGGTGAAATGTTTTTTGTCACAGTATTGATACGCTTAATGTATAGTATTTTACTCATGTGTTTCAATACACTTTGATTGAGCTATGGCTCCCACAGCTTGAGAAAGGGAAATTGGGCTATTTAAAGGGCCCAGCTGTGGACATGCGCAGTTGTCGCCCCTGAGGAAGCCAGAGAGCGAAACCCGGGTCGGGCAGGAGTTCGAATTGATTTTATTATGCCTGTTATCTACCATTGTTTGTGAGTAGAATAAAACCTTTTTTTAATAACAACTAAGAGGGTACTTCACTATATGCCAGTCATTTAATCCTACAGAGGAGGTGTCAGAGGAGGATTGAACCCCTTAAATAGGAGGACGGAGGCTAATACCCTGATTCTTACACCTGTGCAGCGTTCGACTGGATCCCAAGCAGCGCGGTTTCAAATCCTTTTACTGCATGACTTTCGAGTGTGAATACCCACCACACTACATTGGAACCAGCAGCGCAAGTAATTGTCCGTGTTCTGGGACACAGGACTGACATTTCTGTTTCTCTTTTATTGGATTACGTGGTGAGGCATACACCAGCAGCGCAGCCCATCCTGGACCTAGTACCAGCACTGCCGTAGAACATGGTGAAGTGGCGAGCACCAGAAGGGCAGTTGAAGCTGGTACGGTGGCACCTGCATTATTTCCCCCGTCGCAGCCACCGCACAGACAGGCCCGTAGAGCCCCTAGAGTCCCTGAGGTGCTGGCAAACCCTGAATGGCAGCCCCCAACTTCAGCCGCACCAGTAGTTCCCCCTTTCATCGCCCAGTCTGGAGTTTGGGTTGAGACAGCTCAGATCGGATCGGCACTGGGGTTTTTTGAGCTGTTCTTGACTCCGGAGCTCTTGGACTTAGTCGTGGCAGAAACAAATCGGTATGCCACTCAATTTATAGCCGCCAACCCGGGAAGCTTTTATGCCCAGTCTTTCCGGTGGAAAGTCCAAGTTTCCGAATTTAAAACTTTTCTGGGCCTTCTCCTCAACATGGGTCTGACAAAAAAGCATGAATTGCGGTCATATTGGTCCACGAACCCAATTTATCACATGCCCATGTTCTCTGCTGCCATGTCCAGGACACGATTTGAGACCATCCTGCGTTTCCTGCACTTTAGCGACAACAGCACCTCTCGTCCCAGAGGCCACCCAGCTTTTGACCGGCTCCACAAAATTCGGCCCCTCATAGACCACTTTAACACCAAATTTGCAGATTTGTATACCCCTGAGCAAAACATCTGCATAGACGAGTCCCTTATACATTTTACCGGGCGCCTTGGCTTCAAACAATACATCCCAAGCAAGCGCGCCCGATATGGGGTCAAATTGTATAAGTTCTGTGAAATGGCCACAGGCTATACGCACAAATTTCGAGTCTGAGGGTAAAGATCAGACCCTGGAGCCGGTCGGTTGCCCTGACTACCTGGGGAGCAGTGGGAAGACAGTCTGGGACTTGGTGTCACCCTTATTTGGCAAGGGGTACCATCTTTATGTGGACAATTTTTACACAAGTGTGCCCCTCTTCAGGCATTTGTTCCGAGAACAGATTGGCTGCTGTGGCACCGCGCGACCTAGTCACCGGGGCTTCCCCCAATGGCTCGTTACCACCCGTCTTGCAAGGGGGGAGAGGGCTGCCTTGTGTAACGAAGAACTGCTCGCGGTGAAATGGAGAGACAAGCGTGACGTTTACATGCTCTCCTCCATTCAGGCAGACACGACAATCAAAATTTAATGAGCAACTGGAGTCATTGAAAAGCCCTACTGTGTCCACAACTATAATTCGCTCATGGGAGGGGTGGACTTCAATGACCAGATGTTGGCTCCTTATTTACTTTCCCGCAGGACCAGACGCTGGTATAAGAAGGTGTCTGTATATTTAATTCAATTGGCGATGTACAATAGTTTTGTTCTCTACAGTAAGGCTGGGAGAACAAGATCCTTCCTCAAATTTCAGGAAGAGATCATCGAGAACCTCCTGTATCCAGGAGGTTCCATGGCCCCAACCACCAGTGTAGTGAGCCGTCTAAACGAGCGACATTTCCCCAGTGTCGTTGCTGGTACCTCAAACCAACCGCCACCCCGAAAAAAATGTTGTGTCTGTAGCAGGAGTGGAATAAGGCGTGACACCCGCTATTTCTGTCCTGACTGAGCTGACCACCCTGCCCTATGCTTAGGGGAGTGTTTCCGGAAGTACCACACACAGGTACACTTAGCATAGGGATTGCGTTACACAGGACAGGCACACAGGGCTCTTAGGGCCCTTTCACTCACAGCTGCTGCAAACCTCTCCTTTCACCTGGGACAAAGTGCATAATGTACTTCGCCACATCTATGGGCGATTTGCGCTTTGCACATTGTCCCATGGGGAAGGAGAGGTTTGCCCTATAAAAGGTAAAAAAAATCACAGGTAAGCAAAAAAGTTAATGTTTCAAAAGTTCAAAAACTTTTTAAAAGTTAATGTTCTGTTTCAAATGTTATATAAAGTTAATGTTAATAAATTTATTGCGTTGCGGCCTGTTTTTTTTTTTTTTTACCTTCTAGGTGGACCAACCGATGAAACAGCTGCAGCACTGATGTGCATTCTGACAGAAGCATTGCACTGCTGTCAGATTACACAAAAGTCGGTGTATGCGGCGCTGCAAGACGAGATTTCTCCTCTGCAGTAAAAAAGATACGTTTGCCGAGGCATATGTGCTGAGGGGCGGTGTTCATATGCTTTGGCAAACACTTTGTATATATATTAAAAAAATAAAATAAAAAATCCTGGCAATGATTTATTCATCCACATCGATTGATGTGAATGGAGAAATCGGGTTTGCCAGGGCATACGGGCTGAGTGGGTTTGGATGTTAGGCGGAGCTCCTATGTCCTGGCAGACGCCTTTCCCCTCCTTTTTTTTTTTTGGGCAGAGATTTTTTCATCCACATTGATCGATGCGAATGAAGAAATCTGTGTCGTTCATTTTTTCTTTCAGACCAGAGGCTGAACGGGAAAAAAAAATCTCATTACCCGTATGCTCAATATAAGGAGAATAGCAGAAACTCCTAATGCTGGCCATACATGTAATGATTGCGGAGACCCTCAAATGCCAGGGCAGTACAAACACCCCACAAATGACCCCATTTTGGAAAGAAGACACCCCAAGGTATTCGCTGAGGGCCATATTGAGTCCATGAAAGATTGAACTTTTTGTCCCAAAATAGCGGAAAGGGAGACTTTGTGAGAAAAAAAAAATATATATATTTCCGCTAACTTGTGCCAAAAAAAAAAAAATCTTCTATGAACTCGCCATGCCGCTCACAGAATACCTTGGGGTGTCTTCTTTCAAAAATGGGGTCACATGTGGGGTATTTATACTGCCCTGGCATTTTAGGGGCCCTCAAGCGTGAGAAGAAGTCTGGAATCCAAATGTCTAAAAATGCCCTCCTAAAAGGAATTTGGGCCCCTTTGCGCACCTAGGCTGCAAAAAAGTATCACACATGTGGTATTGCCATACTCAGAAGAAGTTGGGCAATGTGTTTTGGGGTGTCTTTTTTACATATACCCATGCTGGGTGAGAGAAATATCTCTCTAAAATGACAACTTTGTATAAAAAAATGGGAAAAGTTGACTTTTACAGATATTTCTCTCACCCAGTATGGGTGTAATGACCGATGTCACGCACAGGGAGGATAAAAGGGAAAGCCCTGCCCAAGGGAGAGGAAAAGGTGGTGACCCCTAACTCACCTTGCGGCTGGCACCTGACTGCCCTGACGTCCCTAGACGGGTTCCTCACCCGTACGGCGATCACGTGCCTAAACCCTGGCTTTCCCTAAAATGAGCCCTAGATAGTGAACGGGCCGGTGAAATCGCTAGTCCGCACCACTATCACTAAGAGGGAAACAACAGGGAGAGGACAGACAAAACAGACAAACACATACACCCAGGTGGGCGATCACAATAGACCACAAAGGTCCAACAGGGATCCGGAGGGTAGCGTTCTGGACCAACTACCAGAGAACGCAGCAACACAGCTCCAGAAGGTCAGAATAGATGTCCAGGCAGGAAGTTCTATCTCTGGCAACCAGAGAAGTGTGAGAGAGGAATATAAGGAGGTTTGGGAGTGCTGGACAAGGAACAGCTGAGGAGAAGGAGCTACGGATCCCTGAGTGAGCCAAAAGGGTTTGCAAAGCAAACCCAGAAAGCTACCATAAGGAAAACAGCCCTATCTTAAATAGAGCGTGCAGCCAACCGCTGAAACTTCCTGACCCTGGGTATAACGGAGTCAGGCGTGGTTCTCGATACCCTCGTGACAATGGGTATATGTAAAAATACACCCCAAAACACATTGCCCTACTTCTTCTGAGTACGGCGATACCACATGTGTGACACTTTTTTGCAGCCTAGGTGCCCACAGGGGCCCAAATTCTAAAGAGCACCTTTAGGATTTCACAGGGCATTTTTTAGGCATTTGGATTCCAGACTTCTTCTCACGCTTTAGGTCCCCTAAAATGCCAGGGCAGTATAAATACCCCACATAGACCCCTTATTTTGGAAAGAAGACACCCCAAGGTATTTCTTGATGGGCATAGTGAGTTCATGGAAGTTTTTATTTTTTGTCACAAGTTAGTGGAATATGAGACTTTGTAAGTAAAAAAAATATATATTTTCCGCTAACTTGTGACAAAAAATAAAAACTTCTATGAACTCACTATGCCCATCGGCAAATACCTTAGGGTGTCTACTTTCCGAAATGGGGTCATTTGTGGGGTGTTTTTACTTTCTGGTCATTGTAGAACCTCAGGAAACATGACAGGTGCTCAGAAAGTCAGAGCTGCTTCAAAATGCGGAAATTCACATTTTTGTACCATAGTTTGTAAACGCTATAACTTTTGCGCAAACCAATAAATATACACTTATTGCATTTTTTTTATCAAAGACATGTAGAACAATAAATTTAGAGAAAAATTTATATAGAAATGTAGTTTTATTTGAAAAATTTTACAACTGAAAGTGAAAAATGTCATTTCTTTGCAAAAAATTCGGTCAATTTTGATTAATAACAAAAAAAGTAAAAATGTCAGCAGCAATGAAATCCACCAAATGAAAGCTCTATTAGTGAGAAGAAAAGGAGGTAAAATTCATTTGGGTGGTAAGTTGTATGACCGAGCAATAAACCGTGAAAGTAGTGTAGTGCAGACTTGTAAAAAGTGGTCTGGTCATTAAGGGTGTTTAACCCCTTAGCGCAGAACGCCGTGCATGTACGGCGGGGAAAACTGTGCCAGAACGCAGAACGCCGTACATGCACGGCGTTCATTTAAATGCTCCCCTGCCGAGATCGCGCACCTGATGCGCATATTACCGTGCTGTATCGGGGACCAAACATCTCCCCCTGGACCGCCAGGGACCGATCAGCAGTGGTCCCGGCCGCAGATCACCGCCGCAGATCCCGTTCGTTCAAAAGAGCGATCTCACGCGTGTGCGCATGCGCGCACACATCTCCTCCTCTTCTGGCACCCGGCTGTCGCTGAAATGAGAGGATCGGAGATGAGAAATAGCTGTCTGAACATAATTCATTGTGATTGGTCCACAGTCAGGACCAATCACAATGAGTTATGTACAGGACGCTATCTCTCACCTTCGATCCTGTAATTTCAGTCAGAGAAGTTGGAGGCAGTGCAGTTAGACCTGTGATAAAACACACACACACCAAAAGTGCCCCTCATCTGTCCCCTGTGATCCTCATCACCCCTCATTTGTCTCCTGTGCCCTTCATCACCCCACTTATTAGTCCCCTGTGACCCTGTGCCTGTGTGCTGTCTGCCAATAGTGACAGTACATCAGCACCCCAGTCCCTGTCATCCATACCTGTTTTTGGCAAATCATTAGGGTTAGTTAGGGAGTTATTAGGGTTAGAGCTCTTGTTTTAGGGTAAGTTAGACGTTTATTGAAATAAAAAATAAAAAAATAATAATAATAATAATAAAAAAATAATAAAAAAATATTGGGGATGTCCGTACTTGTCCCCGATTATAAATACTCTGTTTCAAACCCCCCCATACCTCCGAACCTCTATCTTCTACCAGTGATATAAAGCTCCACAATTTTATTTTTCCATTTTTTTCTGAATATATATATATGTATATGTATTAAGGCATTTGCCTGGATTTGTGGGAGGGGCTGAGGTCCGCCTCCAGCCTATTTAGGGCACCCCCCTTACCTGGCTCCTGCACCGTCTGAGGTCTGAGCTTTGTGAGAGGAAGTCGCTTGTTGGAGTTCTGAGGAATTTACCTGCGAGCCGCTGATTTTCTGAGAGCTTTTTTCGTCGCCGTCTGGTTCTGGTTTTGGAGCATTGCTGTTCTTTTCCCAACTTCACTCGGTTCACTGTGGGTCGCGTTTGCCCGCCAAACTGTGAGTTATTTCATACGGGTCAGCAGGGCCTCACGGTTGCCCCTGTTCCGGTTCATTTCATTTCATCAATGCGCACCATGTCACGGTTTTTCATACAAGTCACCAGCATTCATTTCTGTCACACCTGTCATACGTATTGGTTCATAAAACACCACCATTCCGGTCACTAGCTCTGGCAGCATGCGGCCAATGGTTCCTGGATTAAATCCCCCTTTATTTCTGTTGTTCTTTTCACATACGCTGCACCCATGTCACGGCTTCTCACAGCAATCACCGGCAGCTCATTGCTCATGCCTATCCTGGCTTCTCCCCACAGGACCGTCACTCCGGTCAGCTCCCTGATGGTTCCAACCCCATTCCCCATTTCTGGTTGGTTCTTTTCACCCCTCACATCCATTATTCATGCCCTCCCCTCTTCTCCTCTTATTCATGTACTCAGCGCAGGGGCCAGCTACGGCACACCCGGCACCCCCCATTCTTTTCAAACTCCACTAGGGCTTACCGCCGCATGGTCATCCCCTCCCCGTCGCCTCCTGCCTGTTTTCCGCTCCTCCTACCGCGCGGCCGATGGCGCCTGGCTGCGTCTTGGTGCCTGGTCTGCGCATGCGCGGCAGGGGTTCTGCGCATGCGCGGCGATTCTGTCGGCGCATGCGCAGTGTCCCGGCGGCGTGGGGGGGGGGGAAGTACTCCGGTCGGATGGGATCAGAATAAATGGTTTCATTCACAAACACTTTTCACAAACAATCCCCTAAAAAAAAAAAACTTCCAAACATGATCACACGATTACTCAAACTTCGCCAACTAACGTTCATGCCCCCCCCCCCCGTGCATTCACGTGCACAGCATAGGGGCCAGCGGCGGTGCAGCCGACACACCCCCTAGTCATTTCAGACTCCATGGGGGCTTGCGGCGGCACAGACATAGCCTCCCCGCCGCCTCCTGCCTGGCACCGCTCCTCCTGCCGCGCGGCCGATGGCGCCCGGCCGCGTCTCGGTGCCTGGTCTGCGCATGCGCAGCCGGGGTTCTGCGCATGCGCGGCGAATCGTCGGCGCATGCGCGGTGTCCCGGCGGCCGTGCGCGCCGCATCTGATGCGGAGGGCACGCCCCTCAAATTTAAATATCACCCCGGCAGCCCCCACAAAGATAGTAATAATTATCAAAGCACAGGGGGGAGTTATCGGCGGGAAAAAATAAAAATATACATTATAAAGTTGCATCATAATATATAAGTAGGAGGGGAGTGCAGGAACACAGACCAAAAAAAAAACGTTCTATTAAATTGCAAGCACGCATATTCCACCTGGGCATGGCCACGCGGCGCGGGGTTTTTCACACCAGGCGCAAGCTGTCATTTCATAAACGACCATCATGATCCTCCGGGTCATATATATGTACCATATACATTTGCGCTTTTTCATCACACTATGTTATGTCTACCCCCCCCCTTTTTTGTTTTAGGCGGTCAACCTATACTGTTTTACACTACCGTGTATCCGGAGAATTTTTCTTGCTGCCAGGTACGGTCGCCTGCTCATTTACCAAAAATCTTCCTTACATTTCGGATGGTCCGGTTAGGGTCAGCGTGCTGGCTTTAGGGGCTCTATCACCCCACTAGGTACTCCCCCTTCTTGGCTTCGCCGGCAGTTAGTGGTCCCGTGAGGCCGACACCCCGCCTCAAACGTACAGAGGCACCTGCCCAACGCGCCACCTCGTTAGTAAGCCGCCTCGCGTGTTGCATAGAGAGGGCCTCACCTGTCACTCCCTTCCCCTAGTCCTGTCTTACAGTCACCGAGAGGCCAACGCTCCTGCCACTACCACGAGTGGCCTCATTATCCCCTCGCGCCAAATCATAGGTAGAGCCTCTCAAGCCGCTTGGCAATTAGCAGGGCCTCATCTGTCACCATGCAAGTATAATTTTTTCGCCGTTCGGCCTAGCTAGCCAGCACGATCCCGCGTGTCCTCATACTAATCCACTTTTTATTTTTAGTATGTCACTGGATGGGTTAGACAACTTCTCCCTACCTGGCACCCCTGCCAGATCGGTCACTGCCGCCCCGGGAGACGATCTAGCCAGTCCAGCGTCCATCCGGTCCTGGACAATTCCACGCATCACGGCGGAGTTGAGGAAACGGCATGTTCCCTTCCCCGCCACGGCAAGGAAAGCTGAACTGTTCCGGCTGCTGCGCGCATCGGGCAATAATAGGGATGCGGGGGAAGGACCCAGCCAGTCCGGCACCGGGGACATCCATGCCATGCTGGCCTCTCTGATGACGTCTATGTCAACGGTCAACGCCAGGTTGGAGAGGCTAGAATCGGTCACCACGACCCTCTCCTTGGCAGGTCCGCCACCGGCGGCATCACCGGCACCGGCCGGTTTACCGGTGATCACGCCGTCCACTAGCGTGGAGGACCAGGAAGTCAACCCGGCGCATATGATTCCTGAGCACTTGAAACGGGATATCCTGGAAGGTAAGGATGTAAACCTGGCCTCCCTTCTGATTGCCTCCCAGGACGTGGTCGAAAACACGACTTATGCCTACAACGAGGTATCAGTTGTGGTCAAGTCCAGGGATGCCCGGCTCAATAGGAAATTGACCATTCCCGAATTCGTGTTGGCCTTCGGAATCTATAGAGAGGTCATCTGTGCGGTCTACCCCAACAGGAGGGAGGAATTCGACCTCTACTTACACAAACTGGTGGGCTTGGGCAACAAATACAGAGGGTCAGCGTTTTATGACTATCACAGGTCTTTTTCGGCGAAGGTGGCGGGGGCCTTCTCCCAGTACGGAGTCCGCTCCAACTGGGCGAGGATCGACACGGTCATATTCTGTCGCCACTTCGCAGGCCTCAGGACCCCAGCCTGTGCGCACTGCTCCTCCACGGCCCACACCACCAATTTCTGCCCGAACACGTCGGTCAGACAGGGCCTCTCCCAGGCAGCTGGTCCCTCCGGGGTCCCGGAAAGACTGGCCCGGGACAAGCTGGGTCGGCCGATCAAATTTCTAGGCAAATCCATGATTTGCAATAATTTCAATGAGGGGTCCTGTAATTATAACGGATGTAAATTGTTACATATATGCACCAAATGTTTCCGGGCACATGCCAAGTCCATGTGTCCAAATAAAATGTTTACAAAACCGTATCTAACAACCATCAACATGCCAGTTTTTACCGCGCTCATGTCGCAACACCCCTCCAGGCATCTATCAGATTTCCTCGTTTCAGGATTGACAGAAGGATTTCACACGGGCATCCTGTATATGCCAACAGGCACCCTGGAATGTCCCAATCTTTTATCCGCTCTACACAACCCCACCGCCATTGACGCCCTCATAGCCCAAGAGGTAACAGAGGGTTTTGTGCTAGGTCCTTTCAAGACTCCCCCATTCGCCACATGGCGCACCAACCCCATTGGCGTCGTCACTGGGAAATCTTCCCAGAAACAGAGGCTCATCATCGACCTATCGGCACCTCACGGGACGGGCAACCCCAGTCTCAACTCCCTCATTCCCTCGGAGGAATTCTCTCTGCAGTATACCACCATAGATCACGCCATCACGGCCATCAGTCAAGCAGGGGTGGGGGCATGGCTCAGCAAAACCGACATCGCCAACGCCTTCAAATTACTTCCGATTCACCCTACACTGTGGCACCTGCATGGCATCAAGTGGTCTGGGGATTATTATTTTTTCTCCCGATTGACCTTCGGGTCCAAAAGCAGCCCGGCCATCTTCGACGTGTTTGCGGAAGCATTATGCTGGTTGCTATTGAATATAGCAAGGTGCCCGCTGGTTTTACATTACCTTGATGACTTCCTATTGGTGGAAGAAAACACTTCTCCTCCTTCCAGCCTCAGAGCCACCATCAAGCTGTTCAAGGAACTGGGGGTCCCCCTCTCCGCCAAGAAGACAGAGGGGCCGGACACGATCATCACCTTCCTGGGTATCCAGTTGGATTCAGCTTCAATGCAAGCCAGTTTGCCGTCCGGGAAGATCCAGGACATCCTCACCCACATAGACGGCTATCTTCAACTCGGCACCTGCAACCTCAGAGAACTACAGTCCCTGCTGGGCTCCCTGAACTTTGCCATGCGCATCATACCCCAGGGTCGCTCGTTTATTTCACGGCTTCTGCACCTCTTCCCCTTGTTCCTACACGACTCACACAGATTGTCCCTGGATGCCCACGCTGCGGCGGATCTGGGAATGTGGAGGAGATTTCTGTCCACCTGGAATGGTAGGAGCTTGTTTCTCCCTCAGCTGTCGGACTCTTCCCCCTCTATCTGGTCAGATGCGGCATCTACCACAGGCTTTGCGGCCATATTTGGGGACGATTGGCTGTGGGGCAGCTGGCCTCCTGAGGTCCAGGGTCTGGAAGGATTCTCCACTACCTCAGCGCTTTTTGAGATCTATCCCATCGTAGCGGCTGCCGTGGCGTGGGGTCATTTATGGGCAAATCTGGCGGTCCGCTGCTACAACCAAGCAACCTGCCAGATCATAAACAAAGGTCGTTCTAAATCCCTCACAATCATGAGGTTCATGCGAAGACTTACTTGGCTGGCCGCCTGCAATAATTTTTTCCTGCATTGTTTCCATGTCCCGGGGGTGTGCAATTCGGCTGCTGACAATTTGTCTCGCTTCAAATTTCAGGCTTTTCATCAGGATCTCCCATCAGCATCACCCGCTGCCTCCAGCACCCCGTCATTTCAGCAACTCATTCTGGACTAGAGGCCATCATGCGGCATAGCCAGTCTTTGTCCCACTTTTCACTATCAGTCAATACACATAGAGCATACAACAGAGCATTCACGCTATTCAACAGATTCCTGGTAGAACACAACATCACGCACCCTTTCATCATGACGTCTGTTTTGGGATTTGCTTCTTTTTGCCACCTCAAACTAAAAATGTCATACAACACCATCAAACTGTATCTTACTGGCATTCAACATCATATGCTAATCTTGCACCCTAACTACACCAGCTTCATGGCCTCCCACCAAATCAAAACAATACTCAGAGGCATTCAGAAGACGGAACCCGCACGTCCAGCCCAAAGGCTGCCCATCAACAGTCATGTTTTCAAGGCATTATCCGACCTGCTGGACGCCACGCCTTTTGATACAAATACCAACGCGGTCATCAAAACTGCTATTTACTTAGCCTTCTACGGGTTCCTGAGGCCCGGGGAATTCACTACCACCTCCACATCCCAAACCTCATCTTGTCTCCTTGTCTCCCACTTATCTAAACACCTGGATCACTACGTCCTGACCTTACCTCACTCCAAGAGTAGTCAGCATTCACCTGTCAACATCTCATATTACCCCACGCACAACAAATGGTGTCCGGTGAGGGTGCTGGACACATACAGTCAGCTTCACAGGTTCCTACCCTCTCAACCGCTACTTCAACTTCATGGATCGGTGCTCACCACGACCACCTTCATGATCCATGTCAGATCATTTCTCACCCAACTGGGCTTTAACGCGGCCAACTACTCGGGGCACTCCTTTCGCATCGGAGCTGCATCCACGGCCTCCAGTGCCAACATCCCTGCCCATGTTATCAAGAAATTGGGACGCTGGAAGTCGTCCGCTTACGCACGATACATTCCCAATCCAGCGCAAGAGTTAAGAGTGGCTTTCCAAAGCATGTCGGGTTGAGCTGTTTACATGTTTTATTGGTTACAAATAAACTGGTTTATTTCCATTTTTGCCCTCTTCTTTCTTAGGCCTACCTCGTCCTCGGTTTCGGCACACCACAACCGACTGCATTTCTTTCCCTGCATTCCAGGGCTCTTCTCTGTACTACCGTAAGCACCTAACACAAGTATTAAGGCATTTGCCTGGATTTGTGGGAGGGGCTGAGGTCCGCCTCCAGCCTATTTAGGGCACCCCCCTTACCTGGCTCCTGCACCGTCTGAGGTCTGAGCTTTGTCCCTCCCACCACTCCACTCATTTACAACTCATTTCTTTTATGTCTTTTCCTTGGGTGGGCCCTCTTCTTTCTTAGGCCTACCTCGTCCTCGGTTTCGGCACACCACAACCGACTGCATTTCTTTCCCTGCATTCCAGGGCTCTTCTCTGTACTACCGTAAGCACCTAACACAAATATATATAAATTTTACAAAATGTCTCAACGGGTGTACAGCGCTGAGGAGGCTTATGAAATACTTGCCTCAGAGTCTGACGCTGACAGTGGAGAAGAAGAATCTTTTCTTGTGTATAGCTCTTCATCTGATTCCTCAGTTGATGAACCCTCTCACAGACGCAGTAGAGCTAGCAGCGCATCAGCTTCTACAAATGACCCCAGCTGGACTTCTGCTACTAACTTTGTACCTCAGTTGCCGGACTTTACGGCCACTACAGGCATTCATGTGAACACTGCAGGTTTCACGGAAGCTGATTTTTTCCACCTTTTTTTTTCTGATGAATTGATAGACATGATAGTGGAGCAAACTAATATTTATGCCAATCAATTTTTAGCCGCCCACCCCAACTCATACTATGCAAGACCCCTTCAGTGGACTCCCACGACCCCTTTGGAGATGAAAAAATTTTGGGGTCTAATACTTAATATGGGGATAATTAAAAAACCATCACTACGGTCATATTGGAGTAATGACCTTCTACATCACACACCACTATACCGCACCATTATGTCCAGGACCCGATTCGAAAGTCTCCTGAAATTTCTACATTATAACAATAATGCAGATTGTCCACCCCCTAATGATCCTGGATACGATCGTTTATACAAAATTCGGCCCATTATAGATCACCCCCCAAAAGCATCTGTCCATTGATGAATCCCTTGTGCACTTCAAGGGCAGACTGCATTTTCGCCAATACCTGCCCAACAAACGGGCCAGATATGGCATCAAACTCTACAAACTATGTGAAAGCCAAAGTGGCTATACACATAAATTTAGAGTTTACGAGGGAAAAGATTCAAAAATTGATCCCCCAGAGTGCCCACCTCTCCTTGGAATAGCAGGAAAAATAGTATGGGACTTGATTCACCCCCTGCTAGTCAAGGGTACAACTTGTACCTTGACAACTTCTACACAAGTGTCCCACTACTGAAATGCCTGTTTTCCAGAGACACTGTTGCATGCGGTACTATCAGACGAAACCAAAAACATCTGCCTAAAAATTTTATAGACCAAAGGATAAGAGTGAGGGAAAGCAGGGCAGTTTGCAATGATAACATGATGTCTGTTAAGTACAAAGACAAGCGTGACGTCTTTGTACTTACTACCATACATGCCGACAGATCAACCCCTGTTCCAGTACGTGGATCCACAGAATCAGTCCCCAAATCTGTGTGCATCCAGGACTATAATAAGTTTATGGGAGGGGTGGATCTGTCAGACCAGGTACTGCAACCATACAGTGCCTTCCGCAAAACTCGGGCATGGTATAAAAAATTGGCATTGCACCTGACGCAAATTGCCCTCTATAATGCTTTTGTAATTTACAGAAGTGCAGGAAACAGAGGAAAATTCCTGCACTTTCAAGAAAAAGTAATAAAGAACTTTTTATTTGGGGAACAGGAAGGGGAAGGGAGCAGGGCCACAGGAAGTGAGAGCAGAATAATACGAGGACAGCATTTCCCTGGGGTAGTTCCCCCCACAGAGACACGGAGAAGGCCACAAAAAAGGTGTCGGGTATGCTCCAGAAATGGAATCAGGAAAGACACAATTCATCATTGTGAGACGTGCCCCTCAAAGCCAGGTCTTTGCATAAAAGATTGCTTTAGAATCTACCACACCTCTGTTGACTTTTAACTAAACCCCCTTTGATCATTTTATAAAACACCCCCTTGAAACTGTATGCTGGTAAAAATTCTAATTTCCCGTTTCTCCACATTTCAATTGGCATTCTAATAAAACCCATAACAAAGCTTAATATTCTCATTACACCCCTAGATGAATACCTTGACGGGTGTTGTTTTATTCTACCATACAGTAGTTTACGGCCACATATGGGGTGTTTCTGTGAACAGCAGAGTCAGGGCAATAAAGATACAGTCTTGTTTGGCTGTTAACCCTTGCTTTGTTAGTGGAAAAAATGGGTTAAAATTGAAAATTAGGCAAAAAAATGAAATTCTCAAATTTCATCTCCATTTGCCAATAACTCTTGTGCAACACCTAAAGGGTTAAAGACGTATGTAAAATCAGTTTTGAATACCTTGAGGGGTGTAGTTTCTTAGATGGGGTCACTTTTAGGGAGTTTCTACTCTAGGGGTGCATCAGGGGGCTTCAAATGGGACATGGTGTAAATAAACCAGTCCATAAAAATCAGCCTTCCAAAAACCAAACGGCGCACATTTCACTCTACGCCCCGCTGTGTGGCCGTACAGTAATTTACGGCCACATATTGGGTGTTTCTGTAAACGGCAGAGTCAGGGCAATAAAGATACAGGCTTGTTTGGCTGTTAACCCTTGCTTTGTTAGTGGAAAAAATGGGTTAAAATGAAAAATTAGACAAAAAAATGAAATTCTCAAATTTCCTCCCCATTTGCCAATAACTCTTGTGCAACACCTAAAGGGTTAACAATGTATGCAAAATCAGTTTTGAATACCTTGAGGGGTGTAGTTTCTTAGATGGGGTCATTTTTGGGTGGTTTCTATTATGTAAGCCTCGCAAATCGACTTCAGACCTGAACTGGTCCCTAAAAATTGAGTTTTTGTAAATTTCAGAAAAATTTCAAGATTTGCTTCTAAACTTCTAAGCCTTATAACATCCCCAAAAATAAAATATCATTCCCAAAATAATTCAAACATGAAGTAGACATATGGGGAATGTAAAGTCATCACAATTTTTTTGGGTATTACTATGTATTACAGAAGTAGAGAAACTGAAACTTTGAAATTTGCAAATTTTTCCAAATTTTTGGTAAATTAGGTATTTTTTTGTGCAAAAAAAATAATTTTTTTGACTTCATTTTACCACTGTCATGAAGTACAATATGTGACGAAAAAACAATCTCAGAATGGCCTGGATAAGTCAAAGCGTTTTAAAGTTATTAGCACTTAAAGTGACACTGGTCAGATTTCCAAAAAATGGCCTGGTCCTTAAGGTGAAAATGAGCCCGGTCCTTAAGCTAGGGGAGCTGAGGTGGTTAAGTTGCCATGTCACATTTGAAGACCCCCTGATGCACCCCTAGAGTAGAAACTCCAAAACAGTGACCCCATTTTGGAAACTACACCCCTCAAGGTATTCAAAACTGATTTCACAAACTTTACCATTTAGGTGTGCCACAAGAATTAAAGGAAAATGTAAATGAAACTTCAGAATTTAACTTTTTGGGCAGATTTGCCATTTTAATCCATTTTTCTAGTAACAAAGCAAGGGTTAACAGCCAAACAAAACTCAATATTTATTGCCCTGATTCTGTAGTTTACAGAAACACTCCATATGTGGTTGTAAACTGCCGTACGGGCACACAGCAGGGCGCAGACGGAAAGGAACGCCATATGGTTTTTGGAAGGCAGATTTCACTGGGATAATTTTAAGTTGCCATGACACATTTGAAGACTCCCCAAAAAATTATCCCATTTTGGAAACTACGGGATAAGGTGGCAGTTTTATTGCTGCTATTTTAGGGTACATATGATTTTTGGTTGCCTTATATTACACTTTTTGTGAGGCAAGATAACAAAAAATGGCTGTTTTGGCACCGTTTTAATTTTTTGCTATTTACAGTGTTCATCTTACAGGATAGATCATGTGTAGGGTTGAGCGAATTCGTACCGCACTTTAGGATTTTTGGACCCCGAACATTTCCGTAAAAGTCCGGGTTCAGGTTCTGTGTTCGGCACTTTCGTGGCGCTCTTTAAAAGACGGCAGAGCAGCCAATCAACAAGCGGTTAACTGTCTGACCTTAGAAGCCATCACAGCCATGCCTACTAATGGCATGGCTGTGATTGGCCAGAGCAGCATGTGACCCAGGCTCTATCTATATAAGCTTGAGTCACGTAGCGCTGCACGTCACTCTGCTGTTAAAAGTGTAGGGAGAGGATGTTGCTGGACTTGTGATTTCAGGGTGAGAATAGGAGAGACTCTAACTCAGCGATCTACAGAGAAATAGTTGCGTGGGTGCAGGACACAATCGTTTTACCCTGCCCTGAGTCCATTGACCAAAAAAAAAAATACTTTTATAATTCTGTTAGTTCGGTGGGTGGTGGCGGCGGCCATTTCATGCAAGCTCAGTGCACCAGCACTGCATCTGAGCTTTTGGGACATTGCAAATCACACTTTTTTTGGCAAACTACAACATCTGGATTAGTCAGTGTGCAATTTAAGGTAGAAATACACCCATCATTTTCTGGGGTTTTAAAAACACACTTTTTTTTGCCAAAAAACAGTATTTTCCTGATCTGCAAGTTTTAAATTCAGGTTTAATATATATACAGCTTTCATATTCTGTTACCCAAAAAAGATGCCAATCTACAACATCTGGATTAGTCAGTGTACAATTTAAGCTAGAAATACACCCATCATTTTCTGTGGTTTGAAAAACACACTTTTTTCTCAAAAAACAGTATTTTCCTGTTTTGCAAGTGTTAAATTCAAGTTTAATATATACGGCTTTCATATTCTGTTACCAAAAAAACACTTTTTTGGCAATGTACAACATCTTGATTAGTCAGTGTACAATTTAAGCTAGAAATACACCCATCATTTTCTGGGCTTTGAAAAACACACTATTTAAAAAAAAACTGTATTTTCCTGTTCTGCAAGTGTTAAATTTAAGTTTAATATATACAGCTTTCATATTCTGTTACCAAAAAAACACTTTTTTGGCAATCTACAACATCTGGATTAGGCCTCATGCACACGACAGTATTTTTTCACGGTCCGCAAAACGGGGTTCCGTTGTTCCGAGATCCGTTTCCTTTTTTGTTTCCGTGTGTCTTCCTTGATTTTTGGAGAATCACCAGACATGAAGGAAAAAAGTAGTTCGTCCCCATTGACGTTGACACAATATGGTGCAATTGCAAACGGATCCGTCCCCCGTTGACTTTCAATGTAAAGTCAGGAGTCCCTATTAATTTACCATCTGATCGAAGTTTTCTCCAATCCGATGGTATATTTTAATTTGAAGCGTCCCCATCACCATGGGAACGCCTCTATGTTAGAATATACCATTGGATTTGAGTTAGATCGTGAAAACTCGGATCCGACAGTATATTCTAACACAGAGGCGTTCCCATAGTGATGGGGACGCTTCAAGTTAGAATATACTAAGAACTGTGTACATGACTGCCCCCTGCTGCCTGGCAGCACCCGATCTCTTACAGGGGGCTGTAATCCGCTCAATTAACCCCTCAGGTACCGCACCTGAGGGGTTAATTGTGCGTATCATAGCCCCCTGTAAGAGATCAGGTGCTGCCAGGCAGCAGGGGGCAGGCCCCCCTCCCCAGTATTAAATTCATTGGTGGCCAGTGCGGACCCCCCTCCCTCCCTCCCCAGTATTAAATTCATTGGTGGCCAGTGCGCCCCCCCCCTCCCTCCCCCTGTATTAAATTCATTGGTGGCCAGTGCGGCCCCCCTCCCTCCTTCCCTCCCCTGTATTAAATTCATTGGTGCCAGTGCGGCCTCCCCTCCCCCCCTAATTAAAATCCCCCCCCCCATCATTGGTGGCAGCGGAGAGTTCCGATCGGAGTCCCAGTTTAATCGCTGGGGCTCCGATAGGTTACCATGGCAACCAGGACGCTACTGCAGTCCTGGCTGCCATGGTTACTTAGCAATTTTAGAAGCATTATACTTACCTGCGCTGTCTGTGACCGGCCGGGCGCTCCTCCTACTGGTAAGTGACAGGTCTGTGTGGCACATTGCTAATAGCACAGACCTGTCACTTACCAGTAGGAGGAGCGCCCGGCCAGTCACAGAAAGCGCAGGTAAGTATAATGCTTCTAAAATTGCTAAGTAACCATGGCAGCCAGGACTGAAGTAGCGTCCTGGTTTCCATGGTAACCGATCGGAGCCCCAGCGATTAAACTGGGACTCCGATCGGAACTCTCCGCTGCCACCAATGATGGGGGGGTGGGGGGGAAGGGGGGTGATTTTAATTAAGGGAGGGAGGGGGGGCTGCACCGGCCACCAATAAATGTAATACAGGGGAGGGAGGGAAGGGGGGCTGCACTGGCCACCAATGAATTTAATACAGGGGAGGGAGGGGGGCCGCACTGGCCACCAATGAATTTAATACAGGGGAGGGAGGGGGGCCGCACTGGCCACCAATGAATTTAATACAGGGGAGGGAGGGGGGCTGCACTGGCCACCAATGAATTTAAAACTGGGGAGGGAGGGGGGTGCGGCACCTGAGGGGTTAATTGTGCGGATCACAGCCCCCTGTAAGAGATCGGGTGCTGCCAGGCAGCAGGGGGCAGCTATGTACACAGTTCTTAGTATATTCTAACTTGAAGCGTCCCCATCACCATGGGAACGCCTCTGTGTTAGAATATACTGTCGGATCTGAGTTTTGACGATATGAAAACTCAGATCTGAAAAAGCTGTTATGCAGACGGATCAGCGGATCCGTCTGTGCGAAAGTAGCCTACGGACACGGATCACGGACACGGATGACAATCTTGTGTGCATCCGTGTTTTTTCACGGACCCATTGACTTGAATGGGTCCGCGAACCGTTGTCCGTCAAAAAAATAGGACAGGTCATATTTTTTGGACGGACAGGAAACACGGATCACGGACGCGGATGAACAACGGTGCATTTTCCGAGTTTTCAATGGACCCATTGAAAGTCAATGGGTCCTCAGAAAATCACAGAAAAACGGAACAACGGACACGGATGCACACAACGGTCGTGTGCATGAGGCCTAAGTCAGTGTGCAATTTAAGCTAGAAATACACCCATCATTTTCTGGGGTTTGAAAATCACACTTTTTTGACAAAAAACACTATTTTCAGGGCTTGCAGCATCAGCACATGTGAAATTACAGGCTTATATACTGCTGTCAAATTCAGCTGTTAAGCAAACACTCGTTTGGGCACAAAAAATTTAGTTGGCAGCCTTTGATGCAGATGTCATTGTGAGATACACCCTTAATACACTTGGGTTACATTCAGAGATTTTAAATACCGCCATTTGGTGCACCAATATTGAATTCAGGCCTACACTGGTTCAGGCCCTGTGAGATACACCCTCTACATACAGGGGTTTGATTCAGGGATTTGAAATACAGCCATTTGAAATACAGCCATTTTGTGCAAAGAAATATTTACTTCAGGCCCTGTGAGATCCTCCCTCTACATACAAGGGTTTGATTCAGGGATTTGAAATACAGCCATTTTGGGCAAATAAATATTTACTTCAGACCTACACTGGTTCAGACCGTGTGAGATACCCCCTCTACATACAGGGGTTTGATTCAGGGATTTGAAATCCAGCCATTTGAAATCCAGCCATTTTGTGCAAAGATATATTTACTTCAGGCGTACACTGGATCAGACCGTGTGAGATCCCCCCTCTACATACAGGGGTTTGAATCAGGCATTTGAAATACAGCCATTTTGTGCAAAGAAATATTTACTTCAGGCCTACACTGGTTCAGACCGTGTGAGATACCCCCTCTACATACAGGGGCTTGAATCAGGCATTTGAAATACAGCCATTTGAAATACAGCCATTTTGGGCAAAGAAATATTTAATTCAGGAATACACTGGTTCAGACCGTGTGAGATACACCCTTTACATACTGTTGTTCTATTCTACTATTAATTAAACACCCATTTAGGGCAAGATCCTAAATTCTAAAAATATGAGATTGTCAAATAAGGGACGTGGCCCAGGTCGTGGTGCTGTTGGTGAAGCTCCTGTCGCAGGGAAACCCCTTCCTCAGGTGCGAGTAGGCGACAAAACCTGCAGGGGTATTTGGTCGGGCCTAATGCTGCTCTACGAATGGTGAGGCCTGAACAAGTACAGGCGATAGTAGATTGGGTTGCTGACAGTGGATCCAGTTCCTTCACATTGTCTCCCACCCAGTCTCTTGCTGAAAGACCACAGTTTGCACCTGCAGCCGATGTCCATCAGTCTTTCACCTTACCCCCTTGCAAATCAGCCAAGCAGTCTGAGCCCCAAGTCATGCAGCAGTCTCTTCTGCTTTTTGATGACTCTGTTAGCAGGGTTTCCCAGGGCCATCCACCTAGCCCTGCCCCAGAAGTGGAAGAGATTGGGTGCACCGATGCCCAACCACTTATCTTTCAAGATGAGTACATGGGAGGACCATCGCAGCACGTCTCGGATGATAACGAAACTCAGGTGCCAACTGCTGGGGCTTTCGAAAGTGTGCAGACCGACAAGGAATGCAGGGGTGAAGACTGGGTGGAAGATGGTGTGGAAGACGATAAGGTCCTCGACCCCACATGGAATCAAGGTCATGCGAGTGACCTATGTAGTTCGGAGGAAGAGTCGGTGGTCGCACAGAGCCACCAACACAGCAGAAGAAGGGAGCAGGGTGCAAAAGCGGAGCGGCCGTCCTCTAGACAGTACGCCTCCTACTGCCCACCGCAGCAAGGGACCGAGCACACCAAAGCCAGCTCCAAGGAGTTCCCTGGCGTGGCAGTTCTTCAGACAATGTGCTGACGACAAGACACGAGTGGTTTGTACGTTGTGCAATCAGAGCCTGAAGCGAGGCATAAACGTTCTCAACCTGAGCACAACCTGCATGACCAGGCATTTAAGTGCAAAGCACGAGTGGCAGTGGCGTAGACACCTCAAAAACCAAGAAAGGTCTCTGGCTCCTCCTGCTTCCTCTTCTGCTGCAGTCGCGGCCTCTTCATCCACCTCTGGAGTGACAGTGCCACCTGCCACCCCGCAAACAGAGGATCTGCCAGCAACACCAACACCTGGGTCACCAAGCATCTCCACAATGTCCCACGGAAGCGTTCAGCTCTCCATCTCCCAAATGCTGGAGAGGAAGAGGAAGTACCCCCCTACCCACCCGTGATCCCTAGCCCTGAATGCCAGCATTTCTAAATTACTGGCCTTTGAAATGCTGTCATTCCGTCCGGTTTAAAAAGGCCTTATGGCGGTGGCTGTCCCACAGTACGTCGTGCCCAGCCTCCACTACTTTTCAAGGCGAGCCATCCCTTCCCTGCACAAGAAAGTAGGGGACAAAATCAGGTGTGCACTGCGCAACGCCATCTGTGGCAAGGTGCACCGGACTACGGATACGTGGACCAGTAAGCACGGTCATGGCCGTTATATCTCCATAGCAGCACACTGGGTAAATGCAGTGGCGGATAGCAGTTTGGCGCATATCTTTTAACCACCGAGGATTGCAGGGCTCTTCAGTTTGCCTCCTGTTGCTTTCTCGTCCTACTCTGCTTCCTCATCCTCTACCAGCTCCTGATCCGGTCAGCGTAACACCTTCACCACCAACTTCAGCACAGCCAGGGGTAAACGACAGCAGGCAGTTTTAAAACGTATCTGTTTGGGGGACAAACACCACACCGCGCAGGGGCTGTGGACGGGCCTTGAACAACAGACCGATGAGTGGTTTGTGCCAGTCAGCCTCAAGCTCGACCTGGTGTTGTGCGATAATGGGCAAAATCTCGTAGCAGCTCTGGGACTAGCCGATTTGACGCACATCCCTTGCCTGGCGCATGTGCTGAATTTGGTGGTGCAGAGATTCCTTAAAAATTACCCCAATATGTCAGAGCTGCTGCATAAAGTGCGGGCCGTCTGTGCGCGCTTTCGGCATTCTCACCCTGCTGCTGCTCGCCTGTCAGCGCTGCAGCGTAACTTCGGCCTTCCCGCTCACCGCCTTATATGCGACGTGCCCACAAGGTGGAACTCCACCTTGCAGATGCTGGCCAGACTGTGCGAGCAGCAGCAGGCGATAGTGGAGTTTCAGCTGCAGCACGCACGGGTGAGTCGCTCGGCGGAACAGCACCACTTCACCACCAATGACTGGGCCTCCATGCGAGACCTGTGTTCCTTGTTGCGCTGTTTCGAGTACTCCAACAACATGGCTAGTGCCGATAACGCCTTTCTCATCGTTACTATCCCACATCTATGCCTACTTGAAAAACCGCTCCTGGCGATGATGGAAGAGGATGTGGCACAGGAGGAGGAGGAGGAAGAGGGATCATTTCGTAGGGTTTCCGGCCAGTCATTCCCAAGTGGCTCCGAGGGTGGGTTCCTGCACCCACAAACCCAAGGTACACAATTGTCCAGCCAGGGCACAGTTCTGGAGGATGAGGAGGTGGAGGATGAGGAGGAGGAGGAACCATGTTCACAGCAGGGTTGCACCCAGACCAGCTCATGGCCATCACTGGTGCGTGGATGGGGGGATACAGAGGACACAGACAATACACCTCCCACAGAGGACCGCTTTTCTTAGCCTCTGGGAAGCCTGGCACACATGAGCGATTACATGCTGCAGTGTCTCCGCAACGACCGCCGAGTTGCCCACATTCTAACTTGTGCTGATTACTGGGTGGCAACGCTGCTGGATCCCCATTACAAGGACAACGTACCGGCCTTAATTCCATCACTGGAGCGTGATCGTAAGATGTGCGAGTACAAGCGCACGCTGGTAGACGCGCTGCTGGTGGCATTCCCACCTGACAGCGGGGGCACAGTGGAAGCACAAGGAGAAGGCAGAGGACGAGGAAGAGGTCGCCAACGCAGCTGGGGCACCGCCAGCACCTCAGAAGGCAGGGTTAGCATGGCCGAACTGTGGAAAAGCTTTGTCAGCACGCCACAACAACCAGCACCACCAGCTGATATGGAACGTCTTAGCAGGAGGCAGCATTTCACCAACATGGTGTAGCAGTATGTGTGCACACGCCTACACATACTGAATGACGGGTCTGCCCCCTTCAACTTCTGGGTCTCCAAATTGGGCACATGGCCTGAGCTTGCCCTTTACGCCTTGGAGGTGCTGGCCTGCCCTGCAGCCAGTGTATTATCTGAACGTGTGTTTAGCACGGCAGGGGGCGTCATCACAGACAAGCGCAGCCTCCTGTCCACAGCCAATGTGGACAAGCTCACGTTCATTAAAATGAACCAGGCATTGATCCCTCAGGACTTGTCCATACCTTGTGCAGAATAGACATGTATACCGGCACTAAGCAGCCAATGTTATAATGCAGCGCAATTGCTCATGTTTGTATTTTGGATATTTCACTCTCTTGGAGTGTACCTTTATTTTACAAAATGAAATTAAAACCAAAAACCTGTGTTGGCTATCTCGTCCTCCTCCACTGCCGCTTCCACCTACTCCGCTACGTCCACCGCCTCCTCAAACTCCTACTCCACCTCATAAATCAATTTTTTTTTTTGTACGTGTTTTATTTTATATAATTTCACTACTTTGTCATTTACATTTTCTGCTGAAATTCACCAATTTTTGGGTGTATACAGGGAGTGCAGAATTATTAGGCAAATGAGTATTTTGACCACATCATCCTCTTTATGCATGTTGTCTTACTCCAAGCTGTATAGGCTCAAAAGCCTACTACCAATTAAGCATATTAGGTGATGTGCATCTCTGTAATGAGAAGGGGTGTGGTCTAATGACATCAACACCCTATATTAGGTGTGCATAATTATTAGGCAACTTCCTTTCCTTTGGCAAACGGGGTCAAAATAAGGACTTGAGAGGCTCAGAAAAGTCAAAAATAGTGAGATATCTTGCAGAGGGATGCAGCACTCTTAAAATTGCAAAGCTTCTGAAGCGTGATCATCGAACAATCAAGCGTTTCATTCAAAATAGTCAACAGGGTCGCAAGAAGCGTGTGGAAAAACCAAGGCGCAAAATAACTGGCCATGAACTGAGAAAAGTCAAGCGTGCAGCTGCCAAGATGCCACTTGCCACCAGTTTGACCATATTTCAGAGCTGCAACATCACTGGAGTGCCCAAAAGCACAAGGTGTGCAATACTCAGAGACATGGCCAAGGTAAGAAAGGCTGAAAGACGACCACCACTGAACAAGACACACAAGCTGAAACGTCACGACTGGGCCAAGAAATATCTCAAGACTGATTTTTCTAAGGTTTTATGGACTGATGAAATGAGAGTGAGTCTTGATGGGCCAGATGGATGGGCCCGTGGCTGGATTGGTAAAGGGCAGAAAGCTCCAGTCCGACTCAGACGCCAGCAAGGTGGAGGTGGAGTACTGGTTTGGGCTGGTATCATCAAAGATGAGCTTGTGGGGCCTTTTCGGGTTGAGGATGGAGTCAAGCTCAACTCCCAGTCCTACTGCCAGTTTCTGGAAGACACCTTCTTCAAGCAGTGGTACAGGAAGAAGTCTGCATCCTTCAAGAAAAACATGATTTTCATGCAGGACAATGCTCCATCACACGTGTCCAAGTACTCCACAGCGTGGCTGGCAAGAAAGGGTATAAAAGAAGAAAATCTAATGACATGGCCTCCTTGTTCACCTGATCTGAACCCCATTGAGAACCTGTGGTCCATCATCAAATGTGAGATTTACAAGGAGGGAAAACAGTACACCTCTCTGAACAGTGTCTGGGAGGCTGTGGTTGCTGCTGCACGCAATGTTGATGGTGAACAGATCAAAACACTGACAGAATCCATGGATGGCAGGCTTTTGAGTGTCCTTGCAAAGAAAGGTGGCTATATTGGTCACTGATTTGTTTTTGAATGTCAGAAATGTATATTTGTGAATGTTGAGATGTTATATTGGTTTCACTGGTAAAAATAAATAATTGAAATGGGTATATATTTGTTTTTTGTTAAGTTGCCTAATAATTATGCACAGTAATAGTCACCTGCACACACAGATATCCCCCTAAAATAGCTAAAACTAAAAACAAACTAAAAACTACTTCCAAAAATATTCAGCTTTGATATTAATGAGTTTTTTGGGTTCATTGAGAACATGGTTGTTGTTCAATAATAAAATTAATCCTCAAAAATACAACTTGCCTAATAATTCTGCACTCCCTGTAGTACCACTGCTATACCTAGTAGGCCCTTTAAAAATAAAAATTCTCATTAACATTTTCTGGTGAAATTAACCAATTTTTTGGTGTATAGTACCACTGCTATACCGAGTAGGCCGGTTAAAAAAAAAATAAAATTGTCATTAACATTTTCTGGTGAAATTAACCAATTTTTGGGTGTATAGTACCACTGCTATACCTAGTAGGCCGGTTAACAAAAAAAAAAAATTGTCAGTTACATTTTCTGGTGAAATTGAGCAATTTTTTGGTGTGATGTACCACTGCTATACCTATTAGACCGGTAAAAAAAAAAAAAAACATTTGTCAGTTACATTTTAGGATCAAATTCACCAATTTTTGGGTGTAATATACCCCTCCTCTACCTAGTTGACAGCTTAATAAATTTCAATAATTTTTATTTTACATTTTCGTGTGACAATAAACAATTGTTTTCTGTCATAGACACCTGCTCTACCAAGTAGACAGGTTAATTAATTTCTGTAATTTTTCTGTTACATTCTTGGGTTGACATTATACAATTTTAGACATGAATAAACCCCTGCTCTGCATAGGTGACAGGGAATAAAATTTCTGAAATGCTTCTTTAATTGATGCGCGCAACCTCCTTTGATTCAATGCTTAAACTTAAACAAGTTGTACCACATTTAAGCTTCAATACTTTGACCCACATTTCCGCTATACTCTTTTGGCCAACATTTGCGCCTCAATAGCTTTTCCCACAATTCCGCTTGACTCTTTTGGCCCATATTTGGGCTTCTGTAATTTGTCCCACATTTGCGCCTCAATAACTTTTCCCACATTTCTTCTCGATCTCACATTTTTTAAATAAATTTATCTCCCTTAAATTTGGTCTCTTTTTGTCACGCTCCCTCTCCGGCCTGGAACCCTGATTCCCCACCACCCGTAATCACCATGGTAGGCGCATAAAGGAACATTGAAAGTTGATAGAGCAGATATGAAATTGGATCGTGAACCTCACGGGGATGTGCAACATGGTGGGGCAGTAAGCATGCACATGCCTACACTGACAAATGTAAAGTTATGCACATGGGAAGGAATAATGCAAGTCACCCATACATACTAAATGATAAAACACTCGGTAACACTGACATGGAAAAGGATCTAGGAATTTTAATAAACAGCAAATTAAGCTGCAAAAACCAGTGTCAGGCAGCTGCTGCCAAGGCCAATAAGATAATGGGTTGCATCAGAAGGGGCATAGTCCTACCACTTTACAAATCGCTAGTCAGACCACACATGGAGTACTGTGTACAGTTCTGGGCTCCTGTAAACAAGGCAGACATAGCAGAGCTGGAGAGGGTCCAGAGGAGGGCAACTAAAGTAATAACTGGAATGGGGCAACTACCATACCCTGAAAGATTATCAAAATTAGGGTTATTCACTTTAGAAAAAAGACGACTGAGGGGACATCTAATTAATATGTATAAATATATCAGGGGTCAGTACAGAGATCTATCCCATCATCTATTTATCCCCAGAACTGTGACTGTGACGAGGGGACATCCTCTGCGTCTGGAGGAAAGAAGGTTTGTACACAAACATAGAAAAGGATTCTTTACGGTAAGAGCAGTGAGACTATGGAACTCTCTGCCTGAGGAGGTGGTGATGGTGAGTACAATAAAGGAATTCAAGAGGGGCCTGGATTAGAGTTGAGCGAACACCTGGATGTTCGGGTTCGAGAAGTTCGGCCGAACTTCCCGGAAATGTTCGGGTTCGGGATCCGAACCCGACCCGAACCACATTGAAGTCAATGGGGACCCGAACTTTTTGGCACTAAAAAGGCTGTAAAACAGCCCAGGAAAGAGCTAGAGGGCTGCAAAAGGCAGCAACATGTAGGTAAATCCCCTGCAAACAAATGTGGATAGGGAAATTAATTAAAATAAAAATAAAATATATAAAAATAAACCAATATCAATTGGAGAGAGGTCCCATAGCAGAGAATCTGGCTTCACGTCAGCAGAGAATCAGTCTTCATGCCATAGCAGAGAATCTGGCTTCACGTCACCCACCACTGTAACAGTCCATTGTCATATATTTAGGCCCCGGCACCCAGGCAGAGGAGAGAGGTCCTGTAACAGAGAATCTGGCTTCATGTCAGCAGAGAATCAGTCTGCATGTCATAGCTGAGAATCAGGCTTTACGTCACCCAACACTGGAACAGTCCATTGTCAGATATTTAGGCCCAGGCACCCAGGCAGAGGAGAGAGGTCCCGTAACAGAGAATCTGGCTTAATGTCAGCAGAGAATCAGTCTGCATGTCATAGCAGAGAATCAGGCTTCACGTCACCCACCACTGGAACAGGCCACTGTCACATATTTAGGCCCAGGCACCCAGACAGAGGAGAGAGGTCCCGTAACAGAGAATCTGGCTTCATGTCAGCACAGAATCAGTCTTCATGTCATAGCAGAGAATCAGGCTTCACGTCACCCACCACTGGAACAGGCCACTGTCACATATTTAGGCCCAGGCACCCAGGCAGAGGAGAGAGGTCCCATAACAGAGATTCAGGCTTCATGTCAGCAGAGAATCAGTCTTCATTAGAGTTGAGCGAACACCTGGATGTTCGGGTTCGACGAGTTCGGCCGAACTTTCGAAAAATGTTCGGGTTCGGGATCCGAACTCGACCCGAACTTCATCCCGAACCCGAACCCCATAGAAGTCAATGGGGACCCGAACTTTTGGGCACTAAAAAGGCTGTAAAACACACCCGGAAAGGGCTAGAGGGCTGCAAAAGGCAGCAAAATGTAGTTAAATCCCCTGCAAACAAATGTAGATAGGGAAATGATGAGTTAACATAAAATAAATAAAAATTAAACAATATTAATTGGAGTGAGGTCCCATAGCACAGAATCAGGCTTCAAGTCACCCACCAATGGAGAAGGTCACTTACTATTATTTTGACCACAGCACCCAGACAAAGGAGAGAGGTCCCACAGCAGAGAACCAGGCATCATATCACCCACCACAGGAGTAGGCCACCATTTAGTTACTTTGACCCCTACACCCAGACGGAGGAGAGAGGTTACACAGCAGAGAATCAGGCATTTAGATCACCCACCACAGGAGTAGGCCACCATTGAATCAGACCCCGGCAACCATGTCAGATGGCACAAGCATAAGCTTTATATCAATCAGCACAGGAGAAGGCGACTTTGACAGACTTTGACCCCTACACCCGGACGGAGGAGAGAGGTTTCAAAGCAGAGAATCAGGCATTTAGATCACCCACCACAGGAGTAGGCCCCAATTTAATGGGACCCCGGCAACCATGTCATATGGCACAACCATCAGCTTCATATCAATCAGCACAGGAGAAGGCGACTTTGAAAGACTTTGACCCCTACACCCAGACGGAGGAGAGAGGTTTCACAGCAGAGAATCAGGCATTTAGATCACCCACCACAGGAGTAGGCCCCCATTGAATCAGACCCTGGCAACCATGTCAGATGGCACAACCATCAGCTTTATATCAATCAGCACAGGAGAAGGCGACTTTGAAAGACTTTGACCCCTACACCCAGATGGAGGTTTCACAGCAGAGAATCAGGCATCATATCAACCACCACAGGAGAAGCCACCATTTAGTTACTTTGACCCCTGCACCCAGGAAGAGGAGAGAGGCACCACAGCACATATTCTGGCATCATATCAGCCACCACAGGAGAAGCCACCATTGAGTTACTTTGACCCCCGCACCCAGGAAGAGGAGAGAGGCACCACAGCACATATTCTGGCATCATATCAGCCACCACAGGAGAAGCCACCATTGAGTTACTTTGACCCCCGCACCCAGGAAGAGGAGAGAGGCACCACAGCACATATTCTGGCATCATATCAGCCACCACAGGAGAAGCCACCATTGAGTTACTTTGACCCCTGCACCCAGGAAGAGGAGAGAGGCCCCACAGCACATATTCTGGCATCATATCAGCCACCACAGGAGAAGCCACCATTTAGTTACTTTGACCCCTTCACCCAAACAGAGGAGAGAGGTTCCACATCAGAGAATCAGGCATCATATCAACCACCACAGGAGTAGGCCACAATTTAATGGGACCCCGGCAACCATGTCAGATGGCACAACCATCAGCTTCATATCAATCAGCACAGGAGAAGGCGACTTTGAAAGACTTTGACCCCTACACCCAGACGGAGGAGAGAGGTTTCACAGCAGAGAATCAGGCATTTAGATCACCCACCACAGGAGTAGGCCCCCATTGAATCAGACCCTGGCAACCATGTCAGATGGCACAACCATCAGCTTTATATCAATCAGCACAGGAGAAGGCGACTTTGAAAGACTTTGACCCCTACACCCAGATGGAGGAGAGAGGTTTCACAGCAGAGAATCAGGCATCATATCAACCACCACAGGAGAAGCCACCATTTAGTTACTTTGACCCCTGCACCCAGGAAGAGGAGAGAGGCACCACAGCACATATTCTGGCATCATATCAGCCACCACAGGAGAAGCCACCATTGAGTTACTTTGACCCCCGCACCCAGGAAGAGGAGAGAGGCACCACAGCACATATTCTGGCATCATATCAGCCACCACAGGAGAAGCCACCATTGAGTTACTTTGACCCCCGCACCCAGGAAGAGGAGAGAGGCACCACAGCACATATTCTGGCATCATATCAGCCACCACAGGAGAAGCCACCATTGAGTTACTTTGACCCCTGCACCCAGGAAGAGGAGAGAGGCCCCACAGCACATATTCTGGCATCATATCAGCCACCACAGGAGAAGCCACCATTTAGTTACTTTGACCCCTTCACCCAAACAGAGGAGAGAGGTTCCACATCAGAGAATCAGGCATCATATCAACCACCACAGGAGTAGGCCACAATTTAATGGGACCCCGGCAACCATGTCAGATGGCACAACCATCAGCTTCATATCAATCAGCACAGGAGAAGGCGACTTTGAAAGACTTTGACCCCTACACCCAGACGGAGGAGAGAGGTTTCACAGCAGAGAATCAGGCATTTAGATCACCCACCACAGGAGTAGGCCCCCATTGAATCAGACCCTGGCAACCATGTCAGATGGCACAACCATCAGCTTTATATCAATCAGCACAGGAGAAGCCACCATTGAGTTACTTTGACCCCTGCACCCAGGAAGAGGAGAGAGGCCCCACAGCACATATTCTGGCATCATACTAACCACCACAGGAGAAGCCACCATTGAGTTACTTTGACCCCTGCACCCAGGAAGAGGAGAGAGGCCCCACAGCACATATTCTGGCATCATATCAGCCACCACAGGAGAAGCCACCATTGAGTTACTTTGACCCCCGCACCCAGGAAGAGGAGAGAGGCACCACAGCACATATTCTGGCATCATATCAGCCACCACAGGAGAAGCCACCATTGAGTTACTTTGACCCCCGCACCCAGGAAGAGGAGAGAGGCACCACAGCACATATTCTGGCATCATATCAGCCACCACAGGAGAAGCCACCATTGAGTTACTTTGACCCCTGCACCCAGGAAGAGGAGAGAGGCCCCACAGCACATATTCTGGCATCATACTAACCACCACAGGAGAAGCCACCATTGAGTTACTTTGACCCCTGCACCCAGGAAGAGGAGAGAGGCCCCACAGCACATATTCTGGCATCATATCAGCCACCACAGGAGAAGCCACCATTGAGTTACTTTGACCCCCGCACCCAGGAAGAGGAGAGAGGCACCACAGCACATATTCTGGCATCATATCAGCCACCACAGGAGAAGCCACCATTGAGTTACTTTGACCCCCGCACCCAGGAAGAGGAGAGAGGCACCACAGCACATATTCAGGCATCATATCACACACCACAGGAGAAGGCCTCTTTCAGTGATTTAGGCCTTTGGACCCAGACAGAGGAGAGAGGTCAGAGATTAGCTTCATATCCCCCAGCACAGCAGAAGACCGCTTTATTTGACTTAGGCCTCAGCACCCAGACAGAAGACAGAGGTAGCATGGCAGAGGTTATGGCTTCATGTCACCCGTTAGTTTAACCGGCCACTTTCATCTGGTTAGGCCCCGGCGCCCAGACAGAGAAGAGTTTCATTCAACTGTGGGTTTCATAAAATTTGTATCAAATAAAGAAGTGGCCCGTAGCACAACAAGACATGTTTTAGGCAGTTAATAAGGACTACTCTGCACAAGGGAGGGACAGGTCCTGTGGGATCCATGCCTGGTTCATCTTTATGAAGGTCAGCTTGTCCACGTTGGCTGTGGACAGGCGGCTGCGCTTGTCAGTAATGACGCCCCCTGCCGTGCTGAATACGCGTTCAGATAAAACGCTGGCCGCCGGGCAGGAAAGCACCTCCAAGGCATAACATGCTAACTCTGGCCACGTGGACAATTTCGAAACCCAGTAGTTGAATGGGGCCGAACCATCCGTCAGGATGTGGAGGGGTGTGCAGACATACTGTTCAACCATGTTAGTGAAATGCTGCCTCCTGCTAACACGTTCCGTATCAGGTGTCGGTGCAGATAGCTGTGGCGTGGAGACAAAACTTTTCCACATTTCTGCCATGCTAACCCTGCCCTCAGATGAGCTGGCCGTGACACAGCTGCGTTGGCGACCTCTTGCCACTCCTCTGCCTTCACCTTCCACCTGTTCCCCTGTGACATGTGGGAATGCTCTCAAGAGCGCCTCTATCAGCGTGCGCTTGTACTCGCGCATCTTACGGTCGCGCTCCAGTTCAGGAATTAAAGTGGGCACATTGTCTTTATACCGGGGATCCAGCAGGGTGGCCACCCAGTAGTCTGCACACGTTAAAACGTGGGCAACTCTGCTGTCGTTGCGCAGGCATTGGAGCATATATTCGCTCATGTGGGCCAGGCTACCCATGGGTAAGGACAAGCTGTCCTCTGTGGGAGGCGTATCGTCATCGTCCACCGTATCCCCCCAGCCACGCACCAGTGATGGGCCTGGGCTGCCACCCCGCTGTGAACTTGCGTCATCCTCGTCCCCCTCCACCTCCTCCTCCTCCTCGTCCTCCAGTACAGTGCCTTGGCTGGCGACTTGTGAACCTGTCCTCTGCTGCTTAAACAAACCTCCCTCTGAGCCACTTCGAACAGACTGGCCCGAAAGTGTTAGAAACGAGCCCTCATCCTCCTCCTCCTCCTCCACCTGGGCCACCTCCTCTAACATCATTGCCCTAAGTGTTTTCTCAAGGAGACATAGAAGTGGTATTGTAACGCTGATAACAGTGTCATCGCCACTGGCCATGTTGTTGGAGTACTCGAAACAGCGCAGCAGGGCACACAGGTCTCGCATGGAGGCCCAATCATTGGTGGTGAAGTGGTGCTGTTCGGCAGTACGACTGACGCGAGCGTGCTGCAGCTGAAACTCCACTATGGCCTGCTGCTGCTCGCACAGTCTCTCCAGCATGTGCAAGGTGGAGTTCCACCGGGTGGGCACGTCGCATATGAGGCGGTGAGCGGGAAGGCCGAAGTTCCGCTGTAGCGCAGACAGGCGAGCAGCGGCAGGATGTGAACGGCGGAAGCGCGCACAGACGGCCCGCACTTTATGCAGCAGCTCTGACATGTTGGGGTAGTGGTGAATGAAGCTCTGCACCACCAAGTTCAGCACATGCGCCAGGCAAGGGATGTGCGTCAAACCGGCTAGTCCCAGAGCTGCCACGAGATTTCGCCCATTATCGCATACCACCAGGCCTGGCTTGAGGCCCACCGGCAGAAACCACTCGTCGGTCTGTTGTTCAATACCCCGCCACAACTCCTTTGCGCTGTGGGGCCTGTCCCCCAAACATATGAGTTTCAGAATGGCCTGCTGACGTTTACCCCGGGCTGTGCTGAAGTTGGTGGTGAAGGTGTGTGGCTGACCGGATGAGCTGGTGGAAGCAGTGGAGGAGGAAGCCGAGTAGGAGGAGGAGGCTACAGGAGGCAGAGAATGATGCCCTGCGATCCTAGGGGGCGGAAGGACGTGCGCCAAGGAACTGTCCGCCGGGGGCCCAGCCGCCACTACATTCATCCAGTGTGCAGTTAGTGAGATATAGCGTCCCTGGCCGTGCTTACTGGTCCACGTATCTGTGGTTAGGTGGACCTTGCCACAAATGGCGTTGCGCAGTGCACACTTGATTTTATCGGACACTTGCATGTGCAGGGAAGGCACGGCTGTCTTGGAGAAGTAGTGGCGGCTGGGAACCACATACTGCGGGACAGCCATGGCCATCAGCTGTTTGAAGCTGTCTGTGTCCACCAGCCGGAATGACAGCATTTCAAAGGCCAGCAGTTTAGAAATGCTGGCGTTCAGGCCAAGGGCTCGAGGGTGACTCGGGGGGAATTTGCGCTTCCTCTCTAAGGTTTGAGATATTGAGAGCTGAACGCTGCTGTGTGATATAGTGGAGACGCTAGTTGACGGTGGCGGTGGTGGTGGTGTCGGTGGCACATCCTCTGTTTGCTGCTCGGCAGGTGGCAACATTCCTCTCGAGGCGGAAGCCGAGGCAGCAGCGGTAGAGGGAGCAGGGGGAGCCTCAGCGAGTGCCTGGTTTTTAAGGTGTGTACCCCACTGCAGTTCATGCTTTGCATGTAGATGCCTGGTCATGCAGGTTGTGCTGAGGTTCAGAACGTTAATGCCTCGCCTCAGGCTCTGATGGCAGAGCGTGCAAGTCACTCGGGTCTTGTCGGTAGGACATTGTTTAAAGAAGTGCCATGCCAGGGAACTCTTTGAAGCTGCCTTTGTGGGGCTGGGTCCCTGTTGGCGATGTCCAGTAGCAGGCGAACTCTGGGGGCGGCGGCTCGTCTGCTTTGGCCCCCTGCTCCCTCTTTGGCTTCGCTGTTGTCTCGGTCTCACCACTACCTCTTCCTCTGAACTGTGAAAGTCATCGCCACGACCTTCAGTCCATGTGGGGTCTAAGACCTCATCGTCCTCTGCATCGTCTTCCACCCAGTCTCCCTCCCTGACCTCCTCCTGTTCAGTCTGCACACTGCAAAAAGACGCGGCAGTGGGCACCTGTGTTTCGTCATCATCAGAGAGTCGGTGACTCTGCTGTGGTGGTATTCCCATGTCCTCTTCATCTGGAGACATAAGTGGTTGTGCGTCAGTGCATGGTATGTCTTCCTCCACTGGGGAAGGGCTAGGTGGACGCCCCTGGGAAACCCTGGAAGCAGAGTCTTCAAACAGAAGAAGAGACTGCTGCATAACTTGTGGCTCAGACCGTTTCCCTGATATGCTTGGGGGTGATGTGACAGACTGATGGGCTTGGTTTTCAGGTGCCACCTGTGCGCTTTCCGCAGAAGACTGGGTGGAAGACCATGTGGTGAACGTGCTGGAAGCACTGTCGGCCACCCAATCGATTAATGCCTGTACCTGCTCAGGCCTTACCATCCTAAGAGCGTCATTGGGCCCCACGAGATATTGCGGTACATTCTGCCGGCTAGTTGAGGGAGTTCGTTCCCTACTGTGTGCGCCTGGGGCCGAACGGCCACGTCCTCTACCAGCAACAGAGGCTCCACGGACACCACCACGACCGCGTCCTCGTCCCTTAATAGTATTTTTCTTCATTGTTGCGATTCAACTCGCACCACAATGAAATATATTATTTTTTATAAGCAAAATCCCCTCACTGGAATACTTTCAGTCTTTTGACTGTATGGATTACAGATGGAATGACTGTTATATGTGAGTACCGCTTTCTTTGACAGATTCTAGTATGGGTACATATATGTTTTCCCAACCCCAGCACATTAGTTTGCTAATTCCAGATGTATGAAACGCAGGCCTAACTGTATCTAGTATATTGAACGCCAGATAAACTAACTTGGCCTTTTTTAAATAAAAAAAATTCCCTCACTGGAATACTTTCAGTCTTTTGACTGTATGGATTACAGATGGAATGACTGTTATATGTGAGTACCGCTTTCTTTGACAGATTCTAGTATGGGTACATATATGTTTTCCCAACCCCAGCACATTAGTTTGCTAATTCCAGATGTATGAAACGCAGGCCTAACTGTATCTAGTATATTGAACGCCAGATAAACTAACTTGGCCTTTTTTAAATAAAAAAAATTCCCTCACTGGAATACTTTCAGTCTTTTGACTGTATGGATTACAGATGGAATGACTGTTATATGTGAGTACCGCTTTCTTTGACAGATTCTAGTATGGGTACATATATGTTTTCCCAACCCCAGCACATTAGTTTGCTAATTCCAGATGTATGAAACGCAGGCCTAACTGTATCTAGTATATTGAACGCCAGATAAACTAACTTGGCCTTTTTTAAATAAAAAAAATTCCCTCACTGGAATACTTTCAGTCTTTTGACTGTATGGATTACAGATGGAATGACTGTTATATGTGAGTACTGCTTTCTTTGACAGATTCTAGTATGGGTACATATATGTTTTCCCAACCCCAGCACATTAGTTTGCTAATTCCAGATGTATGAAACGCAGGCCTAACTGTATCTAGTATATTGAACGCCAGATAAACTAACTTGGCCTTTTTTAAATAAAAAAAATTCCCTCACTGGAATACTTTCAGTCTTTTGACTGTATGGATTACAGATGGAATGACTGTTATATGTGAGTACCGCTTTCTTTGACAGATTCTAGTATGGGTACATATATGTTTTCCCAACCCCAGCACATTAGTTTGCTAATTCCAGATGTATGAAACGCAGGCCTAACTGTATCTAGTATATTGAACGCCAGATAAACTAACTTGGCCTTTTTTAAATAAAAAAAATTCCCTCACTGGAATACTTTCAGTCTTTTGACTGTATGGATTACAGATGGAATGACTGTTATATGTGAGTACCGCTTTCTTTGACAGATTCTAGTATGGGTACATATATGTTTTCCCAACCCCAGCACATTAGTTTGCTAATTCCAGATGTATGAAACGCAGGCCTAACTGTATCTAGTATATTGAACGCCAGATAAACTAACTTGGCCTTTTTTAAATAAAAAAAATTCCCTCACTGGAATACTTTCAGTCTTTTGACTGTATGGATTACAGATGGAATGACTGTTATATGTGAGTACCGCTTTCTTTGACAGATTCTAGTATGGGTACATATATGTTTTCCCAACCCCAGCACATTAGTTTGCTAATTCCAGATGTATGAAACGCAGGCCTAACTGTATCTAGTATATTGAACGCCAGATAAACTAACTTGGCCTTTTTTAAATAAAAAAAAAATTCCCTCACTGGAATACTTTCAGTCTTTTGACTGTATGGATTACAGATGGAATGACTGTTATATGTGAGTACCGCTTTCTTTGACAGATTCTAGTATGGGTACATATCTGTTTTCCCAACCCCAGCACATTAGTTTGCTAATTCCAGATGTATGAAACGCAGGCCTAACTGTATCTAGTATATTGAACGCCAGATAAACTAACTTGGCCTTTTTTAAATAAAAAAAATTCCCTCACTGGAATACTTTCAGTCTTTTGACTGTATGGATTACAGATGGAATGACTGTTATATGTGAGTACCGCTTTCTTTGACAGATTCTAGTATGGGTACATATATGTTTTCCCAACCCCAGCACATTAGTTTGCTAATTCCAGATGTATGAAACGCAGGCCTAACTGTATCTAGTATATTGAACGCCAGATAAACTAACTTGGCCTTTTTTAAATAAAAAAAAAATTCCCTCACTGGAATACTTTCAGTCTTTTGACTGTATGGATTACAGATGGAATGACTGTTATATGTGAGTACCGCTTTCTTTGACAGATTCTAGTATGGGTACATATATGTTTTCCCAACCCCAGCACATTAGTTTGCTAATTCCAGATGTATGAAACGCAGGCCTAACTGTATCTAGTATATTGAACGCCAGATAAACTAACTTGGCCTTTTTTAAATAAAAAAAATTCCCTCACTGGAATACTTTCAGTCTTTTGACTGTATGGATTACAGATGGAATGACTGTTATATGTGAGTACCGCTTTCTTTGACAGATTCTAGTATGGGTACATATATGTTTTCCCAACCCCAGCACATTAGTTTGCTAATTCCAGATGTATGAAACGCAGGCCTAACTGTATCTAGTATATTGAACGCCAGATAAACTAACTTGGCCTTTTTTAAATAAAAAAAATTCCCTCACTGGAATACTTTCAGTCTTTTGACTGTATGGATTACAGATGGAATGACTGTTATATGTGAGTACCGCTTTCTTTGACAGATTCTAGTATGGGTACATATATGTTTTCCCAACCCCAGCACATTAGTTTGCTAATTCCAGATGTATGAAACGCAGGCCTAACTGTATCTAGTATATTGAACGCCAGATAAACTAACTTGGCCTTTTTTAAATAAATAAAAAATTCCCTCACTGGAATACTTTCAGTCTTTTGACTGTATGGATTACAGATGGAATGACTGTTATATGTGAGTACCGCTTTCTTTGACAGATTCTAGTATGGGTACATATATGTTTTCCCAACCCCAGCACATTAGTTTGCTAATTCCAGATGTATGAAACGCAGGCCTAACTGTATCTAGTATATTGAATGCCAGATAAACTAACTTGGCCTTTTTTAAATAAAAAAAATTCCCTCACTGGAATACTTTCAGTCTTTTGACTGTATGGATTACAGATGGAATGACTGTTATATGTGAGTACCGCTTTCTTTGACAGATTCTAGTATGGGTACATATATGTTTTCCCAACCCCAGCACATTAGTTTGCTAATTCCAGATGTATGAAACGCAGGCCTAACTGTATCTAGTATATTGAACGCCAGATAAACTAACTTGGCCTTTTTTAAATAAATAAAAAATTCCCTCACTGGAATACTTTCAGTCTTTTGACTGTATGGATTACAGATGGAATGACTGTTATATGTGAGTACCGCTTTCTTTGACAGATTCTAGTATGGGTACATATATGTTTTCCCAACCCCAGCACATTAGTTTGCTAATTCCAGATGTATGAAACGCAGGCCTAACTGTATCTAGTATATTGAACGCCAGATAAACTAACTTGGCCTTTTTTAAATAAAAAAAATTCCCTCACTGGAATACTTTCAGTCTTTTGACTGTATGGATTACAGATGGAATGACTGTTATATGTGAGTACCGCTTTCTTTGACAGATTCTAGTATGGGTACATATATGTTTTCCCAACCCCAGCACATTAGTTTGCTAATTCCAGATGTATGAAACGCAGGCCTAACTGTATCTAGTATATTGAACGCCAGATAAACTAACTTGGCCTTTTTTAAATAAAAAAAATTCCCTCACTGGAATACTTTCAGTCTTTTGACTGTATGGATTACAGATGGAATGACTGTTATATGTGAGTACCGCTTTCTTTGACAGATTCTAGTATGGGTACATATATGTTTTCCCAACCCCAGCACATTAGTTTGCTAATTCCAGATGTATGAAACGCAGGCCTAACTGTATCTAGTATATTGAACGCCAGATAAACTAACTTGGCCTTTTTTAAATAAAAAAAATTCCCTCACTGGAATACTTTCAGTCTTTTGACTGTATGGATTACAGATGGAATGACTGTTATATGTGAGTACCGCTTTCTTTGACAGATTCTAGTATGGGTACATATATGTTTTCCCAACCCCAGCACATTAGTTTGCTAATTCCAGATGTATGAAACGCAGGCCTAACTGTATCTAGTATATTGAACGCCAGATAAACTAACTTGGCCTTTTTTAAATAAAAAAAATTCCCTCACTGGAATACTTTCAGTCTTTTGACTGTATGGATTACAGATGGAATGACTGTTATATGTGAGTACCGCTTTCTTTGACAGATTCTAGTATGGGTACATATATGTTTTCCCAACCCCAGCACATTAGTTTGCTAATTCCAGATGTATGAAACGCAGGCCTAACTGTATCTAGTATATTGAACGCCAGATAAACTAACTTGGCCTTTTTTAAATAAAAAAAAAATTCCCTCACTGGAATACTTTCAGTCTTTTGACTGTATGGATTACAGATGGAATGACTGTTATATGTGAGTACCGCTTTCTTTGACAGATTCTAGTATGGGTACATATATGTTTTCCCAACCCCAGCACATTAGTTTGCTAATTCCAGATGTATGAAACGCAGGCCTAACTGTATCTAGTATATTGAACGCCAGATAAACTAACTTGGCCTTTTTTAAATAAATAAAAAATTCCCTCACTGGAATACTTTCAGTCTTTTGACTGTATGGATTACAGATGGAATGACTGTTATATGTGAGTACCGCTTTCTTTGACAGATTCTAGTATGGGTACATATATGTTTTCCCAACCCCAGCACATTAGTTTGCTAATTCCAGATGTATGAAACGCAGGCCTAACTGTATCTAGTATATTGAACGCCAGATAAACTAACTTGGCCTTTTTTAAATAAAAAAAATTCCCTCACTGGAATACTTTCAGTCTTTTGACTGTATGGATTACAGATGGAATGACTGTTATATGTGAGTACCGCTTTCTTTGACAGATTCTAGTATGGGTACATATATGTTTTCCCAACCCCAGCACATTAGTTTGCTAATTCCAGATGTATGAAACGCAGGCCTAACTGTATCTAGTATATTGAACGCCAGATAAACTAACTTGGCCTTTTTTAAATAAAAAAAATTCCCTCACTGGAATACTTTCAGTCTTTTGACTGTATGGATTACAGATGGAATGACTGTTATATGTGAGTACCGCTTTCTTTGACAGATTCTAGTATGGGTACATATATGTTTTCCCAACCCCAGCACATTAGTTTGGTAATTCCAGATGTATGAAACGCAGGCCTAACTGTATCTAGTATATTGAACGCCAGATAAACTAACTTGGCCTTTTTTAAATAAAAAAAAAATTCCCTCACTGGAATACTTTCAGTCTTTTGACTGTATGGATTACAGATGGAATGACTGTTATATGTGAGTACCGCTTTCTTTGACAGATTCTAGTATGGGTACATATATGTTTTCCCAACCCCAGCACATTAGTTTGCTAATTCCAGATGTATGAAACGCAGGCCTAACTGTATCTAGTATATTGAACGCCAGATAAACTAACTTGGCCTTTTTTAAATAAAAAAAATTCCCTCACTGGAATACTTTCAGTCTTTTGACTGTATGGATTACAGATGGAATGACTGTTATATGTGAGTACCGCTTTCTTTGACAGATTCTAGTATGGGTACATATATGTTTTCCCAACCCCAGCACATTAGTTTGCTAATTCCAGATGTATGAAACGCAGGCCTAACTGTATCTAGTATATTGAACGCCAGATAAACTAACTTGGCCTTTTTTAAATAAAAAAAAAATTCCCTCACTGGAATACTTTCAGTCTTTTGACTGTATGGATTACAGATGGAATGACTGTTATATGTGAGTACCGCTTTCTTTGACAGATTCTAGTATGGGTACATATATGTTTTCCCAACCCCAGCACATTAGTTTGCTAATTCCAGATGTATGAAACGCAGGCCTAACTGTATCTAGTATATTGAACGCCAGATAAACTAACTTGGCCTTTTTTAAATAAAAAAAATTCCCTCACTGGAATACTTTCAGTCTTTTGACTGTATGGATTACAGATGGAATGACTGTTATATGTGAGTACCGCTTTCTTTGACAGATTCTAGTATGGGTACATATATGTTTTCCCAACCCCAGCACATTAGTTTGCTAATTCCAGATGTATGAAACGCAGGCCTAACTGTATCTAGTATATTGAACGCCAGATAAACTAACTTGGCCTTTTTTAAATAAAAAAAATTCCCTCACTGGAATACTTTCAGTCTTTTGACTGTATGGATTACAGATGGAATGACTGTTATATGTGAGTACCGCTTTCTTTGACAGATTCTAGTATGGGTACATATATGTTTTCCCAACCCCAGCACATTAGTTTGCTAATTCCAGATGTATGAAACGCAGGCCTAACTGTATCTAGTATATTGAACGCCAGATAAACTAACTTGGCCTTTTTTAAATAAAAAAAAAATTCCCTCACTGGAATACTTTCAGTCTTTTGACTGTATGGATTACAGATGGAATGACTGTTATATGTGAGTACCGCTTTCTTTGACAGATTCTAGTATGGGTACATATATGTTTTCCCAACCCCAGCACATTAGTTTGCTAATTCCAGATGTATGAAACGCAGGCCTAACTGTATCTAGTATATTGAACGCCAGATAAACTAACTTGGCCTTTTTTAAATAAAAAAAATTCCCTCACTGGAATACTTTCAGTCTTTTGACTGTATGGATTACAGATGGAATGACTGTTATATGTGAGTACCGCTTTCTTTGACAGATTCTAGTATGGGTACATATATGTTTTCCCAACCCCAGCACATTAGTTTGCTAATTCCAGATGTATGAAACGCAGGCCTAACTGTATCTAGTATATTGAACGCCAGATAAACTAACTTGGCCTTTTTTAAATAAAAAAAATTCCCTCACTGGAATACTTTCAGTCTTTTGACTGTATGGATTACAGATGGAATGACTGTTATATGTGAGTACCGCTTTCTTTGACAGATTCTAGTATGGGTACATATATGTTTTCCCAACCCCAGCACATTAGTTTGCTAATTCCAGATGTATGAAACGCAGGCCTAACTGTATCTAGTATATTGAACGCCAGATAAACTAACTTGGCCTTTTTTAAATAAAAAAAAATCCCTCACTGGAATACTTTCAGTCTTTTGACTGTATGGATTACAGATGGAATGACTGTTATATGTGAGTACCGCTTTCTTTGACAGATTCTAGTATGGGTACATATATGTTTTCCCAACCCCAGCACATTAGTTTGCTAATTCCAGATGTATGAAACGCAGGCCTAACTGTATCTAGTATATTGAACGCCAGATAAACTAACTTGGCCTTTTTTAAATAAAAAAAAAATTCCCTCACTGGAATACTTTATGGCTTTTCACTGTATGGATTACAGGTGGACTGGTATTAGTAGGGGTGACACAAGCACACCCAAGTCCCTGATGTAGGATTTCTATGGCACAGACCACTATTACAAGTGATTAATGGACGTTGGGAGAGATTGTGCTGCAGCACTAGTCCCAAGATGGCCGCCGCCTATCAGCCCAGTAACATGTGCCACAAAATGGTCTGCACAACCTTTAAAAAAAATAGCCTTGGACTGTGCTGCTAAATCGCTATTGGTCTGAATCCCAGGTGTAGATGTCTGACTTGTTTGGAGCTTTGGAATGCACACTGTGGCAGCTTCTGCTGCAGCACTACAAGTCGCAAAATGGCGGCCGGCGGTCAGCCCAGGTACATGTGGATGGAAAAATCACTCTGGCCACTCTAAAAATAGCCAATCCCTATCAAAAAAGCAGCTCAGCTGCAGTTGTTCAGATGAATCACAGGTGGAGGAGAGAAATTTGCTTCCAGTTATTCAATTATCCCTGCCTATTCTCGCCCTAGCATCAGCTGCGTCTATCCCTGTTCTATTCACATCGGGAGTGAGCACGTCCCGACGTGCGCACAAGCTTATAAAGAGGCTGAGTCACATGCTGCACTTGGCCAATCACAGCCTTGCCAATAGTAGGCATGGCTGCGATGGCATCTTAGGGCAAGTAGTATGATGCATGTTGATTGGCTGCTTTGCAGCCTTTCAAAATGCGCCAAAATACATGCCGAACAACGAACCCGAACCCGAACTTTTACGAAAAAGTTCGGGTTCGGGTCCGTGTCACGAACACCCCAAAATTCGGTACGGACCCGAACTATGCTCGAACTGTTCGCTCAACACTAGTCTTCATGTCATAGCAGAGAATCAGGCTTCACGTCACCCACCACTGGAACAGGCCACTGTCACATATTTAGGCCCAGGCACCCAGACAGAGGAGAGAGGTCCCGTAACAGAGATTCAGGCTTCATGTCAGCAGAGAATCAGTCTTCATGTCATAGCAGAGAATCAGGCTTCACGTCACCCACCACTGGATCAGGCCACTGTCACATATTTAGGCCCAGGCACCCAGGCAGAGGAGAGAGGTCCCATAACAGAGATTCAGGCTTCATGTCAGCAGAGAATCAGTCTTCATGTCATAGCAGAGAATCAGGCTTCACGTCACCCACCACTGGAACAGGCCACTGTCACACATTTAGGCCCTGGCACCCAGACAGAGGAGAGAGGTCCCGTAACAGAGAATCTGGCTTCATGTCAGCACAGAATCAGTCTTCATGTCATAGCAGAGAATCAGGCTTCACATCACCCACCACTGGAGCAGGCCACTGTCACATATTTAGGCCCCCGCACCCAGACAGAGGAGAGAGGTCCCTTAACAGAGAATCTGGCTTCATGTCAGCACAGAATCAGTCTTCATGTCATAGCAGAGAATCAGGCTTCACGTCACCCACCACTGGAACAGGCCACTGTCACATATTTAGGCCCAGGTAGAGGAGAGAGGTCCCATAACAGAGATTCAGGCTTCATGTCAGCAGAGAATCAGTCTTCATGTCATAGCAGAGAATCAGGCTTCACGTCACCCACCACTGGAACAGGCCACTGTCACACATTTAGGCCCCGGCACCCAGACAGAGGAGAGGTTCATTCAACTTTGGGTTGCCCCGCAATATAATGGTAAAATGAAAATAAAAATAGGATTGAATGAGGAAGTGCCCTGGAGTACAATAATATATTGTTAAGGGGAGGTAGTTAATGTCTAATATGCACAAGGGATGGACAGGTCCTGTGGGATCCATGCCTGGTTCATTTTTATGAACGTCAGCTTGTCCACATTGGCTGTAGACAGGCGGCTGCATTTGTCTGTAATGACGCCCCCTGCCGTGCTGAATACACGTTCAGACAAAACGCTGGCCGCCGGGCAGGCCAGCACCTCCAAGGCATAAAAGGCTAGCTCTGGCCACGTGGACAATTTGGGGACCCAGAAGTTGAATGGGGCCGAACAATCAGTCAGTACGTGGAGGGTTGTGCACAGGTACTGTTCCACCATGTTAGTGAAATGTTGCCTCCTGCTAACACGTTCCGTATCAGGTGGTGGTGCAGTTAGCTGTGGCGTGGTGACAAAACTTTTCCACATCTCTGCCATGCTAACCCTGCCCTCAGAGGAGCTGGCCGTGACACAGCTGCGTTGGCGACCTCTTGCTCCTCCTCTGCCTTCGCCTTGGGCTTCCACTGGTTCCCCTGTGACATTTGGGAATGCTCTCAGTAGCGCGTCTACCAACGTGCGCTTGTACTCGCGCATCTTCCTATCACGCTCCAGTGTAGGAAGTAAGGTGGGCACATTGTCTTTGTACCGGGGATCCAGCAGGGTGGCAACCCAGTAGTCCGCACACGTTAAAATGTGGGCAACTCTGCTGTCGTTACGCAGGCACTGCAGCATGTAGTCGCTCATGTGTGCCAGGCTGCCCAGAGGTAAGGACAAGCTGTCCTCTGTGGGAGGCGTATCGGCATCGTCCTGTGTTTCCCCCCAGCCACGCACCAGTGATGGGCCCGAGCTGCTTTGGATGCCACCCCGCTGTGAACATGCTTCATCCTCATCACCCTCCACCTCCTCCTCATCCTCGTCCTCCTCGTCCTCCAGTAGTGGGCCCTGTCTGGCCACATTTGTACCTGGCCTCTGGTGTTGCAAAAAACCTCCCTCTGAGTCACTTCGAAGAGACTGGCCTGAAAGTGCTAAAAATGACCCCTCTTCCTCCTCTTCCTCCTGGGCCACCTCCTCTTCCATCATCGCCCTAAGTGTTTTCTCAAGGAGACATAGAAGTGGTATTGTAACGCTGATAACAGCGTCATCGCCACTGGCCATGTTGGTGGAGTACTCGAAACAGCGCAACAGGGCACACAGGTCTCGCATGTAGGCCCAGTCATTGGTGGTGAAGTGGTGCTGTTCCGCAGTGCGACTGACCCGTGCGTGCTGCAGCTGAAACTCCACTATGGCCTGCTGCTGCTCGCACAGTCTGTCCAGCATGTGCAAGGTGGAGTTCCACCTGGTGGGCACATCGCATATGAGGCGGTGAGCGGGAAGGCCGAAGTTACGCTGTAGCGCAGACAGGCGTGCAGCAGCAGGGTGTGAACGCCGGAAGCGCGAACAGACGGCCCGCACTTTATGCAGCAGCTCTGACATGTCGGGGTAGTTGCGAATGAACTTCTGCACCACCAAATTCAGCACATGCGCCAGGCAAGGGATGTGCGTCAAACCGGCTAGTCCCAGAGCTGCAACGAGATTTCGCCCATTATCGCACACCACCAGGCCGGGCTTGAGGCTCACCGGCAGCAACCACTCGTCGGTCTGTTGTTCTATACCCCGCCACAACTCCTGTGCGGTGTGGGGCCTGTCCCCCAAACATATGAGTTTCAGAACGGCCTGCTGACGTTTACCCCGGGCTGTGCTGAAGTTGGTGGTGAAGGTGTGTGGCTGACTGGATGAGCAGGTGGAAGAAGAGGAGGAGGAAGCTGAGTAGGAGGAGGAGGAGACAGGAGGCAAAGAATGTTGCCCTGCGATCCTTGGCGGCGGAAGGACGTGCGCCAAACAGCTCTCCGCCTGGGGCCCAGCCGCCACTACATTTACCCAGTGTGCAGTTAGGGAGATATAGCGTCCCTGGCCGTGCTTACTGGTCCACGTATCTGTGGTTAGGTGGACCTTGCCACAGATGGCATTGCGCAGTGCACACTTGATTTTATCGGACACTTGGTTGTGCAGGGAAGGCACGGCTCTCTTGGAGAAGTAGTGCCGGCTGGGAACAACATACTGTGGAACAGCAAGCGACATGAGCTGTTTGAAGCTGTCTGTGTCCACCAGCCTAAATGACAGCATTTCATAGGCCAGTAGTTTGGAAATGCTGGCATTCAGGGCCAGGGATCGAGGGTGGCTAGGTGGGAATTTACGCTTTCTCTCAAATGTTTGTGAGATGGAGAGCTGAACACTGCCGTGTGACATGGTTGAGATGCTTGGTGATGCAGGTGGTGGTGTTGGTGGTACATCCCATGTTTGCTGGGCGGCAGGTGCCAACGTTCCTCCAGAGGCGGAGGAAGAGGCCGAGGCGGCGGCAGCAGCAGCAGAAGAGGCCGAGGCGGCAGCAGCAGAAGAGGTAGCAGGGGGAGCCTGAGTGACTTCTTTGTTTTTAAGGTGTTTACTCCACTGCAGTTCATGCTTTGCATGCAGGTGCCTGGTCATGCAGGTTGTGCTAAGGTTCAGAACGTTAATGCCTCGCTTCAGGCTCTGATGGCACAGCGTGCAAACCACTCGGGTCTTGTCGTCAGCACATTGTTTAAAGAAGTGCCATGCCAGGGAACTCCTTGAAGCTGCCTTTGGGGTGCTCGGTCCCAGATGGCGGCGGTCAGTAGCAGGCGGAGTCTCTTGTCGGCGGGTGTTCTGATTTTGCCCACTGCTCCCTCTTTGTCTTTTGCTACGCTGTTGGCTCGGTCTCACCACTGCCTCTTCCTCCGAACTGTGAAAGTCAGTGGCACGACCTTCATTCCATGTGGGGTCTAGGACCTCATCGTCCCCTGCATCGTCTTCCACCCAGTCTTGATTCCTGACCTCTTGTTCAGTCTGCACACTGCAGAAAGACGCAGCAGTTGGCACCTGTGTTTCGTCATCATCAGAGACGTGCTGAGGTGGTATTCCCATGTCCTCATCATCAGGAAACATAAGTGGTTGTGCGCTAGTGCATTCTATCTCTTCCACCCCTGGGGAAGGGCTAGGTGGATGCCCTTGGGAAACCCTGGCAGCAGAGTCTTCAAACAGCATAAGAGACTGCTGCATAACTTGAGGCTCAGACAGTTTCCCTGATATGCATGGGGGTGATGTGACAGACTGATAGGCTTGGTTTTCATGCGCCATCTGTGCGCTTTCTGCAGAAGACTGGGTGGGAGATAATGTGAACGTGCTGGATGCACTGTCGGCCACCCAATTGACTAATGCCTGTACCTGCTCAGGCCTTACCATCCTTAGAACGGCATTGGGCCCCACCAAATATTCCTGTAAATTCTGGCGGCTAATGGGACCTGAGGTAGTTGGTACACTAGGACGTGTGGCTGTGGCAGAACGGCCACGTCCTCTCCCAGCACCAGAGGGTCCACTAACACCACCACGACCATGTCCGCGTCCCTTACTAGTTGTTTTCCTCATTGTTACCGTTCACCACAATAAGAAAAACATTATTCCGGCCAATGTATTGAATTAAAATTCAGGCCTTTTTTTACAGACACCTAACACTGTCTGGCTATCTATTTAGGTACCGTATTACACTAATACAGGCACACAAGTAATGACAGATTTGGTTGAATATAAATGTGAGGCCTATTTTTTACGCGCTGTGTGACAGATATACCTTTAATCACAGAATTAGACTTGTATCTGCACTGTAGCGTGTGTGTTAAGTTTTTCAGAATGACACTATCAGCACCTTGAATCTAAGATATCCTTTTTGGGATAGATTTAAAGTAGGCCTGATATAGCAGAAACTACTAATTTTGAGAATGGCAAATTTGGGAATAGTTTTTCAACCCAGAACAAAAACTGTGCTTTTACGGTCACTACAAATAACTTGACCAGCTAAAACAGTACTGATTTGGAGGAATATAAATGTCAGGGCTATTTTTTAGGCGCTGGGTGACAGGCTCAACTTGCCCCTGATGTAGTATATGGCCAAAAAATAACCACACTATTGATGGTTAAATGCACTTGGGTGACACAGGCTCAGCCTGCACCTGATGTAGTATATGGCCAAAAAATAACCACACTATTGATGGTTAAATGCACTTGGGTGACACAGGCTCAGCCTGCACCTGATGTAGGATATAGCAAAAAATAACCACACTATTGATGTTAAATGCACTTGGTGGTAGCTTGTGCTGGCGCACCACAAGCCACAAAATGGCCGCCGATCACCCCAGAAAAAAGTGATATAAAAACGCTCTGGGCAGCCTAAAAAAAGTGAGCAATTCAATATCAGCACTTCAATGATCCACAGCTGGAGATCGATCACTGAATTAAGTCTTTTGGAGGAGTTAATCTGCCTAATCTCGCCGTAACGTCGCAGCAGCAACCTCTCCCTATGCTTGAATCAGCAGAGTGACGTACAGCGCTACGTGACCCAAGCTTATATAGAGGCTGGGTCACATGCTGCACTGGCCAATCACAGCCATGCCAATAGAAGGCAAGGCTGTGATGGCCTCTTGGGGCAAGTAGTATGACGCTTGTTGATTGGCTGCTTTGCAGCCTTTCAAAAAGCGCCAAGAAAGCGCCGAACACCGAACCCGAACCCGGACTTTTACGAAAATGTTCGGGTCCGTGTCACGGACACCCCAAAATTCGGTACGAACCCGAACTACACAGTTCGGGTTCGCTCATCCCTAGCCTGGATGTATTTCTGGAGCGTAATAATATTACAGGCTATGGCTACTAGAGAGTTGATCCAGGGAGTTATTCTGATTGCCTGATTGGAGTCGGGAAGGAATTTTTTATTCCCCTAAAGTGGGGAAAATTGGCTTCTACCTCACAGTTTTTTTTTTTGCCTTCCTCTGGATCAACTTGCAGGATAACAGGCCGAACTGGATGGACAAATGTCTTTTTTCGGCCTTATGTACTATGTTACTATGTTACACGAACTAACTGACAGGGTTCAGCCCCTGCAACTTCTGGGTCTCCATATTGGGCACATAGCCTGAGCTTGCCCTTTACCCCTTGGAGGTGCTGGCCTGCCCTGCAGCCGGTGTATTGTCTGAACGTGTGTTTAGCACTACTGGAGGGTTATATTTCCCAATGTTTTAGGGTGTACCCTAATTTAAAAAAATTTAAATAAATTTTTAACAAAAAAGCAGTGTAGGCTACCTCCTCCTCCACCGCCACTTCCACCTACACCGCCACATCCACCACCTCATCAACCTCCTACTCCATATGGACCTGGTCCTCCTAGATCAAGATTATTATTTTTTATTTTTTTGTATTTTATGTTATTTTAAGTCATTTCCCTATCCAAATTTGTTTGCAGAGCACTTGCCATGCTCTTAACCACATTTTGACGACATTTGCAGCCCTCTAGCCCTTTCCATTACATTTTTACAGCCATTTTAGTGCTCAAAAGTTCGGGTCCCCATTGACTTCAATGGGGTTCGGGGTCAAGTTCGGGTCCCGAACTCGAACTTTTTTGTGAAGTTCGGCCGAACTCGTCGAACCCGAACATCCAGATGTCCGCTTAACTCTAATCATGGGGTATTTTTACAGAGCAGGTTGATACGGATGCGACAATACCAAATATGTCTGCTTTTTGTGGTTGATTATTTAAGTTTTACATAATTAGGACTCTTGCACACGACCGTATTGGCTTTTTCAGTATTTTGCGTTCTGCAAAAAACGGATCCACAAAAAATACGGATGACCTCCGTGTGCATTCCATTTTTTGCAGAACGGAACAGCTGGCCCCTGATAAAACAGTACTATCCTTGTCCGTTATGTGGACAATAATAGGACATGTTCTATCTTTGAACGGAACAGAAATACGGAAACGGAAGGAATAGAAAGTAACTTCAGTTTTTTTTGCGGATACATTGAAATAAATGGTTCCATATACGGTCCATATATGGACGCATAAAACGAAACATAAACAAACAAAAAAAACGTTCGAGGCCTAAAGCATTTTAAAATAAAAATAAAATTTTGTGTCTCCGTATTCTGAAAGCCATAGTTTATTTTTATTTTTTGGGCGACTGTCTTATGTAGGGTCTCATTTTTTTCGGTATGAGACGACGGTTTGATTGATACCATTTCAGGGTGCATATGACGTTTTGATCGCTTGCTATTACACTTTTTGTGATGTAAGTTGACAAAAAATGGCTTATTTGATACACTTTTTTTTTACGGTGTTCATCTGAGGGGTTAGGTCATGTGACATTTTTATAGAGCAGGTCGTTACGGACGTGGCAATACCTAATATGTCTACTTTTTTCATTTATTTAAGTTTTACACAATAACAGTATTTAAAAAAAAAAATCATGTTTTAGTGTCTCTATATTCTGAGAGCCATAGCTTTTTTATTTTTGGGGCGATTGTCCTAGTTAGGGTCTAATTTTTTGCGGGATGAGATGACTGTTTGATTAGCACTATTTTGGGGTGCATAAGAATTTTTGATTGCTTGGTATTACACTTTTGTGATGTAAAGTGCCCAAATTTTTTTTTACATTTTGTTTTACTGTGTTCACCTGAAGGGTTTAGGTCATGTGATATTTTTATACAGCAGGTTCTTACGGACGCGGCGATACCTAATTTGCATAGTTTTATTTATTTATTTGAGTTTTACACAATAACAGCATTCTTGAAACAAAAAAAAATCATGTTTTAGTGTCTCCATAGTCTGAGAGCCATAGTTTTTAGTTTTTTTTGGGCAATTGTCTTAGGCAGGGTATCCTTTTTGTGGGATGAGGTGATGGTTAGATTTGTACTATTTTGGGGGGCATAAGCCTTTTTTATTTGGTATTGCACTTTTAGTAATGTAAGGTGATAAAAAAATGTTTTTTTTGCACAGTTTTTATTTTATTTTTTTGACGGTGTTCACCTGAGGGGTTAGGTCATGTGATATTTTTATAGAGTCGGTCGATACGGAAGCGGCGATACCCAATGTCTACTTTTCATTTTTTTCCCTATTTTTTACAATTTTTTTTTTTTTTACTTTATTTTGGGAGAAGGACGCTTTTTTTTTATTTGAATCTGTTAATTTTTTTGTAAAACTTTATTTTTGTAACTGTTTTTTACTTTATTTTTTGGCCTCTGGGACTTCAACTTTTGGGGGTCTGATCCCCTTTACAATGCATCACAATATAGTACTTCTGTATTGTGATGCATTGGCTATAAGTGTATTACTCAATGTAATACACTTACAGCCTGCTTCCTGTGACATCCAGGAGTCTGGATCTCACAGGCTGTCATGGAAGGCAGCCACGGTGCCTAAGGAAGGCATCAGGCTGTCTTCCCTGCCATCGGGTCCCCGTCACAGCAGCGCGGGGACCCGATGGCCACCCGGACCTGGCAGGATCCCGCACGTGCCGCGGTCAGCGCTGACTGCGGCAGTGCAAGGGTTAATGTATCGACATCAGTGTTTTCACTGATACCGGCACATACAGCAGGGGTCCGTCTATCAGTGACTGCTGGACCCCTGCTGCTGATCGGGTGGGTACAGCTCCTGCACCTGCCCGATCAGCAAGCCGTACATGTACGGCGCTGGTCCTTAAGGGGTTAATAGATATGCAATTCCATTAGGTCTTGATTCTCAAATTGGGGAGTAAGCTTTCTCATTTACTTTATTTTGCGCTCTATAAGACTGGCGCTGGTCCTTAAGGGGTTAGGCCGAGTTCACACGAACGTGTGTGACCCGTGCCCGTGCTGCGGCCCGCAAATTGCGGGCCGCAATGCACGATCGCCGGCCGTAGGTCAGCCGCATTGGATCGCGGACCCATTCACTTTAATGGGTCCGCGATCCGCCCGTTCCGCAAAAAGATAGGACATGTTCTATCTTTTTGCAGAACCGAAGTACGGGACGCAACCCCACGGAAGCACTCCGTAGTGCTTCCGAGGGGTCCCATTCCGTGCAGCCGTTCCGCAATTACGGATTTGCGGACCCATTGAAGTGAATGGGTTCGCATCCGTGATGGATCACACACGTTCGTGTGAACTAGGCCTTAATAGATATGCGATTCCATTAGGTCTTGATTCTCCAATTGGGGTGAGTACGTTTTCTGATTTACCTTATTTTGCGCTCTATAAGACTGGCACTAGCCCATAAGACACACCTGGGTTTTAGAGGAGGACAATAAGAAAAAAAATATTTTTCATTAGACCTCTGGTCAGACCACCAACCAGACCCCCAATGTCAATCAGACCTCAAGCTGACAGCCCCAATAAGACCCCTAATGTTAATAAGACCTCAGATAAGATCCCCAATCAGACCTCAGCTCAGACCCTAATGTGAATGACCCCCAATCAGACCTCAGATAAGATCCCCATGCCTCTCATCAACCCCATATGCCTCTCTTCAGCCCCCATTACCTCTCATTAGCCCCCAGCAGCCTCATATCAACCCCCATTGCATCTTTCTTACCAGCCCCCAGCAGCCTTATATCAGCCCCCGTTGCCTGTCACCAGCCCCCAGCCATGTTATATCAGCCACTAGAAGCCTTATATTAGCCCCCATCAGCCTCATATGAATTAAAATAAAAAAGCACTTACCTTTCCCGCTCTGGATGACGCCGCTCCTCTCCTCCAGCGTGATCCTCTTCATCCTGCCGCCGGCTGTGCTGAGAACCAGCGCGCACAGTGAGAGGTCATAAAGCGGTCATACAGCCGACATCTGAGGACCAGGAAGCGGTGAGTACAGAGTCTTTATCGCTTCCTGGTCCTCCAGTACTAATGAGCGCTTCCATAATGGAAGCGCTCATTAGTATTCGCCCCATAAGACGCAGGGGCATTGTCCCCCACTTTTGGGGGGAAATATGCATCTTATGGGGCGAAAAATACAGTAACTATTATTGGGGTGTCCACCTTGTTTAATAGATAAGCAATTCAATTACACCTTGATTTCCAAATTGCAGTAATTAAGGCTACTTTCACACTAGCGTTTTCATTTCCGCTATCAAGATCCGTCATAGGATCTCAATAGCGGAAGAAAACGCTTCAATTTTGTCCCCATTCATTGAAATCCGTCCTGATACACAATGTAAGTGAATGGGGACGGATCCGTTTTCTGACACAATAGAAAACGGATCCATCCCCCATGACTTTCAATGGTGTTCATGACGGATCCATCATGGCTATATAAGACCTAATACAACCGGATCCGTTCATGACGGATGCATGCGGTTTTATTTTTGTAACTAAACCGTTTTTGCAGATCCATAACGGATCCGCAAAAAACGCTAGTGTGAAAGTAGCCTAAGCTGTCTACAACTATTGTTATTAGGGTGGTCACCTTATATCACCCGGCTGACCTATCATTTCTGATATTGATTCATTGACTTGTTGGAATATATCAATTTACAATTACAAAAATGTATTACTAATTTCGGCTCTGATCTAAAGGACTCTGCCAGTCTAATCACTCTGTTACAACCTCAAGAATGGCGCTCTACATATAGATAAGCCACATTGTATGTGGCGGCCTTATATGGTAACATACTCTACACCATGAGAAAGGAATTGACTGTATAAGGGTACTTTCACACTTGCGGCAGAGAGATCCGGCAAGCAGTTCCGTCGTTCCAACTGATGGCATTAGTAAGACTGATCAGGATCCTTATCAGTCTTAAAAATGCCTGATCAGTCAAAAAAATGCATTGAAATGCCGGATCCGTCTTTCCGGTGTCATCCGGCAAAACGGATCCGGCATTTATTTTTTTCACCTTTTATTCAGTCTGCGCATGCGCAGACCGGAAGGACTGATCCGGCATTCCGGTATTCTATGGGAAAAAACACTCTTATGGGAAAAAATGCCGGATCCGGCATTCAGGCAAGTCTTCAGTTTTTTTCGCCGGAGATAAAACCGCAGCATGCTATGGTTTTATCTTTTGCCTGATCAGTCAAAACTACTGAACTGAAGACATCCTGATGCAAACTGAACGGATTACTCTCCATTCAGAATGCATGGGGATATGCCTGATCAGTTCTTTTCCGGTATAGAGCCCCTGTGACGGAACTCTATGCCGGAAAAGAAAAACGCAAGTGTGAAAGTACCCTTATCACGTACAGTATTTAACCCCTTAGGCACCGGGCTCATTTTCACCTTAAGGCCTCCTGCACACAACCGTGCAAAAAAAAACGGTTCCGCAAAAAAACCGGAATGTACTCCGTATGCATTCCGTTTCCGTATTTCCGTTCCGTTTAAAGATAGAACATGTCCTATTATTATTATTGCCCGCAAATCACGTTCCGTGGCTCCATTCAAGTCAATGGGTCCGCATAAAAATGGAACACATACGGAAATGCATCCGTATGTCTTCCGTTTCCGTTACGTTTTTTGCGGAACCATCTATTGAAAATTTTATGCCCAGCCCAATTTTATCTATGTAATTACTGTATACTGTATATGCCATACGGAAAAACGGAACAGAAACGGAAACACAACGGAAACAAAAAACGGAACAACGGATCCGTGAAAAACGGAACGCAAAACACAGAAAAAGCCATACGATCGTGTGCAGGAGGCCTAAGGACCAGGCTTTTTTTTGCAAATCTGACCAGTATCACTTTATGTGGTGATAACTTTAAAATGCTTTGACTTATCCAGGCCATTCTGAGATTGTTTTTTCATCACATATTGTACTTCATGACACTGGTAAAATGGAGTAAAAAAAAAACAACATTTCTATTTATAAAAAAATACCAAATTTGCCAAAAATTTGGAACAATTTGCAAATTTCCAAGTTTCAATTTCTATACTTCTATAATACATAGTAATACCTACAAAAATAGTTATTACTTTACATTCCCCATATGTCTACTTCATGTTTGGATTATTTTGGGAATGACATTTTATTTTTTGGGGATGTTATAAGGCTTAGAAGTTTAGAAGCAAATCTTGAAATTTTTCAGACATTTTCAAAAACCCACTTTTTAAGGACCAGTTCAGGTCTTAAGTCACTATGTGAGGCTTACATAATAGAAACCACCCAAAATGACCCCATTCTAGAAACTACACCCCTCAGGGTATTCAAAACTGATTTTACAAACTTTGTAAACCCTTTAGGTGTTCCACAAGAATTAATGGAAAATAGAGATACAATTTCAAAATTTCACTTCTTTGGAAGATTCTCCATTTTAATAATTTTTTGCCAGTTACAAAGCAAGGGTTAACAGCCAAACAAAATGCAATATTTATGGCCCTGATTCTGTAGTTTACAGAAACACCCCATATGTGGTCGTAAACTACTGTACGGGCACACGGCAGGGCACAGAAGGAAAGGAATGCCATACGGTTTTTTGAAGGCAGATTTTGCTGGACTGGTTTCTTGACACTATGTCCCATTTGAAGCCCCCCTGATGCACCCCTAGAGTAGAAACTCCAAAAAAGTTAACCCATTTTAGAAACTACACCCCTCAAGTTATTCAAAACTGATTTTACAAACTTTGTAAACCCTTTAGGTGTTCCACAAGAATTAATGGAAAATAGAGATACAATTTCAAAATGTAACTTTTTTGGCAGATTTTCCATGTCCCATTTGAAGCCCCCTGATGCACCCCTAGAGTAGAAACTCTAAAAAAAAGTGACCCCATTTTAGAAACTACGGGATAGGGTGGCAGTTTTGTTGGTACTAGTTTAGAGTACTTATGATTTTGGTTGCTCTATATTACACTATTTGTGAGGCACGGTAACAAGCAATAGCTGTTTTGGCACCGTTTTTTATTTTTTGTTATTTACAACATTCATCTGACAGATTAGATCATGAGGCATAGACCAGGTTGTCACGGACACGGCGATACCTAATACAGTCCTGATCAAAAGTTTAAAACCACTTGAAAGATGGCAAAAAATCATATTTAGCATGGCTGGATCTTAACAAGGTTCCAAGTAGAGCTTCAACATGCAACATTAAGAAATGGGAGTGAGACAAAACATTTTTTGAGCATTCAATTTAATGAAAACAACGAATAAACTGAAACAGGTTGTTTTTCAGCTGATCAAAAGTTTAGGACCACACCGCCAAAAAAAACGAAACCCCCAAAACAGAAATCCAACTTCCAAACAAGAACTTAGTAATGAGTAGCTCCGCCGTTATTGTTTATCACTTCAAAAATTTCGGCATGCTTGATGCAAGCGTTTCCATGAGGTGAGTGGGAACATTTCTCCAAGTGGTGAAGACGGCCGCACGAAGGCCATCTACTGTCTGGAACTGTTGTCCATTTTTGTAAACTTCCCTTGCCATCCATCCCCAAAGGTTCTCAATTAGATTTAGATTAGGGGAACACGCAGGATGGGCCAAAAGAGTGATGTTATTCTCCTGGAAGAAGTCCCTTGTCCTGCGGGCATTGTGTACTGTAGCGTTGTCCTGTTGAAAAACCCAGTCGTCAACACACAGACGAGGGCCCTCAATCATGAGGAATGCTCTCTGCAACATCTGGACATAGCCAGCGGCCGTTTGACGCCCCTGCACTTCCTGAAGCTCCATTGTTCCACTGAAGGAAAAAGCACCCCAGACCATTATGGCGCCCCCTCCACTGTGGCGCGTAGAAAACATCTCAGGTGGGATCTGCTTGTCATGCCAGTAAAATTGGAAACCATCAGGACCATCAAGGTTAAATTTTTTCTCATCAGAGAATAAAACTTTCTTCCACCTTTGAATGTCCCATGTTTGGTGCTCTCTTGCAAAGTCCAAACGAGCAGTTCTGTGGCATTCAAGGAGACGAGGTCTTTGAAGATGTTTTTTGTTTTTGAAGCTCATCAGTCTCAGATGCCATCTGATGGTTATGGGTCTACAGTCAGCACCAGTAAGGGCCATAATTTGGGTCGAGGATCGTCCAGTGTCTTGACGGACAGCCATTTGGATCCTCCGGCTCAGTGCTGATAAAAAAAATTTGGGTCTTCCACTTGACTTTTTGTTCCATAACCCTCAGGATCATTTAAGAAATTCCAAATGACTGTCTTACTGCGTCCCACCTCAGCAGCGATGGTGGGCTGTGAGAGACCCTGCTTATGCAGTTCAACAACCCGGCCACGTTCAAAAAGGGAGAGTTGTTTTGCCTTTGCCATCACAACGTGTCACTACCTGGCAGAAAATGACAATGAATCCACATCTTTGCACAGATTTGGCCTTTTAAAGGCATGTGGTCCTAAAATTTTGATCAGCTGAAAAACAGCCTGTTTCAGTTTATTCGTTGTTTTCATTAAATTGAATCCTCAAAAAATGTTTTGTCTCACTCCCATTTCTTCTTGTTGCATGTTGAAACTCAACTTGGAACCTTGTTAAGATCCAGCCATGCTAAATATGATTTTTTTTTTCATTTTTCAAGTGGTCTTAAACTTTTGATCAGGACTGTATGTATACTATTTTTTTTATTTATGTAAGTTTTACACAATTATTTCATTTTTGAAACAAAAACAAAAAAAAATCATGTTTTAGTGTCTCCATAGTCTGAGAGCCATAGTTTTTTCAGTTTTTGGGCAATTATCTTGGGTAGGGTATGATTTTTGTGGGATAAGATGACAGTTTGATTCAAACTATTTTGGGGTGCGTATGACTTTTTGATCACTTGCTATTACACTTTTTGTGATGTAAGGTGACCAAAAATGTCTTTTTTTACACCTTTTTTTTTTTTTTACGGTATTCACCTGAGGGGTTAGGTCATGTGATATTTTTATAGAGCAAGTTATTACGGACGCGGCGATTCCTAATATGTATACTTTTTTTTATTTATGTAAGTTTTACACTAGGATTTCATTTTTTAAACAAAAAAAATCATGTTTTAGTGTTTCCATAGTCTGTGAGCCATAGTTTTTTAATTTTTTGAGTGATTATCTTGGGTAGGGTATGATTATTGCGGGATGAGATGACGGTTTGATTGGCACTATTTTGGGGTGCGTATGACTTTTTCATCGCTTTCTATTACACTTTTTGTGATGTAAGGAGACAAAAAATGGCTTTTTTACACCGTTTTTTTTAATGGTATTCACCTGGGGGTTAGGGAATGTGATATTTTTATAGAGCAAGTTATTACGGACGCGGCAATACCTAATATGTATACTTTTTTATTTATTTATGTAAGTTTTACACAATTATTTCATTTTTGAAACAAAAAAAATCATGTTTTAGTGTTTCCATAGTCTGAGAGCCATAGTTTTTTCAGTTTTTAGGCGATTATCTTGGGTAGGGTATGATTTTTGCGGGATGAGATGACGGTTTGATTGGCACTATTTTGGGGTGTGTATGACTTTTTGATCGCTTGCTATTACACTTTTTGTGATGTAAGATGACAACAAAATGGCTTATTTTACACAGTTATTTTTTTTTCTTACGGTATTCACCTGAGGGGTTAGGTCATGTTATATTTTTATAGAGCAGGTCGTTACGGACGTGGCAATATCTAATATGTATACTTTTTTTAGTGTCTCCATAGTCTGAGAGCCATAGTTTATTTTATGGGTGATTGTCTTAGGTAGGGGCTCATTTTTTGCAGGATGAGGTGACGATTAGATTGGTACTGGTCTGGGGTGCATACGCCCAAGGGTGGGATTCAAATTTTTAACAAAAGGTTCCCTACTCAACAGCGGACAGGCTGCGCCACGACACATGTTTACATATACATACACCATATATATTTAACACACATAAACACATACACATAAATACACCATATATACACTACACACACATACCACCGAACTTTAAAAAAGACTAAGGTGCTAAACTATGGAATCGAATTTTAACAACCGGATCTGGAGAACCTGAGGGAACTGGCTGAATCCCATGCCTGCACACACCTTTTTGATCGCTTGGCGTTGCACAGTTTCTTTTATTTTTTTGACGGTGTTCATCTGAGGGGTTAGGTCAGGTGATATTTGTATAGAGCCGGTCCTTACGGATGTGGAGATACCTAATATGTCTACTTTTTTTTATTTATTTAAGTATTACACAATAAATATATTATTCTGAGAGCCATAGTTTTTTTATTTTTTGGGTGATTTTCCTAGGTAGGGTCTCATTTTTTGCAGGATAAGATGACTGATTGGTATGATTTTTGGGTGCGTATGACTTTTTTTATCACTTGTGGGACTTCACGTTTTCAGGGTTTGATCCCCGTTTCAGTTCAGTACAATACATTATGTATTGTACTGAATTAAACTGTCAGTGTCTTACACAGTAAGACGCTGACAGTTGCCTAGGAGACCCAGCCTGCCAGCTGGATCTCCTGGGCTTCCATAGTTGGCAGGCTCCGATGCCTGTGTAAGGCATCGGGGCTGCCATGGCAACCATCGCCCCCCTGCCAGCGCAGCGCTGACCGCAGGCACGTGAAAGGGTTAATCCGCCGGCATCATCGCATACAGCTATGCCGGCGGATGCAGCAGGGGCTCGGCTATCAGTAACAGCCGGGCCCGTGCTGTGGATCGGGCGGGTGCAGCTCCTGCACCCGCCCGATCCCATCACATACATGCACGTGAGGATGCGGCAAGAAGCATGTACATGTACGTGACAATGCGTGAAGGGGTTAACCATTGGGGTGTCCACATTGTTAAACAGCTAAAAAAGTCTATTATGCATTGATTCCCAAATTAGGGTGCATAAGCTATCTAATATTACTGTTATTGGGGTTTCCACTTTGTTTAACCCTTTTATGACCAAGGGTCATTGATGCCCCCATGTCCACGTCTAATTTTGCAAATCTGACATGTGTCACTTTATGTGGTAATAACTTTGGAACACTTTTACCATTATAAGATAGTTTTTTCGTGACACACTGTACTTCAATGTAAATTACAGCTAACACTCTCTGATGATAGCCACTGCCATCAATGCATAGGAACAGGCTGCAGGGGGACAATGGGGGCAATCTGAGGCACAATGGCAGCATCTGGGGGCATATGGGGAGCAGTGAAGATATCAGGGGCATGGGGGCACAGTGGGGGTCATTGCTAATTTCAGGCTGTGATCTCCAGCGTAGAGATCACAGCCTGAAACCGGCATTTTTACAAAGTGCCGCGCTCCGATTAGTTAGTCTGCATAAACTAACCAATCGGAGCAAACGTCGGCAAGGGACCACTCTGATTGGTCCCTTGCCTGCATTACTAGACTGTATGCTGTCCGTGACAGGGGCGTTTTGCAGAGCTTGGATTAAAGAGCTGCCATGATGACGTCTATACACGTGCTAGCTGTACGGGGTATGTGCAAATAGCACATATATAGCCAAATGGCAGTCGGGAAGGGGTTAATAGATAAGCAATTCCATTATGCCTTGATTCTCAAATTGTGGTGAATAAGCTGTCTAATACTACTGTTATTGGGGTGTCCACCTTGTTAAATAGGTAAGCAATTCTATTAGGTCTTGATTCTCAAATTGGGGTGAATAAGCTATTTTTATTATTATTGGGGTGCCCACCTTGTTGCATAGATAAGCAATTCCATTAGGCCTTGATTCTCAAATTAGAGTGAATAAGCTGTCTAAGGGCTCATTCACACAACCGTATCAATGAGTCCGCCTCTGTTCCACAATTATGCGGAATGGGTGTGTACCAATTAGTTTCAATGGGCCCACAAAAGATGCGGACAGCACACAGTGTGCTGTCCGCATCCGTAGTTCCGTTCCAACAAAGAGGTCCCAGGGCCTCCAAAGGAATGTGCAGTGGCAAAAATGTGAGCAGAAGTAGCAGCAGAAGAAGGGGGATGGGGGGCTGTAGCAGCAGCCACAGCAACAGGCCACAGTTGCCACTATCATCCAAAGGTAGTGTTTTGAAAACCAATCCCACTGTCCTGGAATTGTTGACTCAGTCTTCAAAATCATCTGAACTGACATCAGACAACCACAGCCAGGAGTTTGTGGGTTCCTCTGAAAACAAACCTTACAGCATGACCCAGGAACAAGCTCTGTGCCCTCACCTGTCCTGAACCTGCCTCTTTCTTTTGCTGCTCCTTCTGCCAGGCAAGTGATATATTCCGCTGACTCTGCTCTGGTTTTCAGCGAGGAATATATTATTGAGGACAATCAGCAGCTACTGCCCAGCCCAGATTTATAGGAGAGGTCCACTGCTTTCTCCTGTAGGCGTGCAAGTAGCGATGATGTCATGTGGGAGCAGGTGCTGCGAGTAGTCAGTGACATTGCCATGATACTGGTGAGGGTGACATAAGTGACGAGCATACAGTAGTGAAGATGTAGCCGATTGCACATGGGAGCCGGGTGCAGAGGGGGCTTCATCATCATCATGGGGTAAAGGCGGAAGCTTGCCCGTGAGACAGTGGCAGGGTCGCAGTGTGCAGCTGAGCGAGCAGGGTGCAAGCGTGGCTGTGAGCTAGTAGGGTAGCAGCAGTGTGAGATCAGGAGCCATACAACCCCTTCTCCAGCAGTCAAGGCTCACCTCAGCAGAAGGTAGCTGTGTTTCCTACACATCCTTCCCATCGTCCACTGGTTCTGATGCTCCTCCTCATCGTCACGCGTTTTCGCCAGCAATTGCTCACAGAGGAGATTGCAAAAAGACTACAGTATGCATGCACTCATCCAACAGAAGTTAAATGTGTTCCTGGCCAAGTTGCTGGTACTACAGTCCCTACCGACATATGGAGCAGTAACTATGGTCAAGGACAATATACTATATGCCCTTTACGGCCCATTGAGTAAATGTGGTTCCTGTCCAGACACACCAGCAACTTGGCCAGGTGATGGCAATGCTGCCTCCACAGTCTCATTCTGTGATTCTGGTGCCAATGTCCTCCTCCACCTTGTTCTCAGCCTCCACTGTCGGCACAGTTCAGAGTCGTCCTCCAGCATACCACCTATGCAAGGCACGGCACTGTCACACCGTTCTGCACCTGGCCAACTTAAGCGAACTGAGTCGCACCGAGGAGGAACTGCTCCGCATCATCAACCAAGTAATCAAATTCTGGCTGTTTCCTCGCTAACTGAAGATCGGAACCATGGTTGCCCATCCTCACAAAGTTCTGACCGGGAGGACCCTTTGCGCTCACGCTCCAATGACATGACTGCTGGAAGGAGGAGGGGAATTGGAACCAGGAGCAGCACTATCTCCATCAGCAGCAACTTAAGTCTTGAGTCTCGAATGAGCACTTTTCGTCACCCGCCTACTGAAGAAACCACCCAGCTGCAGTTGGAAATGAAGGACAACCTGAACCAGCAGGTAGTGGCATACTTGGACTGCAACTTGTCACCCCAGATCTAAGATCCCCTGGACATCTGGGCAAGCTTTCCTGCACGGCCAATAGTGTGGAATCAGAGCCGGTGTTTAGTGCGGCAGGGGCATGGTTACCCCAAAGAGAACACAAAATGTAGAGAGATTAACTTTTATAAAGAGGAATCAGGCATGGATCAGTCAGGATTTCCACAAACCGGTGCCAAAAGCATCAGACTAGATCATTCTGGCACTAATGCTCTGACTGCAGTAAGCTGCCACACTAGAATATTGTGAAAAATGGCCCATTACTTCTGGCCATGTGCTTTAGCCACTATTTTTATGTTGCAACCCGCTGATGCCACACACCTGCTGCCTCTGCTGCCACCTTCTCCTACTGCCATCATCTTGTGCTGTTACTGCCACTGCTGTTGCCCCCCACCTCCCCACTCTGTGACTGGGCCACTATGTTGACTCTTCTAGCTGTTGCCACCCTCACCACTCTTTGACAGGGCCACTAGTGTCCCTGTTTGGCCTTGTTTACATCACCATTTATTTTACGCTTCTTCTGACCTGTCAGAAACATAGAAACATAGAAACATAGAATGTGTCGGCAGATAAGAACCATTTGGCCCATCTAGTCTGCCCAATATATCTGAATCCTATGAATAGTCCCTGGCCCTATCTTATATGAAGGATAGCCTTATGCCTATCCCATGCATGCTTAAACTCCTTCACTGTATTTGCAGCTACCACTTCTGCAGGAAGGCTATTCCATGCATCCACTACTCTCTCAGTAAAGTAATACTTTCTTATATTACTTTTAAACCTTTGCCCCTCTAATTTAAAACTGTGTCCTCTTGTGGTAGTTTTTCTTCTTTTAAATATGCTCTCCTCCTTTACCGAGTTGATTCCCTTTATGTATTTTAAAGTTTCTATCATATCCCCTCTGTCTCTTCTTTCTTCCAAGCTATACATATTAAGGTCCTTTAACCTTTCCTGGTAAGTTTTATCCTGCAATCCATGTACTAGTTTAGTAGCTCTTCTCTGAACTCTCTCTAGAGTATCTATATCCTTCTGGAGATATGGCCTCTAGTACTGCGCACAATACTCCAAGTGAGGTCTCACCAGTGTTCTGTACAGCGGCATAAGCACTTCACTCTTTCTACTGCTTATACCTCTCCCTATACATCCAAGCATTCTGCTGGCATTTCGTGCTGCCCTATTACATTGTCTTCCCACCTTTAAGTCTTCTGAAATAATTACTCCTAAATCCCTTTCCTCAGATACTGAGGTCAGGACTGTGTCAAATATTCTATATTCTGCCCTTGGGTTTTTACGCCCCAGGTGCATTATCTTGCACTTATCCACATTAAATTTCAGTTGCCAGAGTTCTGACCATTCTTCTAGTTTTCCTAAATCCTTTTCCATTTGGCGTTTCCCTCCAGGAACATCAACCCTGTTACATATCTTTGTGTCATCAGCAAAAAGACAAACCTTACCATCGAGGCCTTTTGCAATATCACTTATGAAGATATTGAACAAAATTGGTCCCAGTACAGATCCCTGTGGAACCCCACTGGTAACATGACCTTGTTTTGAATGTTCTCCGTTGACTACAACCCTCTGCTGTCTGTCACTCAGCCACTGCCTAATCCACTCAACAATATGGGAGTCCATGCTCAATGACTGCAGTTTATTGATAAGTCTTCTATGTGGGACAGTGTCAAAAGCCTTACTAAAATCTAGATATGCGATGTCTACTGCACCTCCACCGTCTATTATTTTAGTCACCCAGTCAAAAAAATCTATAAAGATTTGTTTGACATGATCTCCCTGAAGTAAACCCATGTTGTTTTTCATCTTGCAATCCATGGTATTTTAGATGTTCCACAATCCTATCCTTTAATAGGGTTTCCATTAATTTGCCTACTATTGATGTCAGACTCACTGGTCTATAGTTGCTCGATTCCTCCCTACTACCTTTCTTGTGAATGGGCACGACATTTGCCAATTTCCAATCTTCCGGGACGACTCCTGTTACTAATGATTGGTTAAATAAATCTGTTAACGGTTTTGCCAGCTCACCACTAAGCTCTTTTAATAATTTTGGGTGTATCTCATCAGGCCCCTGTGACTTATTTGTCTTCACTTTAGACAGAAAACTTAGAACATCTTCCTCTGTAAAGACACATGCATCAAACGATTTATTAGTCATCCTTTCTAGTGGAGGTCCTTCTCCTTTTTCTTTTGTAAAAACTGAACAGAAGTATTCATTAAGGCAGTCGGCTAGCCCTTTATTCTCTTCTACATACCTTCCGTCCTTTGTTTTTAATTTAGTTATTCCTTGTTTTAATTTCCTGTTTTCATTTATATATCTGAAGAATGTCTTTATCCCCTTTTTTCATAGACTGAGCTAGTTTTTCTTCTGCCTGCGCTTTAGAAGTTCTTATAACTTGCTTGGCCTCTTTCTGCCTAATCTTGTAGATTTCCTTATCTTCATTGCTCTGGGGTTTTTTATAATTACAAAATGCTAGCTTTTTATTTTTAATGATTTGGGCCACTTCTGCTGAGTACCACAGTGGTCTCTTCCTTTTTTTGCTTTTACTGACAAGTCTAATGCAATTTTCTGTTGCCTTCAATAATGCACCTTTTAAGTAGTCCCATTTCTCCTGGACTCCATGTAATCCGTTCCAGTCTGATAAGGACTCATTTATGACTAATTTCATTTTTGAAAAGTCAGTTTTTCTAAAATCTAAAACTTTTGTTTTTGTGTGGTGGGACTCTTTCACAGTTCTTATATTAAACCACACTGACTGGTGATCACTAGATCCCAAGGTTTCGCCTACAATGACACCATATACCGAATCCCCATTTGTGAATACCAAATCCAAAATGGCCTCCCTCCGGGTTGGCTCCTCAACCACTTGTTGTAGAGATAACCCCAGTAGGGAATTTAGAATATCTGTACTCCTGGTAGAACTTGCTATTTTGGTTTTCCAGTTTATATCTGGAAGATTGAAATCTCCCATAATGATAACTTCTCCTTTCATTGTCATTTTAGCTATTTCTTCAACTAGTAGATCATCTAGTTCTTTAACTTGACCAGGTGGTCTATATATCACACCTACACGAGTTACTGCATGGTTAGCAAACTGCAACGTAACCCAAACTGACTCTATGTTGGCCTCACCAACTTGTATTAGGTTAGATTTAATGCTATCTTTTACATACAGGGCCACTCCTCCTCCTTTCTTGCCTTCTCTGTCTCTTCTGTATAAAGAGTACCCTGGTATGGTTATGTCCCAGTCATTTCTTTCATTAAACCATGTCTCCGTAACAGCCACTAAATCTACATTCTCAGATGCCATTATTGACGCAAGTTCATTGATTTTTCTACCTAAACTGCGAGCATTTGTAGACAGGACTCTGAACTTATCATTTCTTAACCTCTGTGCTTCTGACCTGTTCTGCCATTGTTTCGGGGGGCAATTGGACTCTTTTATTTTCACTCTTTTGCCCCCCCCCCCCCTTCCTAGTTTAAATACTCTTTCACAAATTCTTGGAGTATTTAAACTAGGAAGGGGGGGCAAAAGAGTGAAAATAAAAGAGTCCAATTGCCCCCCGAAACAATGCCAGAACAGGTCAGAAGCACAGAGGTTAAGAAATGATAAGCTCAGAGTCCTGAACCGAAAAATGAAAAACACAACAGATCCTGTCTTTGGGGCATCCATAATAAAACTCCTGTGAACAGGGCATACATAGCAGAGCTGGAGAGGGTTCAGAGGAGGGCAACTAAAGTAATAACTGGACTACAGTACCCTGAAAGATTATCAAAATTAGAGTTATTCATTTTAGAAAAAAGATCATTGAGGGGAGATCTAATAACTATGTATAAATATATCAGGGGTCAGTACAGAGATCTCTCCCATCATCTATTTATCACCAGGACTGTGACTGTGATGAGGGAACAGCCACTGCTCTTGAGGAAAGAAGGTTTTTACACAAACATAGAAGAGGATTCTTTACGGTAAGAGCAGTGAGACTATGGAACTCTCTGCCTGAGGAGGTGGTGATGGTGAGTTCACTAAAAGAGTTCAAGAGGGGCCTGGATGTATTTCTGGAGTGTAATAATATTACAGGATATAGCTACTAGAGATGGGTCGTTGATCCAGGGAGTTATTCTGATTACCTGATTGGAGTCGGGAAGGAATTTTCCCCCCTTAAGTGGGGAAAATTAGCTTCTACCTCACAGTTTTTTTTTTTGTCTTCCTCTGGATCAACTTACAGGATAACAGGCCAAACTGGATGGACAGATGTCTTTTTTCGGCCTTATAAACCATGTTACTATGTTAGTGTTCTGTCATTGATTTCCATCAGTGATTTCGAGCCAAAACTAGGTGCGGCTCTAAATACAGAACAATTGCAGATCTTTCACTGATGGAAAACGCTGACCGAACACTGATGTGTGAATGAGGCATTAGCCCTACAAGGCATTGTACAATGCTTAACCGCTTAGTGACCATCCATACACCTTTTTACAGCAGTCACTAAGGGGACACATGCTTGGCGACGCCTTTTTATCGTGGTAAAGTCTAAGTAATGCAAGGGTCTCCTGTGAAGCGTAGAGAGCCACGCTCCTGCTCTTATAGCCTGGACTGGCAGGAGTGGGATGTTTAACCCCTTACATGCTGCAGTCAATCGTGCCCGCCTCATGTAAGTGGATACAGAGAGAACGGACTCCTTCTGTATCCCATTAGAACCCTGCAAATGAGATTGGGGCTGCCGATGTCAGTAAAGGCAGGCCAAGACCTACTGTAGGCCTGCCTCTAGAGTTTTCCAGCAGGCTGCGCCCCTCTGACACAGCCTGCTGGTTAATGTCAATGTATCACTGACATTAACAATACAATTAAAGATGTTTTAAACGGCTCTGAACCCGGACATACCTACATTTTCACCCAGGCATCCCCATTTCATGCTCCGATGCTCTCCTTTGCCCTGGCTGAATCGCGCAGGGCAAAGGCTTTTTATGGAGATCCGGTGACGTAGGGACTGCTAGCCAGAGGCTTCAAGCCTAGCAGTGAGCCCGGTGACGTAACCGACACTAATGGGCCAGCTTTAGCGCTGCCCCAGCCTGTAAAATGGCTAGGGCAGCACTAAAGCCTGCCCATCAGAGCTGGTGACGTCACCGAAGACACTGCTGGGCTGAAGCCTCCGCCTAGCAATGTGAAAAAATAAACAAACGGATCCGTCCAGACTTACAATGTAAGTCAATGGGGACGGATCTGTTTGAAGTTGACACAATATGGTGCAATTTCAAACGGATCCGTCCCTCATTGACTTTCAATGTAAAGTCTGGACGGATCCGTCTGAATAACTTTCACACTTAGAATTTTTTCTGAACTATAATGCAGACGGATCCGTTCTGAACGGATCCCAACGTCTGCATTATAGGAGCGGATCCGTCTGTGCAGACGCCAGACGGATCCGCTCTGAACACAAGTGTGAAAGTAGCCTTAAAAATACCCTTTTTTCCACTGAAAAAACGCTTTTCAACGGAAACATTGCAAAAATAAAATATCCATCACATGTTTAGTATTGCTGCATCCGTAACAACCCCCACTACGCAAATATCATGTAAATTATACCATACTGTGAATACCATAAAAAATACAAAAAATAAATAAAAATTTAATAATTGCTGCTTTGTGCTTAGTCACCACCATCACAAAAAAATCAAGCCCTCACACAGCTCTGTAGAAAGAAAAATCTAAAAGTTATGGGTCTTGGGATGCGATGATGCAAAAAGATTTTCTTCTTCTTAAAAAAAGGGTTTTTATTGATCAAAAGTAGTTAAACGTATAAATAAAATATACACTCACCTAAAGAATTATTAGGAACACCATACTAATACAGTGTTGGACCCCCTTTTGCCTTCAAAACTGCCTTAATTCTACGTGGCATTGATTCAACAAGGTGCTGATAGCATTCTTTAGAAATGTTGGCCCATATTGATAGGATAGCATCTTGCAGTTGATGGAGATTTGAGGGATGCACATCCAGGGCACGAAGCTCCCGTTCCACCACATCCCAAAGATGCTCTATTGGGTTGAGATCTGGTGACTGTGGGGGCCATTTTAGTACAGTGAACTCATTGTCATGTTCAAGAAACCAATTTGAAATGATTCGAGCTTTGTGACATTGTGCATTATCCTGCTGGAAGTAGCCATCAGAGGATGGATACATGTTCTCATTCTGGTTACGCCAAATTCGGACTCTACCATTTGAATGTCTCAACAGAAATCGAGACTCATCAGACCAGGCAACATTTTTCCAGTCTTCAATAGTCCAATTTTGGTGAGCTCGTGCAAATTGTAGCCTCTTTTTCCTATTTGTAGTGGAGATGAGTGGTACCCGGTGGGGTCTTCTGCTGTTGTAGCCCATCCGCCTCAAGGTTGTGCGTGTTGTGGCTTCACAAATGCTTTGCTGCATACCTCAGTTGTAACGAGTGGTTATTTCAGTCAACGTTGCTCTTCTATCAGCTTCAATCAGTCGGCCCATTCTCCTCTGACCTCTAGCATCCACAAGGCATTTTTGCCCACAGGACTGCCGCATACTGGATGTTTTTCCCTTTTCACACCATTCTTTGTAAACCCTAGAAATGGTTGTGCGTGAAAATACCAGTAACTGAGCAGAATGTGAAATACTCAGACCAGTCCGTCTGGCACCAACAACCATGCCACGCTCAAAATGGCTTAAATCACCTTTCTTTCCCATTCTGACATTCAGTTTGGAGTTCAGGAGATTGTCTTGACCAGGACCACACCCCTAAATGCATTGAAGCAACTGCCATGTGATTGGTTGACTAGATAATTGCATTAATGAGAAATAGAACAGGTGTTCCTAATAATTCTTTAGGTGAGTGTATATCTCTTTGGTACTGCTGTAATCGTACTGACCGAGAGAATAAAGTTATAATGTTATTTATGCAGAAAAATGAACACCGCAAAATTTAGAACATAAAAAACTCAGTGGCTGTTTTTTCCCATCTCCCTCCCAGAAAGAGTTAATAAAAGTTAATTAGTAGATTATGTGTACCCCAAAATGGCGCCATTAAAAGCTACAACTTGTCCTGCGAAAAACAAGCCCTCATACGGCTACATAGACAGAAAAATAACATTAATATAAGGTTATAGCTTTTGGAAGGCAACAATGAAAAAATTAACAAAAAAAGCACTTGGTCAGTAAAGCTCAAAACAGGCTGGTCACTAAGGGGTTAACAGTGATGTTAATGGTGACAGGTAGAGGTGATCGAACCTGCCTTTTGGCAGGTTCGAGTTCGGGCTTTAAGTGAATTACGTAATGGATTCCGTTGAATCCATAACGTAATTCAATGCCGGCATGCCAAATGGAATGCCTTTAGAGGCATTCCGTTTTGCATTCCATCAAAATAAAAGTGTATGGCCAGCAGAACGGAACCCTCAGGGCTGGCTATACACTTGTATTATGCGGCATGCTGTCAGTGAATTATGTGATGGATTCTGTAAGAACAGAATCCATTACGTAATTCACTTAAAGGGAACCGGTCATCAACTTTATGCTGACCTCACTGAGGACAGCATAAAATAGTGACAGAAATGCTGATTTCAGCGGTGTGTCACTCATGAGCTAAAAGTAAGTGGTTGCTGAGAACTAGCATCATAATCATTGCAGCACAGGCCTAGAAAAGAGTAAAATCTACCTGAGAAGAGTCACGTTGATTCATAATCTCCCGCACCTTCACCCATCTATTGATGATTGGCAGTTTTCTCCTAGAGAGAAAGGGATAAAACTAGGTAGAAGACTGTCAATCATCAGCAGGTGGGCAGGGACAGCAAGAATTCATGAATAACCATGACTCTTCTCAGGTGGCTGTGACTCTTTTCCAGGCCCAGTCTGCAATGTTGGTTCTCGGAAAACACTTACTTTTAACTTTTAAATGACAGACCGCTGAAATCAACTCACCTGTCTCTACTTTATGCTGCCATTAGTATGGGCAGCAAAAAGTTGATGACAGGTTCCCTTTAAACTCCGAACTCGAACCTGCCAAAAGGCAGGTGCGCTCAATTCTAGTGACAGGCTACCTTTAACTCTTTCGCTGGGCAAATATGGTGCAGCGGGTGTCATGGCCGGCAGGTCTCTGCTGTTTCAAACTGCAGAGACCTGCAGCTAATTAAAACCTTTAGATGCCACGATCAAGTGAGATCACATCATCTAAAGAGTCAAAAACCCGTAAGCGCAAGCTTGTTACCGGCATCCTCTGTGGCCTATGAGGATGCCAGTAATTAACACTGAAGACGCTGAGGGCATTCAAGCCGCAATTCTTATTTTGGCCACCAGGTGGCAGGCCAACATAAGAAATGAGCAATAGTCAGTAATAAATGGATTTTAAAAATCCATGATTGTTCAAAATTAAAAACAAAAAAAATTATATTGTACGTTCAAATACGAGCTTCAAAATCATTACAAAAAAGTTAAAAAATATATATATAAACAATTATATATAAGTATAAAAGTTTAAATCACCCCCCTTGCCATATAAAAAAAAAAATAAAAAACAAATATAAACATCATGGGTATCACCACAACTGAAAACACCCATACTATTAAAATATAAATATATTTTTCCAATATGGCGAAAAAAGGGTCAAAATGGCCAATTTGCCATTTTTTCATTGCTTCTTCACACACACTCAAAAATGGTATCAATAAAAACTACAGATTGTCCCAGGGGTCAGAATATGGAGATGTAAAAAAATAATATTTTTCAAAGTTTACATTTATTTTTACACTATTTAACCCCTTCAGGACCCTGCCATTTTTCACCTTAAGGACCAGGTGTTTTTTGGGAAATTTTACATGTGTCACTTTATGTGGTAATAACTTTGGAACGCTTTTACTTATCCAAGCCATTCTGAGACTGTTTTCTCGTGACACATTGTACTTCATGATAGTGGTAAATTTCAGTCAATATTTTTCATTTTTATTTAACCTCCTCAGGACCGCCGTACGCAGGATTGCGTCTTTGCGGCGGCCCTGTTCTTCTGGGTGGACGCGCCGGCGCGTCCTCTCGCGAGACGCGAGATTTCCTGTGAACGCGCGCACACAGGCGCGCGCGCTCACAGGAACGGAAGGTAAGAGAGTTGATCTCCAGCCTGCCAGCGGCGATCGTTCGCTGGCAGGCTGGAGATGTGGTTTTTTTTAACCCCTAACAGGTATATTAGAAGCTGTTTTGATAACAGCGTCTAATATACCTGCTACCTGGTCCTCTGGTGGTCCCCTTTGTTTGGATCGACCACCAGAGGACACAGGTAGCTCAGTAAAGTAGCACCAAGCACCACTACACTACACCCCCCCCCCCCGTCACTTATTAACCCCTTATTAGCCCCTGATCACCCCATATAGACTCCCTGATCACCCCCCTGTCATTGATTACCCCCCTGTCATTGATCAACCCCCTGTAAAGCTCCATTCAGACGTCCGCATGATTTTTACGGATCCACTGATAGATGGATCGGATCCGCAAAACGCATCCGGACGTCTGAATGAAGCCTTACACGGGCGTGATCAATGACTGTGGTGATCACCCCATATAGACTCCCTGATCACCCCCCTGTCATTGATTACCCCCCTGTAAAGCTCCATTCAGATGTCCGCATGATTTTTACGGATGCACTGATAGATGGATCGGATCCGCAAAACGCATCCGGACGTCTGAATGAAGCCTTACACGGGCGTGATCAATGACTGTGGTGATCACCCCATATAGACTCCCTGATCACCCCCCTGTCATTGATTACCCCCCTGTAAAGCTCCATTCAGATGTCCGCATGATTTTTACGGATGCACTGATAGAAGGATCGGATCCGCAAAACGCATCCGGACGTCTGAATGAAGCCTTACAGGGGCGTTATCAATGACTGTGGTGATCACCCCATATAGACTCCCTGATCCCCTTCCTGTCATTGATTACCCCCCTGTCATTGATTACCCCCCTGTAAAGCTCCATTCAGACGTCCGCATGATTTTTACGGATCCACTGATAGATGGATCGGATCCGCAAAACGCATCCGGACGTCTGAATGAAGCCTTACACGGGCGTGATTAATGACTGTGGTGATCACCCCATATAGACTCCCTGATCACCCCCCTGTCATTGATTACCCCCCTGTAAAGCTCCATTCAGATGTCCGCATGATTTTTACGGATGCACTGATAGATGGATCGGATCCGCAAAACGCATCCGGACGTCTGAATGAAGCCTTACAGGGGCATGATCAATGACTGTGGTTATCACCCCATATAGACTCCCTGATCACCCCCCTGTCATTGATTACCCCCCTGTAAAGCTCCATTCAGATGTCCGCATGATTTTTACGGATGCACTGATAGATGGATCGGATCCGCAAAACGCATCCGGACGTCTGAATGAAGCCTTACAGGGGCATGATCAATGACTGTGGTTATCACCCCATATAGACTCCCTGATCACCCCCCTGTCATTGATTACCCCCCTGTAAAGCTCCATTCAGATGTCCGCATGATTTTTACGGATGCACTGATAGATGGATCGGATCCGCAAAACGCATCCGGACGTCTGAATGAAGCCTTACAGGGGCATGATCAATGACTGTGGTTATCACCCCATATAGACTCCCTGATCATCCCCCTGTCATTGATTACCCCCCTGTAAAGCTCCATTCAGATGTCCGCATGATTTTTACGGATCCACTGATAGATGGATCGGATCCGCAAAACGCATCCGGACGTCTGAATAAAGCCTTACAGGGGCATGATCAATGACTGTGGTGATCACCCCATATAGACTCCCTGATCACCCCCCTGTCATTGATCACCCCCCCTGTCATTGATTACCCCCCTGTAAAGCTCCATTCAGATGTCCGCATGATTTTTACGGATGCACTGATAGATGGATCGGATCCGCAAAACGCATACGGACGTCTGAATGAAGCCTTACAGGGGCATGATCAATGACTGTGGTTATCACCCCATATAGACTCCCTGATCACCCCCCCTGTCATTGATTACCCCCCTGTAAAGCTCCATTCAGATGTCCGCATGATTTTTACGGATGCAGTGATAGATGGATCGGATCCGCAAAACGCATACGGACGTCTGAATGAAGCCTTACACGGGCGTGATCAATGACTGTGGTTATCACCCCATATAGACTCCCTGATCACCCCCCTGTCATTGATCACCCCCCTGTCATTGATCACCCCCCTGTCATTGATCACCCCCCTGTCATTGATCACCCCTCTGTAAGGCTCCATTCAGACATTTTTTTGGCCCAAGTTAGCGGAATTATTTATTTTTTTTCTTACAAAGTCTCATATTCCACTAACTTGTGTCAAAAAATAAAATCTCACATGAACTCACCATACCCCTCACGGAATCCAAATGCGTAAAATTTTTTAGACATTTATATTCCAGACTTCTTCTCACGCTTTAGGGCCCCTAGAATGCCAGGGCAGTATAAATACCCCACATGTGACCCCATTTCGGAAAGAAGACACCCCCAGGTATTCCGTGAGGGGCATATTGAGTCCATGAAAGATTGAAATTTTTGTCCCAAGTTAGCGGAACGGGAGACTTTGTGAGAAAAAAATTCAAAATATCAATTTCCGCTAACTTGTGCCAAAAAAAAAATTTTTCTATGAACTCGCCATGCCCCTCATTGAATACCTTGGGGTGTCTTCTTTCCAAAATGGGGTCACATGTGGGGTATTTATACTGCCCTGGCATTCTAGGGGCCCCAAAGCGTGAGAAGAAGTCTGGTATCCAAATGTCTAAAAATGCCCTCCTAAAAGGAATTTGGGCCCCTTTGCGCATCTAGGCTGCAAAAAAGTGTCACACATCTGGTATCGCCGTACTCAGGAGAAGTTGGGGAATGTGTTTTGGGGTGTCATTTTACATATACCCATGCTGGGTGAGATAAATATCTTGGTCAAATGCCAACTTTGTATAAAAAAATGGGAAAAGTTGTCTTTTGCCAAGATATTTCTCTCACCCAGCAAGGGTATATGTAAAATGACACCCCAAAACACATTCCCCAACTTCTCCTGAATACGGCGATACCACATGTGTGACACTTTTTTGCAGCCTAGGTGGGCAAAGGGGCCCATATTCCAAAGAGCACCTTTAGGATTTCACAGGTCATTTACCTACTTACCACACATTAGGGCCCCTGGAAAATGCCAGGGCAGTATAACTACCCCACAAGTGACCCCATTTTGGAAAGAAGACACCCCAAGGTATTCCGTGAGGGGCATGGCGAGTTCCTAGAATTTTTTATTTTTTGTCACAAGTTAATGGAAAATGCTGATTTTTTTTTTTTTTTTTCATACAAAGTCTCATATTCCACTAACTTGTGACAAAAAATAAAAACTTCCATGAACTCACTATGCCCATCAGCGAATACCTTGGGGTCTCTTCTTTCCAAAATGGGGTCACTTGTGGGGTAGTTATACTGCCCTGGCATTCTAGGGGCCCAAATGTGTGGTAAGGAGTTTGAAATCAAATTCTGTAAAAAATGACCTGTGAAATCCGAAAGGTGCTCTTTGGAATATGGGCCCCTTTGCCCACCTAGGCTGCAAAAAAGTGTCACACATCTGGTATCTCCGTACTCAGGAGAAGTTGGGGAATGTGTTTTGGGGTGTCATCTTACATATACCCATGCTGGGTGAGAGAAATATCTTGGCAAAAAACAACTTTTCCCATTTTTTTTATACAAAGTTGGCATTTGACCAAGATATTTATCTCACCCAGCATGGGTATATGTAAAAAGACACCCCAAAACACATTCCTCAACTTCTCCTGAATACAGAGATACCAGATGTGTGACACTTTTTTGCAGCCTAGGTGGGCAAAGGGGCCCATATTCCAAAGAGCACCTTTCGGATTTCACAGGTCATTTTTTACAGAATTAGAATTTAAACTCCCTACCACACATTTGGGCCCCTAGAATGCCAGGGCAGTATAACTACCCCACAAGTGACCCAATTTTGGAAAGAAGAGACCCCAAGGTATTCGCTGATGGGCATAGTGAGTTCATGGAAGTTTTTATTTTTTGTCACAAGTTAGTGGAATATGAGACTTTGTATGAAAAAAAATAAAAATAAAAAATCATCATTTTCCACTAACTTGTGACAAAAAATAAAAAATTCTAGGAACTTGCCATGCCCCTCACGGAATACCTTGGGGTGTCTTCTTTCCAAAATGGGGTCACTTGTGGGGTAGTTATACTGCCCTGGCATTCTAGGGGCCCAAATGTGTGGTAAGGAGTTTGAAATCAAATTCTGTAAAAAATGACCTGTGAAATCCGAAAGGTGCTCTTTGGAATATGGGCCCCTTTGCTCAACTAGGCTGCAAAAAAGTGTCACACATCTGGTATCTCCGTACTCAGGAGAAGTTGGGGAATGTGTTTTGGGGTGTCATTTTACATATACCCATGCTGGGTGAGAGAAATATCTTGGCAAAAGACAACTTTTCCCATTTTTTTATACAAAGTTGGCATTTGACCAAGATATTTATCTCACCCAGCATGGGTATATGTAAAAAGACACCCCAAAACACATTCCTCAACTTCTCCTGAATACAGAGATACCAGATGTGTGACACTTTTTTGCAGCCTAGGTGGGCAAAGGGGCCCATATTCCAAAGAGCACCTTTCGGATTTCACTCGTCATTTTTTACAGAATTTGATTTCAAACTCCTTACCACACATTTGGGCCCCTAGAATGCCAGGGCAGTATAACTACCCCACAAGTGACCCCATTTTGGAAAGAAGAGACCCCAAGGTATTCGCTGATGGGCATAGTGAGTTCATAGAACTTTTTATTTTTTGTCACAAGTTAGTGGAATATGAGACTTTGTAAGAAAAGAAAAAAAAAAAATCATCATTTTCTGCTAACTTGTGACAAAAAATAAAAAGTTCTATGAACTCACTATTCCCATCAGCGAATACCTTAGGGTGTGTACTTTCCGAAATGGGGTCATTTGTGGGGTATTTGTACTGTCTGGGCATTGTAGAACCTCAGGAAACATGACAGGTGCTCAGAAAGTCAGAGCTGCTTCAAAAAGCGGAAATTCACATTTTTGTACCATAGTTTGTAAACGCTATAACTTTTACCCAAACCATTTTTTTTTTTTACCCAAACATTTTTTTTTTATCAAAGACATGTAGAACAATAAATTTAGAGCAAAATTTCTATATGGATCTCGTTTTTTTTCCAAAACTTTACAACTGAAAGTGAAAAATGTCATTTTTTTGCAAAGAAATCGTTAAATTTCGATTAATAACAAAAAAAGTAAAAATGTCAGCAGCAATGAAATACCACCAAATGAAAGCTCTATTAGTGAGAAGAAAAGGAGGTAAAATTCATTTGGGTGGTAAGTTGCATGACCGAGCAATAAACGGTGAAAGTAGTGTAGGTCAGAAGTGTAAAAAGTGGCCTGGTCTTTCAGGGTGTTTAAGCACTGGGGGCTGAGGTGGTTAAAGAAATACCAAATTTACAAAAAAACAAATTAAATTCGCAACTTTCCAAATTTCTATTTCTCTGCCTTTAAAACAGATAGTGATAACTCATGTAATAGTTATTACTTTACATTTCCCATACGTCTACTTTATGTTTGGATCATTTTGTGAATGCCATTTTATTTTTTGAGGACGTTAGAAGGCTTAGAAGTTTAGAAGCAAATCTTGAAATTTTTCTGAAAATTTCCAAAACCCACTTTTTAAGGACCAGTTCAGGTCTGAAGTCACTTTGTGAGGCTTACATAATAGAAACTGATAGGTTCTATTTCAGTCCAAAACCTATTTTTATATAAGTTTATATTACATCATGTTCCATACATTAATTACATAAGCATGGACACGTAATGGGTCAAAGTCCATATGACTAAGAGGTTCTTCTCGTATATATGGATAGCCTTGGACTCTGGCAAAGAGATAAGATAAAGGTGTAGCTGGCTAAAAACATGTGTTACTGTTTAACATAAAGATCACGTCATTGAATACTATAAATATGTGTCATAAGGATAATAAAATTCAGAGTCATTTTGAAATTACACAGCACTGTGTCATATCTCATTATCACTCTCTCTGGCCAGATAAAGGATCAAATCAAGCTGAATACCGAGGTCTTGTACCTGGGGTACACATTTGGGGGGAAGATAAGAATAATTCCTTACAATTTGGGGGCTTTCGTCCGGAATTGGGAAGGTCATCCCTGATGTTTGGTAAGAAGAGACACTAATTTTTGTCCTTTAGGCCATTCCAGGGGCACTGACCACGTCTCGATTCAAGTAAGTACATAAGGGACCCTTAGATAGACTTCGAAGTACTGTGTCAGGGATACAGTAAGCATAAACTCAGGGAGTTTTTGCCTTAGGATTCAGGGAATCCGGTAATAAGACAAGTGCACTTCAGGGGGGCTCCGGGAGCCCCGTAAAAAAATCTGTTCCGGGAATAGAAAGGATTCTGGGAATCCAGTAACCAGGAAAGTGCACTTCAGTGGGCTCAGGGAGTCCCGTAAAAGATCTGTTTAGGAAACAGAAGGTCTAACAGCTTGATTTGATTCTTAATAAGATAATTGTAGAAGTTTTTGCATGATAACTTGTTTGATAATTGTAGAAGTTTTGCATGATAACTTGTTTTGTCTAATAGTTATATAAGGGGAAGTGACAGGCTGGGTCGTAAGTGTACAGCTGTCGTCCCAAGACTAACATTCTGTGTTTTGAATTATTTTTGTAAGAAAATAAGTTTTAATAATGGGTAGTCAAAAAAAAATCTAAGATAGAATACCCTAAACCAGAATCAGGAGAAACATGTAAACAATATGTTGCCCGAGTCAGTCCTACACAGTATTACCTTGTTAACCCATGGGTAGATAAATTGGCAGAGTGGACAGAGGCAATGGAAGTGGTAGACCCCTTTCCCAGGGAAGGAGACAATAGCATATATCACATGGACATGGTCAAGGGTCTATGCTTAGGCGACACTGCCGCCTGGCCGTATTTTGAACCTGACCCTTCATGGAATATCGATTATATGCAGAAAGGGGGAGAACAATGGTTAGAGATAGCTCCCCACTGGTATGACCCCAACATGTGCAAGACAAAAGGTTTACAAAGATTAAAAGACGATAGAAAACTACATGAGATACAGACTATAAAGGAAAATGATAAAAAACATCAGATGTATCCCCCACCTTCATATATACATAAAATTAACTGTTCAGCGCCCCTACCACCCCCTCACGCACCCCTCCCTCTCTACCCGTCTTTACAGCAATATAAAAATGATGAAGAAGAGGATTTAATAGCAGCCAGTCACATAATAGCAGGTAAACAACCCACACCCCCAACTGTATCAAGATATAACTTAAGAAAGAAGGAAAAAGAGGAAAAGGATAGTGAGACCAGGGGACCTGAGACATCCATGCCTTTTTTGACGGTTGGTAATCAACTAATAAAAAAGGCTTTGGACATAGATGACCTTAATAAAATTATTAAACACTGCCCCAAGCCTACTATGGCTCCGTCTGGCACAGTGGCTTATTTAAAGAAAGCCTGTAAAGGGAGGAATTTCACCCAAGAAGACCTTAGACTCATAATTGACGGAATAGTGGGTTCCCACAGTTCATGGGATTGGAAAAAGGTAATAACAGTATCAGAAATAGACCCCAATACTAGCGCAAAGGACTATATCTGTAACACTGAGTACGGACAACAGTTAATATGGAAAGAGATAGAAGAACACATGATAGAAGTATTTAAACAAAAGTCTTCACTCCCAGTAGCCGTAACATGTAAGCAAAAACCCTCAGAAAGCGTTATTGATTTCTGGAGATTTGTGGATTGCTGGAAATAGGAGGCAGGGTAACAATCTGATGGACTAATGCTTACCATAAAAAAGAACGTCTCCAAGTGGACTTCAGACAGCATCAGTTAATGGATAAGAATTGTATGTATCTAGTTCTAGTGTGAGCTATAGAAATCCACTTCCCCCGCCTTCACACAAACACATTCCAAGGGAAGCGGGCAGAGTAAGTAATGTGTAATATATTATACAAGATAAAGAATTGTTCGGTCATTTTCTTCCCCAGGGAATCCAGCTTTTAACAAAATGACTATATTTATAACATGTATATTGTCTTCTTATAAGAGTTGATTAATCACAGAGGGAAAACCAGAAGAGATTGGAAAATGCAGCAACCAACTGTATGTGGTATGGATATCTGTTTCCTGGAAAGCTGTGTTTGTCCGTGCTGCAAGTTTCGGGATGAAACAATGTGGGTTGGAAGACATGAATGATTCAGTGGAAGGTGAATGGGTGTGGCTTTGAGTTGTAATTGAGGCGAATATGTGTGAAGACTGATTATGAGCTGTTTAAGTACATGAAAATGTATGTGAATGTGTATGGAATACGGTATTTGTTTTTATATAATATGCGCATTGAGAATTTTATTTTTATTTATTTTTTGGAAGTTTTTGGTTTTTATTGGTGCCAACAGCATTGATCAAGCTGTACATTTTTTTTATTGAAGTCAATGAAAAGTTTTTATGGGCCCTTTGTGTGTTCATGTCTGTATTGTCAGATCTGTTTGTTTCAATGTTTTCAGTTATGTGTTACATGTTAAGTGTTGTGCTTAACATCAGAGCTCTGTTCTTCTGGACAGCTAGGATACTAATGGCAGACAGAGGACGGACCAAAGCGTCCGCCTGAAAGGGGGTGGACTTAGATGACAGAGTGGCAGGAAGGAAGTGTGAGCCTTATATGTGAATTAATGGGGTTTTGACAAAACCTTTCAAAAACTGACTCACTACCACTCGAGATCATGGACAGGGAATACGTCACAGATCATGTATTCTGCATTATACCAGATTGCCCAGTCAGCCTATTAGGGAGAGATTTGTTCATTAGGCTTGACTTCCAGGTATCAGCAAAGACTCAGGACATAAGAGTACACTCAGATCTCATTCCAATCCCTACACCAGTGCCACTGATTCTTGCAAACATACAGAACCACCCAGAACTTAATAACATTAACCCTGCATTATGGTCTTCAAATGAATATGACACAGGATTCATAGATTGCACACCTTACAAAGCTACTGTGAAACCAGGTGTCATCTCAGTGTTCCAGAAACAATACCCGCTGTTAAAAGAGAAACTTGATGGACTTAGGCCAATGATAGAAGAATTCCTACAAAAGGGAATCCTGGCAGAGGTGATTTCACCCTACAGCACGCCGTGAATCCAGTGACAAAGGCAGATGGTGCTACACGCTTTGTACAGGATTTAAGGGCCATCAACAACATCATTGTGCCTATAGCCCCTGTAGTACCTGATGTCACTTAATTATTATCTGCCATTCCAGCAGACGCTGTTTGGTTCAGTGTGATAGATCTGAAAAATGCATTCTTTTCTATCCCAGTTGATAAGATAACCAGACTACTTTTTGCTTTTTCCTTTGACAGACGCCAACTGACCTGGTGCAGACCCCAGGGATATGCTGATTCACCTGTAGTGTACAGCATAGTCCTCCAAGCGATGTTAAAGCCATGGTACATCCCCCCAAGGTTCTGTGCTGCTGCAATATGTCGATGATCTGTTACTGTGTAGCATGTCAGCGGAGGCCAGCATTCAGGATGGTTTATCACTGTTATAATGGTTGTCAGGATGTGGTCACAAAGTGACACTTAAGAAAATGCAATGGTGTAAAATGCAGGTTGAATATTTGGGCTTTGTCCTCACAAAAGGTGAAAGGAGAATCAGTGCAGAAAGAGTCCAGTCTATTGCGGGTTTGGTCGCCCCGCACACCAAGAAAGAAATGTTATCTTTCCTTGGTATGATAAATTACTGTAGACAATGGATTCTTGATTGCTCCCACTATTGACATTGTTTAGAAGCAAGCCACTCTGGATGGAAATCCAGATCTGATTAAATGGTCTTCTGAAATGTACAATGCATTTGATTATCTGAAATGTTCGCTCATGTCAAGTCTAGGGCTGGGCCTCCCTGACTATAATATGCCCTAACATGTTTGCACGCAAAAATTGTAAAACCATGGCGGGTGTACTGACACAAGAAAACGGAGGCAAGTTGCGTCCTTGTGTATTTTTCTCAAAGGTTATGCCCATGTCACGGATGGTGTACAGGAAACAAGACAATGCAATACAATTAATGACTCACTGGATCCACAACTAAGGAACAAAAGGGAGACCCCTACATGAGTCCTGCCACTCTCCCTAATTGCTCAGCCTATGCGAACACCCCAAAGGTGGATGGGCGCATATCCACGTACCTCAGCTATCTAATACCTGAAGACCCTACAATAGTGAGGGGACACGACCACCGGCTCCCTACACAAGACACGGAGGGAGTCAGGGTCACCTGAAAATCCAGCAGACAGAAAATCACAAATACAGGAACAGCACTTATCTTGCAGAGGACTGAGGAATAGAAACAGCATGCACACACACTCCAGGAAGTTGTATAAGCCGCAACCTAATGCATCATGGGGAGGAACTTAAAGGGAAGCAATCAGTCCAACTGCATGACAGCTGAGATAGACTAACGAGATGAGGAACTTAACCAAAACAAAGAAACTCAAGGAGGAGGATCTGGAAAGCTCCTGTCAGAGCTTCTCAACTGTCTGGTTGTGACAGTACCCCTCCCTCTACGAGTGGACTCCGGACACTCAGGGCCCACCTTCTCAGGATGGGACCTATGGAAAGCCCTGATGAGACGAGTGGCCTTAATGTCCGTCACTGGGACCCACATCCTCTCCTCAGGACCATAACCCTCCCAATGAACGAGGTACTGGAGGGAACCGCAGACAAGACGAGAATCCACAATCCTAGAGACCTGAAATTCAAGATTTCCATCAACCATAATCGGAGGAGGAGGCAAAGGCGAGGGTACGATAGGTTGAACATAAGGTTTCAATAAGGACTTATGAAAAACATTATGGATCTTCCAAGTCTGAGGAAGATCAAGACGGTAGGCAACAGGATTGATGACAGACAGGATCTTGTAAGGCCCAATAAACCTAGGACCCAACTTCCAGCGTCTTAGCATTGGGCAAACCAGGAAAAGGGATGAAATGCACCATTTTGCTAAAACGGTCCACCACCACCAGAATCACAGTCCTCCCGAGGAACGAGGCAAGTCCGTTATGAAGTCCATGGACAGATGTGTCCAAGGACGGGAAGGAATGGGTAAGGGAAGAAGAGGACCTGATGGCCGTGAATGAGGGACTTTGGCACGAGAGCAAGTCTCGCAAGCTGCCACAAAACTCTCAACCGACTTACGAAGCGCAGGCCACCAGAATCTCCGAGCGATGAAATCCAGTGTGGCTCTTGCCCCCGGGTGCCCAGCAAGGACCGTATCGTGGTGTTCCTTAAAAATCTTGTGTCTCAAAGCGAGAGGCACAAACAACCTCCCAGGAGGACAAAGATCAGGAGCCTCTGACTGGGCTGCCTGCACCTCTGCCTCCAATTCAGGAAAAAGAGCAGAGACCACCACACCTTCAGCCAAAATGGGACCCGGGTCTTCAAAATTCCCACCTCCCGGAAAACAACGTGACAGGGCATCTGCCTTCACATTCTTAACCCCAGGGCGGAACGTGACAACAAAATTAAACCTTGAAAAGAACAAAGACCATCTGGCCTGTCTCGGGTTCAGACGCTTGGCTGACTCCAAGTAGGCCAGATTTTTATGGTCAGTAAACACGGTAATAGGGTGTCTGGCTCCCTCTAGCCAATGGCGCCATTCCTCAAAAGCCAACTTGATGGCCAACAATTCCCTATCTCCCACATCATAATTTCTCTCTGCGGAGGAGAGTTTCTTCGAGAAAAAGGCACATGGTTGCCATTTGGCAGGAGAGGAACCCTGAGACAAGACCGCACCCACCCCTACCTCAGAAGCATCAACCTCAACTATGAAGGGTAACGAAATATCAGGTTGTACCAGGATGGGAGCGGAAGCAAAACTCTCCGTGATATTAGAAAAGGCCTTACGCGCCTCTACCGACCAGGAAGAAAAATCTACCCCCTTTCTGGTCATATCAGTGAGTGGTTTAACAACAGAGGAATAATTCAAAATAAATTTCCTGTAATAATTGTCAAAGCCCAAAAAACGCATCAGCGCCTTCTGATTCTCAGGAAGCTCCCACTCAAGCACAGCGCGGACCTTCTCGGGGTCCATGCGAAAACCAGAAGCGGAGAGAAGAAACCCCAGAAATTGAATTTCTGGAACCGCAAACACACATTTTTCCAGTTTCGCATATAATTTATTCTCCCGCAGGATAAGCAAGACCTGACGTAAATGTTCCTTATGAGTCTTGAAATCAGGAGAAAAAATCAAAATGTCATCCAAATACACTAATACAAATTTTCCCATTAAATGATAAAAAATGCTGTTCACGAAATGCTGAAAAACGGCTGGGGCATTCATCAAACCAAAAGGCATAACCAAATTCTCAAAATGGCCCTCAGGGGTATTGAAAGCCGTCTTCCATTCGTCTCCTTCTCTGACCCTGACCAGGTTGTATGCCCCTCTTAGGTCTAATTTGGAAAAGACTTTAGCCCCAACAACCTGGTTAAACAGGTCCGGGATCAGAGGAAGCGGATAAGGGTCACAAATAGTGTTACTGTTCAGCTCCCTGAAATCCAGACAAGGTCTTAAAGAACCATCTTTTTTCTTAACAAAGAAAAAACCAGCGGCAACAGGTGACTTCGAGGGTCGTATGTGTCCTTTTCTCAGACTCTCAGAGATATAAGCACGCATAGCGACCCTCTCAGGTTGGGAAAGATTGTATAAACGAGATTTAGGCAGCTTGGCGCCTGGGATGAGATTAATAGGGCAATCGTACTCCCTGTGCGGGGGCAAATCCTGAACTCCACTCTCAGAGAAGACATCCGAAAATTCAGAGAGAAAAGGTGGTACAGTCTTAGTAGAAACCTCAGAAACAGATGTCATGAGGCAATTCTCTCTGCAAAAGTCACTCCAACCATTTATTTGCCTCGCTTGCCAATCAATGGTGGGGTTATGTTTAGTGAGCCAGGGTAGCCCCAACACTAGAGGAGTAGGCAAACCGCTAAGGACGAAACATGACACATCCTCAACATGAGCATCACTCACAATTAAACGGATATTGTGAACTATGCCCTTTAATGATTTCTGAGAAAGTGGAGCGGAATCAATAGCAAAAACAGGAATATCCTTTCCCAAAGTGCATACCTGGAAACCATGAGTTATTGCAAATTGATTATCAATGAAATTGACAGCTGCTCCACTATCCACAAAAATCTCACAAAAAATGCTTTTGCTCTCTAGCGCCACCCTAGCAGGCAGGACAAAACGGGAACTACAAGCAAACGGAAAACCTTCAATTTCCGCCTCAACCCTGCCAATAGTAACAGACGGAACATTTTTAAAAGATTTTTTCCTTTTTGTTTCTTTATTACTCCCAGAAAACTGCCTGAATCTCCTAGAGGGACAAACATTTGCCAAATGATTTATACCTCCACAACAAAAACAAACCCTCCCATGCGGGCTGAATCTTCTATTGTCAGAGGCAATCAACCCCAGCTGCATCGGCTCCTGCTCAGAAGGGGCTGACAGCGACTGAGACCCCTGCGCACAGAAAGAGACCGCTGCACTGTCCCGGGACTGAGTATGACAGGAAGGAGAGATCTCTCCTCTCTCTCTAAGACGCCTGTCAATACGAACGGCCTGAGACATAGCAGAATCCAAGGAGGTAGGTCTCTCATGAAAGGCAAATGCATCTTTTAATCCCTCAGAAAGACCATGGCAAAATTGACTTCGGAGTGCAGCATCATTCCAACCAGTATCAGCTGCCCATCTCCGAAATTCTGAGCAGTATATCTCTGCGGATTGTTTACCCTGGCATAACAGACGTAGTCTAGACTCAGCCAGAGTAATACGATCCGGATCATCATATATCTGACCCAGGGCTAAAAAGAATTCATCCACTGAACGGAGGGGCCGTGCCCCCTCCGGCAGCGAAAAGGCCCAGGACTGAGCGTTACCCCTGAGCAGCGATATAATGATCCCCACCCTCCGTTCTTCATCACCAGAGGAATGGGGAAGAAGGCGAAAATGGAGTTTGCAAGCCTCTCTAAAACGCACAAAATACTCACTACCCCCGGAGAACGTATCCGGGAGCGAGATCTTAGGCTCAGAACAAACTCCATGAACGCAAGCTGAACCAATCACTTGAAACTGAGAAAAAGTCTTACGGAGATCAGCTACCTCCAATGAAATACCCTGGAAGCGCTCAGCCAAAAGTGAAACCGGATCCATGCTTGAGACGGTTTTGGCGGCTTATAATGTCACGGATGGTGTACAGGAAACAAGACAATGCAATACAATTAATGACTCACTGGATCCACAACTAAGGAACAAAAGGGAGACCCCTACATGAGTCCTACCACTCTCCCTAATTGCTCAGCCTATGCAAACACCCCAAAGGTGGATGGGCGCATATCCACGTACCTCGGCTATCTAATACCTGAAGACCCTACAATAGTGAGGGGACACGAACACTGGCTCCCTACACAAGACACAGAGGGAGTCAGGGTCACCTGAAAATCCAGCAGACAGAAAATCACAAATAAAGGAACAGCACTTATCTTGCAGAGGACTGAGGAATAGAAAAAGCATGCACACACACTCCAGGAAGTTGTATAAGCCGCAACCTAATGCATCATGGGGAGGAACTTAAAGGGAAGCAATCAGTCCAACTGCATGACAGCTGAGATAGACTAACGAGATGAGGAACTTAACCAAAACAAAGAAACTCAAGGAGGAGGATCAGGAAAGCTCCTGTCAGAGCTTCTCAACTGTCTGGTTGTGACAGCCCACCTCTGTCCAGGGGATGCCGGCATGTCTGTGTTCTCTTGCAGCCTGTGCTATGATGGTAGATTTGGCAACTCCTTTCACAATGTGACATTACACCATTTTTGCACACCACTCATGATGTTGTAGGCCTACTCAAGGGCATCCGCACTCAACACAGCAGGCAGCTGAGCTCATTGCACTCACTAGGGCATGTATTCTACATGCTGACAGACCTGTCACCATTTATACTGAGAGTAGGTACACACATGGGGTAGTGTGGGACCATGGTATGATCTGGCAGAGGAGAGGATTCACGGCAGCAGATGGTAAGGATCATGTCTCACAGGGCAATGCGCTGGCAGATAAGGTGGCGAAACGAGTGGCCAAATGCAACCTCACAGGTTTGTGTAACCATTGGGAGATGCTATGTCTGGCACCTCCAACCCCTGAGATGTTGCAAATGCTTACTGATCTTCAGTGGTATGCGACTGAACAGGAACAGCAAGACTGGTGTTATCCAGTATTGCAGAAAAATCCTAAGACAGGATTAGAATTAGTCTGCAAAGAGGGGAAGTTATGCATTCCCCCAACATAGTGCTTCCATCTTAATAGCACATTTCTACGGAGTAGGACATAACAGCATTGAGATCCTTATGGGTAGGCCCTTTCCAACTCCTTGGGCAAGTCACCCCCTAGTGGTACAGGAAGGCGACATAGACCAGATTAGGGAAGACTATGTCACCAAATTGATACAGGTACTTAACAAAACTGAGGACAAAGTTGCTTGTAAGTCTCCCTCTTTTCCACAGGAACCCACCCACCCATATAGGGTGGGGGATGAGATGGTGGTCGAAACACTGAAGAAAGGAAGAGCTCAAGGTGATTTCGTATACAGCCCACCTACTACCGTCGTTGCAGTAACCAGAACAGCTGTGCTGACTGAACAATCTCCAATTTGGATCCACGCCACCCGAGTGAAGCTTGTGAGAGAAAGAGAGGAGGCAGGAACGGAGGCAGACGGCCTTGGCCTTGAAGAAGGACAGGAGGTACTAACGGAGGCAGACAGCCCTGACCTCCAACGAGGCCCAGAGGTACTAACGGAGGCAGACAGCCTTGACCTCGAAGAAGATACAGAAGGGGTACTAACGGAGGCAGACGGCCTTGACCCCCAACGAGATGACGCAGTCGGGAAATTCCTCGAGATGGCTGAAATGTAGTGCCTTGATAATTGCAGTCCCCACCCCAGTAGCTGTATGGACGGGGCTCCTACGTTCCCAATCAAATGACACAGATTTGCAGGATCATGATGTTAAATATGGATATGTAAATCCTTATCATGCCCGTTATAACTGTCCTACATATGAGACTCTGCAAAGTAATATGATAGAAATCTAGAAAGTTGTAGAAAGATAGTATTAGAAAAAAAAAATATATATATATGCAATGTAATATTGCAAAAACAGTACCATCCCTAGACAAACATGTACCTCTACCAGCAGGATGGGTATTGGCCTGTGGGAATACTAGTCACACATATATACCGGCCGATATTACAGAGGGACCCTGTACAATAGCTAGGCTGACATTAGCAATGATACCACTATTCCCAGCAATGCAGACACGTACGGCATACATATTAGGACATCATCAGACATCATCCACAACTCCATCCTCCGTCAGGCAAAACTCCATCAGACCTCAGACAAAACTCCGTCCTCCCTCAGACAAAACTCCGTCCTCCCTCAGGGAAAACTCCGTCGTCCCTCAACCAAAACTCCGTCGTCCCTCAGCCAAAACTCCGTCGTCCCTCAGCCAAAACTCCGTCGTCCCTCAGCCAAAACTCCGTCGTCCCTCAGCCAAAACTCCGTCGTCCCTCAGCCAAAACTCCGTCGTCCCTCAGCCAAAACTCCGTCTGACATCAGCCAAAACTCCGTCAGACATCAGCCAAAACTCCGTCGTCCCTCAGCCAAAACTCCGTCGACATCAGCCAAAACTCCGTCAGACATCAGCCAAAACTCCGTCGTCCCTCAGCCAAAACTCTGTCAGACATCAGCCAAAACTCCGTCAGACATCAGCCAAAACTCCGTCAGACATCAGCCAAAACTCCGTCAGACATCAGCCAAAACTCCGTCAGACATCAGCCAAAACTCCGTCAGACATCAGACAAAACTTCGTCCTCCCTAACTCAAAATATGCCCTACTACACACACTCTTCACCTGACAGAGCTGCTAGCTGCTGGAGAGGCAAAGGACCTGTGATGATGTCATGACCATGTGACGAGTCACGTGTGTGGGAGGGGTCAGATGTGCACAGCAGCTGGTAGAGTGTACAGAACTGTAGCCATCAAATAGAGCTCTGTACTAGAGATGTGTGTGTAACCTGCATGTAGCAGTGTTGTGTATTGTGTAGCAGAGCTGTATGTGTAACCTGCATGTAGAAGAGCGGTGTACTGTGTAGCAGAGCTGTATGTGTAACCTGCATGTAGCAGAGCTGTGTACTGTGTAGCAGAGCTGTATGTGTAACCTGCATGTAGCAGTGCTGTGTACTGTGTAGCAGAGCTGTATGTGTAACTTGCATGTAGCAGAGCTGTGTACTGTGTAGCAGAGCTGTATGTGTACCCTGCATGTAGCAGAGCTGTGTACTGTGTAGCAGAGCTGTATTTGTAACCTGCATGTAGCAGAGCTGTATGTGTACCCTGGCTGTAGCAGAGCTGTGTACTGTGTAGCAGAGCTGTATGTGTAACCTGCATGAAGCAGTGCTGTGTACTGTGTAGCAGATCTGTATGTGTACCCTGCATGTAGCAGGGCTGTGTACTGTGTAGCAGAGCTGTATGTGTAACCTGCATGTAGCAGGGCTGTGTACTGTGTAGCAGAGCTGTATGTGTAACCTGCATGCAGCAGAGCTGTATGTGTAACCTGCATGTAGCAGAGCTGTATGTGTAACCTGCATGTAGCAGAGCTGTGTACTGTGTAGCAGAGCTGTATGTGTAACCTGCATGTAGCAGAGCTGTATGTGTAACCTGCATGTAGCAGTGCTGTGTACTGTGTAGCAGAGCTGTATGTGTAACCTGCATGTAGCAGTGCTGTGTATTGTGTAGCAGAGCTGTATGTGTAACCTGCATGTAGCAGAGCTGTATGTGTACCCTGGATGTAGCAGAGCTGTGTACTGTGTAGCAGAGCTGTATGTGTAACCTGCATGTAACAGAGCTGTGTACTGTGTAGCTGAGCTGTATGTGTACCCTGCATGTAGCAGAGCTGTGTACTGTGTAGAAGAGCTGTATGTGTAAACTGCATGTAGCAGAGCTGTATGTGTAACCTGCATGTAGCATTGCTGTGTACTGTGTAGCAGAGCTGTATGTGTAACCTGCATGTAGCAGAGCTGTATGTGTAACCTGCATGTAGCAGAGCTGTGTACTGTGTAGCAGAGCTGTATGTGTAAACTGCATGTAGCAGAGCTGTATGTTTAACCTGCATGTAGCAGTGCTGTGTACTGTGTAGCAGAGCTGTATGTATAACCTGCATGTAGCAGTGCTGTATGTGTACCCTGGCTGTAGCAGAGCTGTGTACTGTGTAGCAGAGCTGTATGTATAACCTGCATGTAGCAGTGCTGTGTACTGTGTAGCAGTGCTGTATGTGTAACCTGCATGTAGCAGAGCTGTGTACTGTGTAGCAGAGCTGTATGTGTAACCTGCATGTAGCAGAGCTGTATGTGTAACCTGCATGTAGCAGGCTGTGTACTGTGTAGCAGAGCTGTATGTGTAACCTGCATGTAGTAGAGCTGTATGTGTAACCTGCATGTAGCAGTGCTGTGTACTGTGTAGCAGAGCTGTATGTGTAACCTGCATGTAGCAGAGCTGTATGTGTACCCTGGCTGTAGCAGTGCCGTGTACTGTGTAGCAGAGCTGTATGTGTAACCTGCATGTAGCAGTGCTGTGTACTGTGTAGCAGATCTGTATGTGTACCCTGCATGTAGCAGAGCTGTGTACTGTGTAACAGAGCTGTATGTGTAACCTGCATGTAGCAGAGCTGTATGTTTAACCTGCATGTAGCAGTGCTGTGTACTGTGTAGTAGAGCTGTATGTGTAACCTGCATGTAGCAGAGCTGTATGTGTACCCTGGCTGTAGCAGAGCTGTGTACTGTGTAGCAGAGCTGTATGTGTAACCTGCATGTAGCAGTGCTGTGTACTGTGTAGCAGATCTGTATGTGTACCCTGCATGTAGCAGAGCTGTGTACTGTGTAGCAGAGCTGTATGTGTAACCTGCATGTAGAAGAGCTGTGTACTGTGTATATAGAGCAGTGTGTCTAACCGCATGTAGCAGGGCTGTGTAACCTGGGAACTATAAAAAAGTGTAAAAAAAACCATAAAAATTCAGATCACCCCCCTTTTCCCAAAATGAAAATAAAAGAACTAAAAAAATACACATCATGGGTTTCACAATGTGTATAAACACCCATTGTATAAAAATATATTCCCCATACGGCAAACAGCAAAACAGAAAAAAAAAAAGAGTCCAAATGTCCGATTCGCCGTTTTTGGTCGCTTCATTTGCTACAAAAATTTAAATAAAAAGTGATCAAAAAGTCTTAAACACCCAAGAATGGTATCAGTGAAAAGTTCAGATTGCCCCGCAAATAATGAGCCCTCACCCAGCTCCGTACACATAATTGCTAAAAAGTTATAGGGCTCAAAATATGGCGACAAAAAAATTAATCAGATTTTTATTTTATTTTTTTATCACTATTAAAACGCAAGAAAAACTATACATATAAGGTATCGCCGGATTCGATCTGACCTGTAGAATAAAAGTAAGTCAGTTTTATCGCACATCGAATGTCGTAAATAAAAATCCTGTAAAACTGTGGTGGAATTGCTTTTTTATTTTCAACAGGAAGAATCTGCAGTTTTACCATCTGAGAAAATAAAGAGCCTCATCCACAACTACCACAAAAGACTTCAAGCTGTCATTGATGTTAAAGGGGGCAATACATGGTATTAAGAACTGGGGTGTGTAAACTTCTGATCAGGGTCATTTGGGGAGTTTGTGTTGTGATTATGATTTATAAAGAGTAAACACAGTTGTTTGACATAAATGGCTTCAGCCGACCACTAACCATGAGCGAGAGACAAGTGTCCGTGTTATCATTCATATTCTCTGAACAATGGTTAAAGGGGTATTCCCATCATATTGATCACTGTTAAATCTGTTAATGATTTGACAGTGATCATTTTTCTAAATACATTTTATTACCCAATTCCCACCCTTTTTTAGAAAATAAGTCACCTCTTACCTGATGTTGTCTTTGGTCTCCCCTGGTTACGGCCACCTCCCCTGTTGAATCCCGCCGCGCAATGTCCTGAACACGCATGCCGCCACTCATGCGCCATGATGACTTCTTCCTGGCCAGTATAGTACAGAGCCGCGGACGCCGACTCTATACTATACAGGCCAGGAATAAGTCACCATGGCACATGCGCGGCGGCGTGCGCGTTCAGGACATTGAGCGCCCCGGCCGGGAGAAAATCTTCAGTCTTCTGCGCAAGCACGGCCCGGCCGGGAGAAGAATCCAGGAAGTGAACGTCGCGCTCAAGAAAGGCAAGTATAAAAAAGTGAAGATGAGAATACCCCTTTAAGAAATCATAAGTTCTGCAAGGGTATGTAAACTTATCAGCACAACTGTAAGTAGCTGTGTGATATAAATCTGTGGAATATGGGAAGCATAAGAGGATGTGCACCATAAATCCCATCTTTGTAAGGCCTCTTGCACATGGCCGCTGTGTGCCTGTGGTTGTATTGTGGACCACATACGGCGGTTCCGCAATACACAGGGCACCAGCCGTGTGCATCCCGCATCCGTGATGTCGACCCATTCACTTGAACGGAACGTAAACACGGATCGGATCCCCATAGAAGCACTACAGAGTGCTTCCGTGGTGTTTCTGGCCGTGCCTCCGCACAGCAAAAAAGTAGAACATGCTCACTGACCCATTCAAGTTGAATAAGTCTTGATCTGTCCCAGCCGCTGCACGCACGTTGCCCGTGCATTGGGGACTGCAAATTGCTGTCCCTAATGCACGGAATCGACCAACAACGTTTATGTGTAAGAGGCCTAACACTTGTGATCTAGTTTTGTGTGAAGCGGCATATATACATTCATGTTGCATGTATTTATTAATTAGGGCTACCAATTCTGAGTAACTCGGAGTGACAGGAGATTTCCAGAATCTGATTTATTTATTTTTTATTTTAACCCCTATAACTTTTTTGTAATTATGTTTACGGAGCTGGGTGGGGCTCATTTTTTGCAGGGCAATCTGAACTTTTCACTCATACCATTCTGGGGTGTTTAAGACTTTTTGATCACTTTTTATAAAAAAAAATTGTAGCAAATGAAGCGACCAAAAACGACGAATCGGACATTTGGACTCTTTTTTTTTCTGTTTTGCTGTTTGCCGTATGGGGAATATATTTTTATACAATGGGTGATTTTACACATTGCGACACCCATGATGTGTATTTTTTCAGTTCTTTTATTTTCATTTTGGGAAAAGGGGGGTGATCTAATTATTTTATTTTTTTTTACACTTTTTTATAGTTCCCAGGTTACACACACATCTCTGTAACACAGTACACAGCTCTGCTACATGCAGGTTACACACACATCTCTGTAACACAGTACACATCTCTGCTACACAGTACACAGCACTGCTACCTGCAGGTTACACATATAGCTCTACTACACAGTACACAGCTCTGCTACATGCAAGTTACACATACAACTCTGCTACACAGTAAACAGCAATGCTACATGCAGGTTACACATACAGCTCTGCTACACAGTACACAGCTCTGCTACATGCAGGTTACACATACAGCTCTCCTACATGCAGGTTACACATACAGCTCTGCTACACAGTACACAGCTCTGCTACATGCAGGGTACACATACAGATCTGCTACACAGTACACAGCACTGCTACATGCAGGTTACACATACAGCTCTGCTACACAGTACACAACTCTCCTACATGCAGGTTACACATACAGCTCTGCTACACAGTACACAGCTCTGCTACATTCAGGTTACACATACAGCTCTGCTACACAGTACACAGCTCTGCTACATGCAGGTTACACATACAACTCTCCTACATGCAGGTTACACATACAGCTCTGCTACACAGTACACAGCTCTGCTACATGCAGGTTACACATACAGCTCTGCTACACAGTACACAGCTCTGCTACATGCAGGTTACACATACAGCTCTGCTACATGCAGGTTACACATACAGCTCTGCTACACAGTACACAGCTCTGCTACATGCAGGATACACATACAGCTCTGCTACATGCAGGTTACACATACAGCTCTGCTACATGCAGGTTACACATACAGCTCTGCTACACAGTACACAGCCCTGCTACATGCAGGTTACACATACAGCTCTGCTTCAGCAGTACACAGCACTGCTACATGCAGGTTACACATACAGCTCTGCTACACAGTACACAGCTCTGCTACATGCAGGGTACACATACAGATCTGCTACACAGTACACAGCACTGCTACATGCAGGTTACACATACAGCTCTGCTACACAGTACACAGCTCTGCTACATGCAGGTTACACATACAACTCTCCTACATGCAGGTTACACATACAGCTCTGCTACATGCAGGTTACACATACAGCTCTGCTACACAGTACACAGCTCTGCTACATGCAGGTTACACATACAGCTCTGCTACACAGTACACAGCTCTGCTACATTCAGGTTACACATACAGCTCTGCTACACAGTACACAGCTCTGCTACATGCAGGTTACACCTACAACTCTCCTACATGCAGGTTACACATACAGCTCTGCTACACAGTACACAGCTCTGCTACATGCAGGTTACACATACAGCTCTGCTACACAGTACACAGCTCTGCTACATGCAGGTTACACATACAGCTCTGCTACATGCAGGTTACACATACAGCTCTGCTACACAGTACACAGCTCTGCTACATGCAGGTTACAAATACAGCTCTGCTACATGCAGGTTACACATACAGCTCTGTTACACAGTACACAGCACTGCTACATGCAGGTTACACATACAGCTCTGCTACATGCAGGTTACACATACAGCTCTGCTACACAGTACACAGCTCTGCTACATGCAGGATACACATACAGCTCTGCTACATGCAGGTTACACATACAGCTCTGCTACATGCAGGTTACACATACAGCTCTGCTACACAGTACACAGCCCTGCTACATGCAGGTTACACATACAGCTCTGCTTCAGCAGTACACAGCACTGCTACATGCAGGTTACACATACAGCTCTGCTACACAGTACACAGCTCTGCTACATGCAGGTTACACATACAGTTCTGCTACATGCAGGTTACAAATACAGCTCTGCTACACAGTACACAGCTGTGCTACATGCAGGTTACACATACAGCTCTGCTACATGCAGGTTACAAATACAGCTCTGCTACACAGTACACAGCTCTGCTACATGCAGGGTACACATACAGCTCTGCTACACAGTACACAGCTCTGCTACATACAAGTTACACATACAGCTCTGCTACACAGTACACAGCACTGCTACATGCAGGTTACACATACAGCTCTGCTACACAGTACACATCTCTGCTACATGCAGTTTACACATACAGCTCTGCTACACAGTACACCGCTCTGCGACATGCAGGTTACACATACAGCCCTGAGGGACGAGGGACGACGGAGTTTTGGCTGAGGGACGACGGAGTTTTGGATGAGGGACGACGGAGTTTTGGATGAGGGACGACGGAGTTTTGGATGAGGGACGATGGAGTTTTGGATGAGGGACGATGGAGTTTTGGCTGATGTCTGAGGGACGACAGAGTTTTGGATGAGGGACGACGGAGTTTTGGCTGATGTCTGATGGAGTTTTGGCTGATGTCTGACGGAGTTTTGGCTGATGTCTGACGGAGTTTTGGCTGATGTCTGACGGAGTTTTGGCTGATGTCTGATGGAGTTTTGGCTGATGTCTGAGGGAGGACGGAGTTTTGTCTGAGGTCTGATGGAGTTTTGCCTGACGGAGGATGGAGTTGTGGATGATGTCTGATGATGTCCTAATATGTATGCCGTAGACACGACACACGAGAGACACTTCCCTGCAGCTACCAGAAAATTGTGATTATAATATGAATCTCCTCTCTAGAACAGAATACATGAGTTAAGGGGTATCTTTGATAGGAGTACCAGGGTTGGCCATATATAACCACAGGACAATATCAAAACTTGCCTGTTGTATGGTAAAACAGATAAATATCACTAGTACAGTTCTGCAAGATATGCTGCTGGATATACAATCGTATGAAAAGGCTATCTTGCAGAATAGGGCAACTATTGACTATTTATTGCTCCAACATGGTATAGGATGCTCAGCGTTCCAGGGATGTGTTGTTCCAATCTATCAGATCACTCCCGTGGAATAAAAGATAAAATAGGCCAACTAGAAGAGATGATAAAACATATAAAACAAGATGTTGACCAAGGTTGGTGGGACTGGCTTTTTGGCTGGATACCTGACTTTGGTCAAATAAGATATGTTTTAGGAGTGGTACTCGCCGGGGTCGCTGCAATAGTGAGTGTCTGCTGTTGTCTACAGTGTGTGCCCTCCCTTCTTACCATATGTAACAATGTGGCCAAAAGAGGGGTACACTCAACATCCCTCTATACTCCGGTAGAGGAGGTAAACAAAGCCTCAGGATTATACTCCTGAAGAGTATATAGAATATCTAAAGGCTTACAAGCAAACTAAGGAAAAAACTAGAAAAGAACAAAATGAAAAACCCACATTATATAGATATATTTAAATAGGTTTTAAAGAGAGGATTGATAGGTTCTATTTCAGTCCAAAACCTATTTTTATATAAGTTTATATTACATCATGTTCCATACATTAATTACATAAGCATGGACACGTAATGGGTCAAAGTCCATATGACTAAAAGATTCTTCTCGTATATATGGATAGCCTTGGACTCTGGCAAAGAGATAAGATAAAGGTGTAGCTGGCTAAAAACATGTGTTACTGTTTAACGTAAAGATCACGTCATTGAATACTATAAATATGTGTCATAAGGATAATAAAATTCAGAGTCATTTTGAAATTACACAGCACTGTGTCATATCTCATTATCACTCTCTCTGGCCAGATAAAGGATCAAATCAAGCTGAATACCGAGGTCTTGTACCTGGGGTACACATTTGGGGGAAAGATAAGAATAATTCCTTACAGAAACCACCCAAAAATGACCCCATTATAGAAACTACACCCCTCAAGGTATTCAAAACTGATTTTACAAACTTTTTTTAACCATTTAGGTGTTCCACAAGAATTATAGGAACATGTAGATTAAATTTAAAGATTTCACTTTTTTGGGCAGATTTTCCATTTTAATCAATTTTTTCCAGTCACAGATGCAGGCATATGTAGCAGGGGTCCGGCTGTCAGTGACTACCGGACCCCTGCCGCTAATCGGGCGGATGCAGCACCTGCACCCGCCAGATCAGCCCGCCGTACATCTACGGCGCTGGTCCTTAAGTCACGTCCACCAGCGCCGTACATGTACAGCGCGGGTCCTTAAGGGGTTAAACCTATACATATGGGGTATCGTTGTAATCATACTGACCGAGAGAATGAAGGGTGTGGGTAAGTTTTGCAAACGGAAGACTTGTAAAACGGTGGAGGAATTGCGTTTTTTTCCCAATCCCACCCCATTTGGAATTTTTTTACCGCTTCCCACAACAATATATGCCATAGTTAATGGTGGCATTAGAAAGTACAACTTGTCCCACAAAAAATAAGCCCTCATAAAGCTATGTGAATGGAAATATAAAAAAGTTATGGCTCAAGGAAGAAGATAGAGAAGAAAAATAAAAACGCAAAAATGAAAAAAACTCCGGTATCCTAAGGGCTAAAGTTAAACCAAATCAGAAGTGTATCCAACAGGAAACAGAAGTATACAGCCTTCCTTTATATTTTCCATTCTTTTTAAATCCATATATAGTTTAGCTTTGGCTCAAAACTGTGGCATTTTCCCAAAAATTGTGTGTGTGATACCACATATAGTGTGTTTTTGAAATATTTTTACAGCTTTTTTTAAGGGGAAAAACTCCACAGCCAGACATTTACTAAAAGCCAATAGGAAATTATGACATACTACAAACGTTTTTTTTTGTAATTTTTAATTTAATTAATTTTTTTACATCTCAGTTTTGATGTTTTTTTGGGTGCAAGGTCTTTTTTAAATGTACAGTAGTATGTTCTGGGTATGTTTTTTTCTGATGTATTTCCATAGGCTTGTTTACATGATTAAATACATTGTTGTAGAGCATTACTCACTTGCCGCACAGCAAAATTTCCTGGAGATCCAGAAAACCTTTCAATGAGCATAGGCTTTAAAGCATTTTTCCACATTTGAGAAATGTCTGTTTGGGACAGAACACGCCGCACATCAGCTGTGCGCAAAACCAGTGGGCGATGTGAATTCTGTAGAGAAAAAATAATTATGGTTACATACATTTATACATTAAATTGAATCACATAAATCAATACTTTTGCCCTTAATATCTGCTCATAGGGGTACATTTATTAAGACTGATTGACACACCGGTATTAATCCCTGTGCGCTGCTGATGGATGTGCTTAAGTTATGTAGAGGCACAGGCCTGTACACAACTTTGGCGCTTGCTGCTGCAAGCCGTCTGACATGCTTTAATCTCCTTTGCTGTCTCATTTACCATTTTCTACGCCTGTTTCAGGTGTAGAAAAAGGTCTAAATGTAAGACAGCTCGGAAGCTGTCTTACATTAAGAACTGGCAAAGGATCCAACAAAGTTATGAAGAGACCGGCGCCTCTTCATAACTGCCAGTCTTAATAAATGTGCCCCTAACAGTATGTCTTTAGAGTGTGCGAGGAAACCCACACAAACACAGGGAGAACATACAAACTCCATGCAGATGTTGTCCCTGGTTGGATTCAAACCCAGAATCCCAGCGCTGCAAGGCACCAGTACTAACCATTGAGCCACCGTGCTGTACCATGCAGTATACAGTTCAATTAACATATTCCTAGTGATTTTACTGTGACAAAAGGACTATTTAATTTCCTTTTGATCAAGTAAACATGACAAAAAAAACACACACATCAATTCTACAAAAAAAAAACTAAAAAAATAAATCTAATACATTGATCAATTAGGGATTATGTATAAATTCACATTAGAGATCTCTGGTATATGTACCCAAAAGATGGCACCAATACCCTGCTATAAGTCAGTTCCATACCTGCAACTCCCTCAAAAAGACACACTGAGGTTTTTCCTAATGATTCTAGTCTTAAAGGGGTTGTCTCACAAACGTAGAACGTTTGAATAGCCACTCCAAATTACTATTGCAACGGCAGCTACACTGAACTATCTGGCAACTTCCAGTGTCCACACTGGCCTACTGTGCCATCACCACTGGAGTTGATGGTTGCCATGGTCACTGGGGGCCTGAAATGCCCCCCAGGTCTTCTATGTACTGTATATAAACTCATATATATATTTTTATAAATATATATATATATATATATATACAGTACAGACCAAAAGTTTGGACACCTTCTCATTCAAAGAGTTTTCTTTATTTTCATGACTATGAAGGCATCAAAACTATGAATTAACACATGTGGAATTATATACATAACAAACAAGTGTGAAACAACTGAAAATATGTCATATTCTAGGTTCTTCAAAGTAGCCACCTTTTGCTTTGATTTCTGCTTTGCACACTCTTGGCATTCTTTTGATGATCATCAAGAGGTAGTCCCCTGAAATGGTCTTCCAACAGTCTTGAAGGAGTTCCCAGAGATGCTTAGCACTTGTTGGCCCTTTTGCCTTCACCCTGCGGTCCAGCTCACCCCAAACCATCTCGATTGGGTTCAGGTCTGGTGACTGTGGAGGCCAGGTCATCTGGCGCAGCACCCCATCACTCTCCTTCATGGTCAAATAGCCCTTACTTTCAAAGTTTTCCCAATTTTTCAGCTGACTAACTGACCTTCATTTCTTAAAGTAATGATGGCCACTCGTTTTTCTTTACTTAGCTGCTTTTTTCTTGCCATAATACAAATTCTAACAGTCTATTCAGTAGGACTCTCAGCTGTGTATCCACCTGACTTCTCAACGCAACTGATGGTCCCAACCCCATTTATAAGGCAAGAAATCCCACTTATTAAACCTGACAGGGCACACCTGTGAAGTGAAAACCATTTCAGGGGACTACCTCTTGAAGCTCATCAAAAGAATGCCAAGAGTGTGCAAAGCAGTAATCAAAGCAAAAGGTGGCTACTTTGAAGAACCTAGAATATGACATATTTTCAGTTGTTTCACACTTGTTTGTTATGTATATTATTCCACATGTGTTCATTCATAGTTTTGATGCCTTCAGTGTGAATCTACAATTTTCATAGTCATGAAAATAAAGAAAACTCTTTGAATGAGAAGGTGTGTCCAAACTTTTGGTCTGTACTGTATGTATATATATATATATATGTAGAAAAAGAATCCAAGGCAGCACACAAATCTCCGTAAAAAGCAAAAGGGTATTTTATTCACCCATAGCTCTCTCTATGGAGCCTTTGTCAAGCCATAGTGTTTAGTGCAAAATCAGGTGCTTATAAAGCATGCAAATTTACAGCAATCTAGTTACATAATTACAATCCAATTAATACATAGATATAGAAAAATACAAGTGAATCTCAGATATACATAGTGAAAATATACAAAATAACAGTACAAATAGTTATAGTGCATACATATGGTTAATTAGTCATCACTTACAGGTGCCCATACTTGTGTTAATTAAATAAATGTATAAAGCATAATCATTTACTTGTAGATATCTCATATACATCAGAAGATCGCAGGACTCACTCGGCGTCCAGAACTCGGCACTGCGCATGCGCGGGATAAGTTTCATCCCACGAGGTTATCTAAGTGAGCAGAGACCAGCGGCCCACAACCAACATGGCCGTGCGGCAACACAAGCGGACTGGGCATGCTCATTCCCCAAAGTGGGCGGGTATCGGGCAGCAGGCACGACAATCATGTGAACAATCACATGACACTCACACTTGGCAACGGACCTGTCATAATTTTGATTACTCAGTTACACAGCCGTAGCGCAGGGGGTCCAGCGGTATAATCCAAATCAGTGGCAAACACCACTTCCACATTTCACCACCTCATCCCCATATTTATACACTCAGATTTATTACCTTACAGGTCCATACACCATGTACATTCACACCTGTACTCTCTGTCCATGTAACCTCCGTCTGGAAAACCAATCGGAGGCAGCAAAGTACAGAGGGTCCGGTACACATAGATGTCACCGTAAGGTGACTCCATGTCCCAGCTACCTCATAGGGAGAACCAAGCACTTGTGATCACTCAATACATGCGTAATGCCCGCAGTCACCGTCCCCCCTGTATGTGTTATAGGGAAACTCGCTGTCACAGACCGCATGTGTCACCAAGCCCCACCCACAGCTGCGGGCCCCAGGTATCCGCTCATCCACACAAAATTATTAAAAAAAATAATGTCAATTATTAAATGCCGGTCCAGTCCTGCCGTCTTCCAGTATTCAAAGAGGTAATCCATTACAAGATATGTGTCACGGCCATGGCTATGACCATGACTCCTGAACCGCATGCGGTTGTCAGCGGTTTACTTTGGTTGTCAATCACAGGTGAGGGCTGTGGTATTTGCCTCACCTGTGGTTGCAGCTGGCAACAGTATGTATGTGGCAGCGTAGCCGTCTGAGCTGTGCCATTGCAGCTTGCTATGTTGTGCATGCGGTTTTGTGTGTATGTGTGCACTGTGTTTTATGTTATTGTGTGCACGTCCCCTTTAAGTGGTGTTTTCCCTTCCCTGGTGTTGGAAGGGTTAACCTCCTTCCTAGTGTGTGTGTGCACTGGGTGTGTCTGTTTGTGGGTGTGGCTGCATGGGCTATAAAGCCTCAGTTTAGATCTGATGTCTGAGGGGTACTCCAGCCTTGTTGTAAGCTGGAGGAACTCTCCTGGTCACATTTCCATCTGCCAGTGAGGGCCACCCTTGTGGTCATAAATTGTGTTACACCATGTTATGTGATGTTCAGTTGATATTTTCCTGTTGTATATTGGTGCAGCTATGGATCTGGGTTCCTGTGTGTGGTTGTGTGTTTGCTGGGTTCATTGAATGTTGTGTGGACTTCAGCTTGCCTGCACAGGGATCCAGTCAGCAAGGCTGTGGCAGGTAAGTGGAATTAGTTCACATTACCTGCCATATCCATAGGACTGTTTGTGTTCCCCTTTTTCCCAGCAGTTTGGCCAGTGAGACTCCTCTTCCTTCGTGTCCAGAAGGAACAGGTCGTCTTACCCTGCTCCTAGGTGAGGGCCATCTTGAGGGCTAGCAGGGACTTCTAGGTTCCGGAGCATGAGCCCTCCTACCATCAAGGTTGGCTCATGTAGCTAGGAGTCAGGGTCAGGTTAGGGATGCGTTTAGGAGGTGACCTGCTCCCTAATCCTGTCGTCCTGGTCGAGTAGCGACCATCATCTCTGTACATCGCACGGCTGAGGGTTTTCCCCATCCTCAGCCGTGACAATATGACTTTGCATTCATCTACAAAAATATAAAAACAATATTAAATATTAGCTTATAATATAACAATTGCACTTATAGACAACCTTACATGAGAGAGAAGCTGAATTTCCCAGAACACCGCAAGGAATGACAAAACATGGGAAACTACACATCACTGGGACAACCCACATTAATGGACATACATATGGGGAGAAAAAACAAACAAACAAATATCAGAGACCTCAAACCACCATGAAATCAACATTGAGCCCCCCTGGTTTAAGAGTCTTAAGCTCGAAAATCCAATAGAGCTCCCTCCTTTTAAGACGTATCGTCCTGTCCCCACCCCGTATGGGTAAGGGCACTTGTTCAAGTATCCTAAATTTTAAATCCCGTTCTTGGTGGCCTGCTTCTGTAAAGTGCTTAGGTACAGGTAAATCCAGCCTCTTTTTCCTTATAGTATACCTATGCTGGTTCAACCTTGTTTTGACATCCCAGGTTGTTTCCCCAACATACCATAGTCCACAGGAACAAGATAGCATGTAAATTGCATAGGTTTAATCACATGTCAAGTATTGCTTGATACGAACTGTCTTCCCAGAGGCTGGATTTACAAAAGAATCACCCCTAATCATATAGGGGCAGTTCACACAACTGCAGCACGGATAACAGCCCCTCCGTGTAGAGCCGAAATACGTGCTACAGTCGACCTTTTTGGATCCAACATCTGACCTGACTAGTTTGTCAGCTAAATTTCGGCTTCTCCGAAAAGAGCATAATGGAGGGATTTTAAATTCCTCTATGTTATCAAAACCACTGGCTAGAATCGGCCAGTGCTTCCTGACAATAGTGGACAACCGAGGGCTACTAATACAGTAATCAGTAACTAACGGTATCCTATGTGTTAAATTCTTAGACTTCACAGGGTCACCATCTCTCATCCTCACCTCAGTTTTATTAATACTCTCTCTGACTAGTTTTTTAGGGTAACCCCTGGACCGAAATTTTCTAGCCATTTCTGCTAGTCGTTGGTCCCTTATCAGACCCTCATCAACTATCCTGGCCACTCGTAACATCTGGCTGAAGGGGAGAGACTTGATCATTGGCCGCGGATGATGGCTCTCATATCTGACAAGAGTATTTTTGTCCGTAGGCTTCACAAAGAGGTCAGTGGACAGGGTATCACCCTGGATCAACACCTCTGTGTCAAGAAATTGTAATTTGTCGTGCGAATGCATCAAGGTGAACTTGACAATAGAAATACCTATCAAGGATCCAAGGATAAGGGTGCCTCATATTCTCCCAATAGTGGAGCTCCTCGTCCTTCTTTTTCGGAGCAGAGTATAAGACCAGGAGACTCCGGCGGGGCGGGCGGCGCCAGTACAAGTGGAGAAAGAGAGAGGGCACCCAGATCCCAGATACCAAGGACTGTGAAAGAAAGGAAGAAAGCACAGTGGTAAACATCTCTTCAACCACACTTACCAATGAACATATTCATGTGTTAAATAGGGGACTATCCTTTTGCCCAGTTGCCACAACCAATTGGTTCAATGTAGAACTAAACCTACAAAGGTTTTATCGTATGATTAAATTGAAGGTGTGGGCTTCTGAGCAACAGGATAGACCCCTGATTGATAATATGAGAACAAGTGAATTAAGCCTACAGGGTACGGGACTGTTTCTGAAAAGTGACTTTAATCCTGTGTCACACCATCCTGCCATCGAGGCCTTTACTCTGGCAGTAGGGCGAGACATAGAAAAACTGAAACATGAAGTGATAGTGAATCCTATGGGCCATGCTAATATGACCTCTGAGGATATTAAAGCCGTTAATGATCTGTCTGCGGACCACAACCTCACCATCAAGTCTGCCGACAAGGGTGGTGGGGTTGTGGTAAGGGACACAGATCTTTACGTGCAAGAAATCCTATCACAGTTGGCTGATAGAAATATATACCAGCGGGTCTCCAATGACCCCAAGCTCAATTTATTGAGAGAACTCAGAGATATGTTAATACAGGCTAAATCCGGTGGCATCATAGACGAGAAATTGTGTAGTTATTTACTATGTGAAAAACCGATAACTCCAATACTATATACACTTCCAAAAATACACAAGAATCTACGTGCTCCCCCTGGCCGGCCCATTGTGTCCGGCAGGGGTTCTCTGTTTTGCAATCCAGTGATTTTCCTTGATAGGATCTTGCGGCCGTTTGCGGTGTCCACTAGATCTTATATAAGGGATACTAGTGATTTTTTATTGAAGATCAAGGACCTGAGAGTCCCAGATAGTGCCATTCTTGCTTCCTTTGACGTGTGTAGTTTATACACGTCAATGGAGCATGAATTGGGTCTCCATGCAGTAGAATTATGTCTCTTGCGGATGGCATATACAGAAGAATGCAGGATATTTTTACTTGGATTATTGAGATTCATTCTCTTCAGGAACTACTTTCTATTTCAGGATGACTACTATGTACAGTTAAGGGGGACCGCGATAGGGTCCAATGTGGCTCCCACCTATGCAAATATATATATGACACACTTGGAGGATTCCTACGTTTATGGGTGCCACCACTTCAGCCGTGTGCTGGGGTGGTGGCGCTACATAGACAATGTTTTTTTGATATGAGTGGGCGCCATAGAGGACCTCATGGCCTTCCACTCGTTCCCGAATGAGATTGACCCTAGCGTCAAGTTCACCTTGTTGCATTCGCACGACAAATTACAATTTCTTGACACAGAGGTGGTGATCCAGGGTGATACCCTGTCCACTGACCTCTTTGTGAAGCCTACGGACAAAAATACTCTTGTCAGATATGAGAGCCATCATCTGCGGCCAATGATCAAGTCTCTCCCCTTCAGCCAGATGTTACGAGTGGCCAGGATAGTTGATGAGGGTCCGAAAAGAGACCAACGACTAGCAGAAATGGCTAGAAAATTTCGGTCCTAAAAAACTGGTCAGAGAGAGTATTAATAAAACTGAGGTGAGGATGAGAGATGGTGACCCTGTGAAGTCTAAGAATTTAACACATAGGATACCGTTAGTTACTGATTACTGTATTAGTAGCCCTCGGTTGTCCACTATTGTCAGGAAGCACTGGCCGATTCTAGCCAGTGGTTTTGATAACATAGAGGAATTTAAAATCCCTCCATTATGCTCTTTTCGGAGAAGCTGAAATTTAGGTGACAAACTAGTCAGGTCAGATGTTGGATCCAGAAAGGTCGACTGTAGCACGTATTTCGGCTCTACACGGAGGGGCTGTTATCCGTGCTGCAGTTGTGTGAACTGCCCCTATATGATTAGGGGTGATTCTTTTGTAAATCCAGCCTCTGGGAAGACAGTTCGTATCAAGCAATACTTGACATGTGATTAAACCTATGCAATTTACATGCTATCTTGTTCCTGTGGACTATGGTATGTTGGGGAAACAACCTGGGATGTCAAAACAAGGTTGAACCAGCATAGGTATACTATAAGGAAAAAGAGGCTGGATTTACCTGTACCTAAGCACTTTACAGAAGCAGGCCACCAAGAACGGGATTTAAAATTTAGGATACTTGAACAAGTGCCCTTACCCATACGGGGTGGGGACAGGACGAAACGTCTTAAAAGGAGGGAGCTCTATTGGATTTTCGAGCTTAAGACTCTTAAACCAGGGGGGCTCAATGTTGATTTCAGGGTGGTTTGATGTCTCTGATATTTGTTTGTTTGTTTTTTCTCCCCATATGTATGTCCATTAATGTGGGTTGTCCCAGTGATGTGTAGTTCCCCATGTTTTGTCATTCCTTGCGGGGTTCTGGGAAATGCAATTGTTATATTATAAACTAATATTTAATATTGTTTTTATATTTTTGTAGATGAATGCAAAGTCATATCTTGTAATGGATTACATCTTTGAATACTGGAAGACGGCAGGACTGGACCGGCATTTAATAATTGACATTATTTTTTTGAATAATTTGGTGTGGCTGAGCGGATACCTGGGGCCCGCAGCTGTGGGTGGGGCTTGGTGACACATGATGCGGTCTGTGACAGCGAGTTTCCCTATAATACATACAGGGGGGGACGGTGACTGCGGGCATTACGCATGTATTGAGTGATCACAAGTGCTTGGTTCTCCCTATGAGGTAGCTGGGACATGGAGTCACCTTACGGTGACATCTATGTGTACCGGACACTCTGTACTTTGCTGCCTCCGATTGGTTTTCCAGATGGAGGTTACATGGACGGAGAGTACAGGTGTGAATGTACATGGTGTATGGACCTGTAAGGTAATAAATCTGAGTGTATAAATATGGGGATGAGGTGGTGAAATGTGGAAGTGGTGTTTGCCACTGATTTGGATTATACCGCTGGACCCCCTGCGCTACGGCTGTGTAACTGAGTAATCAAAATTATGACAGGTCCGTTGCCAAGTGTGAGTGTCATGTGATTGTTCACATGATTGTCGTGCCTGCTGCCCGATACCCGCCCACTTTGGGTAATGAGTATGCCCAGTCCGCTTGTGTTGCCGCGCGACCATTTTGGTTGTGGGCCGCTGGTCTCTGCTCACTTAGATAACCTCGCGGGATGAAACTTATCCCGCGCATGCGCAGTGCCGAGTTCCGGACGCCGAGTGAGTCCTGCGATCTTCTGATGTATATGAGATATCCACAAGTAAATGATTATGTTTTGTACATTTTTGTAAAAAATTGCAAATTTCCAAGTTTCAATTTCTCTACTTCTATAATACATAGTAATACCTCCAAAAATAGTTCTTACTTTACATTCCCCATATGTCTACTTCATGTTTGGATCATTTTGGGAATGACATTAAATTTTTTGGGGATGTTACAAGGCTTAGAAGTTTAGAAGCAAATCTTGAAATTTTTCAGAAATTTAAAAAAACACAATTTTCAGGGACCAGTTCAGGTCTGAAGTTACTTCGCGAGGCTTACATAATAGAAACCACCCATTCTATAAACTACACCCCTCAAGGTATTCAAAACTGATTTTACAAACTTTGTTAACCCTTTAGGTGTTCCACAAGAATTAATGGAAAATAGAGATACCTAATATGTATATATTTTTTTTATTTATGTAAGTTTTACACAATAACAGATATTTTAAAACCCAAAAATTGATGTTTTATTGTCTCCATATTCTGAGCCATAGTTTCTTTATTTTTTGGGCGATTGTCTCAGGTAGGGGCTCATTTTTTGCGGGATGAGGTGACTGTTAGATTGGTACGATTTTGGTGGGCAAACGCCTTTTTGATCACTTGCTGTTGTACTTTTTGTGACGTAAGGTGACAAAAAAATGGTTTATTTAGCACACTTTTTATTTTTTACGGTGTTCATCTAAGGGGTTTGGTCATGTGATATGTTTATAGAGCCGGTCGATACGGACACGGCAATACCTAATATGTATACTTTTTCCCCCCCCCCCCCTATTTTTTACCAAATTTTTCTTTTTACTTTATTTGGGGAAAATTACTTTTTTGTTTATTTTTACTTGAAACTTTTAATTTTTTTGGGGGAAAACTTTATTTTTTCACTTTATTTTTTGTCCCACTTTGGGACTTGAACTTTTGGGGGTCTAATCCCCTTTACAATGCATTCCAATACTTCTGTATTGGAATGCATTGGCTGTATGAGTAATACAGTGTGTATTACTCATACAGCTTCCTGCCTGTGAGATCCAGGGGGCTGGATCTCACAGGCTCGTCACCGGAAGGCAACGCGATGCCTCAGGAATAGAGTTGAGCGGACACCTGGATGTTCGGGTTCGGCCGAACTTTAAAAAAAAAGTTCGGGCTCGGGACCCGAACTTGACCCGAACTTGACCCCGAACCCGAACCCCATTGAAGTCAATGGGGACCCAAACTTTTGGCAACTAAAATGGCTCTAAAATACCCCTGGAAACAGCTAGAGGGCTGCAAAAGGCAGCAAAATGAGCTTAAGAGCATGGCAAATGCTCTGCAAACAAATGTGGATAGGGAAATGAATTAAAAAAACATAAAAGACCTTAAAAAAATAAAACTTAGGAATAATGTAGGAGGAAGAGGTTGAGGAGGTGGTGAATAGGTGGATGTGGTTGTGTAGGCTCACGTGGCGGTCTAGGTGGAAGCGGCGGCAAAGGAGGAATAGGTAGCCAACACAGATGTGTGTTATTTTGCATTTTTACATAGGGGTATCCCCCAAAATATTGGGACATATATAAAAATAAAAAATAAAGGAATAAGTGCACTTGAGTACAAGGATGGATCGTTGAGGCTGTTAGAACTGTCTATTCTGCACAAGGTACAGACAAGTCCTGAGGGATCCAAGCCTGGTTCATTTTAATGAACGTGAGCTTGTCCACGTTGGCTGTGGACAGGCGGCTGCGTCTGTCTGTAATGGCGCCTCCTGCCGTGCTAAATACATATTCAGAGAGTACACAGGCTGCAGGGCAGACCAGCACCTCCAAGGCATACAGGGCAAGCTCTGGCCATGTGGACAATTTGGAGACCCAGAAGTTGAATGGGGCAGAACCATCAGAGAGTACGTGTAGGCGTGTGCACAGGTACTGTTCCACCATGTTGTTCAAATGCTGCCCCCTGCTAACACGCTCCATATCAGCAGTTGGGGCCTGTTGTTGCGGCGAGGTGACAAAGCTTTTCCACATGTCGGCCATGCTAACCCTGCCTTCTGAGGTGCTAGCGCTGACATAGCTGCGTTGGCGACCTCTTCCTCCTCCCCTGCCTTCGCCTTGTGATTCCACTTGTCCCCCGGCGTCAGTCGGGAATGCTCTCAGGAGCACGTCTACCAGCGTGCGCCTGTAGTCCCGCATCTTCCGATCACGCTCCAGTGAGGGAATTAAGGATGGCACATTGTCTTTGTAACAGGGATCCAGCAGTGTGGCCACCATGTAGTCAGCACACGTTAAAATGTGAGCAACTCTTCTGTCGTTGCGCAGGCACTGCAGCATGTAGTCGCTCATGTGTGCCAGGTTGCCCAGAGGTAAGGACAATCTGTCCTCTGTGGGAGGCATATCGTCTGCGTCCTCCATATCCCCCCAGCCACGCACCAGTGATGGGCCCGAGCTGCGTTGGATGCCGCCCCGCTGTGAACATGCTTCATCCCCATCCTCCTCCTTGTCCTCCAGTAGTGGGCCCTGGCTGGCAAAATTTGTACCTGGCCTCTGCTGTTGCAAAAATCCTCTTTCTGAGCCACTTCTAAAAGACTGGCCTGAAAGTGTTATAGATCACCCCTCTTCCTCCTCCTCGTCCTGGGCCACATCCTCTTCCGTCATCGCCCTAAGTGTTTTCTCAAGGAGACATAGAAGTGGTATTGTAACGCTGATAACGGCGTCATCGCCACTGGCCATGTTGGTGGAGTACTCGAAACAGCGCAACAAGGAACACAGGTCTCGCATGGAGGCCCAGTCATTGGTGGTGAAGTGGTGCTGTTCCGCAATGCGACTCACCCGTGCGTGCTGCAGCTGAAACTCCACTATGGCCTGCTGCTGCTCGCACAGTCTCTCCAGCATGTGCAAGGTGGAGTTCCACCTGGTGGGCATGTCGCATATGAGGCGGTGAGCGGGAAGGCCGAAGTTACTCTGTAGAGCAGACAGCCGAGCGGCGGCAGGATGAGAACGCTGGAAGCGCACACAGACGGCCCGCACTTTATGCAGCAGCTCTGACATGTCGGGGTAGTTGTGAATGAATTTCTGCACCACCAAATTCAGCACATGCGCCAGGCAAGGGATGTGCGTCAAACCGGCTAGTCCCAGAGCTGCAACGAGATTTCGCCCATTATCGCACACCACCAGGAGGGCTTGAGGCTCACTGGCAGCAACCACTCGTCGGTCTGTTGTTCTATACCCCGCCACAACTCCTGCGCGGTGTGGGGCCTGTCCCCCAAACACATCAGTTTTAGAAAGGCCTGCTGACGTTTACCCCTGGACGTTTACCCCTGACTGTGCTGAAGTTGGTGGTGAAGGTCTGTCGCTGACCAGATGAGGAGGTGGTAGAAGAGGAGGAGAAAGCCGAGTTGAAGGAGGAGGCAACAGGAGGCAAAGAATGATGACGTGTGATCCTTGGCGGCGGAAGGACGTGCGCCAAACAGCTCTCCGCCTGGGGCCCAGCCACCATTACATTTACCCAGTGTCTGGCTGTGCTTACTGGTCCACGTATCTGTGGTTAGGTGGACCTTGCCACAGATGGCGTTGCGCAGTGCACACTTGATTTTATCCGATACTTGGTTGTGCAGGGAGGGCACGGCTCTCCCGTAGAAGTAGTGGCAGCTGGGAACGACGTACTGTGGGACAGCAAGCGACATAAGCTGTTTGAAGATGTCCGTATCCACCAGCCTGAATGACAGCATTTCAAAGGCCAGTAGTTTAGAAATGCTGGCATTCAGGGCCAAGGATCGAGGGTGGCTAGATGGGAAATTACGCTTTCTCTCAAAGGTTTGTTAGATGGAGAGCTGAACGCTTCCATGTGACATGGTGGATAAGCTTAGTGACGGAGGTGGTGTTGTTGGTGGCACATCCTCTGTTTGCTGGGCGGCAGGTGCCAACGTTCCTCCAGAGGCGGAGGAAGAGGCCGAGGCAGCAGCAGAAGAGGGAGCAGGAGGGGCCTTCTTGGTTTTGAAGGTGCTTACTCCACTGCAGCCCGTGTCTCGCATGTAGATGCCTGGTCATGCAGGTTGTGCTAAGGTTCAGAACGTTAATGCCTCGCTTCAGGCTCTGATAGCACAGCATGCAAACCACTCTGGTCTTGTCGTCGGCACATTGTGTGAAGAAGTGCCATGCCAGGGAACTCCTTGAAGCTGCCTTTGGTGTGCTCGGTCCCTGGTGACTGTGGCCAGTAGCAGGCGAACTGTTTTGGCGACGGCTGCTCTGCTTTTGCACCCTGCTCCCTCTTTTGCTACGCTGTTGGCTCGGTCTCACCACTGCCTCTTCATCCGAACTCTGAAAGTCAGTGGCATGACCTTCATTCCATGTGGGGTCTATGACCTCATCGTCCCCTGCATCGTCTTCCACCCAGTCTTCCTCCCTGACCTCCTTTTCAGTCTGCACACTGCAGAAAGACGCAGCAGTTGGCACCTGTGTTTCGTCATCATCAGAGACGTGCTGAGGTGGTATTCCCATGTCCTCATCAGGAAACATAAGTGGTAGTGCATTCTATGTCTTCCACCCCTGGGGAAGGGCTAGGTGGATGCCCTTGGGAAACCCTGCCAGCAGAGTCTTCAAACAGCATAAGAGACTGCTGCATGACTTGAGGCTCAGACAGGTTCCCTGATATGCACGGGGGTGATGTGACAGACTGATGGGCATGGGTTTCAGGCGCCACCTGTGCGCTTTCTGCAGAAGACTGGGTGGGAGATAATGTAAACGTGCTGGTTCCACTGTCGGCCACCCAATTAACTAGCGCCTGTACTTGCTCAGAACTTACCATCCATAGAACGGCATTAGGCCCAACCAAATATCGCTGTAGATTCTGGCGGCTACTGGGAACTGAGGTAGTAGGTTCAGTAGGACGTGTAACTGTGGCAGAACGGCCACGTCCTCTCCCTGCACCAGAGGCCCCACCAACACCACCACCACGACCGCGTCCCTTATTAGAGGTTTGCCTCATAGTTAGCGTTCACCAAGCAAAGTAAAAAGTGGTTATGTCTGTTAAAAATAATTAACCCCCAATAAAAACCCTGATTTAGGGTATTGCACTCAATTTTTTTTCAACTCTATATGACAGTGGTATTTGTGGCCTAAATTTCACAGTAACTTATGCACGTCTAATCGCAGATGTGCAGTATATCAGAGGGTTTTTATAACCCCAGTAACCAAAAAGCTGTATTTCTGGCCTAAATGTGACACTCACTTATGCACATATAATCACAGATGTGCAGTAAATCAGAGGGGTTTTTTCACCCCAGTAAGCAGAAAGCCGTATTTCTGGCCTAAATGTGACACTCACTTATGCACGTCTAATCCCAGATGTGCACTATATCAGAGGGTTTTTATAACCCCGGTAAGCAAAAAGCCGTAATTCTGGCCTAAATGTGACACTCACTTGAGCACGTCTAATCCCAGATGTGCAATATATTACAGGGTTTTTTCACCCCAGAAAAGCAAAAAGCTGTATTTCCGGCCTAAATGTGACACTCACTTATGCACATCTAATCCTAGATGTGCACTATATGAAATAGATGGGTTTTTTTAACTCCAGTATGGGAAAACCGTTTTTGTGGCCTAAATTTCACTGTCACTTATGCACGTCTAATCCCAGATTTGCAGTATATCAGAGGGTTTTATCACCCCAGTAAGCAGAAAGCTGTATTTCTGGCCTAAATGTGACACTCACTTATGCACGTCTAATCCTAGATGTGCACTATATGAAATAGATGTGTTTTTTTACCCCAGTATGCCCCAGTATGAGAAAGCCGTATTTGTGGCCTAAATTTCACAATAACTTATGCACGTCTAATCCCAGATGTGCAGTATATCAGGATTTTTTCACCCCAGTAAGCAAAAAGCTGTATTTCTGGCCTAAATGTGACACTCACTTATGCACGTCTAATCCTAGATGTGCAGCATATCAAAGGGTTTTTTCACCCTAGTAAGCAAAAAGCCATAGTTGTGGCCTAGATTTTAGTCACTTATGCATGTCTAATCCCAGATGTGCAGTATATCAGAGGGTTTTTATAACCCCAGTAAGCAAAAAGCTGTATTTCTAGCCTAAATGTGATACTCACTTATGCACGTTTAATCCTAGATGTGCACTATATGAAACAGATGGGTTTTCTTCACCCCAGTAAGCAAAAAGCTGTATTTCTGGCCTAAATGTGACACTCACTTATGCACGTCTAATCCCAGATGTGCAGTATATCAGAGGGGTTTTTCACCCCAGTAAGCAAAAAGCCGTATTTCTTGTCTAAATGTGACACTCACTTATGCACGTCTAATCCCAGATGTGCAGTATATCAGAGGGTTTTTATAACCCCAGTAACCAAAAAGCCATATTTCTGGCCTAAATGTGACACTCACTTATGCACTTCTAATCCCAGATGTGCACTATATGAAACAGATGTTTTTATTTCACCCCAGTAAGCAAAAAGCTGTATTTCTGGCCTAAATGTGACACTCACTTATGCACGTCTAATCCAAGATGTGAACTATATGAAACAGATGGGTATTTTTTCACCCCAGTAAGCAAAAAGCTGTATTTCTGGCCTAAATGTTACACTCACTTATGCACGTCTAATCCTAGATGTGCACTATATGAAACAGATGTTTTTTTTCACCCCAGAAAAGCAAAGAGCTGTATTTCTGGCCTAAATGTGACACTCACTTATGCACGTCTAATCCTAGATGTGCACTATATGAAACAGATGTTTTTATTTCACCCCAGTAAGCAAAAAGCTGTATTTCTGGGCTAAATGTGACAGACACTAATGCACGTCTAATCCTAGATGTGCACTATATGAAACAGATGGGTTTTTTCACCTCAGTAAGCAACAAGCTGTATTTCTGGCCTAAATGTGACACTCACTTATGCAAGTCTAATCCTAGATGTGCACTATATGAAACAGATGGGTTTTTTCACCTCAGTAAGCAACAAGCTGTATTTCTGGCCTAAATGTGACACTCACTTATGCACGTCTAATCCCAGATGTGCAGTATATCAGAGGGTTTTTTCACCCCATTAAGCAAAAAGCCGTATTTCTTGCCTAAATGTGACACTCACTTATGCACTTCTAATCCTAGATGTGCACTATATGAAATAGATGGTTTTTTTTAACCCCAGTATGCCCCAGTATGAGAGAGCCTTATTTGTGGTCTAAATTTCACAGTCACTTATGCACGTCTAATCCCAGATGTGCAGTATATCAGAGAGTATTTTCACCCCAGTAAGCAAAAAGCCGTATTTCTTGCCTAAATGTGACACTCACTTATGCACGTCTAATCCCAGATGTGCAGTATATCAGAGGGTTTTTTCACCCCATTAAGCAAAAAGCTGTATTTCTGGCCTAAATGTGACACTCACTTATGCACGTCTAATCCTAGATGTGCACTATATGAAACAGATGGGGTTTTTTTCACCCCAGTAAGCAAAAAGCTGTATTTCTGGGCTAAATGTGACACTCACTTATACATGGCTAATCCCAGATGTGCAGTATATCAGAGAGTATTTTCACCCCAGTAAGCAAAAAGCTGTATTTCTGGCCTAAATGTGACACTCACTTATGCAAGTCTAATCCTAGATGAGCACTATATGAAACAGATAGGGTTTTTTCACTCCAGTAAGAAAAAAAGCTGTATTTCTGGCCTAAATTTTACACTCACTTATGCACGTCTAATTCCAGATGTACAGTATATCAAAGGGTTTTTTCACCCCAGTAAGCAAAAAGCTTTATTTCTGGCCTAAATGTGACACTCACTTATGCACGTCTAATCCTAGATGTGCACTATATGAAACAGATGGCTATTTTGTCACCCCAGTAAGAAAAAAAGCAGTATTTCTGGCCTAAATGTGACACTCACTTATGCACGTCTAATCCAGGATGTGCACTATATGAAACAGATGTTTTTTTTTCACCCCAGTAAACAAAAAGCTGTATTTCTGGCCTAAATGTGACACTCACTTATGCACGTCTATTCCTAGATGTGCACTATATGAAATAGATGGGTTTTTTTCACCCCAGTATGCCCCACTATGAGAAAGCCTTATTTGTGGCCTAAATTTCACAGTCACTTATGCACGTCTAATCCCAGATGTGCAGTATATCAGAGAGTTTTTTCACCCTACTAAGCAAAAAGCTGTATTTCTAGCCTAAATGTGACACTCACTTATGCACGTCTAATCCTAGATGTGCACTATATGAAACAGATGGCTATTTTTTTTGTCACCCCAGTAAGAAAAAAAGCTGTATTTCTGGCCTAAATGTGACACTCACTTATGCTTGTCTAATCCTAGATGTGCACTATATGAAACAGATGGTTTTTTTTCACCCCAGTAAGCAAAAAGCTGTATTTCTGGCCTAAATGTGACACTCACTTATGCACGTCTAATCCCAGATGTGCAGTATATCAGAGGGTTTTTTCACCCCAGTAAGCAAAAAGCCGTATTTCTTGACTAAATGTGACACTCACTTATGCACGTCTAATCCCAGATGTGCAGTATATCAGAGGGTTTTTTCAGCTTAGTAAGCAAAAAGCTGTATTTCTGGCCTAAATGTGACACTTACTTATACATGGCTAATCCCAGATGTGCAGTATATCAGAGGCTTTTTTCAACCTAGTAAGCAAAAAGGCGTATTTCTGGCCTAAATATGACACTCACTTATGCATGTCTAATCCCAGATGTGCAGTATATCAGAGGGTTTTTTCACCCCATTAAGCAAAAAGCTGAATTTCTGGCCTAAATGTGACACTCACTTATGCACGTCTAATCCTAGATGTGCACTATATGAAACAGATGGGTTTTTTTCACCCCAGTAAGCAAAAAGCTGTATTTCTGGGCTAAATGTGACACTCACTTATACATGGCTAATCCCAGATGTGCAGTATATCAGAGGGTGTTTTCACCCCAGTAAGCAAAAAGCCGTATTTCTGGCCTAAATGTGACACTCACTTATGCACGTCTAATCCCAGATGTGCAGTATATCAGAGGATTTTTTCACCCCAGTAAGCAAAAAGCTGTATTTCTGGCCTAAATGTGACAATCACTTATTGCACGTCTAATCCTAGATGTGCACTATATGAAACAGATGGTTTTTTTTTCACCCCAGTAAGCAAAAAGCTGTATTTCTGGCCTAAATGTGACACTCACTTATGCACGTCTAATCCTAGATGTGCACTATTAGAAATAGATGTTTTTTTTTCACCACAGTATGCCTCAGTATGAGAAAGCCGTATTTGTAGCCTAAATTTCACTGTCACTTATGCACGCCTAATCCCAGATGTGCAGTTAATGAAACAGATGGTTTTATTTCACCCCAGTAAGCAAAAAGCTGTATTTCTGGCCTAAATGTGACACTCACTTATGCACGTCTTATCCCAGGTGTGCAGTATATCAGAGGGTTTTTTCATCCCAGTAACAAAAAGCTGTATTTCTGACCTAAATGTGACACTCACTTATACATGGCTAATCCCAGATGTGCAGTACATCAGAGGGTTTTTTCACCCCAGTAAGCAAAAAGCCGTATTTCTGGCCTAAATGTGACACTCACTTATGCACGTCTAATCCTAGATGTGCACTATATGAAACAGATGGGTTTTTTTCACCCCGAAAGGCAAAAAGCTGAATTTCTGGCTTAAATGTGACACCCACTTATGCACGTATAATTGTAGATGTGCACTATATGAAATAGATGGGGTTTTTTCACCCCAGTATGAGAAAGCCGTATTTGTGGCCTAAATTTCACAGTCACTTATGTATGTCTAATCCCAGATGTACAGTATATCAGAGGGTTTTTTCACCCCAGTAAGCAAAAAGCTGTATTTCTGGCCTAAATGTGACACTCACTTATGCAAGTCTAATCCCAGATGTGCAGTTTATTAGAGGGTTTTTTCACCCCAGTAAGCAAAAAGCCATATTTCTGGCCTAAATGTGGCACTCACTTATGCACGTCTAATCCCAGATGTGCAGTATATCAGAGGGTTTTTATAACCCCAGTAAACAAAAAGCTGTATTTCTGGCCTAAATGTGACACTCACTTATGCAAGTCTAATCCCAGATGTGCACTATATGAAACAGATGGTTTTTTTTTCACCCCAGTAAGAAAAAGTTGTATGTCTGGCCTAAATGTGACACTCACTTATGCACGTCTAATCCTAGATGTGCACTATATGAAATAGATGGGTTTTTTTTTTACCAGAAATATGCCCCAGTATGAAAAAGCCTTATTTGTGGCCTAAATTTCACAGTCACTTATGCACGTCTAATCATAAGATTTGCAGTATATCAGAGGGTTTTTTCTCCCCAGTAAGCAAAAAGCTGTATTTCTGGCCTAAATGTGACACTCACTTATGTATGTCTAATCCTAGATGTGCACTAAATGAAACAGATGGTTTTTTTTCACCCCAGTAAGTGAAAAGCTGTATTTCTGGCCTAAATGTGACACTTACTTATGCACGGCTAATCCCAGATGTGCAGTATATCAGAGGGTTTTTTCACCCAGTAAGCAAAAAGCTGTATTTCTGGCCTAAATGTGACACTCACTTATGCATGTCTAATCCTAGATGTGCAGTATATCAGAGGGTTTTTATAACCAAAGTAACCAAAAAGCTGTATTCCTGGATAAATGTGATACTCACTTATGCACGTCTAATCCTAGATGTGCACTATATAAAAAATATGGGTTTTTTTTCACCCCAGTATGCCCCAGTATGAGAAAGCCGTATTTGTGGCCTAAATTTCACAGTCACTTATGCACGTCTAATCCCAGATGTGCAGTATATCAGAGGGTTTTTTCCGCCCAATAAGCAAAAAGCTGTATTTCTGGCCTAAATGTGACACCCACTTATGCACGTCTAATTCTAGATGTGCACAATATGAAACAGATGTTTTTGTTTTACCCCAGTAAGCAAAAAGCTGTATTTCTGGCCTATATGTGACACTCACTTATGCATGTCTAATCCTAGATGTGCACTATATGAAATAGATGTGTTTTTTTCACCCCAGTATGCCCCAGTATGAGAAAGCCGTATTTGTGGCCTAAATTTCACGGTCACTTATGCATGTCTAATCCCAGATGTGCAGTATATCAGAGGGTTTTTTCACCCCAGTAAGCAAAAAGCTGCATTTCTGGCCTAAATGTGACACTCACTTATGCACGTCTAATCCCAGATGTGCAGTTTATCAGAGGGTTTTTTCAACCCAGTAAGCAAAAAGCCATATTTCTGGCCTAAATGTGACACTCACTTATGCAAGTCTAATCCCAGATGTGCACTATATGAAACAGATGTTTTTTTTTCACCCCAGTAAGCAAAAAATTGTATGTCTGGCCTAAATGTGACACTCACTTATGCACGTCTAATCCTATATGTGCACTATATGAAATAGATGGTGGTTTTTCAACCCCAGTATGAGAAATCCTTATTTGTGGCCTAAATTTCAGTCACTTATGCATGTCTAATCCCAGATGTGCAGTATATCAGAGGGTTTTTTCACCCCCAGTAAGCAAAAAGCTGTATTTCTGGCAAAAATGTGACACTCACTTATGCACGTCTAATCCTAGATGTGCACTATATGAAATAGATGTTTTTTTTCACCCCAGTATGCCCCAGTATGAGAAAGCCTTATTTGTGACCAAAATTTCACAGTCACTTATGCACGTCTAATCCCAGATTTGCAGTATATCAGAGGGTTTTTTCTCCCCAGTAAGCAAAAAGCTGTATTTCTGGCCTAAATGTGACACTCACTTATGTATGTCTAATCCTAGATGTGCACTAAATGAAACAGATGTTTTTTTTTCACCCCAGTAAGCAAAAAGCTGTATTTCTGGCCTAAATGTGACACTCACTGATGCACGTCTAATCCTAGATGTGCACTATATGAAACAGATGGGGTTTTTTTCACCCCAGTAAGCAAAAAGCTGTATTTCTGGCCTAAATGGGACACTCACTTATGCACGTCTAATTCTAGATGTGCACTATATGAAACAGATGTGTTTTTTTTTACCCCAGTATGCGCAAGTATGAGAAAGCCATATTTGTGGCCTAAATTTCACAGTCACTTATGCATGTCTAATCCCAGATGTGCAGTATATCAGAGGGTTTTTTCACCCCAGTAAGCAAAAAGCTGTATTTCTGGCCTAAATGTGACACTCACTTATGCACGTCTAATCCTAGATGTGCACTATATGGAATAGATGGTGTTTTTTCACCCCAGTAAGTAAAAAGTTGTATATCTGGCCTAAATGCGACACTCACTAATGCACGTATAATCCTAGATGTGCACTATATGAAATAGATGGGGGTTTTTCACCCCAGTATGAGAAATCCTTATTTGTGGCCTAAATTTCAGTCACTTATGCATGTCTAATCCCAGATGTGCTGTATATCAGAGGGTTTTTTCATCCAAGTAAGCAAAAAGCTGTATTTCTGGCCTAAATTTGACACTCACTTATGCACGTCTAATTTTAGATGTGCACTATATGAAACAGAAGTTTTTTTTTTCACCAAAGTAAGCAAAAAGCTGTATTTCTGGCAAAAATGTGACACTCACTTATGCACGTCTAATCCTAGATGTGCACTCTATGAAATAGATGGGGTTTTTTTCACCCCAGTATGCCCCAGTATGAGAAAGCCTTATTTGTGGCCTAAATTTCACAGTCACTTATGCACGTCTAATCCCAGATTTGCAGTATATCAGAAGGGTTTTTTCTCCCCAGTAAGCAAAAAGCTGTATTTCTGGCCTAAATGTGACACTCACTTATGTATGTCTAATCCTAGATGTGCACTATATGAAACAGATGGGTTTTTTTTCACCCCAGTAAGCAAAAAGCTTTATTTCTGGGCTAAATGTGACACTCACTTATACATGGCTAATCCCAGATATGCAGTATATCAGAGGATTTTTTCACCCCAGTAAGCAAAAAGCTGTATTTCTGGCCTAAATGTGACAATCACTTATTGCACGTCTAATCCTAGATGTGCACTATATGAAACAGATAGGTTTTTTTTTCACCCCAGTAAGCAAAAAGCTGTATTTCTGGCCTAAATGTGACACTCACTTATGCACGTCTAATCCTAGATGTGCACTATTAGAAATAGATGTTTTTTTTTCACCACAGTATGCCCCAGTATGAGAAAGCCGTATTTGTGGCCTAAATTTCACTGTCACTTATGCACGCCTAATCCCAGATGTGCAGTATATGAAACAGATGGTTTTATTTCACCCCAGTAAGCAAAAAGCTGTATTTCTGGCCTAAATGTGACACTCACTTATACACGTCTTATCCCAGGTGTGCAGTATATCAGAAGTTTTTTCATCCCAGTAACAAAAAGCTGTATTTCTGGCCTAAATGTGACACTCACTTATACATGGCTAATCCCAGATGTGCAGTATATCAGAGGGTTTTTTCACCCCAGTAATCAAAAAGCTGTATTTCTGGCCTAAATGTGACACTCACTTATGCATGTCTAATCCTAGATGTGCACTATATGACATAGATGGTTTTTTTTCACCCCAGTATGCCCCAGTATGAGAAAGCCGTATTTGTGGCCTAAATTTCACAGTCACTTATGTATGTCTAATCCCAGATGTGCAGTATATCAGAGGGTTTTTTCACCCCAGTAAGCAAAAAGCTGTATTTCTGGCCTAAATGTGACACTCACTTATGCAAGTCTAATCCCAGATGTGCAGTTTATTAGAGGTTTTTTTCACCCCAGTAAACAAAAATCCGTATTTCTGGCCTAAATGTGACACTCACTTATGCAAGTCTAATCCCAGATGTGCAGTTTATTAGAGGGTTTTTTCACCCCAGTAAGCAAAAAGCCATATTTCTGGCCTAAATGTGACACTCACTTATGCACGTCTAATCCCAGATGTGCAGTAAATCAGAGGGTTTTTATAACCCCAGTAAACAAAAAGCTGTATTTCTGGCCTAAATGTGACACTCACTTATGCAAGTCTAATCCCAGATGTGCACTATATGAAACAGATGTTTTTTTTTCACCCCAGTAAGCAAAAAGCTGTATTTCTGGCCTAAATGTGACACTCACTTATGCACGTCTAATCCCAGATGTGCAGTTTATCAGAGGGTTTTTTCAACCCAGTAAGCAAAAAGCCATATTTCTGGCCTAAATGTGACACTCACTTATGCAAGTCTAATCCCAGATGTGCACTATATGAAACAGATGTTTTTTTTTCACCCCAGTAAGCAAAAAATTGTATGTCTGGCCTAAATGTGACACTCACTTATGCACGTCTAATCCTATATGTGCACTATATGAAATAGATGGTGTTTTTTTCACCCCAGTATGAGAAATCCTTATTTGTGGCCTAAATTTCAGTCACTTATGCATGTCTAATCCCAGATGTGCAGTATATCAGAGGGTTTTTTCACCCCCAGTAAGCAAAAAGCTGTATTTCTGGCAAAAATGTGACACTCACTTATGCACGTCTAATCCTAGATGTGCACTATATGAAATAGATGTTTTTTTTCACCCCAGTATGCCCCAGTATGAGAAAGCCTTATTTGTGACCAAAATTTCACAGTCACTTATGCACGTCTAATCCCAGATTTGCAGTATATCAGAGGGTTTTTTCTCCCCAGTAAGCAAAAAGCTGTATTTCTGGCCTAAATGTGACACTCACTTATGTATGTCTAATCCTAGATGTGCACTAAATGAAACAGATGTTTTTTTTTCACCCCAGTAAGCAAAAAGCTGTATTTCTGGCCTAAATGTGACACTCACTGATGCACGTCTAATCCTAGATGTGCACTATATGAAACAGATAATTTTTTTTCTCCCCAGTAAGCAAAAAGCTGTATTTCTAGCCTAAATGTGACACTCACTGATGCACGGCTAATCCTAGATGTGCACTATATGAAACAGATGGGGTTTTTTTCACCCCAGTAAGCAAAAAGCTGTATTTCTGGCCTAAATGTGACACTCACTTATGCACGTCTAATTCTAGATGTGCACTATATGAAACAGATGTGTGTTTTTTTACCCCAGTATGCGCAAGTATGAGAAAGCCATATTTGTGGCCTAAATTTCACAGTCACTTATGCACGTCTAATCCCAGATGTGCAGTATATCAGAGGGTTTTTTCACCCCAGTAAGCAAAAAGCTGTATTTCTGGCCTAAATGTGACACTCACTTATGCACGTCTAATCCTAGATGTGCACTATATGGAATAGATGGTGTTTTTTCACCCCAGTAAGTAAAAAGTTGTATATCTGGCCTAAATGTGACACTCACTAATGCACGTATAATCCTAGATGTGCACTATATGAAATAGATGGGGGTTTTTCACACCAGTATGAGAAATCCT